>NC_066363.1:8690000-9313928 GCF_013377495.2 Cygnus atratus
CTCAGCCCACACGGTTTTGCATGCAGTAATATATCCCAGCGAGACTATTAGACAAATAGGTTCTTAAAATCTTATCTCAGATCTTGCTCAAACATGAGATTTTTGTAATCATAAATGCTAAAAATGCCGTTCCCATGTAAGGATGCTAACTGCAAGAGGGATTTGGGCTTGCCTGAAACTGCTGCAGCCCGGGAAAGTCGTAGTTAAAGCATCACTCTCTTGATAAACAGCTCAAATTGACAACACACCTGTCCTCCACCTGTAATTATATCTGATCGTGTTGCTGGGGGAAAAAGAAGGGTGACAATGTGAGGGCCGGGGCCACATCCCCGACCTGGCAAGGTGCACCATCCCTGCTGGCCACGGTGCTGGCAAAGGAGAGCAGCCTAAAAGGGCAGGCAGGTAAGCAGGGGGGAGTGTTAGCTTGCGTCTTCCATCCCCGGGAGGCTTTCAGGGCTGGCAGATGGGAAATGAGGTACTTACGCCGTTGGCATTATGGCCAGCTCGCATGCCAGCTCCCCGGGGAGGGAGCCAGCTCTGTGGACGAAAAAGCCAGCACGTGACAGGGCGGGTGGAGAGCGGCCATGGGGCCGAGGAGTTATAGGATCATAGAATTGTCTACGTTGGAAAAGACCTTCAAGATCACCCCATCCCACCAAGAGCAGAGTCTAGGCCACTCCTAGTGGTCGCCAAGGTGACATACCCACCTTTGCTCTTTTACCTTACGGGCACTCTTGGGGATGAAAACAACCTCCAGAGCTGGGCAAGTACCCAGCCCAATTTCCCTAGGCTGAGCACTTGTTCCCAGAAAGCCATCGTGTGGCTATGACTTTCAGCAAGCCGTGATCTCTAGCATGGGGTGAGCAGTAGCATTCTGTTTCCCATGCTATCAAAAGCACAAAGCTATCCTTCTCCTTGCATTTAATCTAAATGCTCACTATTTTCCCAGGGTGAATGTTCTTATGGGGTTTTGTAACATTTACTTATTTTTTTGGCTGAGACAGCAACATTTCTTAATGAGTAAATTTGCCTTTATTTTTTATTTTCCTTTCCTATGCATAAGCCCTAAACTCTCTCAATAACTAATTGTTTTGTGTGCCTCAGACAAAATGTAATCAACAGACAGGATGGTGGAGAAGTGTGAAATGACAGAGTGACATTCTATGCTTAAATAAGCAAACTACACCCAAATCTAACAACGGATTGGAAATATTTCCATAATAAGGGTGCATAAATTACCCCCATTATTGGAAAGCTCTTACTTGCATCTTACCAGCCACATTTGCAGTGTTCACGAGAACTGATACACTGCGATTATGCTAGACGTGCCTCTGTTACAGCAATTATAAAACACATTGTGAAAATATCAGGATGTCTGCAGAGCAGCTGAAGTTGTACGATCTCCTTGGCTTTTGCTCATTGCTTTTATGAGATTAACAAATGCAATTAATATGGGAAGAAAACCTATGTTTGGAAAAGCATAGACGACTTTTAGATATTTATCTAATGAAATAAAAATAAAAATAAAATTCATTTCAGGATTGCCAATACACAATAGAGTTCAGACACAGTAAGGAGGACAGTTCACCAGGAAAACACGGGCAATAAATCCTGATGGAGTTAAAACATCTCAGGGAGATGCGCTGCTGGTCTCCCATGTGCAACCTGTGTTAGATATTTTGCTCAAATATGAGCAAAGCAGGGAAGTAGGGGGTGGGCGTCCTGCAGGGGGTCTGAAGGTGCCTGGTGCTGGTTGCTGCTGTGGAGCTGATCCCGGCTCGGCACGAGCTCTGCGGTGCCATGGGGAGCCAGGACATCACTTGCAGCCCCTTCTCTCAGCTCACCTTTTGAAAAGGACTTTTCTATTTGATGAAATCCTACCTTTCAAAGAATAGCAAGTGCTTTTTTTTTTTTTTTTCCTTTAAAGGGAAATCTTGATACAATTGGCCAAAAATAGAGCCCTTGTAATATTTTTTTTTTCCAAGACAATAATCATCATGTTATATATTTTTTCTGAAAATTTTTTGTTTTGTTTTATTTGAATACATCTAGTGATGTGAAGTTATAAAAAGACAATTTAGAATTATTATAGGACTACTGAAAATCTGGAAAATAATGATATTAACAATTGAAAAGGAAAAGGAAAAGGAAATTAAAAAGAGTTAAAAAATAAGAAGAGATACATTGTTCTTTACATACCATGGCTGGATTTATTATTTTGCCAAAGTAACATAAAGCAGCTGCCCTGCACACAGTTCTGGTCCTATTGCAGTTCATTTAAAAGATCGTGTTAACTTTATTTTAATAGTATGATATTCTTGAAGCACAAGTGTTTCAAAATTAAAATCGGTCAACATAAATAAAAGACTTCAGCAGCTCTGAAATGCCTTAAAGGATTGTTCTTAATTAATTTTAATATATAATACAACCGGAAAATGAACTTGCGCTGTATTATTTTTATTATAAGGGCATATGTGGAGCAAGTTTGGAAATCGTCCACAGGCAGTGAAGTGCAAAGGGTAAAACACCAGCGTAAATGATAGCCATAATTAGTTTATTAAAAATTGCTCAGTTTTAACAAGCCATGAAGTTATGAATGTACAAAAGACATTGCTTGTATTACAAATTAGAAAGTCCTTCCCGATACCTGGAAAACCTGACCCATACACTAGGATTTTGTACATTAATTTATCCTGCAGAGTCCTTAATGTCTGACACCGGCTGTAACATTACAACTTTGGGTATGACTTTATTAAGGGATGACTTCCAAAGCCCTAAAGAATACTTATGATGTTGTAATATATATTTCAAAAGAGGATTATGTCTGCAATGCTAAAACCTAGACGTTTTAAAAGCGAGTTTACTGAAACGAAAAAGATTACATACGTTCATTTGTGTTGCACCAGGTAGAGATTTTTCACCTTCATTTCAACTGTGTCGCAAACCTCAGCTGTGTCATAGCAGAGAAATGCATTTAAAATCCCTCCGAGTGCCATCACCGAAACGTGGTTCTGCAGCAGAATTCCAGAAAAGGAGCTGGGGCTTGTGCTGAACCATAAACGATGGGGAAAAAAATGAAAAACGTGGAAAACCAGGGCAAAACCCTTTCTGCAGTGTGTTAATAGGAGAGACGGGTTGGGTTGATCTGCAGTGGGGAAGCTGAATTTCAAGGACTGTGCTGCATTTTGGGTGCTGAACTTCAAAAAGGACTGGAAAAAGGTCAGAGAAGAGCAAGAACGATGAAGAAGTTTAGAAAAGTTGACCTGTGAGAAGAGCCTGATTAAACTGGGTTTGTTTAATTTAGGAAAGAGAGGACGGGTAATAGTTTTCCAAGATGTAAAAGGCTGTTGCAGAGAAAAACATGATCAGTTGTTCTCCAGATCCACTGGGGGTAGAACGAGAAATAATCAGCTTAATTTGCAGCCAAAAAAAAAAATGTAGGTTAGATCTTAGCTAAAATGTCAAACTATAAAGAGAGTTCAGCGCTGGGAGAGGTTACCTGGGAGTATTGCAAAAAATCTGGTGCTGGAGGTTCCTGAGGCTGGGTTAGGGTAGCAGGTGGGGATGCATGGGTACATGGGACAGACCCCGCAATGCTGTCCCCAATGCTGGCCAGACAATGAGACTTCATTGCAGAATGTGCTGGTGGCTTCAGGGTTTTCAGACCGTGGTGGTTTGTTCCAAATATCCCATTTTTCGACTGTTGGCGTCATGAGAAACACGTGTCTTTCAGCAGAAATGTTTTTTGATATTTCCCCCCTCAGGTCAGCCCCTATTTTAATGCTGACATATATATTCATATATACAGATAGTTTTTAAATAGGAAAATTGACTGATTGCCTTCAGTGAAGACAATTCACATGATACATATGCTTGTAAAAGCCAAAATCTCCTGGTTTTGCTGCGCAGATCTGGGGCTCCTACAGCTTTCCCTGAGCCCGGCCACTTGGGCACCAGCCCTGAGGGATGGTCCCAACCCTCACAGGATCACTGTCAGATGAGGAAATACTGGGTATGGGTAAGGGCTGCCTCCCCCCTGCATGGAAAATGCAGCTTTCTGTCCCTGGGGTAGACCTTGTTTGCTCGGAAGGCAAAGTCCTTCCTCAGAGACCTGACTGAGGCTGTGCTGTGAGCACTTGTATGGTCTACGGGCACTGAAAGTCCCACCTCAGGGGGGACTTCTGGGCAAAACATTGAGAAATGTTAGGTTTTCTGATGTAAACTGAGGGAGAAAAGGGAAGGGAAGGGAAGGGAAGGGAAGGGAAGGGAAGGGAAGGGAAGGGAAGGGAAGGGAAGGGAAGGGAAGGGAAGGGAAGGGAAGGGAAGGGAAGGGAAGGGAAGGGAAGGGAAGGGAAGGGAAGGGAAGGGAAGGGAAGGGAAGGGAAGGGAAGGGAAGGGAGGGGAGGGGAGGGGAGGGGAAGGGAAGGGAAGGGAAGGGAAGGGAAGGGAAGGGAAGGGAAGGGAAGGGAAGGGAAGGGAAGGGAAGGGAAGGGAAGGGAAGGGAAGGGAAGGGAAGGGAAGGGAAGGGAAGGGAAGGGAAGGGAAGGGAAGGGAAGGGAAGGGAAGGGAAGGGAAGGGAAGGGAAGGGAAGGGAAGGGAAGGGAAGGGAAGGGAAGGGAAGGGAAGGGAAGGGAAGGGAAGGGAAGGGAAGGGAAGGGAAGGGAAGGGAAGGGAAGGGAAGGGAAGGGAAGGGAAGGGAAGGGAAGGGAAGAAGTTTTCTGTTTCTTGAGAATGCATCCAAGGGAAACTCAACCACACATGGACAACAGAAGCATTTATTAATGTACACCAACAAGGCACCAAGCACTACCATCAAAAAAAAGCTACAAGATATCAAGAATGAGGCATCACTTTCAGGTTTCACCCACCCCTGCAGCCTGACCCTTCCCCTCTGCTGGGACTGCTGCTCTTCCCAGATCTCTTCTCGCTCCCATGCCTGTGCTCACACTACTGGGGGCAGGATGCCCAGGAGCTTGCAGCCCTATGAGTAGAGCAGTCACTGGGCAGAAGGGGTCCTGCCCCTTGCTTCACACCTGGATTTAATTAAAATCCATTCCTGTAAAATCTGGGAAGCCGAGAAGCAGGGCACCCCCTTGGCCAGCAGCGAGGCTCCTTGCTGGCTGTGCTGCTCACCCCACTGCAGCCAGCTTTCCAGCTCCAGGAATAAACTCCTTTGTGTTTATCGGGGCTGTGGAAACCTGTACAAATTCTAAATGTATTTTAAATTGATGAGATTAAAAAAAAAAAAGGTGGGGGGAATGTGAGTGGAGTGCATTTGCACAGCGTCTCAACTTGAGAAGTGTGTAAATCTGCACTCTTTTCATCCAGCTCTGTTCTGTTCCCAGAGAAAATCCCTAGTGAAATACTATTCAGAAAAGAGTCACTTTCAAATACAGGAAATGACAGTGCCTTTAAAGTGGCATCCATATGCCCCAAATCCTGGGAAATCTTAAAGGTACAGCCTGGACTCCTCCCAGGCAGTGATGCAATCCTTCCTTCAGGCACGTCTTAAAACTGCCTCTGACACAAAAGTTGCTTTCCAGGGTCTATGTGCCAAACAGACCCAGATTGTATCCTGTCCATGAGACCAAACTTTTATCTTATGCTGTAAAAATGCAACGTAGCCCATCAAGAACTCAGTTATGTTGATACAAGCACATGGAGGTGCTACTGGAAATGGAGGGTGCCACGCGTGAGCGATGTGCCACTGTCTCACAAGGAGCTCGTCGCAAGGCACGTGGAGCTCGGGTCCTGCCCCAATGCAGGATAGCTCCATTTTCAAGTAATTTGCCCACCCCTCATTGCTTTAAATTGTGCTTTTCACCATTTGTGTTGACAAAATTCACCAAAGAATGATTTAGCAGGTCATGAAGATGTTGGAAAGGAGCATCTGCGCTTGTCCCTGCTAGCTCTTGCTTCAGAACTGCATCCCATTGCATTTTCTTGTCATTCCCCAATGATGCCAATATTTGCAAAATTTTCTGTGACAGATTTTCCCATAGTGCTCCTCACTGTAACTGTTAATGTGGTCCTTTCTTACTATTTCTCCCTATCAAACTCCATTTTTAGGAAATAGAAGAAAACAAGGCATGAATTTGCCTCCTCTTCCCCTCCCTAAACCTTTCTATTAACTCACAAAGCCACGTGGGTATACCTGGGCTCCCTGTCCTGGATCATCCTCCTGTCTCCTCACTTCTCCTAACTTCTGTGAAGCACTCTCTCTCTACATTTTCTCAACAAACATGTACGCATCTTTTAAAATATAATAAAATAAAATAAAAGGGAAAATCAAAGCAGGTGCAAAAAGTGCAAAAACGTCATTTTCCCACATTTTCAGTTGGGTTGGGTATTAGAGCTGCAAATGCCTTGCTCTCCCATCCCTCTACCATCAGCCTTTCCTCTTGCTCTCCCCCAGCATCCTTCCACCCTGTGGTTTGCCACCCAGGACGTGGGGCTGGTGACAGCACGGGTCTTACATCGACGGGGCATGCGCGAAGCTCAGCGTCCACGTCGCTCTGTCTTTGTTCATAACTCAGTCCTGCCAGGCTCTGAACTATTTTTATTGCTCTCCTCTGAATAATTTTCAATCTGTCACTATCTTTCAGGTAATGTGGTGCCCATAATTAAATACTGCAGGCATTCCCTCACCAGAGCCATATGCAGACGGACTATTACCTCCTTGCGCTGTGATGTGATGTCTTCAGCCCCAAATCAAATTGGCCTTTTTTGCTGCCATATCTCAAGGCAAACTCATGTCTAATTTACTCCACACTATCATCTCTAGATCTCTTGCAGCATTACTGCTTCTCGGGTTTTTATCACTGATTGAATAGCTGGGTTTTAGATTATTTTTCCACAAACGTAGTAGCTTCTATTTTCAATGTTGAATCTCATTTTATTCTCCACTCATTTTTTTTTCAACCTTTTCAGATTCCTTTACATTATTTTGCTCTCATCGCTGGGATTTCTAAATCCACCCAGCTTAGTTTAGTTTGCACATTGCATCAACAAACCATTCACTTCTTCCTTTAGATCATTAAAATAGCTGGTAAAGAAGCTCCCTGTTCAGCAAATCACTGAAACACGTGCTTATAACCTTCAGAAGTCAATAGGACTCAGGTATGTGATGAAGTGCATGCTGGCAGGCTCATTATTTTGGCTGTAAGCCCAAAAAACTTTGCTTCGCCATTAGTATCTGGTGCTCCTCTGCCCTCATTGCCCCATCCCCATCGCTCCCTGCTGTAACACCACTGCAGTGACTCCAGCCACAGGGATGCTCTCCTGGTCCTCCCAACATCCTTAAATCCAGCTGCTAGGATTTGTCTGCCTGGGGAAATGCCTGGAATACCCATGGTGAAATAAGAATTGGTCACAATGTCTGAAACACGTTCTTCAGATGGACTGCTCTAAGCGAAAAGACATTTGGTGCTGGAAAGCTCCTCTAGTAGATCCTGTGATTATTCTGAACCTAAAAGACCTTTATCCGGGATTTATAGCCCATGTAGAAGTCTATTTCTTAGTCTGACTTTTTTTTTTTTTTCCAGAATGGCTTATTTTGGCTTATTTCCCCATGTAAATAAGCCTCAGTTGATGTTTCTTTCACAATATTTGTTCCTTTACTTTAATTGGTACAGTAGATCTGTTGCCTTTACTAGAAGACAAGCAGGACCAGCTTTCTTCCAGCAATGTTAATGTTTTCTTTCTCATTTTCCTACAGCTCTTCAGCTGTTCATTAAGAAAATAAAAGAAATTGGCAGTGCTTTAGGGAATTTGTTAGCTAATTCCCTTAGCAGCAGAGAAATCCAGTTTAGTTAGTTTATATATATGGTCCTATTTGTAGGATCGTACCTGATTGTTTTATTTATTGTGCATGGCCTTAAGATATTCCAGGTTAGATCTTGTAGACAGTTGGGAAAAGAGGTTTGTTGGAGGACCGCTTGTGAGAAGCCAAGTTTAAAACCATATTTTGGGAAAAGAAGCTGTGCTGGTGAGTGAGGCTGGCTGGTGGCAAGCTGTGCCTGGTGGGAAGGTGACACCCAAGTCATGAAGAAAAGCCCACCTGAGCGGTCTGCTCCCGGCACAGCTTTGGGGAGCAAGTGCTCATGGTGGGCAACGTGGCACCAATGTATGCTGTGACAGGAATATCCCAGAAACTATTTATAGGATAGAAAATTTAGTAATGGACAGGTCAGAAAACTGCAATACTCTCTCGGAGATCCTGTGACCAAAAAGCAGGAAAAAAATAAAAAATTCCAACAGATAATTTGCCATGCATTTTCCCACTTTTTACATTTCATTTTACTAAGTTTGCTGACTTTCCTACGAAAACTGCCCTAACTTCTTTTATTCTTCTTATTGAGGGTAGATTTTTTTTTTTTTAGAAAAAGTTTAGCAGCCCAGCCATTTTTGATTCACCCTTAATTTAATCCCCTTCTAATTAATTAATGGGCCTACTGTCTCTCCAGAATGTCTTTTCCCTTTGATACAGATTTTAAAGCCCTTTTTAAGTTCTTTGGTTAGCTTTAAATTCTTTTTCTCCCCCCTTATCCTTATTATTTCCCCTATAATCCCTAACTGAATCTGAGTGTGCTTGTTTGATTCCTTCCCTGCCCCCTCTTGCTTTCTAATTTTGAGTACAGCTTTTTTTTTTTTTTAATTAAAAAAATTAAAGCCTCAGATCTTTGCACGGTCCCTTATGAAGCCGCGTTGGCCGCTCCTTGTTCTCTCCGTTCTTCATTTTGAGGGGAACAGTCGTCTCTTGCAGCTTAATTACGGTTTCTTGCAGGAGTCCCCCTGCTTCCCTGGCTGTACAGTATTCCTCGCCTGCAGTCTGCTGACTTTTGTTAAATACAGTGTGCACGGCATACGCTAGCATCTTCCATCCCCACGCACGCCTTGGTCCACGTTGCCCTCCTATGGAATATAAAAAGCCTGCTGGTGGCTCCACGCTCGGGCAGGCTTTTTGCCGGCTCTTTCCTTTGTCATATTTCTAGAATTAAGAAATCAGCCTCCAAAAAGGAGCGGGGATCCTTCCTCCTTTTGTTACGTTCGCCACCCGTTATTTAACTGCTTCTCAGAAAATGCGGATGGAAGGTTGCTGTTGGCCCAAAGAGCCAATGTTTTGGCACATTTTACAGACCTCCTTGCTCCACTTCTGAAAGTGGGGCCAGATCCTGAACAGGGGTAAATCCGTGCAGCCTTCTCCTTCCTCAGACCCGTGTTGCTTTCTGCAGGAGACGGATGTGGCTCCAACTTCCTAGAGACACTTGGGAGAGATTGCAGAGCCCTTCTAATTTTCCTGCTAATATTGGTACTCCTGGGTGATAGTTTGCTGATAGCTTTTTTTTTTTTTTTCTTTTTTTTCTTCTTCCCCTCTATATATAAACCTGTAAATGTTGATAGCCTCGGCTTCTGGAACCAACTCACAGTCCTCATGAATCTATTTTAATTAGAACGGGAGGGCTCTGTTAACTAAAAGTGGAAGAAATAGCAGCACAAGGATACTCTGAATTGTGCTCAGGCTAGCCAGCATCCTGTAACTCTCTGTGAACACTGAGCTACAGGATATTTTAAAAACAGTTTGAGGGGGTTGCTTCTATTTTATTTTTCCCCATCACCAACTATTACTGTTTAAAATCTTTTGTTCTCGCGTCTGTGAAATACCACTATGCCGGCCACCCTTTTTACAGCACACATTCAACACCGGCAGCTCTGCAATATCTTCCCCATCCCCAACCCATCTCAGCTGCCTGGCAGCCTTGTCATATTTGTTTACATCCACTTGTTTTTTCCTTCCTCATTCTTTTTCATCCTCAGAGCCTCAGCCCTCCCAGCTCCCTCAGAGCTGCCGGCGGACCTCAGCCCCTTCATTGTGCATTCGGGATGGCCAAGGGCTGAGCGGGGCTGAGTTTCATTTCCTCTCGCCATGACGATTGTTCGGGCCGCTCGCTGCCGAACGCTTGGATGAGTTCCCTCCGATGCCTCGCTTGGCTCGGCACTGGGGCCGCGGCTCCTTGGCGCGGTCACAGCCTTGCAGCGTCTCTTTTCACTTACCCTTTGCTGAGGCTTTTCCTTGGCGTTTGCAGCAGGTTTTCTGCCAGTTGTGTTTTATTTTTTTTTTCCAATCCTCTTCCAGGGTTGCAAGTTTTGTCGCAGGGTCAGTGCTGTGCGGGCTGCCCCAGTGTTGACTTGCAGTCCTCGTGGACTTTTATTTTATTTCATTCAATGTTGGCACCATATGGCAACTATGGCAACTGAATATATAACCCTATTCACTTTCTGACTCAAGTCTGGCCTGTTAAAGGGCTCCATGCTCTGGTCTGGACAAATAAAAAGTGTTTCATACAGGGTGTAGTAGTGGAGAAGTTAAAATAACACCTCATCACCTTTATTGTGTCCCTTTTCTTATATAACAAACACACACACACAAAGGCAAATATATTTGACAAGGTTTCTTACAGGGCAGACATATAATATATGATGCAGGAAGAGAATAACCTGATAAAAAAAAAAATATAGCATATATAAAATCACAGTATAAGTAAGGCACTTCAGCAATATATTTGTGCTTACCTTTGTTTTGTCTGATTTGCAAAAAAGCTGGGAGTCCACTGAAAAAGCTGCTGCTCCACGGAAAGCCAGCAGCGTTATTAGCAGCTGGCTGATGAAGGGCAGCAATAGATGTCTGAGGGGAATATCCAGCGGCATCCCGGTGACTCCGGGACATGAATTTGTTGGGACACATCATTTATTTAGGTGTTTCCAGAAGTTGGAGGTATGCGGTCTGTAACTACTTACTCACATGAGCAGTTCTACTCGCACCCTCTCCCTGAATTCGAACGTAGGTTCCTCATGTGCACAGCTCTCGGCAGGACTGGGCCCTATGGCTGCTGCTTCTTACTGAAAAGACACTGAGGGAACTAATTTTTCTGGTGATTAATCTCAAACACTGCACCTGCAGTGCCTGTTTTCACTCGAACGAGAAGAGATTGATTTATCTCTCTCTCTTTCCGTCTGTCTCATTATACATCTCCCGTAGCATCTCAGGACCTCAAAAAATGATGACGAACTTATCTTCCCAATAGCTGCATGAGGCAGGGAAGCATTATCTCCTCTTGCCAGACGGGGAGATGAAGGTAGGGAAGAGCAAAGTGATGTGCCTGAGGTCATGGGGGAAGTTGGTGGCAGAGGCAAGCAGTGCAAAGAGCTGTCTGGACCGTTAGACCTGTGCCACCATCCCCGTGCCATCTGGGCTGCTTTGGAGACACCTGAAGAGATGGACACCTGGAGATGCTGCTGCACTCATCCCCGTGCCTGCTCCTGGAGGAGCAAACCTCTGGTCCTGGTCTGCTCCAAGACCTGGCTTCATGGTGATGCCCCCAGGAGCACCCTGAATCCAAGGCCATTTGGCCAGCTTTTAGTCATGCCAAGGTTGGCAGACCTTGTCCCACTTTTGGTGGCTTCAGTTAATGCCAATACAGACCAGAGCACCGTGCCCAAGCAGAGCCACCAGCCTGGTTGCAGAGCTGTTGCCCTGACGCAGGTGAGAGCAGAGCTCAGCTCTGGCAGGTGGGACTGTGCCACCGCAGGCTGCCTGGGCTGAGATCCTGCAGCTAATGGGCAAATGGTGTTAATTAAATTCCCAGAGCACCAGCTTTAATTAACCTTTATACCATCCCAGAGCCCAGAAGCAGCTCCTACCACAGCACCAGGAGGGCCACACTGCCGGTGGCCACTGGCTGATGGAGGTGGCACCATGGACATTGACTTCATTGTGTCTGTTTTCTCCCTGCGAAGATGAGGATGAAGGCCTTCCTCTCCCCTCAGCTTGCAGATGGGGGATATCAAGGCAGGGAGCAGGAATGCCCTGTTCCAAAAATCCTCCTGCTGCATGGGCTGCCATGCTGGGGATGCTGCTCAGAGTAGGGGAAATTGGGAAAATTGAGTGGTGTAAAAGCTGTCCTTTCCCAAAGCATGCCTGTGATGCCTCCTAAAGGTATTGCCAGCCTGTAAAAAATGTGGGGACTGACGAGGCACATGCAGCAAGAGGGCTCTGCACATCCATGCTCTCACTGCTACAGGAGGAAAGGGATGAAATGACAGCCGAGATCAGTGCCATGTCCCCAGCCAGGCTTTTTGGTGCTGGCTGGAATCCCTGCAAAGGTTTCTCAGTATGGGGAATTGTCACCTTTGGAGCGAGGTCTGCATCTGGTGGACGTGGCATCGCAGGGCCAGGGCTGAGCACCAGCTCCAGTGCAGGACCCGGTACCTCAGAGCCCTGCCAGCACTGCTTGATTTGCATCTTGGCCTCTTCTTCCCCCATAAGACATGGTTTTCCTCTTCTCTCCCTGCAGATCACTTTAAACTCACCTTTGACTTAATTTCCTTTGGGGATCTTGGTTTCTTTTCTTTTTAATTTTGGAAATAAAGTTTCTCACATTTTAGGGAAAAAAAGAAGTGCAGCCCAGTATTTCCTACATCCCTCAGCAGGTGCAACACTGCCACCAGCACCCCAGGCATGGTTGTCTGGGGGAGGGACAGTCAACGTTTTCCTCGTTTTTAACAATTTTTCCACTGCTGCTTGTTTTAATGAAAAAAAAATCCTTTAAAAGTTCATTCTTGACATCAACAGTGAAAAATCCCACAACAATACTTAATTTTCTCTTGTACACCTATAGCTGCTCTCTGCTGCTGTGCTCAGCTGCTTTTTTTTTTTTCTCCTCTTCAAGTTCTGGTACCCTTTGCAGCCCATGTAGCCCTGCTGTAAATGCTCTGCTCCCCACTTCTTTCTCTTGTCTTTATTACTCCCATATTTCTTTGCTCCTCTTGCTTTCTTTGGGGTTGTGACTCTGTCCCATCCCTTCCCTTCTCTTCTCCAGCCTGGTTCACCCCTGGGGCTTCAAATCCCTCCCCATATCCCCTTCTCCCTGGAGGAGACACGAGTACCTGGCAGGACACAACCGACTTGGAGAGGACAGCAGCACAGAGCCTCCAGCACCCAGCACTTTAAACTTGACCTTCTTATCTTGACCTGGAGGTGGTTTCTTGGTTTCTACCTTCTAAAGAAGCAAGTGTGCAGCCAGTCGGTGAAACAGCTATTGCAGAATTGTTCTGCTAGACTTCTCCTGGATGAAGGCTAGGTGGGAACCCTCCCCATGATAACCAAAGGGCTAGGAACTAGCAGATATCCCCATCGTGGTGTGCAAGGAAGGTCTCTGCTTCTCACTCTCTCCTGTCCTGTGTGGCCTCATGAAATCCTCCAGGCTCTGGAGGACTTGGACAGGATGACCACAATCCAAGCCACTCTTGTGAAGGAGCTGCACAAGACAGAGGTCAGTCTGGTGATGTACCTATTCACAGAGGCTGGCACCTTGCCTGAGATAAGGGATTGTGGTTGTTCTTTCCCAGCAGTGAGGAAACGGGGCCGGAGGAAATTCATCCAGGCAGAGTCAAACAGTGGGGCCCAGACCGAAACCTGGGCTATTCAGCATCACTTTCAGCCTTCCCCAAGTGCACACACACAAATTCTTATCATGGACAGACAAGAAAGCACTTGTCTGGTTTTGTATTAACTACTCCAAACATGTGTCCTCCTGTGTGTAGTGTACAGCAATAAATAAATAAATAAAAAAAAATAAAATAAAAATAAAAATAAAAATCTGGGAGGCTGGTGGGTTACATGGAAGTAAGAAATCACCTTGTTTATAAATATTGGATAAAAGTATAAAATTGTTTTCTGAGTACCAAATATGATTATATTGACCACTAAGACAGGATGGGACAAGCTGCTTCTGCTCAGAGTGATTTTGGTTTTGGTGCAGAAGAAGCAGAAGAGATGGCTGTCAGGAGGGCTGGTGGTGCCAAGTCTCAGAGGTGCAAAAGAAAAAAAAAGAAAAGCTATGAAGTTGAGAAATCCCATCCTTACTGATTTCTGCCAGGCTCTGAAATAGCAAAAATCTCAGGAAAGGACAGAGTCCACAAGGTAGTTTGGAGCAGATTTGAAGGGACTTTGTGTTTTCCTTCTTAAAAGTAAGTTGTTGGGTTTTGCAATTCTTTCCCCTCTGTAGGAGAAAGAAGTGGGAAAACATTCAAAAAGAGAAGACTCAAGCTATGTATTTTAGGTATAGCTCATTCACCACCCAAGATGTAACAGGGTGAACAAGAGCTGCTAGAGGTGGGAGCTGGTGCTGAGAAGTGTTCCTACATCTGGGCGCTTACAAAGAGAAAAAAATTCATGTTGTATGGACAACGTCCATGAAGTGCCAGTTAAAATTTCTGTTGATTTGTTCTTAACTCAAACTAGAAAAGCTCCAAATATTAGATGAGTTACCTTGATTTGATAATAAAGTTTTACACAGAGAACTCTTCTGTTTCTGTACAAACTGGCTTTTCGAGGAATCATCCACTCCCATTAAGTCTAACGTAACTCTTGTTTTCTGCCTGAAGCATCTCTTAGAACTGCCTCTAATGGTAGAGAAGCATGAAAGATTGCGTCAGAATAGAGGAGTTTAGTCTATTTTAGGTATATTTAAAAAAATATACTGGGCATCCCACTGAGGTTATATTCAGATTTATGGAAGTCAAATTTAGAGCATGGCAAATAGTAATGTTCCTGTGGAAAAAGTTATTTTAGTCGGAAATATTATTTGGACAATTGGTCAGCGAGAAAAGCTCTTTTTTTTTTTTTTTTTTTGTGACCTAGTCAAGATGTTGGGTTGTTTTCTCTCTCAGGAGATTCTAAATCAAGAGTAAGGTCAGTCAAATCACTGGTGTCTTCCTGCTACAGAACAAGTCTCATCAAGAAAAGAATTGGGCATTTGCAGCCTTGAGGAGAGCAGTCTGGGTGCCACAACATGCCACCTTTTCCTGCAGCATTCATGGAACTGGAGGAGAATATACCACCTGAAAAGTGTTCTGGATGCCTTCTAGAGGTGTTCCCATAAACGGCCAAATGAGACCTTTCATACATACCTGCAGCTTATACAGAGTCTAAAAAACCCTAAAGAATTGCTGTAAATTGAAACTCATCACGAAGAGTTGAAGAGAATCTCAGAATAACACCAGTGGCTCCAGACCACATTGCTGTCTGCAGTGCTGAAAGCTACAAACAAATTATACCCCAGGCACCACTGACCTCTATCTAGATGCTTTTCTTCCTTAGCCATCTGGTAAATAAACCATCAGCAGGATGAATCTGCCACGAGATCATACAGTCTCTTCTCCCATATAGCTTTTGACTACAGGAAAGTGTCTGGAAAATGCCCCCTGCCATGTGTTTCAAGTACTTAGAGGACAGTCCCACAGAGTCAAGAGCAGATCTTGATCTCTGTGGGGCAGGTAACAACATTGTCCATCCAAACACCAACATTTTACTGATAGCCCTGCTCTGGCAGTGTAACCTTCCTGTCTTCTCGACTACAGCCATGAAAAATCAGCTTCCTATCAAGTCAAACACAATTTTTATTAAAAACAGTTGTCATCTAGAACTAAATCCCATAGCTGTGAAGTATAAAAGAGGCTTTCAAGCTGACTTTCCGTGAACTGTGGCAGCTTAAGTCTTGTTGCCATTGCTGAAGCTCATCAGGAAATCATTTGAAGGGCTCAAAGGTTAAGAATCTGTGTTTTCATCTGGACACAAAGGTGAAAGATCAGATGGCTGATCTCAGCTATTTGTGTTTTGTCTTTTTATCATCTTCAAATGAATCACGGAGCTGTTCATTCAGTTTCATGAGGGCAGGGCTTTCTTAGACGTATCCGGGGTTGTTTACAGGCTTTTCAGGAGAGACGGAAGATCTTTCCTGAAGACAAATGACCTGAGCTGGTGATATCCTTTGTTATTTCTATTACAGCAATATTTCAGGAAGCCCCTGGAATTAGACAGCCCCTGATGGTAAGTTTTGTGCCAAGCAACATGTAATAAAAAATGTGAGCTCTGTCCTTACTATCTGAAAAAAGGCAATAGGTGGGTAAAAATAGGCAGATCAGGCCAAAAGGTGGAGGAGTAAAAAAAAAAAAAAAAAAACAAGAGGGAAGTAAAGCCCACAATGAGTAAGGAAGAGATGGTGTTTTAGTATAAATCAGAGCAGCAGACTGAGCCCTGCATGCCCATCAGCAAAGACAAGTGAGGAACCCCTCAAATATGAAAGAAGAGATACAAAGTTCTTGTCCCTCTTTGGAGGCTGGATGGCAGCAGACAGGTAGGCTTCCAACACTTAAAGACTGGCTGCACAGGGGAAGAAGCAAAAAGGCTGTGGCCAGCACCACCAGGCTATTTCTCAATTCATTTTCAAGCAGCAGCTGAAGCCAGCCCCATAGTGAGGAGATGCTGTTGGTCACCCTGGAGAGTGAGAATTAGCTGGGGAAATCACGTCTGGTGGGAATGAGGTGCACAGACCCAGGCCAGCTATGACCGCTCGCTGGGTTGGTCCTCCTCTAACCTGGGCCAGGGCAACCAAGGGCTTTGAAAAGGAGAAACCAAGACTTGATTTAGGTGTTGCACACTGCAGGCTACCTTTGAGTGCCAAGTTTCATGTCAGCCCCTCTCATGGACATGTAGAGATAAAGTTAATTATCATAATTATAAAATCAGTGTATTCCTGTATGCTGGTACCTATGCCTGGCTAAGTAATGCCATGCAGCAAATGAGGTTTTAGACAAGCAATGAGGATATGTGCTTTCTAGTCCCATTTCTGCCAAATTTTGTCAGTACTCTTTGTCATTTTACGCTGTGGGTAAGGATGCTTAGTCACCCTGGCAAAGTGCTTTGGTGTGTTCAGATTGCTCTGATGAAAAGCACAGTAGAAGGCTACATGAGGATGACTTGGACCCAGAAAACACCAAAAACCTTAAAATTTCCTTTGTGGTCCACTCTGGTTGTGCGAAGCAAAACCTTCCAAAGACAAAGGGAAATTACCCTGAGAAAACCAAACCTGGGACTTGGGCATCACCACTGTCCTCCTGCTTGCCCCAAGCCCCAGGTGGCCACAAGTGTCTCTGGGGACATGGCACAGCTGGAGCCTGCTCCAGGCAGGTTAAAACATTAAACTATCAGGCTGTGTTACAGGTTACTTGGTTGTGCACGGGGAGCTTCTTTAGGAAAGGCAGCGTCACCATCTGGGGGCCAAGGGCTGGTGATGCCAGCTGCGCTGGAATTAAGCCCAGGGGACTGGAAGGAAGAAAGGAAGATATTTGAAACTCTAAGATCTACCAAACTCAGACAGCTCAGTTTTATATTTTGAAATTCAGAGGTAATGGGGGAATTAAGAGGGAAGAACACCCATGGGGGTATGTTGATAACCAAAACCTTACCCAAGGCACAGCTCTATCTCACCCACCTCTAGCTGTGTAGGCACAAGGCACCTGGAGACTCACACGGGGCTCTTGGGTGCCCTCTTTACTTGCATCATAGACATAAAGCATTATGTCTATGATGCATGTCTATATAAATCATTAGACATAAAACCTGCTCGTGCTCCGTCTCTGTTGGTAGGTGATGTTTTGTCTGAGCCTAATGGGATAAGCACGAGGTCGCTCCCCATGGACACAAAGCGGGACAGCCCCCTCCCGTGGGCACCAGGCAGAGCCAGGCTGGCCTCAGCATGGCAGAAGCTCAACAAATGGAAAGTCGTCACCATCCACCAGGCCATCACACAGCTGAAGAAGTTAAAACTCTCCTGATGAGCATGGTGGAAATTACACCGCCACCCCTGGTCCGGCTCAGCAGCTGACGGCTGAAGCTGACCTTATTTTGGGGGCATTTGACCCTCAGCACAGGTCCAACCCATGCTGTTCCCATGCTTCTTCTTCTGGAGCTCAACCCCCATCACCACAATGAGCAGCACTGATCACCAAGCCATTGGACAAATCCAGCCCCGAGTAGCACCAGGGCTTTCTGAACTCTTACCTTCTGCTCGTGTCACATTTAATATGACAGCAAGGATTTTTTTTTTAATTATTTTTTTTTTAGCATTTGAGAAACATTGCCATATTGAAATCTTTTCCTTCTTCCTTCATTAATGTCTGTGTCACCTCAAGGGTTGTTATAATTCCTCATTGGCTGCTCTTTCAGAATTTGCTTTTAGAAAACTTCAGCTAGTGTTGAATGCGGCTGCAAGGTTAACTAGAAATATAAAATGTCACGAACATGCTGGATATATATCCCTTCTGCTTCCCTGCCACTAAGCCAGCTTTCATAAAGTTTGAAACTGATATTAATATTTAACTTTTAACTCACAAGATCTTTCATGGTCTCAGCTCTGCTTAATTAGCTGACATTTAGCTCCCTCTCTTCCACGGCACACACCTAGGAGTTCTCGGGTACCCATTTATTAACATTCCCCAAAGTAGATTGGAGCAGGCGGTTACCAGAACCTTTATCAATTGCTCCCGAAGGCAATGGTATTTATTGCTGAATGCCATTAAACCAGCCAGGTCTGTAAATATGTCGAAAGGCATGGAGGCACCCGTGTTTTCCAGAGCTCCTCGGTTGGGTTAAATGAGCTTTGTGCATTGGTCGCTCTCTTTCTCTTCCTCTTGCACGCGCAGCCTTGTTGAGGCGCTCCTAAAGACAGACTCTGCATTAACCCGCACTACATTAAGCACAGTTGTGCTGTTAATCAACGCTCTTACGGCGATACACGCTGCTGCAGCACTGCTCCAGCACGCATACATCTGCGTGGAAGTCACCGGCTGCAGCAACTCCACCTCGCACTTGCTTGCTAACCTTGTGTGCTCTTTTCCTTCCAAGAGCTTTCCTCCCTTTTGTCCTTGTCACTCAGCCTCAGGAATCCCCTGATCAGACAGCACAAGTTGTGTGTGCTGGGTTTTAATGCACGTTGTGCCCACAGTGCCCTAGCAAGAGCATCGTTCCCTTGCTCCTTCCCTACCCCCGGTGGCTCTCCTGCTGCCATCCCCACGCCCGGTGGCAGAGCTCCTGCCTCTCCTGCCTGCCTGGAGCCAGAGCTACTCAGGGCTCAGCCCCACCACCGGCACCGAGTGGGCAGTTCGCAGAGGCTGACATCATCTGAGATAGCTCACAACTCCATAACTGCAATACTAATTACCTACTTAAGCCTCCATAACAAAGTACGGCGTACATGGATGTGTACGCTGTAATTACGAGGTATTCCTCACCGCTCCTGCTGTAAGACCCATTAATAGTATTTCATTAAATTCGTATCTGGCTCTCCTCATTTCTGGTAAACTTAATATGCATTAGGAACACCATACAAGTTAATATTTTGTTCATAAAATTCTAACATGATTGTTCTCTGTGTCAATGAAACAGTGACAAGCGATACGCATTTTCTAAAAACTGTATTGTGATGAAGCTATCACAGTGTGAGCAAGTGTCGGACCACAACAACAAATATGAACAGAAAATAAGACTAGTTAATGATAAACTTGGTTTTAGGGTTTATTGTAGTAAATAAAGTATTGATCTTTCCCATTTAGGATCTCGTTTCATCCACTCTGCTCCTCAGTGAAATGAATTTAGTGGCCTCAACTCATTCAGTGCAAGCCCCATTTGAAATGAAATCTGTCACAAGGAAAGCACTCTTTGCCTGGCATATTTGGCATGAAAAGTGAAATAAAACATTTTAAACAAATGCATTAACAGCCATCATGAAACAGGGACCCCCAGTCTCCCCAAGTCAAGTGTAACAGCTCAATCCCAAGTCGACACATTAAAGCTACTTGCTCTGGGCAAGGATCTGGTCCTGCTGTCTGACAAACCACCTTTACATTTCTGTTGCATTGATAAAAGACTCGATCGTGCCTTTGGATACATCTCTGCCATCCTTTGACTTCATCAGAGCAAAATGAGATAAATACAGGAACAAAGATAGGGGCTGAAGTCAAGACGTGTTTCTTCTGCTTTCCATTTAGGTTTTCAGATGCTCATCTCCTGAAGAGAACTGAGGAGATGAACTGCGGACAGACATTTAAATATCTGTATAATTGGGTTTTATCACATCATATCGTATATCATATATATCATCACATCATATATCATATCAATCACATCATAATCATATCATATAATATGATTCACCCAATCTGTTAATTAACACAAGAAAAAATGCATAAATCTTTTCTCAGACACAGCACTTTTTACAGAACCTGCGTGAGTTTGCCTTCACAAAGGTTCTCGCAAAATTTAAGTTTGCTTCTCAGTCTCTGCTTCAATAAGGCAATTCTGAAACATCTGAACATTTACCCTGAGTCCTTCCCAGGCTGGCTGCAGCACCTATCAGTTCTGCTCCAGCACAGCACTGCTCCAGCTGCAGCCCAGCTACACCAGGACAAGCCTGCACCACCAGGTGATACAGGGGTGAATCTGCCCCTTATCTCATCATCGGAGTGTAAAGGAACAGATACAAAAATCCTCCCGTAGTTTCTCACTGTGAAACCCAAAGACAGAATGTAAATGTGCAAATTAGAGTTCAGAGACAGACTTTCCTTCTGAGGGCTGTATGTCGATACTATCATCTAGCAGTATTTTCTCAGCAAAACCCACACAAACTTCAGTGGCTGAACACATGCATCAAACTCGGCACTAGAGGACTTGATGCTCAGTGAAACGACCTGGTCAGGTGGTCAGGATCTCTTTTATATCTTGATCACAATCAATTTTGAGGGAATATCCAATAAAGTGTAAGACAGCACTAAAATTTTGAAAAGACAGATAAGAAATCTCTAACATACCTGTCTGAAATAATTTATCAGTCATTACAGACAACATGTAAGTTCCCTCTAATTAAAAAGAAAAAGAAAAAGAAAGAAAAAAGAATAAACTACCCACAAATTACTCTCTATTGACATCCTGGTTTGTTTATTTTGATCTTTGGATAATGCTTGGTTGCTCTCACTATGCTGGTCTCCAGGATAATCAATTTTCTCTGTTGCTTTTATGAGTCTCTCACGATGAACAATAAAAAGAGGATGCTGGGGAAAGGAAAAATATTTTTACATTCAGAGAAAAAATGCAATTAAAAATAAAGTGATTGCAACATTTTGAAAATTAACTCAACTTTGAAAGAGCTGCACAGATTCCCAGCACCTGTTTTCACTTTTTACGTGACCTTGCAGTATATGCTTTTTAAATACACTTTTCTGCCCACTCACAAAATCAACAGATACTATAGAATGGAAATAAGAGGGGAATCAAAATCTTTCAATTAAGTTTTATATGAAAGTGTGAATAAGATACATTTTCTTGCTTTCAGGCTTTAAACAGAGTCAGCTCAGGATGTAGGTTTTGCCTTTGGGGTGAGTTTGACATCAACACTGAAGTCCCCGCTTTGGTGTAAATTGGACATTTCAACGCCACACTGCAGGATGAGTTCACATATTTCAAAGTTACTTTAAAAATCAGTGTTTACATATACGTGAAAGATGGTGTTGAATTGGATTAAGTGTGAAGACAGTCTTCCTTAAATCCTGAAGGTATTCCCATTTTACATGGTATAGCTGCCTTGCGATGCTCAGATATAAGTTTGACGAAGTATTCTGCAAAATTGGTCTGTCAGTAGGAAAAGGCAGAAAATAATCCAGGCTGAGGAAAAACTTCAGAGTCCTTTTAAACACATTAAACACTAGACAACAAATTCCCGTGTAATAAATGTAGGGATGTTGAACTGTTGTAAATCAGTATTGCTTCTGTGAAGACGTAACAATTTGTGCTGAGGGTCGGACAGCGTTCTTGTTTTAATATGTAATTGTATAAATATTGTAAAATTCTATAAGTAAACTTTCCAGTTATATGACATATATTAACAGATTTTAGACCAATGTTTTAAACCATCACAATTCATCACTTTGTACTATTTGGTGGTTATAAAATCTGCAGGAAAAGTAATGTACTTAATTTTAGTAAAAACAAACAAACAAACAAAAAAACCCCACACAACATTTATAAATATTACTTTTCCTCTAAACATTTTACCAGACCATTATACTATTTTACATGAACTGTCCTCATTACCTTCAAACCCCAGTTCAGTAGTTTTAAGTCTTTTCAAAGTGTTTTCACAGAGTCTGCAGCACTTATTCTCGCATTTCATCTTCTGGGGACCCAGCCACAACCTGAAACAAGCCATAGCTCTGGGGAGGATATAAGAACTTATATTTTATACTGATTAATAAATATTTTGGACCTCCCCCCAGAAAAAAGCAAACAAACCAACCAACCAACCAAACAAAAAACAAACACCCCAATGATGAAAGGAAGAAGCCTATTGGAAACATTTTCATGTTTTTTGACATTTCTTCAGCAAGAAAGCAGTAATTTAAAAAAGTTATTACACCAGTCCTGCTCAGGTTCAGTGAACATTTATATCGGGTTCAGTAGTACATTGATATGGAAATTGTAAAGGAATGGCTTGTTTAAATGAAACTACACACATGCCTTTAAGTTACCTCACCTTTAAAAGGATAAATATTTGGAAAGCTTCCCATTACTGTCTTCAGTGCAACAACATAAATTTAGCAGCAGCTCTTAGCTAAAAACTCTAAACTCTTTTCTAGTACAGAAGTACATACAGATTGATCATCTGCTAAAACAAATGAACGAACATGAGGAAAAAAGAGGTTTATTGTGATTGCATTTGTTCTCTTTTCCTGCTTGAGCAGGACCCTCGTTTTTTAGGTGCTCTAGTTCTGTCACAATCAGATGTAGATTTTGTGAAAATCGGCACAACTGAGGCGAATACCTTGGGGTAAAAAACCCACAGAAATAAGGTCAACAGACAATTCCCTGTTAAACTTCACATTTTCAACAAAGCTCTGCAGATTTCATTCAAAATACTTTAATGGAAAGCAGCTCAAAAAGACAAAAATAAGACTAGGGAATGTGTGCACATTTAAAGATGAAAGTAGAAAATACAGAGGGTATTACAGTGGAAAGAAGGAAAAACGGTCAATTCTTGATTACATAAGAAAAAAATGGTGCTGTCATCTTACTTCACTCTACAAAGTGAGCAGCTGATCTCCTCCGTGCCCTGGGTGAGCAGCGGGCTGCACAGGCACCTAAGGAAGGAAAAGTTGCATGTCACTTACTGGTGTCCTGAGCAGCAACATCCTGCTAGGAGCAACAGTTTCTTTACTAAAAATATATCTGCTCTCTAGCTAGAAAAATACCCGTTTTCTTCTGTAAGCAATTCCATCACTGAAAGTGTTTAGGTGAAAACTGAAGCACTTTAAAATACTTTTGCCCAGTAAATCAGAAACGAGAGTGAGGCATAACCACGGCACACTGACACAGTCAGGATTTTCTAGACATAACTTTTGCAATACAGCAAGAAGAATTTTTTTAAAATAGAGTAAAACACTCTATTTTCAAACCCCTTCCTCAAATGTGTGAAATAATTCAGGGTCCAACTCTTCCCTCAGAGGCCTGTACAAGCCCATGCGATGCGGTGGTTTTTTTGCAAAACGCTTAAAACCGTACCAAGTAACTCAAGTGCTCACTGCAACCAAAAACAATCCCATGTACAGTGCCAGGGTCCCTGTCAGTTGTCCCATCTCCAGAACTCAGCCAGAGGGCTCACCGAGGAGCCTGAGCGTCATGCACCCCATGCAGGGGGTGCCACATCTCGCTCTGGGCACCTGCTCTGGCTCCTTGGCCATGGGTCAGCCTTGGAGAGCAGACCCAAGCACATTACACCCACAGAAAAATGCAACTGCCCTCATAAACACACAAAACATCCCACATCTCTCCGAGGGGCTCGTGGTAGTGCTTATATGCACGTTTCCCAGTCCTCTCCATATTGCCTTACTGCTACAGTTAAAATATTTTTTTTTTCTTTTTAATCAGACTTGGTATTTTCAAACAAGGAGCTGCCAACGTGGAGCCTTCACTCCACGCTTCCCGAAATCTGCACCAACAGATCCTGTTGCAGGGCAGGGGACTCGAGGCTAATCTCCGTATATACTGTTCTCTTTCCAAGCGGCATGGTGAGAAAAATGTGAGAAAATATGTAATTCCAGAGTCCTGTGGCAGCATTAAGCCACAGCTTTGCCCCCCCATATATTGCCTTTCTTTTCCATAATCGTTGCAGATAGTATTAAGGTAAATGGTGAATGGTTTAATGGAAGTTTAATATTCTGCACATACACATAACAGACATTTTAGCTGCTTTTAATTGATGTAGCTGCTAGCTTTGTTAGGCTCTCCAGGAGAGTAGTTCTCGCTGGGAACGAGCCTCCTAGAAAGTATCAGTTTGCAAAAACACAATAGTTTGAGCAATAATTGTGCAGAAAGAGACTTCGATATTTCTTTGCAGCTGAATGAGAGTGTTCTGTTTCACTTTTGTGTAACCCAGCATTGGGTGTCCAAATTATATTCAAACTTTCAAAACAGCTAAATAAAGAAATACATGGGCTAAGTCACTTTTAGGATAAAACATGGACTGGAAAATTTTAGCCAAACAACACATTTTTATAGATGTGAACACATTTAAAAAAAAAAAAAAAGTAGTAGCAGAAGTCCTGGTATTACTTAAATAGTCTTGAAAGATGTGATGTTAAATTATTTTCCCTTATAAATCAGCTGGCCCTGGTCCGTACATCAGCACAAGCCTTAGCTGGTACCTGGTTTCATACGGGCCGAAGCGTTCCCTCTCCCAGCTCTTGGTGCTTCAGGAAGCCCCATGGCAGGGCACAAACCACGGCCACTGCAGCCAGAAACATCCCCAGGCCCAGGAAGAGCACCAGGAACACTATTTTAACAGGCAATGGAAATTCAAGGGGTCCAGGATTAAAACAAAGCTCAATTATTTCATCGGTCCAACCGGCATCCGCACTTCCTCTCCGGGGGAAAAATAAAGGCAATGGCCTCAAAAATGAACTCTGAGATTTTTAAGCTTGTGAAAAAACAGCGGAGGATCTGAAGGTGTTTCTCAGCAGGTACTGCCTGCCTGTCTGGCACAGGGACTTTTGGTGTGATCAAAGAATATATGACAGAAAACAGATCCCTGCTTGTAAATATCAAACGATTTGATCGTTCTAAAAGACTTTATTGAAGTTTGATGCTTTTTAATCAAACAAGAAGAACCCACCTACAGTTGCCATAGGAAAAGGTGGAGAATGATATTAGAATAAAACAAGTGCTAAACATGACTTACGCAGAAGGCTTTTTCTTCATATATGCATACGACTTCCATTAATGTCAAGACTGAGAGGAAACTGCATTCCTCATTATTTTGCTATCGCACAGCATAAAAAGGATTTGATTATGACAATATTAATAAGTCTGCAGTGGGCCACAAGAAATATGCCATGCTCACCTATGCTGCCTTTTAAAACAAATTAAAAGCATAATAATGAAATGAATACGTCATTGACTTTTTTTTTTTCCCCCCCTGCTTTATGGCGAAATCCACAGCATCAAAATCTGCAACTGGCCCATGGAGAGGTTTTATACACTATTTCTATCGCTCAGTATGATAATTTGCCAAAAAAAAGTTTAAAATCGCATTCTGGCTGAGCACGCGGAGCTCTGAATAAAAAGAGGCAATAATTTACAGTAAGGCGATAAGAGTGCAATATTGCTTTAATATAAGGTATTAATGAAAATTGCCGTTGTAAGGCAGATAAGACTTAATAACACAACTCTCATTGTGCTCTGTGAGCTGGGTGCTTTTGTAAGTTAGCCAGAGCGCTCCGTGGCTGGCGCGCAGCCTGACATGGTTTTGAAGACCCGCGCTTTCCAATGCCACGGGAGCTTGAATCTGCTCTCCTGGAAAACCCTGGGCAGGCTTTGCTGCTCTGCCAGGTATCCCTGCACTGCCCCGCCAGCTCCCGAGCACCACAGCACGCATGCGAGCAGGCTTTCAGTATTTTTAATGCAATTTAATACTCCTATTTTCATCCACTGATAGCATTTAGCTTTAAAACAAAATGGCTCTGAGACTTTTTTTAGTCTTCTGTTTATCCTTTAATACATGGACATTTTTTAAATGGGCAATGGGATGATGTGGGGAAGGGCAGATTAATTTCTTGCCCTTGTTTGTGTGCCCGGGCAGCTCAGCGTTCCTCTGTGCTGCTGCTGCCCCTTTTGCAAGCATCTTGCGTCGGTGTGGGTTTGCAATTCTGCTTATTAAATGGCAGCTTGTTTATTTGTGCTAATTGCCAGGGAGAAGGAAGGAAACTGCACTTCTTTTCCCTCTGCAGAGCAATATTTGTATTTCCTGCAAAAGGAAGGGCTGCTCCACGTATTGGCCGTGGGAGCATTTGTGGGAATGAGACCAACGTGCAGGCACAGCCAGCTCCTCTGCTGCAAGAGGGAAATTGTCCTGCTGATGGGACAGGGCTGAAGGGGTGCACAGTGCAGGTTTTAAACCCAAAATGTGACTTCAAAGGGCAAAAAAAAAGCATTTGTTTAGAAGCAGGTACATGAAAAGAAAAAAAAAAATAAATAAAAAGGAGAGGTTTTAACAGTGTGGGCTTTGATATCAATATTTTGTGTTCATCTTTGGCAAACATTTTTGTAGCATTACCAAAGACACACAAAACTGCAAATTGTTCTCCAAAACGGTAACGGTGCGGCCAAGGAGAAGAGGGAGTTTCCCTCACTCTTCAGTGCTCTCAGAAAATACATGCAGATGGTGATAATTTTCCTGCATTATCCCACAGACACATCTACGCTTTGTATCCGAATTGCCTACAAAGTTTTTCTGTTCGAGTCTGACTACCAGAAATTGTGCCGTCCATTTTGGACCAAGTGTGCCGTTTTTGATATAGCTAACATGTTACTCTCTGTAGGTGCTGTTTTGGCAGGTCAGGAAGTTGCTCGACACATAGGACAAATGAAAAATATTTCTTAAAAAATCAAAAACTATTATGCAAAGTTTATTTTCTACAAATCATTTGTCTGCACAGATTTTAAAGATAACTGTGTCATTGTAGAATTCCCCAGTGCTCAAGACTGTGCTTTTCTCAATATGTATTAAAAATGCCCTGATGCTTAAAAGTACTCAAACTTATTTCTATGAACTTCTGGTGAGTCAGCTTTCACCAACTTTGAGCACTTTTGTGGACTGTGTTTATCATATCACAAACAATTATTGCAGACTTTAAATCTCAGAAAACACACACTAATATTTACAAGCATTGATTCTGGGATCGATATTTCCATGCATATTCTATCACTAAAGGCAGCATGTTGAGAAAGGATAATGCAACTTCATTTATAATCTTGTAGCACTTAGTATCTTAAGTGATGTGCTTTCAGATTCAGAACTGAATATAAAAGTTAAAAAAAACAAAACCAAAAGCATTAAAAACAAGGGCAACAAACAGTGGAGTGGGCGAAGATATTTAGGAAGCTGAAATGAATTTCTGACAGCATTTTCCCAGTTTGCTGGGATTTAAAAGAGGCCTTGCTTATTTGAAAGGGTGTATTTTACAGACATTTTAAAATCCATTCTTCCTAGCAGCTGACGGCGGTGGGCAGCCAGCCCCTCCAAGGACAGCTCTGCTCTCATGCCAAGGAAGAGTTCTCCTAAAAATGAACCGCACATTCATAAGCCCACGCTCTCCCTGCTCATAGCTCAGCAATTAAACGGGAGAAGTAAATCCCCGCATTTTGCTGCAAGGGGGTTATTTTCATTTCTGGCTTTGAAATGACAGCACAGACACACAAGGAGCAAAAATCACGTAGCACCAGGAGGAAAACACATCGCATTAAGTGGAATGCTAAAATTATGCTGCATTAATATGCACAAAAGAATTAAAAACAGCAACTAAAACCTTTAAAAAGGGCCGTTTCTTAAAAGTCATGTAGTGTCATTGCTTATTCAACAACAGAACCCATCTCCTCCAGAGTGGTTTGCTGCACCAAAGCAGTACACTGGGTTTGAAAAAAAAAAACCACCACGCTGTAGAGAGAGCACATGTTACATCAGACACAGTACCTGATTTTTCACTGCACAGCTTGTCAGCTAGATAGTCTGCCTCTTGGGCGATAAGTGAGAATATTTCATCTTCAGGCTCCTCTACGAGACTTTCGCCCTGCAAGAAGGAGGAAAGGAGGATGCTCACACTGGGCTTTTTTTTTTCCTTTTTTTTTTTTTCCTTTTTTTTTTTTTCCTTTTTTTTTTTTTCTTGGGAGAAAGGAGCCTGCCGGCAGCTTGGAGCCCCTGCTCGCCCTGCACAGTGTGGGGCTGAGGGCTGCCGGCAGCGAGCGCTGCCCAGCATCACTCATCTCAAACTTTATGGCCAGCCTTGTTGGTGTCTCACAAACATGGGAGGGAATCCTTCCACCTGGCTGGGCACCCCTCCATTCCACATCAACCAGGGAGAAGGCAGACAAAATTTAAATGAAATCAGCCCGTTCTGCAGGCTGCTATCAGCGCCGGCGATGTGTCTGCTGGTGCCTGCATCCAACGGGATTCCACGCCAGGGGTACAGGGAGCTCGGCGAAGGGCTCAGCGCGGCGCTGCCGAGGGGATTTGAGCTCATTTTGGTGCACCTCTGAGGAAGCCTGGGCGTGCGTTAAGAGGGAATTAATGCCCCCCAAATCCAGCCCACCCCGCAAGCCATGGGAAGAGGAAGTCCGTGGGAAAAAAAAAAACACAACACAACCAAAAAGCAAAAAAACAACAGGCTAAAATAAGATGTGCCTTGCAGAAGCCATGCCCAGCACAAACGCAAGGCCCTGTGCCGAGCCTCTCTGAAAAATCAACACGTATTTGCCAGGACAGACAATAAAAGCGAGCTGCCACAGCGCTCGGGGCTGAAGGGAGCCAGGGGGCTCGCAGCCCCCCAGCACTCCGGCTGCAGCCCTGCACCAGCCGTGCTTCCATGGCCGAGCGAGCCCCAAGCTGACCGAGGGGCCGCATCCAGCGCAGCCTCCCTCGCTGTGCTGCTCTCCCCATCCCGCAGCTAAAAATACGCCAAATGCCTTAAAAAATCCGCCCGCGTTCGGAGGGGCTGGCCCTCCACCAGGCAGAGCCCCCCAGCTCCGGCACCTCCAGCAGCATCGCAGAAGTGGCTGAGAGAAATTTGTCTGCACGCAGCAAGGCCTAAGGAAAAAAAGATGACATTCCTCCCTCCTCCCCTAACTCATCCATAAATATTTGAAACTCCTTTAGCAGTAGTTTGGGGTTTTGGCCAATGCTCCAATTCCCTTATTTCCTACACATAAATCAACAGAGATATTTGCTGGGCAACAGTGATTTATATTTAATCACTGATAAAAATGCCCTGAGTAAAATGTAGTTTTGAACAGTTTAGGAAATTTGTAACATGTAAACTGAGAGCAGCTGGTATAATCTGTGGGTTACTTCTGCAAGCGACGTGCCTTTTGTAAACGGTTTATTCATATTTATGAAGCACTAAATAGATCCGAATAGGTTTCTAAACAACATTATAAAGCATCTGACAAAACGCAGTGTTATCTCAAAATACTCAGCTTGTTCCTGCGAGGAGCCAGCACGGAGCATGTTAAAATATGGCAAGAATTTCAAACAATGCACGAGCTGCATGGGCTTCGTAAGGATGGTACTTATCATACAATAAAGCCTGGGCCCGCTAACACAGTTTTCACTTTAAAAGAAAAGGTTACTAATTTGTTACATTGGCTTACCGCAGATTTCAAAGGTTTGTAAGCACCAGCTTAAACCCAGAATTTTTTAAAGTCTGCCCAGATTTTCTCTTCTTGCCTAGCAGCAAATCTCTCGACTCTCCTTGTCTGGGTGGGAGGCTCTGCTCGCAGCTGGCCATCCTCTGGTCCAGCACAGGGATTTTCCAACAATTCCGCTAAGTCGCCCTCTGACTTTGCAAGAAGAACCTATCGGAGGCAAAAATTGATTTCCCCCCCACACACACCCCACCCCACCTCCCCTCATTATGCTGCCAAAACCGCTTCCTACAGATAATATCTAGTTAGACAGACGTCACGGAAGGAGAGAAGGAGCGACTGCACCTCTCCCGGCATGTACGGCTGTTGACACGTTACATGACACACGTAATTAAAAATGTCAGCCAGAGCGGCGGGGGCAGCCAGGGCCCTGTGGCCTGCGTGAAGCCTACTCCACCTGCGGCCTCCTGCCTCGCCACGCGCCCCGGCCTCTCGCTCGCTGGGTCGACGGCGACGTGGCGACGTCCTGTGCTTTCGCTCGCTCTGCCTGTTGGCCGCCGCCGGCCCGCCCAGCTCCGATGCAGCTGTTTTAATACCTCCCAAGGGTTTTGCGCCGAAAATAATAGCTCCCACAACCTCGCTTCTCCCAGGTTCTACTATTTCAGCTTTATGCCTCCGACAGCTGCTCCGTGTCTTTGTCCGCAGTGCGACGGCGGTGAGGGGTCCAACTTCTACCCATGGACCCAAGGAGGTGGTGGTGGTGGTGGTGGTGATGGTGGGGGTCAAGGAGCAGCCCCCGCCCTCGGTACTGGGGCCGGACCCCGTCCCGCCGGGTCAAGGCGCCCACTGGGGGGGCGGCAGAGGCAGCCAAGTGCACGGCCCCGCCGCGCCGCGCCCGGCCCCGCCACCCTCTGCTGATCAAAGTAGGAAGTTTTCATGACAACCGGAGTCAAAGGGCCTGCATCGCAAATGAACTCGATTTCTGCGATGTTGATATATCCCGGCTCTATTGTCTCTTTTCAGACACAGTATGAACCCTTCCGGTCTCAATGATTACATTACAGAAGCACTTTCACATGTGTGCTTCGTTTGCACAAAGGGTTTCCTTGCTCCACCACCATCTGGCCACAAATCAGATAAATAAAGGCAGAAGAATTAAAATTAAAGCTTAGAGTTTTTTTTTCCCCTCCGTCGTCTTCTTCAACCATTATGAAACCCCTCCCTCCCCCCGTCCCATTCTGGATGTGGAAGCTACTTTTTTTACGAAACCTGGGAAAACCCCCCCCACCCCCTCCAAAAGGCTGTGAAGAAAAGTGCCTAAGGAAAAGGAAAGAAAGAAAAAAGTAAATAAAGAAAAAGAATAGTAAAAAAAAAAAGTAAGAATAAAATAAGAAAGAAAAAGATAAATAAGAAAGAAAAAGTAAGAAAGAAAAATAAATAAATAAGATAAAATAGGAAGAAAAAGAAAGAAGGAGAGAAAGAAGAGAAGGAGAGAAGGAGAGAAGGAGAGGAGAGAAGGAGAGAAGGAGAGAAGGAGAGAAAGAGAAAGAGAGAAAGAGAAAGAGAGAAAGAAAGAAAGAGAGAAAGAAAGAGAGAAAGAAAGACAGAAAGAGAAAGAGAGAAAGAAAGAGAGAAAGAAAGACAAAGAGAAAGAAAGAAAGAAAGAGAGAAAGAAAGAAAGAGAGAGAGGAAAGAAAGAGGAAACAAAAAAGAATAGTGCAGTCTTTCACTCCCAAACCCATTTGTAGGGCAGCGTAACCTATTTTACAGTAAAGATAGTCTCACACAAACCGCGTTTTGCTATTAAAAGTCTGTTTCATCCACTGGGATGCAAATATTTTTTACAGGAAAACACAACTTCCCCCAAGCCAAAGACAGCTCCGCGCAGTGGAAGGCAGCAGCAGAAGTTGCATTGGCAACTTGTGCTGCAAGCTGCACTGTGCCTTCCTCCCCCTGGGGTGGGGAGTGGAAGGAGAAGGCAGTGCTCGGGGCAAGCACTTTCCACCCCAAAGAAGTAGGTTTCTGAACTTTCAAAACCAGATACCCAGCAAACACGGAAGGAAGGTTTTGCAGCCCTTACGACAGAAGGTGAGACTCAACCTCACAACCTAATTTCGGCCCTGGCATCACTTCTATTGAGGTCAGTGTTGCTCCGGGAGGGATTTTTTTTTTTTTCAATCTGATTGCTATAGCAATAAATTACACTAAATTTCATCCCTCCTCTAAGCTACTTCCATGACAGTAACTTAAGTCAGCTGAGGGGGAAAGCCACTTTTAGTGCCTGTATTTCTTTACACATAGAGATACCCTGTATCATATGAAGAAGGGTTTTACCCTTTAACTCCTGGAAGAAAAAAGATTTTTTCATGTTGATATTCCAAGTGATATTCAGGTGTGCATTACCTCCCTAGCCCTTCCCTTCTGCTTTGAGCATTGTTTAGCCAAGACACACACATGCCCAAGCACAGGGCACTCACAAGCCCTTACCATGTACAGCCAAGTCAAGCACCAAGCCCTGAGAAAATGCTTCACACATCCAAAAAAAAACAACACAAAACCAAAAATCAATGGACCCTCACAATGCAAAATCTGCAAATTTACAGAAGCGATGATGCTGCATATGTTTTCTTTCAGATAGATACACGAGAACGTTTTTGTGCACATAGTGGCACCTATTTCTATGTGATATGGCTCAGGGAGAGCTTGTCTTGCATTTACCATCAGATATAGTTTTGGGATGTTTTCCCTTGCTATAGTAATGGAAAGTATTCTAGAGATACCATATACATGAAGATTAATAAAAACTGAAGAGCATAACTTGCCAGCAGTTGCATTTACTCATTTTTCATGTCTGTTTGATGAAGTATATGTTGGCTGTGTGATCTCTGAATAACTTTGTTTTCCCTTATTTGTTTGGAGTCAGACTCACTTTCGGTAGCAACTATTATATTAACATGCTTCTTGTAAACCTGCTCACACAGAAGCTGCCAATACAATCAATTAATTTCTGCCATCTATTTGTTGGGTTTTGCCTAGTGAGTTTTCTGCAGAAATAAATGCAACTTGAATTTAAAGGAAGCATTTCGGCTGAGCTGTGCTCTGCCTGATCGTACAGGGCTCTACACAGTTGAGAGTGCTCTCTCTGAAAGTGTTTTAATAGTAGGAGAGGAATAAGTATTTGGACAAGTGGTGGAAAACTAAAGCCTTTCTTTCTATACTGTGAAGATTTTGAATAGTACTTGTCAATAAAGCAACTCCTATTGTAATTGTACCGGAGACATGGGCCTCCACCCCGAAAAAGCTGTCTCAGAGATACTAACCTCATTAAAATATGAATGAAAAGGCAGCCATCATTGTAATGGGAGAAAACCATTTACTCTGCAACAAACTTTATCTGCTACCTTTTGTAAAAATATAAATATGATATCCAGAAGAATTTTCATTACTTTTGATGAGGAGGTTGATGGATGCGTGGTTTTTTTTAAGTTTTCCACTAAGTCACAAAACCTGATGCTGCTTTTTCAACTGGGCATTTCAAAATTGGAAGAACCTTCAGAGCATTTGAAATCTTTAAAGAGAAAAAAAAAAAAAAAAAGAGGGCTTTGTTTCTTTGGGGATTTTTTTAAGGTTGAAGGAAACTTTAGCATCTATTTTTGTTTTCCTAGAACATCTCATTCAATTTCAAAACAAAACAAGAGAATTCATTACAGACTACTGTGACAACACCTTAATAAGAGTCAATTATAGGGTGCTCAAATGCCTGCTCATTACTATGTCTCTGCTAATCTAGTCCTAAATTTCTTGCTTGATAGATACCACAACCAGCCAAGAATACAATTGCATTACAAAGCGCAATGAAAAATATACAAAATGTAACTGCAGGAAGTAGGCAGTTTCAAAATAACCAAGCTGTCAATCAACCATTTGTCAAAATAATTAGACATATCTGGTCATTTAAAAAAAAAATATGGGCAGACTCAGAGTGTATAATATGTGAAGCTTTATGTTTAAATAGAAATTGTTTCAAAGACTTTTAAATAAATCTTTTAAAATGTTTCATGTAGTTTAATCATTATCTTTTCATCCACAAAAGTGTTCAAATCATTTTTGATATTAGTTAAAAGTCAATATTTAGAAGTGAAAATTCAAACCTCCTTTGCTCTAGGCTAAAACAGGAGCAACATGAATGCTGAGCTACTCTAAAGGCTGATGGGATATATAATTAGCTATTATGTTAATTGAATCCACTGTGAGTTTGTTGTATGAGATTTCTTCATATAATATGCAAATAGCTTTGAAGGTTTAGTTTTATTAGACAATATAATTAGAAATCTTCTAAAGGAGTGAATTCTAATGAGGCATAATAAAGCTTTGTAAAATATCTGTTTGCTGTGTGAGCAGACCACCTGGGCTTAATCAATAACGGAAACTTTATTGTGTTACAGCACGTTTTAAAGAAAGTTTGAGAATTTACCTTTCTGCCTCCATTCATAAATATTTTTATTTTGGGGGAACGAGAGTTCATTTTAGTGAGGAAGGAGGTGAAATTCTTGTAATCTGAGGGGAGGAAATAACTTCAAAAATAAACCATTTGAATTCTGTTTATTTAAAACAAAACAGAAATAAATAAAAAACCCTCCCAGCTGTAGTGTCAGTTATGTGCGTGTAGAGACACTTGAAGTGAAATGTTACACAAGCAATGTTAGCCATTATTCCTGCTATTAAATGCCCGATTCAAGCAGATGTACATACTTTAGCTTCTGCAGTGTAACTAATCAGCGTAACTTCACTTTTAGCAAGATAGCCCAACATGTTAATATGTGGAATTAAGCACTCTCTTATAAAGGAAGAAATTCACACCAGGGTATTCCGGAGCCGGTCCCAAATTCCACACTCACATTCCTCTTGCTTTAAGACCACCACCAAAGACAAAGCTGAAACTATTTCAGCTAATGACAGAATGCCAAAAATGTGTAATCTCTTGCCTAATTCGGCTTGTTCACACTTTAGGCTGTGCCAAAACTCTACTAGGCAACTCTTAATACTAATTGAAAATAGTAAGGGCGGTATACTTTGCACGAGTGTGGCAAAGCAGTGCATGCTTTTCCCTCCATCAGCAATAATCAGTAGCAACATATTAATAAATATATATATATATAATAAACATGAGAAGAGGGAAGCAGTGAATTTAAGCTGTCAATAAGCACCGTCACAACAGCAGGGCCCCACCACCTCAACCAGAGGAGAGGCAGAAGAAGACCCGGCCACCACCCAAGCTGCAGCCACCCCAACCTCGGCTCTCTCCATTGTTTTGTGCCTGCAGGAAAGCTGTTCACAGAACCAAAAATCCTGCCTTAGCAAATCCCAAAGTAAAAAAGGCAACACTGCAAATGTAAGGCACACATATCGAGCCCAACGTGGTTTAGTATACAACTACCATGTCTAGGTCTCAGCAGAGACCTCACTGATAAAGTGAAAGTCTACAGTTCGTTAAAACTTCTCTGATCCATTCACTTAATGTCTGCAGCCTCAAGTGCTTGTTCCTCTGAATAATATGAGTCTCATCACGGCAGAAAAGGATGATATGGTACACATCAGTCTTCAGCTGAAAAATCACTTGGCTTATTTTCCCCAATTCTTCTCTCAAAAACAGAAGCTGTTTGTGACCTCTCAAAAACTATCCCCCAACTTGGGGAAACAATAAAGCAGTCAAAGCTGACCGTCCTCCCAAAATGTGAACTTCCTTCACACCCCAGTTTTTATTTCTTCCTTAGGTTCAAAGTGTCTCGAGAAGATAGCCCAGAGCAGCCTTTGGAAACCGGGACCATGCTCTGGAGAATTCATGTCAGGAGAGGATGTTACCTGCCTGCCTTTCCTGTTACTCTCCATTTATCCCTGAAGGAAACAAAACTGCATGGATTCTGCTTAATGTTAATTAATTCACTCTGTTAATTACAAGTAAGGTGTTTTAGCAACAAGCAAACAAAGGGCCATATTCAGCCTCCGGACTCAAACTCTGACCACATAAACTCTGGATGCAAAAGAGGCCGAGGAGGAACCCAAATGCCTTGATCATCCTTTCTCATCTCTTCCCAAAGCCAAACAAGCCCTCCTAACTAAGGCGGTGGACAGTGCTAGGAGAAGCCGACAAGACAGAGAAATTGGGAACAACTCGTTTACATCACTAAGTCTCAAGAAAATGAGAGAAAATAAGAAAAAAAAAACACTAAGTTTGTCTGCTATGCTGGAGAAGGCTTAACCATGGGTCCTGATGGCCACATCTGGACCAGCAGATTGAACCGGCTGCCCACACAGTTAATTTTTTGGCATGGCCTGGGCTCGGGCCAACTATTTGCTGGGGACAGCTGGGAATATCTGCGGGGTGAAGGGCTGAGCGGTCAGGCTGGGGGTGAGCAAACACACAGTTTTGGGGTGGTGGATGGACGTTGTTCCTTGCCTGGAGGTCTCAGTGCTGGGGGGAGGTGCAGGGTGTTTCATTTACCAGCTCTGTGGGAGGGGAAGTGAGCTAAGACAAGAGCCATGGACCATGGCAGTCAGCCCAAGTGTTCCCAAAGGACCCAGATTTGGGTTGAATTTGGTGCAGCCCAGGGCTGGAGGTGAACCTCACCAAGCAAGGAGGCACCACCAGCCCCACTGCCACCTCCCTGGGAGGACACCTGCACCTCTGTGACAGCCCTCCAGGACCTCCATCCCGACCCCAGGAGCAGGAGTGGAAAGGGTTGTTATTTCCCTTTGTTTAGAATGAAACAGCAAGTTCTCCTCATTTCTCTAGGAAAGCTGTAATTTTAAAGCAGCAACACATCTGTCAGGGGACAGGCTGGGACTACAGCCCAGGAAATAACATTGGTAAAAGGAAATCCCGCTGGAAAAATTTAACTAGTCTTATACATGGCAGTAAATAAAGTTTTCTAATCCATCAAAATGTCTGTACTTCAAAGGTTTCCTTCCCAAAAGCCCAGAATTTCTCAAAGTCCTCTGCCCTCCTACCCCAGCAGCCTCCCCACAGAAGCAGAGGCCTGCAGCCTCCTCACACGTCCCCGGGCAGACCTGGAGTAACTCCGTCAAAGCTGAGACTTGCTCAGGTTTAGTTTTAGGTTGGGGGTTTTTAATTATCAGAGGGCTCTGAAGCTGAGCTCCGTGCCTTGGGGCTGGGAGCAGAGGACACCTGGGGGGAGAGATGTCCCCCACATCTCCAGGGGACAGCACTGATGTCTGGGGCCACATGTCCCCACCTTGGCTCCTCCAGTCTGGAAAAGCATCACACATCCCATTGCCCTGAGATGCTGGGCAGTGATGGGCATGTGAAAGGCAAGGTACACGATAATTATGTCCACATCCACAGAAAAAACAAAACAAAACAAAACAAAACAACAACAACAAAAAAACAGCACCTGATCCTGCTAAGACACTGCCTCGGCTCCCAGTGAGGCCAGGCCACGCAGCACATCACTCCGTGTCTTGCTACCGAGTGCCCCTGCGCTGGCTGAAAACTTCAAACCATGGCTGCTGCTTGCACGCTCCCAGGGCAAATCAAGGGTGGAGATTTCAGCTACTTGACTGCAGCCTTCTGAGACCACCTATAGACTTAAGCCTGTTAAATTGACGTTAATACCACCATTATACCTCCACTGGATGGTAACCATCTGGCCACAACTTTGTGTTGCAGTTAACCTAGGCTCTTGGCTAAGTTTTAGCTGAAATCCACCCCCCTCCTTTTTTTTTCTCTTTTTTTTTTCTTTTTTTCCTTTTCCTTTTTTTTTTTTGTTTGTTTTTCTCCATGCTGTAACAGCAGTGCTGAGGCTGGGGCAGGCTGTAAGCTGGGGGTATGTCCCCCAGCACAAGGAGGGATGGAGATCAGCATGTCCCATCCCAGTCTGCTCCAGCTGAAGCCACCAACCTTGCCACATTTATGGTGAGGGTACTACACACTGCTTAGCTCCTGCCTCCAAAAATACAACACGTTGGAGAAGCAGATGAGCACATCAATGGTGGTTCCTGCATACTTCTTTTCATTGCTTGAAGAAGCAGCTAAAGTTTAATTTTCTCTTTAAACAGCCCGTATCATGACAAATTAGTAGCACGGATGCTGCCAAAGCTGGAGCTGTGACAGTTCTCTGTTTCTCCTTAGCAGCTGGATTTTCTGCCTCTGCTCCTTCACCACTTCCACACGTGTCTGAAGCCCCTTACATCCAGCTGACCCCAGCACAGGACCACCTCCCACGTGCTTCCCAGGATTTTCCCCTGCATGTCCCATGTACCATGCCCTCCCTGGTCCCACAGCCTGCATTACTCGTGCTGGGGAAGGGGATGTCCCCAAGCCAGAGCCACCGCCGCCTTCTCACCTCTGTTAAGCCACCCCAGCACAGTGGCACAAAGTCTTTTGGGGAGAGGACCATAAACTAGCAAACTAAAAGGCTTACCAATGAAATGCACCCCTGGCTGGGCTGCCCTGTGAGTTCTCTGCACAAAGTGTGCTTGCTCCAGAAGGCGCAGAAGAGCCTCACCCAGAGCAGAAGGGGTGCAGGTTGGTGCAGGAGCTCGGAGAAGCCCTTGGAAAGCAGGCTGTTTTCTGACCCCACAATGCTCAGCATGGCACAGGGCTCTGACATCTCAGCCCCAGCCTCAGGTTTCCCTCAGCGAGCTTGGGACTATTTAACTCACAAATCTGGGATGCTCGGGACAGGAAAGGGAGAGCAAAAGCTGTGGGACTGTGCCCCAGTGAGCGGCAGCACAGCTCAACACCCGTGAGAAAGCCAGGTACAGCCTCTCCAGGCCGAAGTAAAACATCGGTTACAGTTTCACATTTATGAAGGTATTCCAGGAATGTTTAACTTTTGGTATTTTTTGCTTTTTCTTTCTCAAAAAATCTAGAGTAACTTTTTCGAGCTCCCTTGCAACACATCTACCCATGTGCCTGCCAAGGGCATGAAATTAATAGCGTTACATAGGAGCAACCAAAACCAAGCTTCCCCATCCCAAAAAGTTGACTCCGAGCAACTTAGCGGAGGTGCAAAGAGACCCAGATGATAAATAAACACGGCAAACTCCTTCTACCCAGACTTATCAGCTATCGCTTAGCAGAGACAAGGCGGATTAGCACCCCAGCTGCCAGGAAAGGCAGCCCGCCCGCTGCACTCACCAGTACCAAAGGTCAGCTCCTTCCAGCAGCCCCCCGGGACCACGCACATCTCCCGGGCAGTTAGAGCACATTCTGTGGAGAGCTAAAAGCTGGTTGCAGTGAAACGCTGGGAAATGTTTGTGAACGTAGGGAATCATCAGTAAAAAGTGCTTTCTAGTTTTATCTTAATGGGGTGGTTGCTGTTAAAGCATCCCTTATGCAGAAAGGGCAAAATGCAAGGCTGCTCCCCTGCTTGGTGCAGGAAGCTTTCAGCACAACCAGATTTTATTTGAGTTGAAAGTCGAGTGCATTTTTAGAATTAAGCATAATTGTCAAGAATGAAGCCTTTTTAATTTCTAGTTTGGTGTCTAGATCATCTCTAGGTACCGTTGTGCCAAATATTCCAAGCACACAGTTCGATGAGCCATCTAGTTTAAGGCTGTATTTGATGATGCCTTAGCTACAGCTGTGTCACTGATCCAGGTTCCTGTAAGTGGTCATGGGTGTTTTCTACAGTAAAAGTGCATGCAAATCTACAAATACCAAAGTCATCTGTTTTCAAAGCAAATGCAGATTAATGGGGATGACTGAATATGTAAAAATGCAGCATAAAGCTAGGCATATAGGCACACCATGAGCTACATACTGCAAGTACAAACCTGTGTTGAACCCCAGACACCCTCCCCCAAAATATCCATCCAACAAGAAATCCCAGCCAGCAGCAGTAGCCCCCATGTGATGCCGAAGAGATGATTGCGAGAGCATTTACCCCAACATCACTGCTGAAGAAAGGCTCCTACGCTGAAGGGAGTCACAAATAATTAAATGTTTTAAAACACAATGGATATGACATGCTTTCAAAATAGCATCTCCAGAATCGCTTCCGCTAGGGTGAGGAGCTCTCGGGAGGGAAAGCCCTTTCACTCACTTCACTTGATTACCTGTGTGAAAGGGCTTCATTTCTCTGGTGTGGTTCCTTCCCAAATCACCTATTTTTATGAATGCCATCATGGTAGGACTGGCAGATACTCACCCAAGCCCAGACACATTTAAGAGTACATGAATGCTGGCTACTTATTTTGTTTTGTTTTGTTTTGTTTTGTTTTTTAATGTGCAATATAAAAAATTAAAAAAAAAATTAAAAAAAAAGGCAAAAAATTGCAATTCCCAGGCTTGAAGTTGATTGCTAAAATGCTCAATTTATTAATCAGAAGAAATCTGATAATGGCTCAAGACTTCAACTCAAGGTATTTCAGATGTTTCTGCAAACTTTTACTTGTAAATCATCTTTCCTGTCCCAATTCTTTTGAGACCTATTGAACAACATCCTTCCTCCATCCCGTTTGATGGACAGCTGGTTCCTGAAGGATTGTGGCACCTCCAGGCTGGGAGCCAGCCCTGCTCCTGCCACTCTTCAGTGCCCATTAGAGAGGGAGAGGCTGCCCAGCCACACGTGTGCAACTATAAAGCTGTGTAAAACAATCAGGTACTAAAAAATGGCCATTAAAACAGTGCTGAACACATGAACAAAGCTGATCCCAACTTTTTACATCTTCAGGCAGCTGCTATCAACTTTCCGTGATCAACGATCAGAACGACTTCATCTCTGACCCTCACACCCTAGGGCTAATTTAGGATGTGTCCCATTGACATCAATAGTGCTCTAAGTTTTATCTGATGGGAGCCAGGTCATTGGATACTTCTGTATTTATTACTTTAATATGCTTTTAATTCTTCAGTAGTGTGTATTTATCCCCAAGCTTCCTGGGGTTTTTATGTTCTTTTCAAGGCTGATTGCAAGTCATTAGGAAAATGCCCTTAAGTTCTACAAATACATTCTCGGCTCTGATCTTGTCTTTATACAAATGTTTTGTCTGAGATTTTTTTCTCATTTAAAAAAATATATATATTTAATAATACTCATGTAAGGGAGACAGAGTAAGAAATACAAAGGTTTGGGGTAGTTACTACTGAAATCTTCACAGCTTCATGGACTTTCCCCATGGATTTTAGGCATTGTAGACCTTTTTACAAGCTTGAGGTGAATAAAATTAAAGCACATGTAGTTTCTAGAGCAGTTACAGCCAACCTCGAGATTATCATTGCCAACACTGTATTTCAGATGGAAGCTTTTAAAAATAGGCTGCTAGAGGCCATGTGCACAGGCTGGCGCCACCGTGCCCATGCCTATGGGAACACACATGGCTCGAAGTGACCAAGCCTGGCGTGTCCCTGGCCCATCACCACCACGGCTGGGTGTCCCTTCCCCCAGTGCCCTCTCTTGGAAAGTAAAAACCTGGAGCCACCGAGCAACTAAACAAAAAAATCGGGTAGGGACGGAAACAAGAACAAAAGAAGAATAATTAATCATTGAAAATCCTATGTGAAAATGACTTCATTCTCAAGTGGGTATAAAACTAATATACGTGTGGGACGTTTGAAGAGCACCAAAGGCTCATGAGATGCTGCGGTGAAATTTAGACCACAGCTAATTTTATCTTCTCTGATGGAATGGTTTTTCCTTTTATCCTCTGCTTTCCAAATTTCCAGGGCAAACTCTGATTTCACCTACTTCAGAAACATCCATTCCATTTATCGCCTGACCAAATTATTTGGAATAGTAATATTTGGGGACAAAAGCTGGTTTTCTGCAATGCTGCTACACCAGATGGTGCAGAGGTGATTGCACCATGAATAAGACAACCAGCACACCTGAGGTGTCGGCTCTAAACACTCGCCACTTCTCAGCACATCCTTCATGCATCTTGCTGCGAGAGAGATGGTACAAGGTGATTTTTCCTCGTTAGTTCCATCCCTCGGTATTTGCACTCTCTGTCCTCTAGGTTCTGTCTCTGCTGCTGACCAGGCAAGTCACACATTTTTTTAATACAAGGTTTTGCCTCTGTTTGCCCACCAGAATGTTCAGAAACAGCAGTCCTAGCCCCTGCTTCTATACGCGTGCCAGGGGCTGAGCTGGGCTCAGACAGAGATTTTTAGTCCCATTTGGATTGTTTGAAGGGATTTGGGGAAGCAGGCTACAAGGATGCTCTTTACCTACATTTTGGTACACCAGCAGCGTAACTAAGGTGCTGGTCCATGATTTCATCTTCTCCTCCCTGCAAGAAAGCACACACCAGTAAAATGGGTGGCTCTGGGGGCAGGGGATTAGACCTGTTCCCACCCCGGGGGATATTGGAAGTGACAAGAATATCTAAGATGAGCTTTAGAAGTGCGGCTTATCCTCCTTACATTGCCAATCTGCCTTTCACTGAGAGCTGCCTGGGAATGGATTTCCCACTGGATTAATTAATTCTAATTATGACCTTCCATCATCTACCCATAAATTGGCTTGGTGTGGACGTAGGTGAGATTTCAAATAGAGGCTGTACATTAAATATATATGTGTGTGTATATATCCGTGTGTGTACATACACACGGAATTCTCCATCTGTGACTGCACTGCAAGGCACATCTCCAAAGGATACCCCTGCCTCTGTCGAACGACAGAAGTCACACAGGCTGACATGTAGGTAGAAGTGGGGTTTCACCAGTGACCTGTACCTTCAGTAGCAGATGTCGGGTTTGGGTCAGATTCCTTTCTTCTCGGTCTGCTTTCCAGAAAACCAGGCTCAGCTTTCCTCTAACTTAGAGCCAACATCGTTTTTGTCCCTCGGTTAATTTTCTCCTCTCGTGTCCATGTTGCCTTGCTTCCAACATGCTCCAGCAGCTCAATGGTGTCTCTTGGGGCCACAGCAGTACCTTTGAGGCTGTCCTCAGGGCTGTTGTAGAAGACCACTAAAAGCATGCACAGCCTCCACTTCCATTACACTGCGAAGCATTAAACATATAGATATAGATCAGACATCGACATATAGGTTAATGTTAGGGATGCTGTTTAAAATAATGCACTGGATGGGGTCTGAGGGGCACCAAGACAAGGAAATGACTGCAAACCTTCCATCTGCAACTCACCCCATTGAACGTGGGACATGCAACCTATCCTCACCTGATGACCCCCGCTTCCCAGATTGGACCAGGAGGATGGGGCTGCCCTGGTCTCATTATTGCTTGCCCACAGCAGCATGGAGCAGGCTACATTCTCCCTACCAAAAGGCATCAGAGTCACAGTCTCAGCAGTGAAGAGGGGGGTAAGCACATCTGGATCTCCTGGGTGACATGTATGGCATTATCTAATATTATCCAATATTTTGCTTTTTGACCCAATATTTTATTCTTTCCAGGCAAAGTTTTGTAGAAACCTTTTCATACAAGATTTTGCAAGATCTTGATCAAGCAGGTTAAAAGAAAGAAAAGGAAAAAGAAACATATTCCCTCCTTCCAGAAGGAGAGAAATAAAGCAATAATTATTTTCCTGACATTCTTCTATAAAGCTTCTAGTACAGTGGTCCTAGTAAGCACCAGCTACTGTTTGTAATATATATCCACAGTGTTATGTGGAGCCATGTGTATTACAGCCTGGATTAATGTAAACAAAACTCATCTGATCCTGGTTGCCAATAAATCATATAGACCCTGGTCACTGGAATCTCAGGGACTGGGAACCTTCTGTTACCTCTCTGCCTTATGGCATAACCAGGGATTCACAGAAATTCTGAGATTGGTGCCATAAAAAGTCTCATAACTACTCTGAAAACTATCGTCATACCTATCTGCTCCAAAAATACTCAAAATGGGTCAGTTTTGACAGTATAAAATCTGAATTCCAGGAAATTCCTGTACAGTACAAGAGAGAAACAGCCACTCCATTTTAAGCCCATTTTTGAATGAAAAACCATACTTTGCAGGATTGTGTCACTTTGATAATGCTTGTAAGAGCATTATCCACTTTAAAAATTTTTTCAAGGTCAGAAAAATGGGCAAGTAATTCTCAGAAAACCTAATTATAAAAATTAAGTATATATATGGCAGAACAGCTTCTCTTTAAACAAAGTTAAAATTTTCAGTGGCTCGACTGCACAAACCCTCTTGCAATCCACCTAACCCCAGCACATTATTCAAGTGGGAAAAAAAATGAGATTATTCAAGGGAAAAAAAATGAGATAAAAGAACTGTTTTTAGGAGATGGCTCCTGCCAGGCCAAAACCCCCAGCCTCTGCCCACCTCTTAGCACAGGTAGGGACTTTTTTGGGGCCATGCTGTTTGGGAGGCATTTCCCCGGAGCAGTGCCTGCCCTGCAGCTCTGGGGGGGGTGAGGGCAGTTCACAGTCCAGCCCCAGCCCTGATGAGCTGGCTTTTCTTTGGGTGTCCTGACCCAAGCACAGGCTGATCCTTGGCGTACTGAGAGACAGCAGTCACCATCGGGTAAATAGAGCAGGTTTTGTTGTTGGCAGCAGGCGGGTGTCCTAGGAGAAGCCTGATAGCTCTGCTCAGTTATCTTTATAAACTGTGAAAGGATGGAAATGTACACTTAAGACTTTAAGCTCCTGTGTATGAAATGTTTAACTACTGTTTTATTCTGCCTCTGAACTCATTGCTCCATGTAGATTGGAAGCAAACCTCTTTCCCTCTTTAGTCCTTCCCCTTCCCTCTTTGCTCTCGGTGACCACTTCTGGCAGGTGCACACCCTCTGGCAGGTGCACACCCTCCTGCCGAGCAAGCAGAGCTGTTCTGCTGCTCCACAGACCACATCCCTGCTTCCTTCGCCACCCAGGAGTGGGAAACCCACTGCCTCCTGGGCAGGTCTGGGAGCCTAGGCAAGCCCCTGAGCTGACACTCCATTGTGGGGATGCTGAAAGGCTTTCACTGACCCCACCACAATAAGGAGTCCACGCTGGAGAGGTGGCACCTCGGATCACGGGTCACTTTAGACATAGGAAATGGAAATCCCAAAGGACGCCAGAAGAAATAGACATCAGTTTAATATTTCAATATTTCTGTATTAAAATCTCCAGGTGAAAGCCAACACCAGTGTCCATCAGCAGTACCACAAGCAGAGGGAGATGAGAAGCTGGGAAGCCAACCCTGGCAGCAGCAGGGATGGCTGTGGGTGATTTATTTCTCTGGGAGATGGGTGATGGGTGGCCTTGGGCTACCCAAGGCAGGCAATGAGTCCGTGCCATAGGATAACACCACACAAAAGCTGCAATTTTCTATGCCCTCTGCAACACCTTCAGCAATTTACTGAACTGTCCGAGTTGCCAATTAGCCATCATCCAAAGCTTGTGACCTAAAATACACCCCTTCTTCCCACATCCCCTCCCTGCCTCAGCAGGCACTGAGAACACAAGTGTGCAAAGAAATCACGAATGTACAGTTTATGAATTTTGGTAGGCTCTATGGAGATAGGAGTGATGTATGGAGGCACCAGGGATATTTTTGCCCGTGTGATCTGTCAGTGAAGGTGTTTCTCTCCCACCAACCCGAGCAGCCCAGCGGGGTGACTTCCCTTACCTCCTCCCGCTGAGAGCAACCACAGCTCCTAACCAGAGGCAGAACCAAGCAGCCAATTTGTCAGCAGCAGGACAGACAAACGGCCCTTCAGACCCCCATGGAACATTTAAAGTGGGAAAGAAATGCGCATGACCTGGGAGCAACGAGCAGAGTGAGATCCTGGGGGCCAGGAGATGATGGAGCAGAGGTCCACCCTGCTCTCCCCACACCACTGGGAGAAGGAAAAGATCCACATGGCAACAGAAGTTTCTTTCAAAGTTCATAACATTAATATTTCCCCAAATGACTCCAAAAACTTGTGGAGACATCAGCTGAAACAGAGCCACTGCTTCCAGCAGGTTCTTGCTGTACCACCGCTCGTCATTTGGGCGCTGAAGTCCAGGTCAGTCTCCTCTCACCTAGGATGGGTGGAGGGAGGAGAAGTGGCTGCATGTGGGCATCCTTACCAGGGGCACGTTGGCAGCCATGGCAAATGAAATCAAACAAAGGCTAGCAAGTGCTTAGAGCTTTTCAGATTTCGGATTTGGGGCTCCCAAACCCCTGGGGTACTGTGGCTCTTCCAGGCTGAGGAAGACCTGAGATGGGTCAGCTGCTGAGTTTGTTGGACTTAACTCCTGGTTAGATGAACACTTAAGTCAGAGCAGTTATTTGATGAGTATCTCATTGTGAAGCCCTCACAGAATATCAAAGGCTCTAAGTTTCAATGCCCTGAGGTTAGACAAAAAAGCTCAAAGAAACACGAAGCAGAAAACCTGAGCATCCCTGACAGAGGGCTTGGGGGAGAAGTAACAAAGAAAAGCAATCAGTATATGGACTATGTGATAAAGCATCCCAATACTCCTCGAAAACGTGCCCATACAAGAAGCTGAACAGTATCTGTCACTCACAAAAGGCAAAGGTTCAGCATTAGGGGGAAAAGTAACTGCAAGTGTTATGCATTAAAGAAAAACCGGAGACAGGGCTGTGCTCACGGACCGATTGCGGCACTGCTGAGATGTGTTCAGGGAAATGGTGAGGGCAAAGTTTTTCTCCTTGTGCTGCCACAGCCCAGTTAAGGCCTGTTTGTGGAGGGCTGTAAGCAACATCACTGATCGGCAAGTAAATGAGAGGGCTTTAATGCCTGCCAAGCCTCCTGGATCATTGGACTTTAAAGGCTCGAAAGTGCCTGGGACTGCTGACAGACGAAAGCAGAATTGGTCCATTTGTTGAATGCAAACTGAAACCTCTCAAAAGCACAAGTCCCACTGTAGGGTTAAAAAAGCCCAGCTCAGAAGTCAGCCTGCAGATTTCTGCCACAGAAGACACATTTCTGCCATGAAAGCACAAGCTCCAGTGCTGCAGAGCCAGGTTTCACACGCCGAAGCTGTAAGAGCATTTTACAGCTTCAGTGAGCAAACATCACCACACCTGATGGCACAGGAGGTGATGTCTGTCTAGTTCCTTAAGCATAAAAGTTTGATCCAGCCCTTCAGGGGAACTCAGGCTAGGAAATACGGAAAGCTGGGGATGGAGAGGTAGCCAGGAGAAACGGGCAGTGTTTGTGCCAGAGAAGGCAGGACGGAGCTCACGGCGAGGCTGCATGAAGCAGCAAATTCCTCTCTATGAGCACTGAGATCCAGGCAATTCACACCATCTTCTGTTTGAAGTCTGTAGATTAATCTTGAACATCTCGATAGTCAGTGCTAGAGATAAGGAAGCCACATACACAAAGGGCCTGATAAAGAGATCCAAACCTGTTATGTTACAGGGCTCATCACACTGCCACAACTACTCTGAACGAAGACTTTATTTTTATTAAAGCAACAGGTTAATCCCTATATGCTTTGATCCCGCTTGCAGGGTGACAGTGTCTGGTCCGTGCAGAACTGGGGCTGTAAAGACTTTGCTGAGAGGTGGGGTAGTGGCATCGAGCTGATCTGTAGGCAGCTGTCTGGATGGGGAGCTGTGCATTGCACAGGAACTGCAAGCTACAGACTGGAGCAAGGAAGGGAAAATTGCAAAGCACATCTGTGTGATGCCTAGGGGTCGTGGAAGAAATTTCATGCTGCCTGACCAGTTTGCTTTGCCATTGGAACAAATAAAGTTCCAGCTTGCAAGTGGAAGCAGGAAGCCTACTAGGGTTTTACTAGTCACCTCCAGTTTCACCTCTCATAAGGTATTTTTTTCTATGAACAAGGCCCAATTTCCTTTGAAATAAATGCAGTAATTCCACCGAACCCAGCAAGGGCTGAATCAGGCCCCTGTCATCTTGACAACTGGCATTTCACCCATGGGAATGCTGCTAATGTCTACACTGGAAAGAGGAATATAAACGTTCGCTATCTCCTGGTTCCTTGCCCTGACCAGATGGATCCATCTAGATTAAAAACAAAATCTTCTCCTTCTTGAAGAGGGAAAGCTGTACAGAAGGGAAATATCTTTGCTGGCTTCAGACTTTTCACTAAAGAATCTCATGTATTGGGGCACCGCACGAAATGCAAATACAACTTTTGAGTAAGGGGAAGGAGGGTTTGACTGCAGAGCCCTTCTGGAAACTCTTCCAGCAGAGGATTAGGAGCTGTGGATGGTATTTCCATAAGCCCTTGTTTTTTGCCTGATTTTGACTCCCAGAGAGGCTGATGGTAAATCCGCCATTGTATCCAAGAGGAACAGACTTGAGACAGCACTGAGCAAATGGAAGATCCCAGCCTTTGACTCAGTAGAGTAAATATTTTGCCTCTATAAGCAGAGATTAGTAAATTCAGGGCCGTTATTCAAAACGCAATTTGGTGGCTGCTTCACTGAGCAGTATCCGTACACACTGAGCATACTTATCTCCCGTGGCCTGAAAACTGCTTCGTGTCGTTAAGAACAAGGACATAAATCACAAAGGCAACAGCAGTCGGTGTCGTGGGGGGTAATCTCAGCACAAAGGAGACAAATGGGTCACAGATGCATTGTTCCCTTTGCACCCATGGGGAGGGCCCCCCAGAAGGGTGTGTGGCCACAGGGGTGGGTGCTAGGACATGTGGATGCTGCTCTTGGTTGGCACAGGGGCCTGATTCTGCTTGACGGCTACTAGCTCTGTTCCCACATGTTCCCCATGTGCTATTGCTAATGAGGATGGAAGACAGCTGTGGGGAAGAAAGTAAATCCATGTGCATACTCAACATCAGAAATATCGTTGTGGATAGAGGAAGTTTAATCCGCTCTGTAGAAAAGGCCCTGATTGTAAAGGTATCCAATAAAGATGTTCGGATCTGCTTAAATGAGTCAGACAGTGGATTTTCTGCAGTTTTCTATCCAACGTGGGTAGCAAGGAACAATGTTCAGGAGATGGATGCAACTTGTCTTACCTTGTAGCTGTAGCAGAAGCCAGGGCGGTATCCACAGAAAAATATCCACAGAAATTGATCGCTTGTACCCACAAAATGCTTCATGACCTCAGTGCCCAAGGATGACATAACATTCAAGACTGGCATTTTAGATCACCAGGAAAATGTGTTTGTGCTTTCCTGTAACATTTTTTTGAGTAAAGCATCTTACAGATCCATACACTCTTCACGAGTGTGCTCTGCTTGAGGTAGGAAGCTCTCCTGCCTTATTATTGAGGGTTGGAATTTGGTCATTCGTTGAAGGATCTTAAGATATTTCTTGATTTTAAAGAATTTCTAAAATTTTATATTTTGAGAGTCATGAGGACTCTCTATCTGTCTTAAAGTACAATAACAGGACTCATCAAAGTCAACTCAGAGAAAGTCCCTGATTTTAAGCACCAGTCTGAAGTCTCTACTGATATCCGAGGGACAGAAAGTAGAGGTCAACCCACACAGTAATGTCGGATACAAGATAGTGCTCCAAAGTCATGGTCTGCAACTTTGTAGGTATAGAATAAAGGCTTTTTACATAACAACATTTTTAATTTTTTGAAGCAATCCAGTAACATTGTAGCACAGAGAATTGGCACTTTTGCTCATATATTTTGCTCTTTATATCAGATCTGACCCTATGGTTGCATTTAACCCGCCCAGAATATTAGCTCATCAATAAGCTTTCATGTCATGCTCTAGAATAAATCCTGAGAATTGAGTTTACTGAGTGCCCAAGACAGTATGAAGAAGTAAATCCATCTCTGTACTTTGATCTGATGAACTCTTGCCTCAGTGAGTTTTTGCAACAGAAATCTTTATTGAGAAAAACAATCAATCAAAAACAAACAAACAAATAAACAAAAAACAAAACAAAAAACTACAAACAAGCAGCCAAAAATCCAGAGCAAAGACAGCCAGCCAGAAAGAAATCATCAGAAAACGTATATAACAGAAAGGGAAGAACAGTACCAGAGGTTTTCATCTGCAAGGCATTTATCTGAAAAATGACCCAAGCTTACGAGAGCTCATTTATTCTCATTCACCTTGGGTCTTGATGCATGGAGAGAAAATCTGCCAGCAACCCACTAAAGTGAATTACGTGAGCTGGGATAGCTGCTGCATTTAATTGATTTTAATGGAAGCGTCAGTGACATCTGCCCTTGGCAGCAGTGCGTACCAGGAGAGCACCTGAGAAAGGGAACTTCTCCTTCCCTAAAACTGAGAAGTTGGTGTACCTGCCTGGGGCTGAGCTGACCTCCTTCTTCTTAGTGTGGCTGTACACTGCCCGCCAGACATGCTGACACCAACGGCCCAAAAAAGCCTGTCACACCCAGACTTGCCTCAGGATCTCCATGAATCCTTGATCCAGCTGCTGGGAGCCTTCTCATTATTCCGGAGAGAAATTCATGGTTGGAACTAGGACTTCAACCACAGCTGGCACCAGTGCCACAAGAATGTATCTCTTCAACAAGTGGGATGCTCCAGCCAGACTGCAGTGGGGGGAAGAGACGAGGAAACTTCCCCCAACCCCATCTGTTGGCAGAGGGTAAGATGAGGAAGGAACAACAGGAACGTATGTAAAATCCTCACATGAATGTGGGATCAAACATACTCTGCAAGTTTCAATGAAAACTGGGTTTCTGTTTCTGTGAGGAGACTTGTTTTCCTGTACAGGTCACCACAATATCTGTTAACTTCCTTCTGAAGTGACACTTTGCATCCAATAGTGTTCATCTCAGATCCACTTCCTCGGCTCCATCTTCCTCTAATTTAGAGAGAATTCAGGTTCCTCCAGAAACTGGTGCCTTGGTGCTTGCTCCAGCAGCCCTTTGAGTTGAAAACCCTGATTAAAATCCACAATAACTGTCCGATGACTTTCTCTCCCCTAAAACCTACTTGAATATTGCCACGGGCCAAAAAAAGAGAGGCGTTTGTCAGATCAGAGGGAGGGGGATCGAGGAAAGCTGCCCTCCAGATGCAGAGGGGAGGCGCCGCGGGAATGCGAACACAAGCCTCCTTTGGGAGCAGTGTGGGATGTGGAGCCCTGCTGCTGGTTCCTGATCCACACAGCTGGGGGCCGGACAGAAGAAGGATTGTGCTGCCTCGACCTGAAGCAGCTGAAGCAGGATTTCATTCACACCCCGGCATTTCCATGGATCGCTTGAGCACAGGAATGGCGAAGTTTTGTTGTATAACTCCAGAGAATAGCTTTCTGGACAACATCCAGTGGTGCTGGTCTGAATAAGCTTAAACGTAGCCATTTTTCCCCAAACTGGAAAATAATCCTGCTCCAGCCCCTGGGTGTGATGTAGGGCAGGGCTGAGGTGCCTGGGGCCAAGTTCTGCACCCTCAGGCTTTGCATTTGACCTAGTTACCGCTTTATCCCCTCGCAGCTCAAAGACTCTGTCCATTTCCATATGGTTTATATTCCTGCCAAGTACAGTAAGTTGACTTTCGTCTGACGTCTGATTAATCTCAGCTTTTGCTCTATGACTTTCTGCCTCCCAAGGAATTCCCCCTGTGTACTGGCACCAATGCCTAGTCAGAGGCATTGGCAACCTCCTGTCTTCTTCATTGTATTGCCACCCTGCACACCGCAATGGTGACAAATGCCATCCCTGGGATTTGTCCCCATCAGCCCACCTCAGGAGGGACAAAGTGAAATTCTTGCCAAAATGATTCAAGTGACTATTCACTTCCCTCATTTCCAAGACATTGAGCTTGTTCTCCTTCCCTAACACACATGGACCCTCTGGGGTTCAAAAAAGGACCCGGGTTCCCCCCACAGTTTGGGCATGCAGGGAAGGGACAGGAGAGGACAAAGAAGCTGGGATGGGATCACTGGGATGGGATCAATGCCACTTGCTCTCTACCCTTTGGGGAGAAACGAAGCCGAAACTCGGCCGTGTGGACTTGGTGCCATCTTGGACAGGTTTTCTCCCACTGAAGTGGCAGCCAACGGACTGTCTGCCCTGGGAGCTGACTTGTCTGCTGTCTCTTCCACCCACAAAAATCAAGCCCAAGCAACCCATCCCACACTGCCATGGGACCAAACCAGAGGGCTAGCTTGGCCTGCCTCCCATAAGAAGAGCATCAAGCATAAAAATGTTTCCTTTTCCCTCTGCCCAACAGCCCAATTTTCTTTGTGAGCCCTGCGGGGGACCTGGTCATGATGTATACTTTGGTGGGAAAAGCCAAGGTAGACAGAACTTTACCTCAAAATATAAGCAATGTTCTGCCTTGTATTTGATAAAAGCTTGAGCTCAGATGTTAGAAGTTGAATTCTTCCCTCAGAAACAGTTTTACAGATTGAAACCCTGACCCAGTCTCCACCATGGTGGTTTGGATGATGGCCATCGGACTGGCCTCCAGACTTTGCTTGCCGGTAGCCCATGGTTTGATTGACGGCTGTGCTGTCATGCAAAATTTTGGCAAATGCAGCCAAACCAGAGGAGCTGGGCGGGGTGGGGGTCTGCTCCTGCCTCCAGCCTCCCCGGAGGCCACTGTAGGCAGTGTCTCTTGGCACAGGAGAGGCATCACGCCCTTAGTCCTGCTTTAGATAAATAACGGCTACCAGCTTGTTGCTCATTCCGAGAGCAAAGGTTCAGTTTTAATAAAACCAGTGCTCAGCAACTCTGCCACAAAAGTGCAAATCTGCCTAAATCCCACCTAGTTCCCCTCTCTGCAAGGTGTGTGCATTGTGTTACCTTCAGCCTGCCAGAAAAACAGCTGGAAAAAGCATCCCTGAGCAACATTCCTTCCCGAGATGGGTCTGAACCTGCTCCCTCCTGCAGCACCGCCTGCCTCGTCACTGCTATTACCACCAGAGTGAGTATGTTCAGAGTGCCACTGAAATGTATACGGGGTTGACTTCAAAGGGCTGAGCCAGTGCAAGTGTGATCAGCTGTGGTGAGTGAGCCCCGAGCACTCCTGGCTGGCTTTCCTCTCTGGCTTGGGCTGGGTGCATGGATGAGGGTCTTATTCTCATTGTTTTCTGTTACAATAGGTCTCCTTTAGCTGATTCTTTTTTTTCCTTTTTTTTTTTTTTTAACCTCCTCTGACATTTAGGGTGTGTCTATGCTGGGGATTTAATTCAAATTATTTGAGGATGTGAATTTAGAGAGGAATAATTATTCTTGACTAGCTCCCCATGTGGACACGCTTGTTCCAAAATAAAAGTGCTTTATTTCAAATGGGTTTAATTGGCTCCAAGAAAATCTGGAGATTGTTCTCCCTCAGAAAAACAGAAATGGAGGAAACAAAAGAAGCAAACATTTTTTCCCCACTAATATTTGTGGAAAAATGCAAGGACTTCTGAACACTATGAAAGTTTTAAGTGAAAATCGCTGTATGTTATTATGTATAATTTGCACCTCCAATAAACTGCACGCTGTTAAAACTATTGTTCCATGAAAATAATTACTCAGCAGCCAACATAATTAGACAAGCAACACAAAATCAGAGGCAGAAATGTAGGATGGGGCTGGGAGGCTATTTGTGGGAATGCTGCTGTGCGGTGTGCTTTATCCTGTCCACATGCTCGCATCCAGCCTGATTTGCTGCAACCAGAACTGATTACAGAGTGTAATGAGCCTCACAAAAGCTTAGTCAAAACAAGTTTCTTAGTTTTAAGATGTGATTTCTGCTCAAAACCAAGAAGAAAGGCAAATCCCAGAATGATCGATACTCTGCTGGGGAAGATCAGGGATCAGTGTGCCAAAAACTGTCAGGTCAGATACCCCCAGCCACGGAGGTGCTGCTGCTGCTGCTGCCTGTGGTACCTGAAAGGAGAGCCAGAGTCAGGAAATGCTCCAGCTGCCAGTTATCATGGGATCATTAGGGCTAGAAAAAACCTCCAAGATCATCTGGTCCAACCGTCCCCTTACCACCACTATCACCCACTAAACCATGTCCCTAAGCACCACGTCCAACCTTTCCTTGAACACCCCCAGTTGAACACCACCTAACTGCTTCTTTCTAAATAATTAATAACTTATAAATAACTCTAACTTATTTAGAAATAAATATATTTCTAAATAACTAATAACTACTTTCTAAATTCTTATTTCTAATAAGAAATAACTTTCTAAATATCTTTCTAAATAACTGCTTTGTCTAGGTGGCAATCCAGTGCTGGACATAAATGTCCTCCTGGGGCTAAATAAAAGTGTTTCTTTCCAGGGACAGGAAGCCACTTCCCACCCAGGTGCAATCTGCAGTGAAGGATGGAGATGCAGCCCCATGAGCAGCCACCTGTCCAGGCTTAGCAGCTCTGATTTGGAGAACACATAGGGGCACACAGGGATCATGATAACACTGCTGTCTATGGGACAGCTCATGCCCCTAAAAGCATGCATTGCTCTGCAGAAACAGCACCTAGAATTGAAATTCCTGCAATCACACCAGGAGAAGTGGGAATTTTAAAATTAAATCTTCCAGTGAAGGTTTTTTCTTTGCTTTCCTGGTACTGTTTTCAATATAAGGTTTTACTGCTCCCTTTGTGTTTCGTTGCCACAGTGGAAGAGAAATCAATAGATAAGAGACAATTATACCACTCTTTAAAAACCTATTCTACATTTTACATAGTTAGCAGCTCAGCTGAGAAAAGATATCTTATATCCATCCATCCACTCTCTACATTCACTTCAAATGCATTATGGACTCCTACTCACTCAAGTTGCCCAGGGAAGTAGTGGTGTTGCCATCCTTGGAGGTATTTAGGAGACATGTAGATGTGGTGCTTAAGGACATTAGTGGTGGGTTTGATAGTGTTAGGTTGATGTTTGGACTTGATTATCTTAAGGGTCTTTTCCAACCTAAATAATTTTATAATTCTTTACCAAGCCAAACCTTTCCCCTATTTTTGAAGAGCAATATTCTGATAAAAATGCTTTCCTCTAATTGTATAACCTGTAGGACCAAAATAGGGGCCATGGCCCAAAACCCTAGAAAGACTAATATTTTGAAAGCACTGCAGTAGGTTGAGCTTCCTAAACCTCACAACCATGGGACACATGGGTTGCATACAGTGAGGGCAGGTATGCTTTGCTGCACCTTTCCCTGTCCTGGTCACCTTCACCAGGTCCAGAGCAAATGCGAACAACTGCAGCCCTTTTCCAGCCTGCACACCCGCAGATCTTGATGGGAAGGAAGGTGATGGGTGCCCAGACCTTGCTGTGGGATGGGAAAGGGGTATGGCAGAGACATACCTCTGAACTCAGGAGCATGGGAAAGGTCTCTGATACCACACTTTAGATATAGCATTTGTAGCTTTGGAGACTTTCAGTAGAGCTTGGGCTCTTTGAGAACTGAGCCATTCTGAAAATAGGACTTCCAGATGCTTTTGTAAATTGTAGTCAAGGTGAATTTATACTGAAGTCTAAATCCACAGTTAATTACAATGAAGTAGAAATTGTTCTGAAGAGATTAGGGATGAGCTTTTGAAGAAGGCCTCTGAATTTTAAGTAACTTGTTCTCATTGAAAGTCACTGGATTTGGGCATCTAACTGCCTTATTCACTTTTGAAGATCCAAACCGGGATATAAAACTCATTCTGTTAACAAGCCCGCCAAGATTTCTTTCCTGGGAAAGCATTCTTTTGATATCCCAAAATTAAGACAACAGAGGGCTACATTTCTTGTTTTATTCTCAAACGCTAATATTGAAACAATATAGAAATCAACGTGAAAAATAAACTACAGCGATTTAGATATTTAGTTTTCAAATCAGTTGACAAGCATAGCAAGGACATGTTTTTACCTCTGAAGAAATAAATGTAATAAAATACTGTTTAAATAATGTTTAAGTGATGTGGTGAAAGATGGGTTCGTGAACCCTCTGTTATGTTACCAATTACCAGTGTAGGACATGGATTTTGTTTAAGAAATGTGTACTGCTAATATTGGGGTCAACATATGAATAAACACGAATGGCAGTATGCACTACAGACAGACTTCATTAACGTGTGTTTAGTTATCTGTACTGCTTTACTTCTTGCACCAATCCCAACTGCAGTCACCTCCCTTCTGTTCATAGGTGGGTGTGGGCACCCATTTGTTCTCTTGCTCGTGTTCAGGACATCATTTGTGCACTGGAACAACTTTCTTGCCCAAGGTGAGGGGAGACACACACATATTAGCCCAGTACAGGAGTCTGACACCAGCCCAGGCTGTTGGAGGCAGCTGGACCCAAGGGTACTGACCTGAGAGCACCCAGCAGCTCTCACTTGTTCTGCTACAGACTATCCGTGTGGTACCGGGCAAGTCACTGTGCCCTCCTTCCTCTTATCTGACCATAAGCTGGTCTCTTGCTGTTGGCCACGTTGCTGACTGCAATGGTACCCTGAGCCTGAAGATCTCACTGACAGTAAAGATAAACTTCTTGGAGTTACACTTGAGAAGACTCAGACATCTTGGACAGCTTCCAGCTCATCTTCTCTCCAGCTACTTTGTAAAGCTGTGGGCTCTTTCCAGACATATCGTCGGACAGCTTGGTCCTCAGTCCTTCTCAGTGATAGTTTGGGAATAGACGTGCAGAGCCAGGCCTGAGAAGCGTCATCTTGAGAAGGCTGCTGCCATTTACAAAGAAGCAGCTTTCATCTTTATTATGCATTAAATACTCTCTTAAGCCTGTTAATTTACAGACAGAGATGATGGAAAAGTCCATTATCTGAGTCAACAACAATCCACTGAAATATTTGCTGAATGACCTAGCTCACCAAACACTTGCAGAGGCTTTTCTATTTATATGTCTCTAGTATGATCTGTATTTTCCATGCTGCAAATCACATAGAGTAAGACAAGCTCTGCTTCTGGAAGCTGGCAGCATGAGGCTTTGCTCCAGCAAAATGTTGACCACTCTCACTTCCCACCATGGGCAATGAAAGTTGAAGGTATCTGGCACCCATAAGAAGCCCATGGCTGTCGACAGACACTATTCAGACTTCCATCGCAATGCCTCATTAGATAAAAGCCTCTCTTCAGGTAGTATATGTATTTTCACCCTCCTTCCTTTTTCTTCCTCTGTCTCAATAATGTGTGTAGCTCTGATTTATTTTTTATCAAGATTAACAATGGAACAATACTGCTTCAAATATTAAAAAGGCAAAGAAATGTAGGTACTAAAAAGGAAGGAAAATACCTCAATTTCAAGCCTAAAGATTACTTTGGGTCCCAGAGGAAGCAGAAGCAATTTAGTGGCTGATACCCTTAGCAAGAAAAAAGGTTGTAAGATTAAGACCAACTGCTGTTTGGATAAGTGGTTGGTAATTGCACATATCAGCAATTATGTGCTGTCATATCATTTTTCTGCTACCTTACTCCTCTCTTGTGTCCCGTCAGGGTTTACTTGGAATGACCCTACATCCATGGCCCTCTTTGGATTCACCTTCTTAATGTCATACAGCAGCGCCTCACTAGTTCAAAGAGAAAAGAAGTCATTATTGCACGAGATGCCTGGTGGAGGTGCTCCTCCTCACTGATGTAGCTGGAGGCTACTTCTGTAATAACACGGCTTTAGGAAGAGAGATAGAAGAAGGCCTCCCTGACCTGCAGAAGGCCTTGTAGTCCTCCAGCCTCCTGTGGGAAGAGGTGTGGGGGGGATAGTTTTGGCACGGAGAGGACTGGCCCTGTGTGTGGTTCCTGTGGCCCAAGCTAGGTGCAAGGAGAAGGTCACCCACAGGACCCTGTGCTGAAAACATAGCCCCATGTGGAGATGGGTGCTTGGGTGATGCTGCTGGGGGTCCCAGCAGCAGTAGGGCCCCAGGGCTTGCTTGGATCAGGACAGCACAGGCTAGTAGGGCCAACGAATCCTCTTCAGGCATAAAGCAGGAGCCAGCCGGGGGTGTTTCAGGGCTTTCAGAGGTGGTCCTTGAGCCAGCAGAGCTCTCTTTCACAGCCTGTCAGAGGCCTTGCGTCACTCAGAAGGGTGAATGCCATTACAACCACCTTTTGTCTCACAGAAGTAGCTGATTTCCCCACAAAGTGTCAAAAGATAGCAAAGTCTGTTAGAGCTAACCTCATCTGCTTATTGCTTGAGGGAAGCCTCCAGCTTATATGGCACTGGGTGCTCCCATGGAGCAGAAAATATTTTGCTCGCTAGTCAGATTCGGGTAGGAGACGTAAGTGCTGTTGTCTGCACGGTGCTTGCACCGTACCCAGAGAAAGCTGGAGGTTGTTGGCTTGCTGGTGGCTTGGTACTGACCCAGAGCAATGCCCCTGAGGTCTGTGGCTTCACAAGGATGCACAGGAGAACAGAGTTGTGCACAGGGACCCTACTTCATATGGCAGAATGTGTCCCAGCACTGCAAGGGCCTCTGTGTTGAGCAGCTCTGGGAAGGACCAGAAAAGCCCTGGGTCAGGATTCGGGATCCGAACGCCCATGTCTAAGCAGTGATAGCGAGGTGCCACGTCACAGCACGTAGAAGAGCTAATGCCCTTTGAAAAGCGGCTAAAAGATTCATCAGCACAGATGAAGATATGAGGGCTTAGGATTAGACAGCCTGTAGCTCCTGCCAAGAAATTGCGTGGAAGGTAGAAATTAATTTAAAAGGTTGAGTGGGGGCCAGCAAGTCAATAACTGAATAATCCCACCCAGATAGGAAACCAAAGCATAAACAAGAGTCTCCACATACTGACGAGTTAGCACTGGTTGCACTCTGGAAAGGATCCTAAAATAACAGAGATTCCTGGAGACAGAATAAACACATCTCTCAGTTGTCATCCCGAGCAGGGGTAATTGCCTGGATGTCTGATTGACTCGCTGCTAGAACCAAATATGTAGCTCTCTGACATGCTGTCACCCCCGTCTCTGTACACTGGAGATTTTTCAGTAAAGCACATCAGGAATCAAAGCAAATGTCCACCAGAAGAGATGCACCTCGACCTTGAACTTTAATCATCAGCAAAGGGCTGAAAATGAAGTTTAAAAAAAAATAAATAAAAAAAATGAAGTGACTGCATTCCTGAGAGCATTTAATCCCCAAATTCCCTGTGGGCTGGTGCATGTTCGATGCAGCCCCCAGGAGAGGTGAGCATAAGGTTGCAGCCCCTGCCTGAGGGCTGGGCAGTGACTGCGGGCCCTTAACACCCCGACACTGAGATATTCGTAGGAATTTTCCATCAGTCCTGGAGGTGCAGGGGATGGCAGGACTGCTAATGTCATTGGTTTTAAAAAGTTAAAGAACGACCTGGCTAAACTCCATGCCGGTCTGTGTCGGGGGAGAATAGCATGGTGATTCACAGATCAATTAATAATGGACATGGAAAATAAAATGCTAAATTTAATGCTGTGTGAACTCATGGAGCTAACTTTGTTAACTTTAACAGGTAAGAGACTTCCATAAGTTAATTTAGACAGTACTCTGTGATAGCTCAGGTACTGGACTGAAAGGAAAATTCACTTGGCCCATCTTAAGTGAAAGGAAAATGTTAAATAACAAGCCTTTATATATATATATATATATAAATTAGATTAATATGGTTCTTGAAAAGTCCCAGTTTTCAGTCCTCTGTCTTTCATATTATACATCATTTGAGGTAAAAAATATGATTACCATCAGCAGATTTCAAAGAAGGCACAGCCATTAGACATGTGATTCATAGGAAAAGGACGATCCATCGATGTGGGGGGATCTGTGTCACTGGAGAGTTGGGGTGGCCATCTGTGTGATCAGGCTCCAAGCAATTCCTGGGAAAAGGAGGGATATAGGAGAAACTCCACACAGGCTTCACTGAAACCAGCTGGGAGCAAGAGCTCAGAAAGGAATAATAATATTTTTTTTTTTTAAAAAAAAAAAAGAAGGAAAAATCTGGAAAAGGCAGAGGGGAGAAGAAGAGTTCTGTCACCTCCCACCGGGGATGGGTGAAACTGCCCCCAGCTGGCACTCAAGCTGCCTTTTGCCCTCTTTCCTTCTCTGTCCCTCTCTTTGGGAAAAAGCAGCCTCCTACCTCCACCCACCCAAGGATACCTTATACCAAGAGCTTCTGCTCTGTCTCTGCATTTGAGGACTCATCCCACTGTGACCCAACATCTAGGTCAGAGCCAGCTTGTGTGGCTGGTTTGTAAATCTGTTGCCTCCCCTCCATCCTGTACAAAAAAAAAAAAAAAAAAAGTGGTTTCTAACAGAGAACGCAGCTGAGCTACCACTTTGTGAGCACTACAAATACCTGTATACAAAGCAACTTGTCTAATTTACGTTCAGGATAGAAGTTTGAGATGTCAGAGGGTTTTATCTGAAAGCACCAGGCATTCATGCACAAGAGGATAACTTCGAGCCTATCTGCCTATCTGCTCAACTCTAAGCTCAGGGTAGATAGAGAAATCAAGCGGAAGGTAAAGTGGGCAGAAGAATGCAAAATGATTTCTGCAGGAAGAAAAGAACAGGTTGTCCCTAGCAGTACTGCCAGACTGAGTTTTGGAGAGAAAAAGGGCAATTACATAGCCTGTACCTCCTGCCCTCGCAAGCACAAGGAGCCGAGTGATGCACCCAGCTGAGACAGACAAAACCTGCCCCGAAGGACAGGGATGGCACAGGGCTCTGCTTCAGCCCCTTCTTGCTCTACCACCACCATCCTTCTCTTTTCTTTCCCCGTGGGAAGAATATTACAACAGCAGAGCGAAAAACAGACTGGGAGGTGTGTGAAATAGACGGGAGGAACCCAGCCCCAGAGCAGAGCTAGGGTGCTGGTGGTGCCCCCCAATGTGGTCGGGGCTCATTCAAACCACATCAGGATCTGGTCCAAGTTCTGCAGTCCTCTTGGTCCAATATTGTGCTAGTGATGATTAGAAATAAGTGCACAGTGAATTCCCTTCCCCCCCCCCGCCCCGATTATATATATATCATCAAGAATCTGCGCTCATGGAGACTGCAAAGCCAGAAGGCTCTCTGCATCCACTTACTTATTAAAATGCAACAGATGATGAATGAGGAGGAAATTTCTGGAGACTGGAATGGCAGTTTTTAAATTTATGTTTACTAATTTTCCTTTTGCCCAATGAAGTCAATGCTTAATTGCATACTGATTGTTTCAGATACCTTTGTAAGTGGTGCTTTACACCACCCTGTACTAATAGCTGGCGCACTGACTTAAAGTGATTTAACGCAGCCAAATGGATGAGATAACGCAACGTGAAGGGAGCCTGCAGGCAGCCCCGCCATTTCAGCCAGGCTGTGTCTGTCTGCCTACTGGAGCAGAGCTTTGTCCAGGATCTGTGCAGCACCTCGAGGTAGCCTGAAGAGATGGGTGCAGCCCCCATGCCTGGCCAAACGGGGCCTCTCCTCTGTTTCAGCAGTGTGGGACAGGACATGCCATCCCTCTCTTCCCAGCTGCTGATGGGATGGGTGCTCTGTCTCCCCAAAATCCCTCTGTGCGGAAGTTGAATCCTGGGGATGATATTTTAAACCTTCATTTTCCCTTCAAGTGCCATTTGGATTTATTTTTTCTCTCTCCTACGTTGTATCATATTAAGTGCATTCAACTACAGGGAGTATCAGAAAATATTACCTAAGCTTGAGAATAGATTTGCTCTCAAGTGACATCTTCCAATACTACTGATTTATACCCTTTTCTTGCATTGATCTGTTGGGAGCCTTCATCAGCTATATCTGACATAAACACTGTATCATTCTGTATTGCCTTATACCCTAGAAATCCACTCAAATCCCTTTGCTCCTCAAATTAAAGCAAAATGCATTACAGTGTCCTGATTTCCTTCTATTCTTGCATTTGCATTTTTGTATCCTGCTCTAGATTACTCACTCATATTTTGGCATAAGCATCTCCCTGTTCATTTAAGAATACTGCCTTTAACCTTTTTTACACCTCGAAGCACACAAAACCCCTGCCCGAAGTACAAGTGGCGACATTTGGTTCCCACAGTGCTTGAACTTCCAGGAAAGTTATTTACAGCAAAAGTCATGTTGCTCAGAAGACTTCTTGCAGGGATGTCCCATGGACACCCAGGATGGTCTCACAGCTCCACACAGCATGTGAGGTTCATCTGCAACACTGCACTTTCGTGAAGGGACTTACCTGCACAGACTGCAGCTCTGTGGCCAAAAGGTTTTAGCTATGTGGCTGTGCTGGGATGCCTGGGCTTCTCAGCAGCTTACCCACTCTTTTGTTCTTTTTTTTCTTTTTTTTTTTCTTTTTTTTTTCTTTTTTTTTTATCATTTGCCTGCAAGCAGCTTGCTGATGGCAGAAATAGAGCAGTAGCTGCAGGTTGTACTTTAGCTGCAAGAGATTGGGTGGATTCACTATGTTTTTCTTACTTACTTTGAGCATCTATTTCTTAGGAAATATAACTATACAAAAGTACACCTAATAATAATGCTAATAATTTGGTGGTTTGGGTGGGGTTGGACTTTTTGTTGTGTGTATCTACATTAATTCTCAATTTTATCCTATGCTGGGACTCCATGTAGGTCCCATGTTTGCCCCAACCAGATACTAATATGAGTATATTGGAAATGTATTCAGCCAGCCAGAGCCCCGATTCCAGTAAAACTACACGACATACATGAAAGGACAGAATTTTTCTTGAAAGAGGAGTTTCAAACTTTTCTGAGGTGGTATATGTCAGACATGGTGGTTCAGAATGGCTCCATTTGTTAACCTGTCTAGATAACCTGGCATACTCTTTATTCTAGATTTTCCCACGTTATTACATACACACACGTTTGCACACACACACACCAACCGTTTGCTAAAGTAAAGCTGGTAGAGGACTTCCGTAATTTATGGACACATCATCCAATGGGTGGGAGGGAACAGAGAAGGTGTAGACTTTATTCCAGTTAAGGCTGAGGCTGCCACATTCAGAAGTGACCCTATGATTGTTTACTCTGAAGTTCAAACATCCACCATAAGATATCCGAGACCTGACTCAAAGATCTGAGCACCACAGGCCCTAAAGACAATCAGAGCACAGGGACACTAAAAATGCCCACTCATCTGGGCTCAGGACAGTCTCCCAAAAAACATCTCGAAAGCTGGAGTCCCAAAAAACAGCAAGCAACCTGCATCACCAAGGGTATCACTGATGTACCCATGAGGAGAACACCTTCTGGAATCTCCCACAAAGTACCCCTTGCTGGCCAGATGGCACAGAAGAGCAAAAGATGTTATAGCTGTTAAAAAATAACAAAATTTTATATCCAGCCCAATCAGAAGGGTTCCATCCCTGCTAACATCCACTGGGAGAGGAGCAGACAGACAGAACGACGGAGGGATAACAAAAACATCTACAGTGTGCCCATCAGAGCCAGCAAAATGCCATTGTATATTCATTACAATATTTGTTCTAAAGTTCAGAAAATTCCCTCCAGTAATATAATGGGTGATAATTCAATGTATTTATGTTTTTAAGGCATGAAGACAAGGTTTAATTTTCCTCAACTGCGCCTCTATTATTATTAATCTATTTATCTTCTATAAAGATCATCTAAACTACACTTCTATGGGGAATGTTATCTTTGGCCATGTAGGGCTTTGCAATTATCCAGTTCTGAATGAACTTGTTGTTAAAACATTTTTTAAGTCTAATGAAAACATTAGATCAATTCCTAGCAGTGATAGTTGTCATTAAATCAATAGCGTGGGTAAGTCTATTACACTGATATTTGACACGAACTGCTGAAGGTCTGCTAACAACGAGACCATACTGAAGCGTGTCCTCTGCTAAGCATATTTCCTACAAGATAAAAATCTGTTAAGTCTACAGTAACTGAAACTTTTCTTCTTTAACTAAAATAAACAGATATGTGAAATGTTACTGTAACTCACCCGAGGACCACCATGATCACACAGGTTTTGGAGCCAGTTCTTTTATCACACCTCTATCACAGCTGTGCTCCCAAATCAGTTACAAAGGCTTTTCGATTGTTTATCTGTATGGCTCACAAAGCGTTTCCTAATGAAATTCTGCTAAGCATGAAAGACCCAACCCTACCCCTTCCAAAAGCAACGGCGCTGTCACTGGTTTCAGTGGCAGTGGGACTGTTCCTTGAGTGCCTGGGAAAGGAAAGGTCTTCACGAAGAGGAGGTATCTTTGCATACCCCTGTAGCAGCTTGCAGGGGAATGAAACAAAACCAGACCCATTTCCCCATACAGAATAGTAGTTTTTTTGTATGTACCATTATATTGCAAATGGGAAAGATTACTGAAAGATATCTGGGCCTTTAAACATTTTTCCAGTGGCCTGCAAACACGCTACGTACTCCTAACATGGGTGCCTCCAAAACAGTCTTGCTATCGACTCAATGCTGCAAGAGTTTGACATCTGATGTACTTAATATATATTGGGACTGCTACCATGAAAGAAACAGAACACTTGAAAAATTAGCTATTTGATGGGAATGCTGCAGTTCAGACAAGAGCCATTCAGCATGAGTTTTCTTACAATTTATAAAGCCAATAATTTTCCAGTAGTGGTATATGGCGTTTGCTCACAGGCAAAGTTGCTGTGAGTACACAAACATATACTCACAAATGTACCAGGAAACAATGGTCATTGACAACTTTCTAGATTAAAAGGCCACTTTAAAATGAAAAATTAAACTATTTTATTTGAAAGATGCTAAATATTTACTGAGGGGTGGGCAGAGGATTAGTGAAACTTCAAACAATTTTAGGAAATTTTTGTCCTCAGAAATCGCTTTTTTTTTTCTTCATAACAAATAAACTAATTGATAGGAAAAAAAAAATCACCTGGGACATTCTGTGAGACTTTGGCTTCTGCAATTCCTGCAGCAGGAAATCCCAGCTAGTGCAGAAGTGGGGGAAGTACCCAAGCAGAGGAGGGTCCTGCTCTGCTCTATGCTATGGCTCCCACTAATGGCAGCCAGGGAAAGCTCATTCCGTCCAAGCAGTAGAGAGAGCAAAAAAAAAAAAAAAAAAAAAAAAAAAAAAAAAGGCTTTACAAAATATTCTTCACCCCATTTTTAGTGTTTATTTCTTAAATATCTAAAAATAGAGTTGCCAACCATATGGTCCTGAATCGTTTCGGTGTTGAGAACGTAAGAGCTAAAGAGAAAACAATCTGAACGCCGGTCTCTTTGGGTGGGTTTTATCTCGCCCTCAGACATGTGCAACTTAGACTTCTGGAGCCAAGCCACCCGACTGCAGCCTGGGGGAGATTCGGGGGTGACTCCTGTTACAGTCCCACCTATTTCGGGCATGGGATGAGTCAGGCTCTGGATTTCACCGCCGGCTCCTGCCTGTCCTGTCCGTGGAGCTGGGGCGGCCACTTCCCATGCCTGGGGGAGGTTGCCCCAATGGGACCATGCAGGAGGCAAAGCCCTCCTGCTCCACCAGAGAGGAGGGTGGAGAATGAAAGCAGGGTGTTTGTAGGGATCCCGTTTAGGGAGTGTGGATCAGGGACTAGGAGGTTCTTGTGGGTCATGATTTGGGGACCAGGAGGTTCTTGTTTGCCTTTGAGGAGAGCTTCATCCTCTTCACGTGACACTGGGGGATTTGTTCATGTTTATGTTCCAGTTCTGTTGCAAGAGGGGAAAGTCCAAAAACCTCAGGTGAGAACCAGTAACTGCAGGAGCAGATGGACAAATGTGTTTGTCTTACATTTCAGTTCCGAGCATGACAGAGATTATCAAAACAGCTGAGTAATTTTCTGTCGGTAATGCCACGGAGATATCTCACCACAATCAGGCACTGAGACCAGGTGCAGGCTGTCCTTGGGTCCCACTTCTAAACCTCAGATACATTTTTATAAGGCCCCTGACTCAGGGAATAAACATGAGAGGATTACAGCTAATCAGATAAGTATGTCTTTATTTAACTGTAACATCAAAAATTAAGCTTGCGGTATGTTCTTAAGAGATAGAGTCTTCAATCTAACACAAAGATTATTTTAAAAGATTTTTTTTCATTGTAATTAAATCATGTTGATTTTATTTGACATTTGATTTCGAGAGAAGAGCCAGTGTTTCTCTCTGTCACTGTCTCTCATGTGTTCGTATGCAACTTGTCACAACCAAAAGGCTACAAAGCTCCTGTATTTTAGCTTCTTTGTGGGCTACACCCATATAGTCCAGCCCCAAGCCTGTGTGCAGGTCAGCTACTCAACCATTTCCCTCGGAAGAGCTGATTTTCTGCCTGACATGCAAATAGCATCATGCACTCAGAGCATGCATGCACTCATGCATGTGTACAAGCAGGGAACGTAGAGCTACTTGTCCCTATGCACTGATCCATGACTGTGGGTGTATAGACAAGAGTGGTGGCTGAGGGGAAGAAATATCCCTCCTTTTCTGCAGCTAGTGGATATTGTGATGTATTTTCTGGTTTATGGGTGAAGGCCTGGGTCACTTCTGTGGTCCAGCTCCTCACCACTGCAGCACATCCCCACGCTGGTGGCACTGGAGGAGATGGAAGAGCAGAGCTTGTCCTTGTGATGGCAATGTGCAGGGCTACAGTGGCATAGCTTCTCATGGTGCCCTTTGGGGACTTCCTTCAAAACAAGCATGCATAACTGCAGAGTCCAAGGAGGAACTTGTAGAATTACTCCATATGTTAAAAAGGAGCATAAGCTCTTCAGAGACTTGGGCTGATGTGCCAAGCCATAAAAGAGCTTAAAAAACAATGCTGAGCTATGCAGAAGCAATTACACAAATATATCAAGGTTGCAAATCAGGACATCATAAACCAGAAAACACAGGCATTGATGTCGGCTGGGAAAGAGCCTGGTGTCTACTGAATTCCCCTCTCATTCCTTGCTGAATCTGGAAGCAACACAGTGAATGAGGCAGGAAATTTGAGGAGGAGAAAGAAGACATGATGAAGGCAGCTGAATGGTGTCCTGGGGAACTGGCTGCTATCTCTGTCCCTGCTGAAGAGTTTCTCTGAAATACTGCCAAGTCATCCAAGCCATACATCGAAAGCTTTGTCTCAGTAATTGTGTGGGTTTTATTTTCTGAATGCATAAATTAACGCCCCAAGTTCTGATTCACAAAACTGCTGAGCACTCGGTGCTGCGAAAGAAAACAAGGGCACTGTCCTTCCGGCACATAAAGTGCTAGAGAACGTGAAGTGTTCTGCAAAATCAGGTCATTAGGCATGCAAATTGGGTCATCAAAATTAGTGGATCCTTTTGACATTAATCTCTCTAGACTTCTTCCTGGGAAAACAGGGAGATCCCATACCCTACAGGAGAGTTGTGAACTAAATTAATTTAATGTTTGTTTCCCCACCAGCTCCCACTCCATCTGATGCTGATGCTATTTGCATGTCAGGCAGGCTGTTTCCATTGCTTCCTCGTTTGCTGCAATCACTGAGGACATGGTGGAGGTGTTGATAGTTGCTGTACTGGTGCGGAGCATCACCAGCCCCGGACAGGCTGGGATGGGGAGCCCTGCCTTGGCCCCACACCCACACCAGGCACCAGCAGCAGATGGGGCAGTCTAGGTGCTGAGCACAGCCATTTCCAGCTCCCAAATTTTCAAATGCGGTCATAGCTGAGCATTTTTTCACAGGCTCAGAGTATCGTGAAGGCCAAGATGACCTCCCCGCTGCCAAGCTTTGCTCCAACAGGTAGAGTTCTTAGCAGCACAAGCAACCTTTGGATGCGCCTACTCGTCAAGGTGCTTCTGCCAGCTCTGTTTCCATTTAGACAAGCCCAAGTCTATTATCCCCAAAGTAAAACACTAAAACTCGCACCACAGATGTTTAAAGTAAGCAGTTCTCGGAACAAAGAGGTTATTCAGCTTGAAAAGACTTAATACCTACGGAGAAGTGCTAATGGCTCAGCTCCCCGCTTCTCCAGTCACTGGCATCTGCGGGCCGTCTCGGTGGCTGCTCAGCCTGCCGCCCCGAATCCTGCTGCTGGCAGAGGAGGCAGGGTGGGACCTCTCAAAACTGTTGGGCTTACATCACCCAAGGCTTTGTCAGGGGATTCGGGGAGGGAGGTATGGCTGCGTCTGAAGCCACGGCGTTCATCAGGGAGGACTTATTTCAATATGTTGTTGAAGCTATTTGATGTCAGGTTATGTGTCTCAGGGGGACACGTGTTTCTTATAGTTTGTTATGCCATCTGTTAAGAAATGCAGCCACTTGTCTCTCTGCTGCACGACCACAGATGGGGAGTTTTTCCCCCTGTGTGCATTACTGTCAATATATGCCAAAGCCTTGTTATCTGGAGCCAGGTGGAATCACCACCAAGACGAGAGCGCCTTGGAAGAAGGGTGCTGCCGGGGTGCTCCTGGATACCAGGGCTCACAGCACACAGGCGAGCTTTGTGAACAAAGCCAGCCTACCATGGCTGGTTCAGATGTGTCTGCAAGCCCTTCAGCCCATCCCCAAAATCCTTCCTGCTTGCACGGCTCCAGAAATGGAGCTTTAGGAGAAGGTCATGCATCTCCGGTGGGGAACGTGCAACATGGTGTGCAACCTCGCTGTTAGGTTTGGGTTGACTCTCCTGTGACCGGACAGTGTTTGCCCCAAATAACCATCTAACAGACCAGCAGTGGCAATCTCAGATTCAGAGAAAACACAAAACTGTAGCTGCTGCCTCTGTGGAGATGGTGCAGCTCTCAATAAAGTCTTGGTGTGCGCTTAACTAAACATCACGTTTCCAGACCTCCAGACTGCAGTACGCTGCTGCCTGACCCAGCAAGTCCTGCAGGGGAATAAGCAAACACAACGGGCACAGAAAGTCCCCCAATGGCCATAAGCAGCTATTGATTTAAGCATCAATACCACTCCTTTTCCAGGGTTGATTATCACACCTTTTAATATTGAGCTGACACTTTTCCAGCGTGACTGGATCTATTCCTGAGTCTGTGGGCTGCAATTTTTAAAGGGGAGCTTTACAGAAGGGGGACTGTAACTAAAAGTTTTATTGAAAACTGGAAGTTTTACAGAAAGGGGACTTTCATTAGGAATGAATGTTTTACAGAAAGGGGACTGCAAAGCCATCCAGCTGGGATCACCCTCGATTTGCCGATCTCTTTCACATCCTTGGGGAAGGCACAAGGCAGCATCAGGAGCAGCAAAGTGCCTGAGCTCCTCTCCCTGGGGACAAGGAAGCACTCTGAGGCTGGTGGTCATACCAGAAAACTGTGGTCATGTCTGAAAGCTGAGCAAAAAGGCAATTTTTTTTTCCAACGGCATTAGACACATCTTCCCTCTCCATCCCAAGCTCAGTTCCCAGATGTGGCTCAGTACTTCAGAAACCTGGTGTACAAGCTCTGGCCTGGGATGATGATCAGGGATAGGGGGGTCCTGGAGATACCAAATCATGGAACCATAGAATCACAGAATCACAGAATGGTTTGAGCTGGATGGGACCTTAAAGATCATCTAATCCCAGCCCCCTGCCATGGGCAGGGACCCCTCCCAGCAGCCCAGGCTTCCCCCAGCCCCATCCAGCCTGGCCTTGGGCACTGCCAGGGATGGGGCAGCCACAGCTTCTCTGGGCAGCCTGGGCCAGGGCCTCACCGCCCTCATGGTAAAGAATTTCTTCCCAACATCTAGTCTAAATCTACCCTCTTTCAATTTAAAGCCATTACCTCTTGTTCTATGACTACATACCCTCACAAACATTCTCTCTCCATCATTCTTCTAAGTCCACTTTAACTACTGAGAGGCTGCAGTAAGGTCTACCTGGACATATACTTGTCCGTTCTGGATTTTTACAGACAAATGCAACTTTTGACTGATGGCTCCCGCAGTGGAAAGGAGTGTGCTTTAGGCAAAGCTCCCACTGGAGCTCAAAGAGGATGTCAGGATCCATCCTCCCTTGTCACACTGCAAGGCTGGGGCTTAATTTACCAAATAACATAAACAAATCAAAGAGTTAAAATACTTTAATATAATACTGTGACTAATGGAAAGGACATCTTAATTTACAGATATCTTCTTTTTTTTTTTTCTGCCATAGTTTAAATTCACACAGGCCCATATCAAAAAATAATACACAAAACCACAACATCTTTCAAGACATACACAAAACCACAACATCTTTCAAGACAATTTTCACAAAACCAGGAAAAAAGTTACCTTCCAGCATACACGTATGTCTTGGAGGCACGTAAAGCCCCGTACCTAGAGCAGCCTCCGGTGCTCTGCCTGCCGTGAGCTCTCAGCAGGGATTTCCCATACACATTTCTGGTGAGAGCCCACACACGGCACCTGCCCCTCTGCTGGCACTGCAAGGAGGCAGCTGGAGGATCCCCCAGCATGGGGAGGTTCAGCTGTGGGTCCGGACACCAAATTCAGCAGTTCTTACGTGAAGCCCCGCATAGCTGAAATTTTCCCCCGCGTCCCTTGCAGCTGGGAGGCTGCCAGCCCTACATCTGCCTCTACCAGCAAGGGTCCCCTAACAAGTATTTGGACTCCAAAAAATAAAAAAAAAAATAAAAATCAGGGCCTTGGGAGAGAAAGGATTAGGCACAGCCGCTAAAAAAAATAATAAGAAAGTCTTTTTGTTTTAATATCCTCGCTCATATCTCTGGGGAGCTGCCCAGCTTTGCAGACAGGACTCGGGGAGGGGGGGACAGCCATGGGTCGCCTCACCATGGGGACAGCCTCTGGTGGAGGCTGAGGTGAGGCACGGGCCCTCCACCCCGAATCCATGCAGCTCCCCAGACAGACCCAGGCTGCTGAGTTTTGTGGCTGCAAAAGCACCGCGCAGCAGCTGGAGGAGGCTGTGAGGGACATCTCTTCCAACATGTCACTGAAAAAAAAGGAGATAAAATGGAAGAGAGAGAGTAAAAGCAGTGGGGAGGCCAGGATGGAGGAGGGGGGAATAGAAGTAGTGGGAAAGAAACATCAGCTTTCCATCCTGAAAATGAGTGATTTTGGAGAGAAATAGTAATTTTGCTTTTACAGAAAAAATAAATAAATAAATAAATAAATAAATAAGCACACAACCAAATGGGGAAAAATACTAGGCCAACTAAAAGTCATAGCCTCCTCATTTTTTTAGGCAAATGAGCAGCAACACAGCAACTTCTGTGTATCGATCCTTAGGACACAGCGCTGCCCCCATTCCTGTCAAAGGGGACAGGGGATTAGCTCCGGCGCTGAGGAGCTGACATAGGCAGGCCCTGCTGCTGGCAGATACAGGCCAGTTTATGACTGAGGCTGGAAAAACACAGATGAAAGCAAATTTGTAAGAAAGATGCTCTAATGAAGATGTATAGAAGGGCTGTAATGCCACGAAGCCTCCTGATAGCTAAGGCCCTGATCCTGCAAATTAAACTAAGCGGTGAAGTTAATCAGATGCATAAGCGTTTGCAACATCAGTGTTTTTTTCCGTTCCCCAAATGAGCTAAATTCAAAAAGGCTCAGTTCAAATTACGCGGAGATATTAGCCACGTCGGTTCTTTCTGAGAGGCGGTTTATTCATTCAGGGCGCACGGCGCGGAGCAGCACGCCTGGCATGGTTAGTGATGCATGAACCTGGAGGGGGAAAATTCCCTTTGCATTCTATTCACAGCCAAGTTTCAAAACAACCCAGGCTGCTGCCTCAGCAGCCAAATGGGCAATTTTCCAAGCCTAAAAGTCAGCAACAAACCAAAGTGTTAATGCAGCTTTGTTCTCCCTTGAAGCTGGCCGCATACACTTGGAGCGTTCCCTCGGATGATGCTTCCTCCTCTGCGTCTTCTCATCCTTGGCAGTCTCTTCCACTCCAAGAGCAAAACCATGATGGTGCATTTCCTTGCTCTCCGCCCAGAAGCGAGGGGTGAAAACCTCAGGGTCGCCAGAGGAACATTTGGTTCATAGCAAAGCTATAAGAGACAACAAAACTAAAGCAATGCACCTGTGGAAGAGGAGAAGGAAAAAAATTAAGGTTCTGTGACAGCTTATCTCCTATCTCCGGGGTAAGTGAAAGCCATGACAGCATGCAAATGTGTGTTAATGGCAGTCGTGGCAGGGAAAGTACAGGAGCCACCCTGTGCACATCTTTGTGGCAGGGAAGGAAATGTAGTTCTTCCCTAGCTCAACGCAAAAAACCCTGCTTGCGGTTTGTACACCTGAAAGCTGCTGCTGAAATCCTCCCCTTTGCACAACACAGGCTGTCGTGTTCAGACAAACTGGCAGAAGCTGAAAAGGCAAATGGGACTGAAAAGTGCTCTCTGGAGCAGGTAACGTTGATCTTAACACAATGTGAGCAAGGCTCCGAGGCCAGGGGACCTCGCTGTCCCCATACGCATCCATCAGTGTGCTGGTAAGACCTTCCACATGGATCACGTGAGTGGTGATGGTGGTTTCATGTTTCAGCAAATTTGTGCAGAGCACAGCAAAGCACCTGACCAGCATCCATTAGGTGAGCTGGTTAAGGTGTGTGGGGTGTGATTAAGGGCTGCCTCCCCCAGCAAAATGCAGGCGATGTTGGGATGGGGTGGGTAAGCTATGCTGTAATACACAGCAATGCATCAGAACTGCAATAAGGGGCAAAACTGTGTAAAACACTTTAGGAAAAAAAAAAAGCATTTATTCAAACAAAAATACAACAGCTGGGGCAAGAGGGATACAAAGAGAAGAAGTGAACAAAAGGCTCTTATTTTTTTCTACCAGCTTTATGTGGTTGAAATGAAAAATTATTTTTTTTTCAACGAATTTACAGTTTTTCTCAATATGTACCCTTTCCATTTTCTCCTGGTTCTTTGAAGATTCATTTCACATCCAAGCATTCTGGCAACTTCCTTGCCTGCTCCTGTCCATCTAGCTAATATTTCCATCACACACCAAAGCTGTATTTGGGTCTTTCACAGCCAGTCTGTGCTGAATGATTATAACACATTTAGACACTGAGAATGCCTATAAATGTTTCACTGTGCATAACCTGAATTTAAGGGAACCCCACCAAAGTGGTCACCTGTGGTCACTCATGACTTAGATTTTGCAGCAGGAGCAAAGGATCTAAACTTGTCTTTGAACCTGGGTCCCATACCAGCCAAAGCAAGACAGCATTACTTGCATAGGTATCACTTCTAGTCCCCCAGCCACAAACCTTTGGAAAATACTTTCACAAATGTAACTGCTCTTTTTCCCTTTGTTGGTCTTGGTTCTGTGTATCTTACTGTCATTCTTGGAGGTAAATCCTGTGTTAGATGGACTCTTGTTCTGACCTGGTACACAACTTCTTGAATGGCTGTAGGACCAAGACCCAGCTTTTCAAAACTTCAGAGGTTTGGAAGCACTGCAAAGGGAAAAATAGAAAAGAAAAATAAATGCTATCAATCTAGAAATGTTTTTAAACTTCCTCCTTTTTTCCTTGTGCCATTTTTAATAACAGAAAAATATTAACTAACTACAGAGCGGCAAGAGGAAAAGCAGATGTAAAGGGGAAAAGATAGCCCTAATATCTCATGTTAGCTCCTACAAGACAAAAAGAGGTGAAGTTAGTATGAAAATTTTCTTAAGGAATGAAAAGAAATAAACGGCAAGAATGATTAGAAAACAAAATGCTGCCCTATTTCAAATTCACAAGAGAAGAACTGCTTTTTTCTTTTTCTCTTTTCTTAATTCATTAAACACAAATTAAATCAGTTCAGTGACTTCATGAGGTAACCTTTTCATTCCAGTCTAACCCCTCCGCATCACAGTGCCAGATGAAGGGGACATGGAAGGGAAGAAAGGGGGGGGGTTCCTGGAGTGCTTTGTGCCGAGGCTATTTTGGGTTGCATAGCAGCCTGTGGACAACCGTGGGCAGCAGCTATGAGCTATAGCAATGCGTGGGGTGACTGCTGGCAGGCACACCAGCCATTTTGCCCAGAAATCCAAAGACATCATGAAGCTGCTTTTGCCCCCGCGCCTCGCATTGAGCTCCTGGGAGGCACCAGACAAGACCTGGCACCGACTTGCTCCTTGGTCTCTATCAGCTGAAACTTCCACATCCAGAACTCAGAGACACCTGCCCCATGCACGTGTTTTGCATTCACAGAAACGGACCCACATTTTTCAGAGATTGCTCTTTTCTTACAGTCAGAATTACAGCAAATGCTGCTTGTACATCAGCACTTCATAATAGCTGCTGGACCAAGATCAAGTTGTTACGCAGGATGCTTAGTCCAGCAGGGCCTGGCTTTCAGCCAGAAGTGTTCCTAGCTTGCAGCAGAAGACCCCTTTCGCTAAATTCAGGCACTAAGCAGCGCTGCCAACACGCTTTGTTTGCATGCTCTGAAAGCACCTCTTTAACACAACTCCACACCTGCTAATGTAACTTTACGGGTTTGGGAAAGCACAGCCTTGAAAACTGGCTGGAACTTGTGCTATCAGTGCCTCAGATGCTTGTTCTTGAGTCAATTCATACTGACAATGCAAATATATAAATGAGCAGGCTCCAGGACATTCAATGCAAGGCAGTGCAGAGGAGGGCCCTGTGCAGGCAGCTGTGTTTTGTAGCTCAGCCCCCAGCCATCCCCAGCTCCATCAGCTGGAATTGCCACCTCACCCAGAGCCTCGGGATATCTCTGGCAAACCCAAATTGCTGGGGCTGGACTCAAAGTGCTGGTTGATGAGAAGCTCAGCATCCTTCGTCCCAGGGATACCTGCAACTGGCACGAAGCAGCACTCGCTGGCCTGCTCCTGCTGATGGGAAGGGCCGGGAAGGCCGGTGCCCTGCCCGTGGAGCTCCAGGCAGGTAGCACAAGGGCGAGGCTGGGGCTGGAGTCACCATGGTGAACTACACGGAGAAGACCTCACAGGACACTTCCTCCCTATGGGATTTCTGGGGAATGCAGGGTGAAGCTTATTTTGACGCTAATTTTGTGACAAGACTGTGGCGTGAGGCCTGTGGCAGCTGCTGAGGCCTGCTGGTGGCAGGGCTGGTGTCCTCCCCCTCAAGGACTGGGAATCCTCCTTTGGGTCACCAGCAAAAATAAAGTCTTACAGGTGCACTACCAAGACGTTTGGTGATGAGTGGTGTCCTTTTCACAACCTTACCCTGCATTAATCCTGTTCGTGATTTGACTTCCTCCAGTCTGTGTGTTTAAATACACCCTGAGCCCAAGGTCACCTAAAAGACTTGTTTCACACTCACTATCATTCATTTGCTTTATATTTTCTTGCCTAAATCTCTTACATTGGTTATTTCCCAGCTTTTCTTTCCATAGGTCTCCAAGATAGGAAAGGACTGTGACAATTATTTGATTTCATTTCCTCCATTAAACAGGCAACAGAGTTTTGTCAAGTCCTCTGCCAAGTCTATTATTTCTGGCTAAGCTAGGAAATATCATTAAGTAAGCAACCTGTTTCTGATTTAATGACTTCCACTGGTGACGAAGCCACCACCTTGTTAGGTTAAAGCAAATACATACATTATGTGTGCACACATTTCTTTCTGAGATTACAGAATTTACAGATTTTCATATAGGAATGATCTAAGAACATCCAGTCCACGAAGGAATTGTAAGAGAAGCTTCTGAAGTTAACTGAAATAAATGGATGGAATATGGATCAAAAGTCCACTTCAGATCTTGCTCATTAAATAACTGGTGTCCTGGAGTGAGGGAGTGGGCTCCCATTTATGTTAATGACCACAGGTTGATCTGAATGGTCTGTTTGGCACTTAGCTACCAGCAATGCTCCCAAGACAAATGCAGTCCCTTATTCTTGAGAGGTAGGTGCAGAATTGCTTCATAACATGCAAAAATAAAATAAAATAAAATAAAATTAAATAAAATTAAAATAAAATAAAATAAAATAAAACCAACTAACCAAAAAAAAAATAATAAAATGAGCTATGTTGCCCAGGACAATTCGGAGAGCTATAGAGGAGTGAGTAAAGGTTTCATCTATCTAATTTACTAGACCTAATTCAGTACTCTAGATCACTTAGTAACCTAGTTCCTGGTACCAGGAACAAGATCCATGAGATATACAAAGAAGTCAAAGATGTTCTTACTGAAGAAGTAAAACATATGCAGCTATGGGAAGGTTAAGTGAGTGCTCACATACAGAAGATGAGCTGTGTCTTGTTTTTACAGGATTGCCCAGGTTTGGAGAGAAGGCCAAGCAAGCAACCATTAAGGAAGCTAAAATGATGACCAAACTGCCACCTAAATGTTCTAAGCAGTTCGCCTCTGTACAAGTTTATCAACAGTTCAAATGAATGTCTCTGCATTGTTGACATTAAACTATTTGGTTGTAGCAGAGCTGGATTCTGTTGGGAAAAATATGCATTTTGGTTTCTGGAAAATACTGAGTTTATGCAACTGGGTTGGGTTCTCAGCACTACAACCTGTGCTAGCAAGTTGCTCTTCAGGACTGCAAGATCATAGATCGACAGGACATGGCACAAATCTCAAGTACACATTTGTAAGACATCCTTCTCCTTTTGAAAGTAGAGGGGTGCTGATTTCAGGACTTAAAATGACTTCCCTATCATCCAGCTTTAGGTGTCAGTTTGGTATCAAACTCTGAGAGTGAATAAACTATCTCAAAAATGGACTGTCAGCAGAAATCACACCAGGAATGAAAGGAGGTCACTGGCTCAATCTGGCTCACCCCTCGTTAGTGATAGACGCTACTGCTAGATAGCCCTAACTGCTGCCAGCTTGTTCCCTGAATATTTCATCTTTAATATCTAGGAGATTGACACCCACAAATCTATTGCCAGTGTTTGAGTTATATTGGAGGTGACATCACACTTCTTATAATCTGAAGCAAGCAACGTTGCCACTTCAAGCCATTATTTCCTTTTCCCATCTTCTCTGTTTTACCCGTCAGATTGTCATTTTGTTAGGACAGGAACTGCCTTACCCCGAGCTTGTGCAGCACCTCATGAAATGGGATGATGCTATAGGTAAGCCTTTTGGTTAACACTGGAATGTTAAAAATAACACAGAGAAAATGGAAATCTAATGTTAAGTGTTGAACACTTCATTTTTTCCCCTACTTTTGAAGGAAAGCTGAAGACTTCATTTCACCCACCTTGGCTTCCCATCAAAGTCGAGTCAAAGGATGTTACCGCAGCTGCGAATCTGATAGCAGATCACACAAACAGCCACTGACCAAACAGCACGCAGCCAGCTCTGCTCCTGTCCTAGGACTGCCCAGGGGTGCAAGGTGTGGGTATTTGTCCCCCCAGGTCCCAGCTACCACTGCTCTCCCCGTATGGCATGGCATGAAGTCAGCATGCTGGACAGCAGACACTGCACAGTACAGTCGTACAGTCTCCATATGGACACCTCTAATCCTCCAGTGGCTCTTAACTCATTCCTTTTTCTTCTTTAAGCAGATGAGAAATGTGTGTGTTTGCTTACCTAACAGGTAAAAATGAAGCTTGTTCCATACTCTTAAAATATTTTTTTAACTGTCTTGCAGCTATTTAAAAGAATTTTCAAGGTATTTTTCTGTTTGAGGTTGAAAGCGTTCCTGTCTTGAAATATTTTGTCTAAGCTTAGTTTCTTTGTCTAACTAAATCAGTAAACTGATGTGTGACCCAAACATAATGACTGCATTTTTACATCAGTAAAACTTCAAAGGAGCACGTTCATTGTAGACTATAAAACTGTCCTAGAATATTCACTGACATACTCTACATCAGGAAACACATACATATTCATTAGTAGTTTTTATTTATCTTCAAAACACTACAGTAATTTGATTCTGAAAGAGCAAATCAACTAGTAGGTGAAAAACAAAAGCCTTCGTATTCAGCCAAGACTCTTCCAGAGCTTCTCAGGAAATGATTAGTATTACTGCAGTTGTACTGAGTAGACGGGATTATTAATTAAGACATATTGGTTTGCTCTGGTGCACTCTATCCTCAGCAGAAGATCTGTCAAGTTATTGTAGTTTGTACAAAAGTTTTCTCTGCATACCAACTCTCATTTTTCTAAAAAGAAAACTCACCTGAGGTCTTCACACTTTTAAAGATCTCAGGGCTATGTTCACTGAAAACAATAGCAAAATTCCTACTGACTGTAATCTGAACAGAGTCAATCCATAAGTATATTTGTTACAGGCTTGAAAGTATCTTACTATCCCCCCAGTAGATAACCACAACAACTGTTTTAGGGTCCTTCAAGTCTGGGAAAAATTGCCATTAGTCTGTGAACTGTGGAACAAGGGCCTTCAGGAGACTTATGTTTGATTTGCCACAGAAAGGAAACCTAATGTCCTAAAGAGAGGAGGAATGATTCCATGGTATTGTATAAGGCTGAGATGCAGGACTGTTCTTTTCTTTTCTTTTCTTTTCTTTTCTTTTCTTTTCTTTTCTTTTCTTTTCTTTTCTTTTCTTTTCTTTTCTTTTTTCTTTTGTTTCGTTTCATTTCGTTTTTTTGTTTTGTTTTTGTTGTTTTTGTTTGTTTGTTTGTTTTAAAATAATGATCCTATGTAACCAGTATGAGATTTTGCTTACTGAATAAATGGCCTGTGACTGTTTCAAAATTTCAGTACTTCCAGAAAGTATTGATACCTAATAGATGGAAATTTCTATTTTCCCTACACCAAAGCTACAATGAATTGGAAGACAACTATTTGTAACTTAAACAGATTTGACCCAGACTTTAATGATAGACAGTAAACAAGATATTTTTTGTGTTTCTTGAGCTACTTTTTCTAGTAGCTGCTCAGATTAAAAGTGCATCCTGATTCTTAACCTTCAAGCTTTGACCAGAGTGATGCTCTGATGAGGCATCTTGTATTTCAGTGCACCTGGAGACTCTTATCAAGAAGTGGATCTGTATTTTCTTAGCCTTTGAGACTGTCCCTACCTCAAACACCTCATAATGTAAATGTACAATGCAAGACAACCAACATACTTAAAAAACTGTCCTGAGGATTACAAAGCAACAGAGCGGTAATTAGGAGAGTTGAAATATTCAGTGTCTCAGCATGTTGACTCTACATAAAGTGAGTTTTGTGCTTTATGACCTAAAGTAAGCACAGCCACTTCAGCATTCCTGAGGGGTACTCTTCTGAGATAAGCACAAGTCATAGCAGGGTGAAACAGTAAATAATGGCCATCTCTCTCATTTTGGAGAGGATAAGGAGATGAGCCTCTACAGCTGACCACCTGCCTTCCCCTCAGCCCTTGCCTAGCCACTTGGTTGGACTACATCTTCTCAACATAAACCATTCTGGAGGCAGAGAGAAGGAAAGAATCCCTGAGAAAGAGGGGTCCCCTCATCCTGTGAGGTTTCCTGTGCACGCACTGGAGGTGACACCAGCACCTCCAATTCCCAGAGGGTTAGGGACCCGAGCCCACCATCTCATGGAGCTCCTCCAGTCCATTCTCAGGAGTTGCCTCCATCAAAGCACCAGCCAAAAGCTAGGGCCTGCACTGCCCAACACACACTGTTTTCTGAGGAGAAAGACTCCTTGTATTATTTCTCATTTACTTTCACACCAGGGCACAACTAAGCCTTTGCATGTTGTGACCTGGCCCCTTGTGCAGTGATGCGCCTCTTCTTTTTTCAGGTAGAGATGAGAAGGTTCTGTTTTAGCTTTGGGGGCGAGAGCTAAAGCATGTTGCACTTGCACTCTCTGATTAGGCCTTGGTCTTCTGATAGATTTCTGCTTCTTTCACATTTACATCTTCACTTTATCATATGTCTACTTTTTTGACTCGGTTTTTCCTTGTGCTGCTTGGAGATAGATCTTGCTGGTGTTGTTCCATCAGACTTTGTGTCCTCGCTTTTGCTGTAGCTGTTTACTGTGGTGTCATTTCAGTTGGACTGAAGTTCTGGTGATAAACTGATGTATCTGACAGCAAGAACTATTCTGTCACTTATGCACACACATTCTCTCAATGCTCAGTCCTTGGCACTTTATATATATATATATATATATCTATATGTATTCTTCCCTCAATGTTAGGAATAACATACTTCTCTCAAAGACAAATATCCATGCGTTTAATTGATATTCTTATCTTTTCTCTGCTGGGTAGAAGTTACACAACTCAAACCTCTGTGCCCAGCAAAACCTCAGTTACCATCAGCAACCTGACAGGGCTACCTATGGTTTGAGTTCCATTGTGCTTAGCTGGAGCTAACATCTCACTGCAGTTTTTATACTTCTTTATTACAATTATTATTATTATTATTATTTTAACTTCTTTACTCATAATTCTTTTGAGCATCTTTTCCTTTCTTTAGATTCTCCATAGGAGACTCCTCATAACCTGTAGTGCAAGGACATGCACAGGACTGCTGCACTTTCAGCTACTCTGAGGCTCTGCTCAGCCTGGAAGTTCCCTCTGCAATACTGGTGATCTTTGAAAAGTGAAAGCTTGAGCCTAGATTGATGGTGTAAAACACTCTGTGGAAAATATTATAACTATTCCAAATAAGATGGGTAGCCTTATGTCTAGCAGAAGGAATAAGACTTTCTCTTCAGCTTTATTGAAAGGTTCTTCGCAGGTCTGTGCTGAGACAATGTATTTTTTTTTTCCTGCTTCAGCAGATTTAGGGTTAAGCCTTAAAAGCAGAGAGATATCCAAAGCAATGTAGGACTAATACAGAGCCTTCTAGAGAGAACAGCCTGTTGGTTTCTTTTGGACTCCTCTTGGTGGTATGGTGTATGACTGGTGATAAAGATTTGCACAAACCAAAAATGAAACAAAACAAAGCAAACCAAAACCAAACAAAAAAAATGTTGCTTTGAAATGATGAAAGTGTTTAAAATTCCTATGAATAATAATTTCACGAAGAGTTAACAACACACACAAAGATGGGAAGGAACTGGAAGAACAGGAAGGTGTTGTGTCTTGAGGGATGTCACCCAGGAGGTCAGCAGCAAGACTAAGAACAGAAACCAGACATGTTGGTTAGGGCTTTAGGAGCTAGAATCACAGAATCATAGAATCATGGAGTCATGGAATCATGGAATCATGGAATCATAGGATCATGGAATCACGGAATCACAGAGTGGTTTGGGTTGGAAGGGACCTTAAAGGTCATTTAATTCCGACCCCCTGCCATGGGCAGGGACCCCTCCCACCAGCCCAGGCTGCCCCCAGCCCCATCCAGCCTGGCCTTGGGCACTGCCAGGGATGGGGCAGCCACAGCTCCTCTGGGCAAAAATCATGACCTCTCTTCTAATACAGTTCACTCACTCATCCTAGCATAACGTTGAAGTAACCACCCAAGCATCAGATAGATATCTTTTCCAGGAAATAAACTCCTAGAAAATTTGGCAGGTATGGAGTCAAATGATTTTTCTCCCTGGAACACAGCACCAACGTACAGTTGTGGCACTTTGAACCTCATGGCATTGTATCTGCAATGCCTGTCAATGTCCTCTGAAAAATTCCCTTGCATTAGATGGCACATTCAGATGCACCCAGCTTTGGAAGCAGTAATAACAAAATTAACAGCTATGGAGTCAGCCCTTACGGACTGGCCATTTTCTGCAGAACTGTTTTTAGAAGTAATTGCAGCCAGTGTTTTTCCTTCAATTCTTGTTTAAAGAGTAAAGGATTTTTTCCCTCATTATTTCCTTATATTATACAAGACATTCTAACAGCTGCTGGAAGTTGAATACCGTGTTAACAATACATAATTTAGTAAATATATTCCCAAATTGACACTGAAAGAAAACTTGAGATTGCACAACCGTACTGTGTGTTTTTATTATACTGTAAGTACAGTTTCAAACATAATAGGATTTATTCATAGCATATTTACTCCACTGAAGTGAGCATAAATATGGAAATGTCTAAGGCTTAGACTGGGAATTGCCTACTGCTGCTTTCAAGTCATGCAGCACTCTCTGCACTCTAAATGCAGGCTGACAGCAGAAAAAGCAGAACTGTACTTCCAAGGAAAGTATTACAGAAGGATCAAGCTTGCATATCATTACCTTACCCCTGAATTCTAATACAGAATGACAGTGGACACACAGTTGTAGCTTTCACACTACTCTAATGGAACAACTACACAGAGAGAGTGCGAACATTTCTGACTGGGGCAGCTCCTACTGGAGTGCGATTTGAAGGAATAAAAATCCCTGTTTATCTGAAAATACCATTCAAATGCATGAAGGAAAATATTTCTGTGTCGAAATACATATAAATAAAGGGGGTTGGTTCTGTTCGCCTGGTGTTGGAAAGGAACAGGACAGCAGAGTGCCCAAGAGCAGCGCTCAGATAAAATCTTTTCTGAGTGAAATAAGAATGAAGTATGTGGTGGGAAAGTTATTCTGCTGAAGCTAGTTGATGCAGTTCTGTTGGCTGCTCTGCACTACGAGCCATTGGAGACCCGGTTCAGAGGCTAGCAGGAATGAGAGGTTACACAAAAGTGAGGCAACTCTGTATGGGGTACAGAAAGGTGAGGGACCGTGCTTATCGCTTTCTCCAAGGCAGAAAGCTCAATCAGTTTTCAAAGTTGCAACTAAATAAATGAAAAGACACGGTAGAAAAATTGCTCACAAAGCAATTACCGAAGAGTAGTTGGAGCAAGAGAGAATAATCCCAGCTTCGCAGCTGGGATTTCGAGTCTAAGCAAATATCTGAGTAATCGTCTTTAGCTGTGTACACATTTTAATTCGCACCTTTCCACTCACTTATTGCTTCTGTGCTAGATACTTTTAAAAAAGTGAATCAATTGCCCATAAACGGTGTCAGATTGTCAACAATGGAAATGAAATCCCCTGCTTACTGAAAAAACAGACTCGGAGCAGCCCCACAAACTCCCACTCACCGCCTAGGCAATTTGCCTCTTGTGTAACCTGGAGGGTCTCATTATAACTGGTACTTGGTCCTGGCTTGAATTGCTCCAACCACTTCTAATACAATCTGATCCCTTCAGACCCCGCTTTACTGCCCTTGTTCAAGCATGAAGAATTCAAGCTGGAACAGGTGCAGGGCAGGATGATTAATACAATCTGGGAACAGGGAGTCTTTCACAAGCAGAGCTGCCAACACTATCAATTTATGTGGTAGACAACTGCTTTGGGCAGTAACCTACTGGATTTCCAGTATCTGGCAGCTCCGGTTTTTGGACACTTGGAAATTCAGGAGAATTTCACAGAGCACTCACAAAGCAACTTGACATGGAATAAACATGGAATAAACAGTGAGCCTGATACCTCCCAGGTCCCTGAAGTGGTACAGAGACAATTCATGTTTGTCACTTATGGACCCACAGAACCATACGAGGGCAGCTTGGATTCCGACACAGAGCAAAGGCTGACTGCTCTCCATGCTCTTCTTGGGATGGGAAGGAAGAAATGCCACTTATGCTAAGAGATAATGTCAGCACGTAACAGCTAACAAGGATGGATTGGCCTGGGATACAGTCACACTGCGAACTGGAAGATCTCACGTAACTGAGTATAAGGATGTTGCACCATAGCATTCCTGGAAGGGAGGGGGAGGTAACAGCCTTGATACTTCTAAAAAAAAAAAATAAAAATTTATGAAAGGATTATAAAAAAGTGTCTGTAACATTAGGCGTTAAATCTGATAAGTCCAAAGATCCTGTTCTGTTTTCAACCATGCAGTAGTCCTTAGGTGTCTTTGTCGTATAAACCTTCTCTTTTTTTGTCTGGCATTTCCTCTGTGTTCTTACCCACCGAGCGTCAGCACTAGTATGACTATGTGTTTTCCACTGCATTTTTCTTATTTAAAAGTGTCCGGTCTTTTTATTAGCATTAATTTCTTTGTTTCCTGCTTATTATGTCTTCAAGTAACAAAAGTAAAAGACCAGAGATCTTGGCATCATTCAGCTAGGCTGACAACATGACCATTGAAAGAACTGTCTTGAAATTAAAAGACTCTCTTCCCCATTTTCTTCTCTCATGCAACCCTCATTTTTTCTAAACTTTACAACATAATCATAATTGTAGTGCTCTGAAATCAGCAATGAATGAATTTCTTTTGTGTCCATGACATCACAGAGTCACTGGAAAATCTCCTGCAGATCAGAGGCTAAATTTCCAATTGAGCTTTGAGCTGGTACACCGTGAATAAAAAAATAATAAAAAAAAAACACTATATAAATCCTATTAATTTCACCCTGTGAAGGCCACAGGTAATATTCTTTCCTGCTCCAGCCTCCCTTGTACAAGTACATTTGAATCTTTAATACTAAGCTATGAAGAAAAGACAACAACCTAGAACTTGAAAAGAAGGTCTTTTCAATTAACGATTTAGAAACAGGGGAAGGAACCTTATGTACCTTTTTCTTATCTTTCAGATAAAGACCTCTTGGGTAAGCTTGGTAAATCCTTATCTGCTAGATAAAGGACTGCTATGATGGGCCTTATCGCTTAATTAAATCCTAGTACTATGTACAATGAAGTCAATAATTTGTTATACAAGATAGCACTTCCAACTGTGCCTGCATTGGCTAATGCATCTCTATCGGTTCCCTGTACCACAGCATGCTGAAATGGGTCATGTTCCATAACCTGCTCCTGGCAGCAAGGAACTCATTACAGAAAAGGTGCCCAGCTTAGTTTGGACAGGCTGTGATAAATAAATCTGTTGGATCAGCTAGATAAACTGAGGTCCCAGGACGAAACTGAGTTGATATGTAGGGCCTAATTCTGTCTGTGTAATTTCCTTGTAAGGAAATGAGTTGAATGTGAAAGACTTGTGGATTTTAGCCCAAATAAAATACTGATACCATAGATCACTGAAACAGAAATAAGGTATAACCAAATTTAATGTTAGAAGATCTTGTGAAACCTGTGGAACAAACTCTAGCAGAAAAACACATGATAAGGTCTAAATCCTGACCATCCTTTTACTCGTTAAGGTTCAGGTCACTTGACGCATTTACATCCACACATATGGGGGTGAAAAAAGGAAAGTGGTCAATAACAGCTATAGCAGCTATCACCAGAGTTCACACTGGCAAGGTCTTCCTGAATACGAAACCCAGTCCAAATTTCCACACAGACAAACATTTGCATAAAGAACTCTAATACATGCAATGCTTCATTTCAGTAATTGGCTTATTGGTAACTTGCTAGAATGATCTGTTCCTGAGCTTCATTGGCAACAACAACTTTGTACATATGGATAATCCATAAAATGAGGTATATTGTACCTATGAGCCTCTGAAGGACTCTATTATAGCCTAAAACCATTACCCATTAGGCCCAGCAACACAAAAATGTTTTGGCCCTGCAATATGGACTGAAGATCTGCAAGCCAGGAGTATTTTCCTGGTAAATATGGCAAATTTCAGACCTGAGATCTGCTACTGCCTTTAATTTTGCTCATCCCAATCAAAATATAGACTATGTGACTGGGATTTTTTTTTCCCTTCTCTTTTATCAAGACAAATCTCCTATAGCTAAGATTCACCACTTAGCCCATTGAAAGTAAAATGAGGCATCTAATATTTAGACAGGTAGAGCTGGAGAACATTTATCTTTCCCTTGGGTAGAATCCCTGAGGAGTGCCTGAGCATGCAGCTGAAGCAGCGCTATGACACTGATGTCTGTCCACGAAGGATGGGACATGAAATTCTTGGGTGCTCAGCAAGACAAAGATCAAGACGTGGATCTTGTTCCTACCGAAGATGACAATAGCTTTGAAGTATGTTATCTTTACTTATTTCTGCCAATGATATGCTCAGAACTACACTGTCAATGTTAAGCAGAGACAACTCCTGGCCATGGGAGTAACTTGCTACTGGGATAAACAGGAGTAACCATGAAACGTCTCTAGATTATGCCAGTAAAACCTGTTAGGGCTACTCTGTAAACTTGGAGTAGCCTTTTATAAATCTGAGGGCAACAAAACTGCTTCCAGGAACCACTGGTATCAAGGGCGGTCTAAATACACTGTGAGTTGCTAGAGTCGTATTCAGGAGTGCTTGGATTTCACAGCTGGGTACTTCTAGCAAATTGTACTCCTTTCTATGTGTAGTCCCTAAGGATTTCCCCATAAATGCATAGACCCAGTTCTTGCATGTCTGGCAAACTCTTCCTGTATGCTTGCCAAGTTTTAAAGGGCAAAGAATCAACAGCTGATAATTTATGCCAGGAACCAACAATGATCCAAATTCACCCCCTGTGTAATTCTAGAAAAGCCAGTAGAGTTCCAGGGGAGAAATTGTTGGCTTAGCAAAGTAAATTTTCATTGACATTTGAGGAATACACAGTATCAATTAAAGCAGAGCTAATTATTGCTACTATTATTTGCATTGCAGTAGCTCCCGGAGGCCCTTAACAGGATTATAGCCTTCTGGTATGAGTTTTTAGGAACATAAGCTGTGATCTGGAAGTTCACATATTAGAGCTAACATTTGGTACCTGTGCAGAATGTCTCTAAGTTCAAAGGGGCTCCAGACAGCACAGGGCTTTGATCACAGGTATGGGCCACATGATCCTGGGCCACTAACGCTTTTGTGATGCTTTGAGGTTTGCATGGAGTCATCATTTGTCTTTCCACTCCTTACCCAGGAGTGATGCAGGCCAGCCTGTGTCTGGAAAAGGAAAGTCCTTCCCAAAGCTCAGCATTTGGGCAGGGCCAATGACGCCTTACATTGGCACCTTGTCAGGAAACCTCAAGAAACATTTATAACCTTCACATATTCTGATGTCATGGGGTACAGCTCTCTTGCCTAAGAATGGGACATTTTAGACATTTTACACTTTGTTCTGAGTCATTCTTGTGAGGAAGGGCTGCCTTACATGTGTCGGCTACACTCTGATTCACCTGCTGCCCCTGACACCAGATGGCTTCTGATGAAACAAAGCAAAGGCTTAGTCAGTAAGACTTTCAGGGTCCAAACTGAAAAAAAAAATACAAATAACATTCTATAATACATTTCACACCTAGGTTCCTCTGTCGTTTCTTGACTTCTTTTGTCTAGATCACTAAATATTGCAAAAACTGATGTCCAAAGCAATACCCACAACCCAGAGCTACAGCCTAAACCTCCCTGTGGCCGCAGATGTCCTGCTGCACCTTCCCCTTTGGTTCACAGGGAATCAGCCAAGGGATGCATATGACACAAACGTCACGCTGAGTTAAATTTGTGGCTGTGCTTCTTGGATATCTAGAGGCCAGTATTACTTCACTACCCTTTGCCTTGCTCGCTGGCTGCTGCTATCAAGCCCAGACTGTAATTTATGTCCTTCAGCCTGGGTTGGTGCTGGTAATAATTTATATATTTTACAGCCTACTTCAACAGTGCATTCATTCTGTTGAGATTTGGATCTTTGGTGGCTGACCAGCTTTCCAGGGACTCCACACAATACACATTAATAATACACTTGACAGACACATCGCTCGTTTAGACCATTTCTCAGCTCAGAAGGCCTCCTATTCTCCTCCCTAGCAGCTGTTTCAACAGTCCTTGGGTCATGTTGCTCTGAAGAAATCGTAACCAAAATAAGATGCGTCAAGTAGATCGCAGTCAACAAGGTAGATAAGCTGCAACAAGTGGGTAAATAAGTAACAACAAGGGGGAAAGAAAACAGTGAAAATTACAGTGATAACAAAAGCTGATCTACATGACCACCGACTGCGGTTCCAAAACTAGGGTTAGTTTGCAGGATATGATACACTTAAAATGATTTCTGTTCAAAATTTATCACAACAACATTTTTTTCTTATATTTTCATTGTTTTAATCCTCATACTATTCTCCTTCATGAAGACATCTATTTGTTTTCAAAGTCCTTCCTATTTCCATCTCTGCTTTTGCCCTTCTGCGGAATATGTTCAAAGAAAAGACTTATTTCACCTGTGTATACCTTTGACGAGGTACTGCAGGCTGAGGGCTGCTGCCTTTGTCAACAGGTCTTACACGAGGAAGGCTCCTATAAGAGAGCAAATATGCTTTCACATCCCTTGTTTGAAAACTTTAAATGCAGAATTTCCTGTCAGGTGCAACAAAATATTTGCTTCATTCAAGGACATCGCTGAAATAACCAAACATCAGTGTAATGTCTGATTTGGAAGAATGAGCCTGAAGACAGGCTTAACTTCACATAGAGAGAGGTGCCTCAGAGTTAGACACCCCTTTGAGAGGCAGGAGAGGCTCAGCAAAAGAACACTACTACCCAACCCTACAAACCCATCCTGCCACGCTACGGAAATCAAGATGTGCAGCCTGGTTTTGCCAGACTGAGTGGGACTAGAATGACAGCTCATGAAGAGATCACTGTGGCAAAAGATAAGCCAGAAAGATATTTTCTCTAAGGAATTAGGAGCCATTTGCTGCTGATAACATTGTTCTTACTTTCTTTATATTAAGTATTTAATGGAATTAAACTTGGAATTGTGCTTTACTACATTTCTGACTGATGGCTTTTTAACCACAAGTGTGCATGCAAAAAAATAATAATAATTTAAGTGAAAACCAAATAAACAGATCAAAAATAAAGCGTCCATTCCAAAAATAAGTTACTGAGTTTTGGAAAAAAAAATTAAAATCCCTAACTAGCGTAAATAAAACCGATAGCATCTACTGCAGTGGAAACAGCAGCTTAATACAGAGAAGTTAGGACACAAAAAATAATTGGGAAGATCTCAATCAGAAAAAAAATAGTTTGGCATTATTCTCCCCATTTTTCAGAGGGAAATCTCTGATGAGATGCAGCAGATGAAAGGTAACGTGCCCCAGTAATGCAGCATGCCAGTGCAGAGCTGGGGTTACAGGTTTCTTGAGTTCTGGCTCACTTGTTTACTTAATCCTGTTGCAAGACAGTCTGTAGGATTCCCAATCACAGCTGGAACTGCTTTCGAAGACATGCTGACAAACAAAACTTTTATGCAGAACTTTCAGAAATATTTAATGAACTGACGATCAGTTCACATGAAGTCACTTTCGTGGATTTAAAACTTCCAGAAGGTGGCAAGAAAGTCAACCCCCCCATTACAGAAAGGACTCTGGCACACTTGCATTTCATAGCACAGGTTAGATAGTACTGAGTTGGAGTTTTTTAAGCAGAATTCAGAGCAATTATGGCACCTGGAATTTGAAAATTCACAGAGAGGAAAGCCCTGAGTGAAGATGAGTAGAGCCACTATACTTCTTTTTGTCATTGTAGGTTGGGTCCCTGTTCCACATCTGCTGATCAAACATCTGGGAATGGACACTTTTTTTTGGTACCAGAGATGTACAAAATGATTTAAGGACCTACATACTAACAAACTGAGCTATAGTGAACTATCCTGTTATTCCTCTTTAATACTGAATAGCTGTGTTAAGCATATGCAAGGAAATACATGGTAACTTGATTTGCATTTGGATTGATAGTCACAAAAATAAAATCAGCTATTAAAATAAGCATAAATATACAGCACTGAATACCTATCAAATATACTTTTACATACCTGAATGTCACTCAGATGCTCACTGTGCATACTGCTGACATTTAATATTTCATTTCCTATCCTCAGCCAGAAAGAATACAGAGAATTATGACAAGATAGTTGTGAATTGCAACAAATCTACTTCTGAGACTGGCTGATTCTTGCCATGTAGCCTTTAAAGAGATAACAAAACTCCCTCCCATGCCAGGAAATCCTTTTGTTTTGCAAAATAGATACCCAAAAGAAAAATGGATACCAAGATGTGATGGCTGAAATCCCAGTCCCACTGAAATCACCCTAGTTTTTACCACTGATAATAGTGTTCGCATTTCACTTACTACCTCCATGTAAGGCAGTCAGAGCTGGACAGATGGACTACGTATTAAATTACCAGCAACTACTGATGGTCTGTTTCCTAAATTAAAGTCAGAATTTGGCTGTGAGTTTGCAATAATATATGAATAAATCTCTAGCTGTACAGTTGTGAAGCAAAGCTAAAAAATGAGACCAAATGCAATGCAGAGATGAGTCTGCAGGGAGCCTGGAACAAAGTGACATGAGAACTTCTCTATTCTCATAGCGTGGGTTTAATCAGATAATGTCGATAATTTAAATACTAACATTGTTAACTATTTCCATGAGGACTTAGCCACCTGGGAAAGTTTTGCTGGTTACTTGAACTAGGCTTGTTACATGAGGCTCCATTAAATTGCTTTAGTTCAGATTGGGCTTCTTCACAAGTAGTATATACTAAGTTTGTTGTGTACCAAGGCTCATTTTTATACTGTTTAGCGTGGTGCGTGGGTAATGCTGCAAGTTCTGTTCCCCCATTGGAAAGAAAATGAACAGCTCCTTTTGGTGAGTTAGTTTCCTTTGGGATAGGTGAACTGATCTGCCCTGTTAGCACAGGAGCGCTAGGCCTTCAGAAAAGGGGAGCACATGGTTAAGCTAAGAGGAAAACAAGTACTTAATAGAAAGGGTGGTGAAAAAGGCTGTTTAACCTGCAATGAAATTGGATGTATCATGTTACGACATTGAACATGCAAAGTAAAAACATGTACAGAGGTGAGGTGTGAGTGTAGATGCAAGCAGGATCTACACAAATGATCAACTTGTTTAACCAAGTCTAGCTTCCCTATACACTCAAACCCTGGAAGACGAAGGACCACTCATAATGGGAATTATTCCTTTTGGGGTTTATTTTAATCCTGTTGCTAATTATTTTTCTTTCTCGTGAAAGAGGCAGCTGAAGACGGGGTGTCATGAAGAACCTACAGCCTACTGAAGCACTGGTGTAACCTAACACGAACAGGACACTTCAGCAATGCCCCACACATCCTGTACAGGCCCTTGTGCCACAGAGGCGTGTGAGGAGCGAGGTGCAGCACCTCTCCTCCCTGCCCTAACCCCACTGCTTGCCCCCTCAGCTCCAAGCACCGTAGCCAGTAGCAGGCTGAGAAGCCAAGGAGGGGGAGGCCGAGCCCAGGCACCTCGGAGGAGTGGCCACAGGGGCAGCAGGGCGGCCTGCATGGACACCGAGCCGAGCAAGGCAGCGCCCAGCCGCATCCCCTCAGCCCTCCCCAAGCTCCGAGGGCCCTCCGCGCCTCGCGGCCGCCATGACAACCTCCCAGCCCCGCCACCCGCGCTGCGCATGCGCGCCCCCTCCCCTCCCCGATGTGCCTCTCCCCTCCCCATACGCCCCCACCCCTCTGCTCCCCCTTCCCATCTGCACATGCGCACTCCCACCTCCTCCACCCGGCCGGCTGAGCCGAGGGGAGGCAGCGAGGCGCATGCGCACAAGGCCCGGGCTGACCAACCAGCTGCGCCCACTGCCCTCCCCCCTTTCCCCGCGGGGGCAGGGCCGGTCCGCCGCCGTCCCGGCATGCAGCGCGGCGGCGGCGACAGCGGCGGCGGCCGCCATGTTGTGGTAGTTTGTTGTTCTCCTGCGGCCGGGCCGCTCCGAGGGGCGGCCGCCGGGCGCTGAGGCCGGGCCCTTCCCCGTGGCCTTTCCCCGTCCCAGCGCTCCCGGGGGCGGCTCGGAGGAGGTGTCGGGAGCCGCCGGGGTGAGGCGAGGAGCCATGGCTGCCGCCCTGGGAGGAGGCGCAGGTGGGTGGCGGCGAGCCCGGGCCTCGCCTCGCCTCTCGGAGGGGTGAGGGGTGCTGAGAGGTGCGGGGCCCTCGCCTCTTTCCCCCTCATGAACGCTTTTCAGCCGCCTTCTTCGGCTCGGGACCGCCGGGTGGGTGGGTGGGGTGTGTTTTAGGCTCCTGTTTATTTAGAGGCGCGTGGTACCGTGGTTTTACGCTCACCGTGTGGGTGTCCCGATCGAATAATTGATTTCTGACCTAAGGAGTAACTAAAATTTTATTTCGCAGACGATCCTGAAGCAGAGCGTCTCGGTTGGAACGCATAAGGTGAAATCAGTGCGTGGTCTTAGGGTTCTTGGGTGCGCCACTGCTCTTCCGTTTGGCTCCTACTTGCACTATTTGAGTGACAGGCAAAAACCAGGGCTGTTCTGGTTGGTGCAATGGGCAGAGTTTAAAATTAAAACACTTGATTGAGTGATTTTAAAGAAAAGGAGACTTAGATCCCCCATGTGACCCGTCTTCAAGAGAGATGTAGTTCAGAGAACGTATCTATTTCTGGTGCGCTGGGTCCTCCTTTCACAGGACTAACAGGTTAGTTAAACGCTTGTCAGGGTTAACAGTATCTCTCCTTGTCTGTACTAAAGTTTCTAATGATTTTAGTTAGTTTTTCTTGTCAGCAGCTGTTACAGAGAAGAGCGTGGCTGATCCTCAGGATCACTTGCCAGAGTGGTCAATCTGCTACCAGTTAAGCAAACAGTGGTGAACAAAGCATGTAAATACAACTGCTAAAGGTAAATGTTGCAAGGAAATTCCCAAATTTCAAAATCGAAAACTTTGGGAAGAAGGCTAGAAAAGACAGCGCTAATTGGTAATATTCTGAGGATGTTGAGCGTTGGCTTAATGGTGTTAATTACATTGTAGTGTTAAAGTTATTTTACAAAAGTATTTGTGCTGTTAACTGTGGTTCGGTTACTTTTGATGTGGAAGTAAACTTTGCATATATGTGCTATATCTGAAAGTTTTTTGCTAGTACTATGAGGAAAGGGTATTTTAGAGGAAACGTCTTTTTCTAAGCACTTGAATTCTTTTGTTTATAACTGCTGCAAGTTGAGTGAGCATGTTTTCATAGTGAAGGACTTGTGTTAGGTCAGAGGTTGGACTAGGTGATCTCGGAGGTCTCTTCCAACCTAGATGATTCTGTAAATGTGTATGCAGCAGACAGCCTTGAACCAAGGGGTGCGATTGCAGTTCCTAGTTTGTTTTTTTGTGATGGAATACTGCTTATATGTAACTGAATTAGGATCCTTTTGCACTAAATGGGTGCAAGCAGTTGTTTGTTCAGAGTTAATGCTGAGCTCATCAATAAAATAACAGTCAATTAAATATGATCCTTGCCCCATATAAATAGTGGTGGTTTTAATCTGGGTGATCACTGTGCAACACTTTTCTAAATGAAGAAAACAGAGGTGTCACTTTATGTTAATCTGACTAGTCAAGTAAAATTCCTGGTGGAAGTTGCTAAATACACTTCAAAAACCCACTAAAAAAAGTGGCAGTTACAGTACAACGGTACATACGGCTCTACTTGGAAAGAGGCTGCTATCTAAAGTCAATAGTGGTAATAAATGGGGGAAAAAAGGAATCCAGGAATATGTGATTACTGGGCTTAAATGTTTCTGGTCAGTTGAAGTTCTAGCTTTAGGAGCTAATGTTTTCAATTTAGTTCTCAGGGTTTCTTGTTTCTGTTTTTTATTTTTTTTTTTGGTTTGGAATGGGTGAAGACTTTAAATTATCGACATAATAGCAATACAGAGCTTTCTTTTAAAAAATGGGCTTACAAACAATTGGTAAAGAAGTGCAGAATAAATGGAATGTTAATTTGACATAATTTCAAGGTAATAGTTGGCAAAGTAAGAGAGTTTTATTGTTGAAGATACAGATTAAATTTTAAGTCTTCTGTAAAGAGATGGTGCAGGGCTGAAAAATGAAATGGCTTTGTTTGCTGAATACTTTAAGTACATTTGATGGGGTGGAAGGTGATTTGTCTGTAGGACAGTGTGTAGGCTCACTGGTCATTTATAATTTTTTTTTTTTTAAGTTCTTGGGAAGTACTGTCTTGATTCTTAATAACAGAGTACTCATATGTACCTCTGTATCTGTAACCAGATACTAAGAACGATGATTAAGACTATTGCAGTGATAGATTTCACAAACATAAACTGGAAAGTTTTCACGTGGTGGCCTGTGAGGTCTCTGGGAGTGATTCACAACTTCATATTAACTCGCAAGTTCCTTTGCCATGCGGCCTGATTCAACTTGCTGCTTATTCTGGAGTGTCCGTATCGAAACACGTACGTTCAGGATGCCTCTGCTAGTGATGATGCGGGACTCCGAGGGCTGGTAGTTGCTCATAGTTGCAATCATCAGTTGATACGGTTAAGGCAGTGATTCCCAAGCTTGATGCAAACTTGCGTGTAAAACCAGGACCAGAGCAAACATGTTGAGTGTTGAGTCCAACATCATCTGCTTATAATACACTAGCTGTGTCGTATAGCTGCTGAATTTCTTTCTTGATGTTTGAAATGTAGCTGGAAATTGACGGTAGTAATCTTACTCAGTGAGAGGTGGTTACAGCAGGACTAAACAGCAAACCCTCAAAGCAAGGAACACTTCTTGGTTGTCTGCCATCTGATAGCACTGGAACCCATCCAGCATGAACCAGGGGAAGCATGAACCCTCCCTTACTGAGGTAAGGGAAAGTTATTGTAACTTCTTTTCTGGTTAATTTGCTTCTGATGAACTTTCCTCTAGAAAACTTTGAGTGCAGATATCTTTGGAGTGAATCCTGACGGGCTGGGATAGTGTGGGAGACAGAGAAACAGCTGAAGAGGGTCCCATCCATATGTGACTATCCCATTTTCCTCAGAAGTCCTATACCAAGAGTAGCTGAATAGGTGCTTCTCTACCTCTGGGCCTGTTATTTCTCCAGTTTGAACTCAAGCTGTCATTGTTTTAATTTCATTCAACTAATCTGAGGGCCATTGTATTCTTAGCAAAGTAATGGCGTTAAAAGCCTCTTGTGCTGCTGTTAACAAAAATTGTTAAAAAGCTAATATTGCTAGCATGGCAAGCACCTTCCCCTGCGTCGTGGGGTCACTATCCAATTTAAAGACAGTAAATATTCTGCAGTCTGAATGAAATTGAATTTGTTGTACTTCAGGCTACTTGACAGCAGCACCCAGGGACTGGAAACAAATTCTACATATATGCCTGGATGAAAGTGGGTAGAGCGTTGGCCATGGTTGAGTTTCTGGATATTGCGCTCACTAGGTGGACTGATGCAACTGGCCGGTATAACTTAAATTTGTATTCGAATGTACACAGACTCCAAAGTGACAAAGGCCTACACAGTTCGCAGTTTGTGAGATACAAATACATGGACTTCTGTATCAGCTGAGGGCTAGTGCCAAAAAAAAAAAAAAAAAACTACTTGAGTGAGCTTGTGGCAGGCAGATTTGCTTTTAAACACAGCAATTTAAAACATTTTAGTGCTTCCTTGAAAAGCTTTCACGAAGAGCTACATTTTTTTCTGAATATTATCTCACCAAAGGTCATTTAAATTAAACATAACCATAGCATCGCTTGTTTTTAATGAAAGCCGAAGCTGAACCATGCTTTATTGCATCAAATACTAAACCTCAGATTTTAGGTCTTGTGCAACTTATTGTCTAGAATACTGAAAGTGGTGATTGTCACAGGCTGAACCCCAAAAACCTCCAGATAAGTAGTGGGTTTGGTCCTGTGTTGCATTTATTATGCTCTGCTGTTATGCAGCCTCAGTTCCAACTGTAACATTTGGTGGCTATGAAAGATGCTGGAGAGTAGATGTTTCTCATCAGTGTCCAAAGCCATTTGGGAATCGAGCTCATGTGGATTTCATTTAAACTCTTGGCCTTCATTCGATGTTCAGTGTGCTTGTGAGGCAAGGAACCATAACACTTTTAAAACGTATTTCCAAAGCAAATGTATTTTCAAATCCAAGAGGGCTTTGGAAATGTTTTTTTGTGTTTAGATGAAGTCCTTTTTTATTTCTTACTTTCCCTTTAAGATATTTTTTGCAAGCACTGATGACAAAGAGAACTTCAATTCCTGGTGGCACGTCGTTATTAGTTCTGTTCTTGCTTATAGTTAGTGACTTGTTTTCCATCATTACAAACTCTGAAAAATATTTTTAAGAAGGTAAAAACAACTTGTCTCCTGTAGAAATTCATTTTTCTACTTTATTTCTTTGAGAAACCAAAACACTATTCTATATGAATAATTTGGAAAGAACCCCTGAAATACAGTAGTGGAGGGCCGTGTTGTGCAATTGCTGTATTGTTACAAACACTTAGTCACTGAATACTTAAGGCTTGAATGAGTAATTGTTTACCAATATAAAGACTGCACGATGGCTGTCCCGGAACACACAAACCAAAGTGTTGGTGTTTGTCTGGTGTATTTCTGCACGTGTTTTCTTGTGCACGAGGCGGTCCAAGTGAATATGATTTTTATGATGGGGTAGTGAGCTGGATTCATAGCTTGCTTCAAAACGTTTGGCTTCCATCACAGGCTTCAGTTCAGGAGTTCGTGTTATCTTCAGTTTTTACTGCTAGATGTTGTTGTGATTAGTGACCAGAGTTTTTGTTGTACCGGTGTTAATAGAACAGTTGCATCTCTGTCCCTGGTTGTCGACATTTCTCTGTATGACATGGTGAGATACTGACGTTGGCTGTTAGGCTCTGCATTTGAGTAGTGTACTCGGTTCCTGGAAATCTGGGCTTTACAATACCTCTGTATTGGGTAACATCTTGCAGTGCAATATGAAGAAAAATGCTTCGTACAAAAACTGTTGCATAAAGGAAAGCTGTTCTTAATCTGGGGACTCGTGCTTGTAATGCTGTCGAGTGTTTTAAATAAGATGTTGGGGAATGGGATAGATCAAGATGAAATTACTGCATTCAGTGTTATATCTAGGCATAGAGAAGTGTTTTGCCATGTGGTAAATGACTTTTCCTTTTTTCATTTCTTTTCCCCCCTTTTTTTCAATAGTCCCCTTCTGTTCTTCCCAGAAGCAGTACAGCATAGTTACTCTAAAAGACCTGTTGGGTAAGCAGCGCGTGATGCTTTTTTTTTTCCATTGAACTATTGGATCATCGTTGCAAGAAACAGCTTTTCTCCATCTTGTTTAGGTTAAGGAGACATCTTTGATGCTTTCTCAATGCCTAAAAGTAATGGTAAATTCCATATTCATGGTAGTGAAATACTGAAGTGGACCAAGATACAAAATCTTGAGCTGCTAAGGAGGTTTACGAGGTGTAGTTAGTGTTCCAGAAAGCGTGCAGGTGTATTTGTAGCAAGAGCAGTGCAGTCATCAACTGTTTTTCCTAGTCGAGAAGTTTTGGCAATCTCATTGCAGTAAAATACTCCATCTTAGCAACAGTTGCTATGTGGGACTACCTTTTTAGGCTACGCTGGTACCATTTTAAGATGTGTAAGAGCTCTGCTCTGCAGTGTTCTTGCTGATTCACCTCCTACGCTTGTGAGACTTGACTGTGTAGCTAAGGCTTCCATTTTACATGGAAAATTATTAGCGTAAATTTTATTGAAAGGGAGACCAGAGAGCAGGAAACTGCCATCAGTATAGCCAAAGAAGAAACAATTCTGTGGATTTCTAGTGTGGATGAGCTGTTCTTATTAAGCGGGGGAAAAAAATAAAACAGAACCAACAAAAAGCAGTTCTGGTCATACATCATAAAAGCAGAAAATAAGCTGCAGAACAGCTTACAGCACTGCTGTTGCTGCAGCAGGGTAAGTACAAAGCAAACAGAAACCTTCTTAGTGTGGGGAACCGAGTGTGTTTGGCACTCTTTGTACTTAGGTTTGCAGCTGTCCGGAGCCTGGGGAGTCAGGCGGGTCTAACAAAGCAGGCAGCATTGGTCAGTCTCAGTTCCAACTTTTCTGAAGCTCCTAAACCAGTGTTTTTCTTAGTACTGCAGTGAGGGAGAACCAAGTGTTGGATTATTTCTTTTGTTTTCCTGCATAACTGGTTTTTCCTGCTTCCTCGTTCATCTAGTGCTTTTTTGGTATGTGATAGGCCTTGGTTTTTTCCTTACAATGTTGCCTGGAAGTTGTGTGTGGGGGGGGTGGATCAGTGTATTTAGTGCTCGCCTGTTCGGATCTTCCTGGTGATACTCAGCTAATCCATGCACATCTTGGTGACCATGTTGAATTGAAACAAGGAGCCATAGGCATTGTACTGCAAGTCTCAGCAACAGCTGTGATGTACAACTACCTTCCTTGGCTGCAGTGGTACTACTGGAAGAAGTACAAAACATTTCACATCCAAAGATGGACATTTTCCTGCTTAAAAGGCTTATGTGCATGGATTTCCCCCCTTCCCTTTTCTCACCTCCAACACAGTAGAACTGAGAATTAAAAAAAAAGAAAAGTGTTTGGCTTTTGCTCTCAGTGGTTTTGTGCTCTGACTGATGAGTTTTCTGAGCACAAAACCACAAGTGACACAAACATTGACTCCTTCAAGGAGAAACATCCATACATGTTATGCTGATTGTCGATCGCTGGTATTTTCCAGTGTTATTTCCTACACAGAAGAAAAATGTAGCTTCAGAAATGAAAAAAAAACCCTGTGCCTCCATGAGGTTTTTATAGGTATCACATGGACACCAAGGCCTTACACCTGCGGTGCTGTTTTAGTGCTTGCTATCTCACAAACCACGAAGCTGGAACTGAATGCTCTTTGTAGACGCATGACTATTGTAACCTGCTTTTCTAAAGGACAGGTACGGCCTGCTTTGGGCTCTCTCAGTGCGCAAGGGCTTAATGGCATAATTTGTAATGCTTGTTGTCAGCGTCAGCTGTCACAGAACAAACATATATAAAGCCCCAAAAGAAAAGCTTTCTCCCTTTGACCCAAACATCCTTGTGTTGTAAGTGGGCGATGAGACAGACGGCAGCAAGGAGGTGGGGGGGACGTATGTGAAGTGGTTCTTAAGAGCCCCACTCACTGCACGCAGGCCAGTCAGTCATTTCGGAAGCCTTTGTATGCATCCTGCCTGAGGGGGCTTGTAAGAAAGGCTTCGAGGGGATGTAATGCAGCTTCAGATTTTGTTAGGAGTTGCTCTTAAATAAAGAGCAGAATGGGAGAATTTTGAACAAGTTGGAAGAGATGGAGGGAGGGTGGAGGTGTGTGTTGCTGGCTGAGTAGGAGTCCAGATCTACACCAGGAACTTGGTCCCTCTTTTGGTATTGTTCTTTAACTGGTCGTAATAAGTTGAAGCACTTTTACGGCAGTGAAACTTAACTATTGGGCCTGGAAAAGTTGTGTGAATTGTATTGAAGAGTGTTTCTTTTGCTGTAGAGAAATGTCAACAGAGAATGAGATTTTGGCTTGTAGCTTTGTCTAGATTTAAACCTGGCTGAAGGTCCATCTGTGTAAGAGTTTAGTGCTGAATTGAGTCACGGCAGAGCTAAGATACCATCCTCAAGTTGTACTGATTTATAATACACTGCTCTGCACTCCTAGTAGTGGTACCTGGGATGCAAAATCGCAATTTCTTGCCAAGGAGCAGGCAAAGCTTCAGAAGTTACCGCCTTGCAGGTGGTGATTGTTGTCTTGAGGTGTGTTAGTGTGCAAACACTCCTGCTTTGGGTTGCTGCAAACCCAGTCACGTTACCTTAAACCACCTTTAGAGGTGGTTACATCAAGTCAGTGGTTACTGCAATTCAGCTGTAAGAACAACGACACCGCAGGATATTTGTGCCCTTAAAACAGCAATACACTAATACAATCCCTGCAGCATGTTTTTGAGTGTAAGGAGAGCAATGTGGCATTTTTTACAGACCACAAGACTGGATAATTTGGTGTTCAAGTGAAGATAGTAAGTGCTTGGGTATCTGACTGGCTTCTCCCTATGGTTAGAAAAGGAATAGCAATTGAGGGAGGTTGGGATATGTAGATGTTTGCGCAGAGAAATGTAAGATTACTGTTTGTTTCAGTGGTGTTAGTCCATGTAAATTAGCGAACGTATAGCAGCTTTGTTAAAATACAGAATTATCTACAGGGAGTAAGAGGGGAACCTGATCGAGGGCAATTGTTTTTATCTACTGTTCCAGAAGAAGCGAGTTGCCATACACGACTTGTATGGCATTATAATTCATATTGAGCAGTCTTATTTTCATATCTATGTATGATTAAAAAAAAAAAATCAGCTCTGGTAACATCAGTAAACCAACAGCTTTCAAAACAGAAATTTTAATTTTAATGTCTTTTTCTCCTTTTAATTTTCAGTTGCTCACTAACACCTGTATTTTGCTTATATGAAGTGAATAGGTTTGTCATTGCATGCGAGGAATATTCATTAAAGGATGTTGCAGCTGAGCTTAAAGAACTGAAGGCTTTTTTTTTTTGAAAGCTCTTAAAAACACAAAAAAAGCAGTTTGTCATTGGCATTGTATTTGGTCAAAGATTTAAGTGCATATTGAGCCAGGAGATTGACTGGATATATGGCATCTAAGAGTTCATCAATTCAGACTGGATGGCTGGAAGGGCTGGGTAGTTTGGCTTCCTGTATTTGGAGATCATTAAACTGCAGACAGTTTCCCTTTGTCTTAAGCATAACTTTTATTTGTCCATTTATTTGACTTTAACAAGTCATTAATCGGTGAAAAAACACTATTTCTAGTCTGCTTTCTCGGTTGGGCTGTAGTCAGAGGATGGGGGAGCGAGGGTTGAGGTTCTGAACGTTTTGTTGCCAGCGTGCAGATGATGTGTCATCTGGATGTCTGCACAGAGCAGATGAACTTTGAATTTCTTTTGCAGATAAATGGAAGATTTCATCTTTTTAAATAGCGAAATCGTCATTTAAAAACTAAGCTGCGTAAGAATAATTAGTGACCTGGCAGAGTAATCTGAGGTTACTTGATGAGAGAAATATGTGGAGCAGTAGTCTCGTTTTGGAAGGCACACACAAACTTAGGTATACAGGGTGACCTGCTTCCAGGTTTTTTAAAGCCCCAACTGAGGTATTGGTGGTGTTTTACACCTGACTTCCCTCTTCTTTTGGGGGACGGTTCTGGTACCTCCCTGCCTTGTGCCATTTCCCTGTCTGCTGCCATTTTCAAAGTACTCTTGCAAGAGCTTAGTGTGGACAGATAGGCTTGTTGCACCTAAGGTGAGCAGAGGACTGGCAGACATAATTCCCTCCATCTCCAATATACTTGAGCTTTATGAGCTTTTTTACACCTTTTTTTTTTAAATTATTGAAACAAGTCGGTATTTATCTGGTTCTCTCGTTAAAATAGAAAGTGAAAAAATTATCGTTGCATCGTCTTAAAAATCAAACAAAACCAGACTGAAGTGGTTGCTTCAGAAACCTCCTTGAATTTCAATAAGGATTATTTCATGTAGTTGCCTTTATTTTTTTTTTTTCCCCTACAGATGACGACTTTGATCAATTTGATAAGCCTGGTGCAGAAAGGTCTTGGAGAAGAAGAGCTGGAGATGATGACTGGGACAGGTGGGTAGAATATTTTCATGTTTAGCTTCTGTATGACATTGCTGTGTTTTGCTGTTCTGGCATTTTGTATTCTAATATTTACAGTAGTGCACTTCCAGATACTAATGAAGATGTTGGTTGTTATGCATGTGTCAGCAGCTGCTCGACTGTGCCAAATGTGTGTTTGTCTTGAGGAATTTAGAGTGCTCTATGAAGAGATGCCATTTAAAATTAGATAAATATAAAGCATTTGTGGTATGTAATTAAATTTACAAAAAAAGCCCTGTTTTTCCTCTAAGTCTTTAGCAAGGTCTTAATGATTGGCTTAAATAGATTTTTTTTTTCTGGTACTTGAATTTGAAAGGTTTTAATGTTTAAATTCTTATTCTCAAAATATAAGGGTAATTGAGCTTACATACGGGCTGCTATTGAAAATACGACTGCTATAAAGATTTAGAAGTATGCACGAACTTGGTTATTTTTGGGGAGAATAAATGCGTATCCTTTTATGTGAAGGCGCTCTAACTGCAAAAGATGAGTCTAGCTGCTGGCTAAACTTGTCTGTTCTTTCTGGCAGGAAACTTTTCACTTGTTAAACTGCTTTATTATTAGTCCTTTTTAGTAGCAGAGAAGCTTGTTCAAACTTTGCCAGAGGTCAATGTGTTTCACTGTAAAAAGGGAAAAAAAAATGGAATAGAACTTGTCTTACCTAACAATCGCTCCTGTGACTCTGGTAAACAAATTGTACTGTAAGTAGTTTTCCACTGAGCTGAGCCCTGGGAGTGAACCAGCTACTGTACACTTATTGTCATTCCAAAGGGATTAGTTTCCTCTTCCATGCTTTCCTGCTAGGTTAAGTAGTTTTCACTGCTGTAGGAGGTGAGGAAGAATGAATAAGGAACTCAGACTATATCTTGAATGTACAGTTTGTTCTGCTGCTTTGTGATGCCAGCACAGTTGTGTTGTTAAGTTGGATGGTGAAAACTGCATCAAGGAACTGATCTGCTTTGAGAATGCAATTAAAATAATTTGTTCAAGCTAGGTCACTGCACTGTGCTGCCTCCCAGCCCCAGAACTGGGGTGTCATGCTTGAGGTAGCACAATACACCCCAGAATACTAAAGCCTGTATCACAGGCAAATGCTTTTGTATTAAAATACGATTTTCTGAACTTTTTGCCTGTACAACTGACTTCATGGTGTGAATAGGTGAGCTTTTAAATGTTGGTTGGTCCCATTATTTTTAGCTGCCCTACTCTTATTACCATGGAAAACGTGGAAGAGTCAAACAACTGTTCTTGGGGAACAGTTCTGCAGGGAAGAAGTTGTAAACTTACTGCTGGAGGTGAATGCCCTGTGACAAAGCTCTTCTTATAGGACTTGAAGGCTGTAGGGCATTTTCACTAAGTTGAGACTTTGAAGCACACAGTTTTGGAAGAAAGTTCTTTCATTTATGTGCTTGTTTTTCTTGCTATTATTAGCTACGTGTAATTAGAAACAATGAATAATCATGTGTTGTTTGTTCTTGAGTGCAACTGTAAGGGAAGTGGTTTTAGGTGCAGCGATAGAGATTCCAGAGTTTCATCTTGCTGATCATTGGAGAGAATATTTTTTTTACAACTTTATCTGATGGAATATTATTTCATTTGCAAATGTGTTGGAATTATTGTTTTAGGGATGGTTCTTGCTAGATTGCAAAGCTGTCTTTTGGACGTGTTAAGTTTTGTGGTTGCCTGGGCAGCTGTAAATGCCTTACCCCTGCGTATGTTGTTGCCTAATGTAATTGAGTTTTTCTAACTACTGGCCTAGTTCAGTATAGGGCACAGGTTATTGAATATGGCAGGGGAAAAGAAGCTGAACGAACACAGTAGACTTTTTGGTCCCTCATGCTTTGTTTTGCAACCTAAATTGTTTTTTTTTTTTTTTTTTTTTTTGAGATGAGGGTGAGGGAGTTACACAGTTAGAAAAGAGTTGATCGCTGATATGTTGCTTTTTAACTGAGTCCTGTCTCCCAGACATTTAAACCATTGTGGATTTCCAGATCTCTTTCTGTTCCCAAACGCTGGAGGGTGATAGCTGAGAGTTGGAAGGCCCCTGTTATTTTGGAGTACAAATGTAACATTGTTCTTGGAGAATTTTTCCCATTGCCCTTTTTTATTACAAATTCTTTTCCAAAACACTTGTTCTTGCTATGCTCATGTTTAATGAGGCATGCTCATGAAATCGGGGGCCAGAAAGGGCCATATAGTCTGATGTGTTTATCATGGGCTGTTAACTTAAACATTTATCTCTAAGTAGCTCAAAGCTTGGGTTTGGGAAAAACGTGCTGTTCTGGTGCTATTCTGTGAGATGACAGGAGTGATTTAATAGTTGATTTTTGTAGAAATTTCTTTGTTCTGACTCTTCTCTGAGACAGTTCATTTCTCTATACTGGCAGAAAACTTTTCCCTTTTTGTTGTTTCTTTCTTCATGTTATTTTCTCATCCTGATTTGATAAGCTGAGTTTATTCAGTGAGGGGAACATTGAATATTGGGAGGTGAGGAAGGGCAGGCAATGGGTCTATCTTTTCTGAGAGCAGTGAACTAGATTATTTTAGCCCTGTTTTCCTAGAACTGCAGTGTTGGAAAGACCTTTGTGTCTTGATGATAGTGAGGATTGGTTGCCTTTGAAACTGTCACAGATGTGTACTTTTATTCCAGTTTAATTTGTATTGTATGGCTTTGTGTGGTATTGGCTCCCAACCATCTGTTTTTCTCTGCTAACTGAAGATCTAATATTTGTGTGTGCTTTTTTGTTTGTTTCTTTAAATAGATCTGGTAGTTCTGGTCCCTCTTTTCTGATATATAACTTCAGATTAAGCTATGTTAGAAGAAGCTTGAGATGATGTCTGCTTTACTGTTCAGGCTTTTCACTGTTACTTTGGTTCAAACAGTTACCAACATTGATTTTTCTTTTAAATTATCAGTGCAAATGGTGAATACCATATTGTATGAAAAACCTTTGTTTCTGTTGTCATGGGCTTCATATATGTGCTCATACACGTTTTTTGGTCTGTCATGTAATAGGCCAAAGATTTAAAAACAAACAAAAAAACTAGAATGTGTATGCAGTTACTTCTATGGACCAAATGTCTTAAAAAAAAAAAAAAAAAAAAGAAAAAAATTGCATCAAGGATTTTTTTAGTTATATCCTGAATAGCCCTAATTATATTTAGATAATGAATTTAATTTTTCATTATCTTTATCATTCCTTATGACTTGATCTTCTTCCTAGCTGAACTTGCATTTTGTCTTTGAATGTTGCTACAACACATGCTCTTGCTGTCTATTTGAATTTCTTTCGTGCAGCTTTACTAAAAGCTGTCAGTGGTGGATCATGGTGCTGGGAAATCTCAAATCTTTGTGCTTTTGTCAGATTACTGATTCCGTGCTGAAGAGATTAGTGCCTTTTTCCTACCTCAGGTGTGGCTAAAACCTCTTCCAGAACCAGTTCTGTTACGTAGAATTTTCTGTCTCTGAAATAAAGGGCTTAAATGCTAGCCATTTTACTCTTTGGGATATATATGTCTTATGTCCCAATTTTTGTTTAATATTGCAGTGAACACAGAGCAGTTGCTGGTTGTTAATGTTCAGACATTCCTGGAACTGTTTGAGATCAGCATGGAGAAATACTGTGTGCTGCTGATAACATCCTGTTTAGTGATGATGTGGAATACAATCAGTTTTCTCAGACAATTTTTTTCATGCATTATCTGTACATTAGCTAGGTCTTAAAGACATGTACTTATCAATGTCTAGCACTGATTTATGTCTTGGGATTGACTACCTCAGTTATTCCTCTGTCATTCCAGGTATGCCAGTGTCATCCTAAAGAACTCTTACACATAATTACTGCAGTATGAATTTCCTCTCAGCTGCTATAAAAGAGTAGCAAATATGCCTTTTCTTGTAGGTTCAAGTATGATGAAAGCTTACTTTAGTTCCCATTCTCACTTTGGGGTATTTATTTTTATGTAACATCCAAGGCCTGTGTTGTTTTTCTTTTTTAAGGTCTGCCAAGACATGCAGGTTAAAATAGGTTCCCATTTTTGAATTACAGCTCATATTTCAAATCACTGCCATCTTATTTTAGTATTGGGATGTGTGTGTTCTGATATGAGCAGTTGTCAGTAATAAATATTTTCTATAGAAGGGGGAATCTCTTTATTCCTGGCACCAGGCTGAAGGCAGAATGAAATTAAGTAATTAAGATCTTAAATAGTGAGACTGTAGTTCTTTGTGTTGGCATCTTCTTTACAGAAGAGACTGTATGTGATGGAAGAAGTTTAGTAATAGTATGCCAGGTATTTTTGTTTCCTGAATTCTTAGTCACTCTCAAAGAGGTAGTGAGCCATATATTTGATTTCTGTAGTCCAGCAAATGTCTGTTTGACTGACCTGACTTTTCCTGTTCCTGAAGTTGGGGGCATTTATGAAAGATCTAAGCCTTACCACCTCCCAAGCCAGGTGGCCTCCATGTGCCTCCTTCCTGAAATGCAGCTGGGACCACGTGGTGGCCTGTAGGCTGAGTTGTGCCTACAGCATGTGACTGTCCTACCTGCTGCTTCTGTAGGGAAGTGGGAAACAATAATTTGGACAGTATGTTCAAATGGCCTTGAAGAGGAGGATCTAGCTGTGTCTTATATGTCTGCACTTTGTCTAGGTCTGTGTACTGTATCATAACTGGAGGGATAGGGAAAGGAGATGGTCTGAAAATGAAGTGTTTGCACAACAGCAGTATTTATGTGTTTTGTCTGATGCATGTAACATCTTTTTCAGCTTGCTAAATGCTTTTTTAAAAGGAAAGCTTTGTGTGGAGTCTGTGACAAGTCTCAAGTTAGTTTTTTAAGTCACACATGGTGCTTATTTCTGTTTTCTAAGGTTCAACTTTTTAAAATTTGTTAATATTTTCCAGTGAACTTGATGATGATTTGCTTGGAGAGGATTTGCTCGCTGGCAAAAAGGTAAGAGATGCATTAAAGTGAATTGTTACAGATACTGAAATGTGAATCTTGTTCAGCTCATCCACTCCAGTTATTTGATACGGCCTTTTATGTATCGTACGGTCACCTCCCTGAAGCCTGAGAGCCACATTACTCAGGTATCTGATCTGCTGTCTTGCCAGAGCACTTTCAACCCAAAGCTTTGCTGCTTTTGTGAAATACCTCCAACTGTGGTGATTTTAATAAAATTTGAGTACATTTTTTCCTGAGGTAGCATTTCTCCTTGTAACACACAGTTCAAAAAAAAAAGATGTCTCTCAAAATCAACTTATCTGAAGCTCAGATTGACGGAATTAAAATAAATACATATATATATATATATATATATATATATATACACATATATATATATATATGCTTTCTGCAGCTGGTCAGGATTCCTGAGAATTCATTTCAACTGTCAGTTTCCTGGCTATTAAAAGCTATTTGTCAAAATACCAATAGTGTTCTGCTGCTCACTCCCAGCAGTGTTATACAGAGATCTGTTTGAGGTGCTCTGGTACATTCTGGGTGGTGAGTGATTAAAAAAAAAAAAAAAAAGCAGTCAGTGGTGTCTATTAAAGATCCACCCACTGCACTTCGTTTGCTACTACTTTGCATAACAAGTAGGCAGAGGATTTTCCTTTCTACAGTAAAGGAAGGATGTGGGAAGAGCTAGTGTTGGAGAACATAAATGAGCTTCCTTATGACTGCTCTAGACTCTTCACTCTGTGGTATGTGTTTCCAAAATGGAACTGCACGGAAGATTGGATTGCCTGTTTGGATTTGCCTGATACCTGCAAGAAGAGGCAGGGCTTCTGTTTGGGAAATCAAAACTGGCTGGTCACTTCTTTCTCCTCTTTATTTGCTAAATGAGTTCAATTAGAAAATAGTTCTTAAAGTTGTAGCTGGAGATGAGTAGGTTTAAGAAGCACGGATCTGGTGGAAGTTGAGTTTTAATTGATGTAGCTTCACACTCTAAATGTTAGAAGCTAGCTTCATGAAATTGTTCTGTAAGTAATCCCCGTTAAAGATAGGAAATCCTGTGACTAGTTTGCTGGTTATCAAAAATGTAAGCACTTAACATTAAATCTTTGTAGTTGAAACAAAGTTGATAAAGCTATTTACTAAAATTTGTCTGTATGAATATAAAGTGATACTAGATTTCTCCAATGTATTACGTGTTCTTTTGCTTTTCTTAGTCTTATTTTCAGTTTTCCAGAGCTCTCAGCAGTATCTCTGGGTATGGACTTACATGGTGGAGTAATAATAGGTTTCTCAGGAAGTTTTCCCTGAGCTATTTAGGCTAAACTTGCTTCTACTTAATCTCATCCAAGTACTTTTAGATAAGTCTACCCTTGTGTAACCTTTCTGCCCCCATTACTTCAGGGGGATGGAAATAATGTTGCCGAGCAAAACTGTAGTTATCTCTTCTGCAGTGTAATTATTTAAAACAAAATAAAACAGAATAAATGTATGAAGCAACTGAAAATATGATCGACAGATTAGGAGGAGTTCAGAAAAGGCACAATATTGTTTTTAATTCACTTGAAAACTACTTTGTCAGAGTTCTTAATATCATTATATAAACACTTTGTCAATGTTCTTAATATCATTATATCATTTCTCCAGGCTCCTAAGTATCTGCTCATTTAAAAAAAAAAAAGAGCAATTCAGTGTTTTTTTTGACTTGCCTAATGTATCAGGGTCACAGGGCAGTTAAATAATGCTAACCTTTCTCTCATCCTGGTATTTCTTTAAGTGAATTGTCATCTTTGGCTATATTTGGAAATACTTCAGTGAATAGTCTTGATAGCTGGGCAGATTCGAGTTTTGGAAACTTCTGTTCAACCATCAAACATTTATTTACAGATTTGTTATCTCGAGTGATATATTTTTTTCTTGTTGCATTGGGCAATTTCGTTGAAGATCCTCATTTAAAAAAAAAATTCTGAACACTAAGTAGTTTCTATAGTTTGTATCCATATTTTATGCTCATGATTGACTTTTTCCGAAACCTAGAATCAGTCAGACTTGTCAGATGAGGAGCTGAACGACGATCTTCTGCAAAGTGACAATGAAGAGGAACAAGAATTTGGGTATCTTTTCTAAATCCTGTGTTTTGAATAACTATTATGCTATATGTATAACCTGTAAGTTTTTGACTACTACTACTGATAATAACTCAGTTTAGTAGTTACTAGTTACATACGTTAAGTAGTTTTGCTTATTATTCAGTCAACTACTTAACTATATGTATATATGTGTTCAGTGGCGTTGTTAATGTGTCAGTAAAACAATGCTTATTTATTTGAATCTAATAAAATGAACATAACCCAAAACTATAAAAAATATCCAGAAAGCTTAAAGAAGAAACCGTATCATTTCCTATGCTATTTAGAACTGTTTGTAAGTACTTACAGAGCTCTTGTTCTGTGCTTTTTCTATTGTTGTAGGCTTTCATCTCGTTTTTTTGCTGCCATCCTGCTTTTAAAAATGTATCTTACCTCCTGAGACCTTAAGGAGGGGATCTCCATAGTTTCTAAAGCATGAAATGTGGCTTAAATATTTGTGTACAGTACACAGCAGGAAATTTGTATGGGGTCTGTAGGGTTGAGCAGGGTTTTACTTCCATGGGAGTTCGGTGAGGAACCTGCCCTGTGAATACTCCGTGTTGATACGGATCCAGTGCTTAATTATGGGTGCTACAAATCAAAACAAAAGTCCTGATAGTTCCACTTTTCAAGCTGGACTAGAAGGGATTACAAGATGCTTGTGATGGAGAAGTGATGTAGTATCACTGCTGCATTTAATGCTCTCTGTCTTTCCTGGCTGCTTTTCCTTGATGTCGTGCTGTATATGTGTATGTTCTGAAGGGGTATATTCATGTTGCTCCGAGATCTCCTTTCTATCCTTGGCGTGGATTAGGACGAGGGACGTCTCCCTGTATTGGATTGATGAAGGCGGGGTGAAATACCTCACCATTGAGACCATCAATCTCTCTACTGGCTGCTGTTCTCCCTGGAGGAGTGAGAGTTTGAGTGTTCCCTTCAACGTGGGTAGTCCCAGTTAGTCCTCCCTGTTTCTGCTCTGGATTTCCTCTTTGTGGGCCATGGGCAGCAGGGATAGCCATATGACTGCACTAGTGCTGAGGAAGTACCAGGGGTGTGATAGTATTACGCAGTGGAAGCAGATCTCTGCATTTTTAGCAGCTTTATTGCCAGGATATGAAAGCCTTGGTCCACTCCTCTCCCTTTGTTTCCATTGAAACTCATCTATGCCTCTATAGTTGGGAGGATAATGATAATCCTGCATAATGTTTTGCTTATTGTATTACATCTTCTCCGTCTGATAGATGCAAATTGCTCAAAGCTGCCTGGAACTTGTGCCCCCAGACTTATGAAAATAGTAAATAATAGGAATGTAATCTAAAAAACAACAAAAAACAATCTTTGTTTTCCTTGTACCCAGAACTCTCAAATCAATAAGAGCTTTTTCTCCCTGCTTTTATAAGTAGTCTGCAGCTGGTGAGTCACTCTTTTATGTGTTGATGACAGTAGCTATTGTAAACAGTAAATTCTGAGTTTTGCTTTTTCTCCAGATAATAATCTTTCTGTTTTTCATTTCGATTGCTTTTTTCATTGTCTGTGCACTAATTTTAAGCCTTAGGCATACATATATATTTGTAAATTTGACTATATATTTTACATAAAGTAGAACATGAAATCTGTCATAAAATGTAAGTTCGGATTCAAGGTAATGAAGAAGGAGCAATATTAATGCATTTAATAAAAAACCAATTCACCAGTTTATTTTGAGAGATTGGGAAAACAGATGCAATTATAGTAATTTTGTGGATTTTTTTGTTAGTCTTGGAATTAAAATTAAATCCAGCCTGCTTTGGTTACTGAGCAGGACTTTTGCCAGTTTGACCTGTTAAACCATCTGGTTGGTTTGATTCCCCTGGTCAAATAGCCTGCAGTTCGTGATAAGCTGCAAGACAGTATGCATTATGAAAGTATGGCATGGAGTCAAATAGTGTGTGAGGTATCATTTTGTCTACCAACTTAGAGAATATGTGTCTGTTGGCTTTGTTTTGCTAAGTCTTTGTGAGTACGCTTGACTGTTATATTTCAACCTTTGAATCTTTTTCCCCTATGCTATAGTTCCCAAGGTGTCACAGTTAGCCTCGATGCTACATCTGGCTTGCTTACATCCTACGAACTCTCTGAGACCATCAATGATGAATCAATAGAACATGAGTCTGAGTACGACCAAGGGGAAGATGAAATTGGTTACGACAAATCTGAAGCACCTGAAGAGTATGCTTCAGAGTATGCAGAGGAAGGACATTATGAAGGCAATGATCCTGAACTGACAGAAGACCAAATAGAATATGGGGAAGAGCCTGGAGAAGATGATGAAGTGCTAGACCTTGAAATCAATGAACCCCTAGATGAATTTCCAGTGAGTTTCTTTCTATTGTATCTTCAAAGATAACGTTGCTTCATGTGCATAGGGTTTCAGACTGATTTGAAATCTGTTTACCTCCCTAGGGAGTAGGGGAAATTAGACCTATTATCACTGTCTGCCGGTTTCTTTATCTAGGCTGTGACAAAGTTTGTGTTGACAGCTTGTTTGGCAGTAGGTAATGCTCCTTTGTCGTGCTGGAAGGCAGTTGAGAATCATGACCTTGAGGATTGTATCCTTAAGGAAGAAAACAGCTTTGTGTGGTGGAGATACACTGCCAATTGTTAGAAGTACTTAATGCAAAAGCTTTTATCCAGGCTTTAGACAAGATCTGATAAAGTCCTTCGAAGGTGAAAAGATTATTGACCTGCTAAAGACATCTTTAAGGTGCTAATATCCCAAAGTGATTGATGTCCTGCTTGTTCATCCTTTTTGTAAGTGAGAACTGTCTAAACCTGAATAAAGAGATTGGAGGTTAGTTCAGAAAATGTCACCTGCATAATTTGGTATAATTTAAACTGTGTATTAGAGAACACATGGTACATTTAATTGCTAGTTAAATGATTCAATTTTAATTAAAACTGTATCTGATCAGTGAGATGCCTTAAAATCTCAGCAAACTTTTTCTCTACTTTATTGTTGAGAATTGTAGAGAGTTGCTCAGGATTGTGCAGAATGTAACTCAAATAATTGCAGAATCTTGTAAGAATATTTACATTTTTGATGAGCTGAAACCTGATATTAACATATACGTGCTATAGGTGCATACTTCCTTTAGAAAGAAATTACTGCAGTTTTTGGTTCTTGAATTTGTAATCAAAATGAAATACAGAAGTAGATGGGCTAAGCAGTAATAGACAGGATCTTTGTGATGCCATTGCTGGGATATAAAAATGTTTTGGTTATAATTTTGGTAATACTGAAATTGTCTAGTTAAAAGCCGTGGTAATGGTATATAATCTGTCACTTATAATTGAGAATTCTGATAGATACAATACCTCTCTTCCAGTTCTGGTAACAATAACAATGCATACAGACACCTTTTCTTGACAGGTTTGTGTTTCTGTAAAGTTTGCCTGTCTTTTCATCTTCTTGCATTATTCCGTTAGGACGAAGATTACATGCAGTCATACAATGAGCAAGCAATGGAAGAACAAGAATATACAGCTGATGAGGAGCTGGAAGAACCCCAGACAATAACAAATGAATCAGAAGAGGTATGTGGTGAATTCAATGGACAATCAAATTAATGATTTTTCAGAATTTGAATTTCTGGAATTGTGAATATTGGTGGGTAAGAGCTGATGCAGCTTTGCCAATGTTGGATTATTAGTGGCATTACTGTTTATGTAGGATGAGTTGCGATAGCATCTGTATTGTCAGGTATTAAAAAAAAATTTTAAAGTCTGCCCCTTGGGCTGAAAATCATAAGGGAGAGTTCAAAGTGACAATGTTTCATCTTGGCTTCAGCACTAGAAACTTCAGGGATGCTTTTCAGTAGGAGAATGATAGTAACACTATGTCATATTTAGGTTGTCTGTTAAAATCTCAGGTAGTTACGGTGCGTTGTTTTCCAGACAGATAATTCACTGCTGTTGAGAGTGTATAGCTCTCACGTAACCCATTTTGAGGAGTATGAACATGAAACGTTCTGTATGTCAGAACGGCAGTTCCGTAGTCAGAAACGCAAAGACCAGATCGTTGTTTTGAAAGAAGTTGTATTGGGACAGAATTTTTTATGAAGTTTATTTTAATTCTTTGTTTGGGAAAGAAAATGAGTTCCATCATTTGTGAGAAGAAAGCTTATGTCAAAAGCTGTCAAGTATATGTTCACTTGTTATAGCCTGAAACAGTGGTATCATACCTGTTAATAATTTGCAGCAAGCTTTTGGTGTGGATTGCAAAGGGATTTTTTTTCCTTTCCCCACCAGGAATCCGTTTTCATATTACTTTTATCCAGTTCTTAATTAAATAGGATTGAGTGTAATACCTGCTGAGAAGTGTAGTCAGAGTGTGTTCCCTCTTTGGAGCCTGAGCTCATCAGAAAATTAATTCCTCAAAGACAAAGCAGCATTCTTCTGTAAGGTTCTAACAAATGGGTGTGCTGTGATATTCTTTAGTTGCATCAAAATGATAATAAACCAGCATTCTTTGGTAGAGGAACAGAGACACATTGAAAGGAACCCACCTATGTTGTTCACTCTTTTTCTGTGCAGTCGTGACAGTCTATAACAAATATATATTAAACATAGTTTATTTCCTAAAAATTAAATCTACTCTTCCAAAAACCTTTACAGCATTTAGAGATCTATTTTTTTGTCCGTTCACTGGATAAATGGTTTCCTCCTGGTGTTTTTATAAGCAGTCTGATGCACTTGTTCTGTCTGCAGCCACAGGCTGAGAGCATGGTACATTATGTAAAATTAAGTACATAGCTGTTCTTCGCTGTCAAACTGACTGCTTTAAAAAAGCACAGCTTCATTTTTAGACTATAAACTAGTCAGTTCTGTAATAAATGTTGTCTAAATTTGTCTAATTCAGAGTTAAATTCCTTTCATTTGAAAGGCACCGTTAATGTGTTTTTAATTGACTTTGTTAATAGAACTTTTAGAGAACTTGTTTGTCATATCATGTCAATGTGCTGGCTTCATCTTTATTCCGTTGATCTCCATTCTGACTTCATTCTTACACCTTGCAGGTTTCCACAGTTTTATTTCCAAAACAGTACTACCTTTTAATTCCTTTATTATTCCAGATGTATCGTATTTAGCCTTGTTTTTAGGCTATCAGTTGGAATCTTCCGATGAGGATACCACAAAGAGAACCTTTGCAAAGTATGCACTCTTGTAGGTGACACTTAGGGCTCCAACGCCAATTTTTTTATTTGAATGTTACATAACGGGCACTCTTCATTAAATCTCATAACATTCACAGCTTGTAAACAAGGGTAGTCGTTGGCATTCTCCTGTAGAAAATACAGGGCAAGAACAAAGCTGTAGTAGGTGAGGTACAAATAGCATTGTTACTTTTTTGATTGAGATTTGGCATCTGAATAATGGAGAGAGAGCTGATAGAGAAAAGTGTTCTGCAGTGTTGTATTTTAAGCAGTTCCACATTACAGAAATAGACAATCCTATTATGCTTCATGAAGAATTTTTTTTAAGTCAAGAGAAAAGCTGGCTGGCCATAGGATTGGAACTTGCTGGGGGAAACTGATGAAGCAGGAAAGGGAGAGAGACCTGTTAGGGGCACTCAGGTGGGAGGGAGGGGCAGGAAAAATTTATCTTTGTCTAGATCGGTTTCAGGGCATGGTTTTTCACTTGATATTTCATTTGAAAAGGTGCTCAGAACTTGGATTTTGAATTAATAAGAGTCTTCATGGAGCTTCCTTGAAAACCCTAGCAGTGCTTCATAAAATTTTTTTACCTTTATAAGGTACAAAGGAAATCTCAACGCCAAGATGTTTCAGCAGCAGATAGATTTCGTAAAACTATCAGTTACATGAGTTATGTCCTAAATACTTCTTAGAAGAATGATATCGCTAATGACGTCTACGAAATATTCATAAAAATGTGACCACCTAAAATCAAATTCATATTTTCTTTGTCATTTTAGTATTGGAACTAATCTCCTGTGAAGTCTATGATGGGGGTTTCTCATTGTATAAATTTAAACCATGTCTTGGCTTGTGCTGATAAGAAATGACGAGGACTTTGATCAGGAACATATTTCATGAAGAAATGCTGCATACTTGTTTTCTTTTGATAAAATGTAGACCAAAAAAAGCCAATGTCTATGTTTGTTATAAGATTGTTCCATCTGTGTTTAACCAAAACTCATGCATTTTGGTTCTTTTGTTGAAGTTTGAAGATAAAATCTTTCAGCCTGGAAGTAAATGATGAAAAAGTGCAAATCAGAACAGTCAAATTTTAAATGTTCAGAAAAATATTTAGAAACTCTTCGGTTTGTTTTTTATTCCCATTTTGCATCTGTGAAATGGACTTTTCCTTGGAATAGATGTAACATCTTATCTGCTCTGTTTCTCTCTCGATCCCTTAGGATTGAACAACTGCTGCTGCCTCAGTGTTAGCAAACAACCGGGGACTACCATAGGCCAGCGATTTCATAAAAGTTTTTGTTTCTGATTTGTAATGTTCCGTGTGGAAGGGATCTGGTTTAACCTTATGACACTCAGCCTGGTTTATGCATCTTAGCACTGGCAAAAACTTGCCAATCCCGTGCTTAGGATCCTGTGCTAAGATGAGCATTTATCACACTGATTAGCGTTTTCTCCTGCTTTCCTTGGGCTTTCTACGTCTGTTATCAGTCCTGCAGCTGCACGGTAAACTGGGCGGGAACACTCATTCTTGCTGTGTAGCAGATCGTAACCCAGCGTGGGGAGTTCTGGTGAATGACTGGGATTTATGGCATAATTGTCTAATGAGTGTGGCAGAAAACTTTGACCTTGTGATAGGGGAAAGGTCACTGTTTTTTCCTCATAATGAAAAATCAGTAAAGCTCTTCGATAGCTTAGTACAAGGTGTCATAATGGGAAATGTTAAGCTCCCTTTGAGGAGAGCTGCTAAGAAGCCTTGGCTGACTAGTCCAGTCAAGTGACCTCAAGTGGCTGTTCAAGGACTGTTGATGTATATGCAGAGATATTCATGATTAGCTAGTATTAAATAGAATCCTTCAAGTGCTATTAATTCTGTGCCTGTGCTTGTGTCCTTTCCTGAATGAATTTCTTCTGAAATTCTATATGTCTATATACTGTAATATTGGGGAAAATAACTCCTATTATGCTGAATGATAGAAAAGATGATCAGAAGAAGTCTTGCATGCTACAACTATTGTACAAATCGCAGGGGAAGGGGTGTATGCTCCTACACAGCTCAGATAACCTTTCCTGTAGCTATATGTAGAGAACATATGGTTGGCTGTCAGGCATGTTTGTGTCTCCATCGCAGCTAATATAAATCCCTCAATAATACGTATAATCAGACGTGGACATGGGTCAGTTAGCATTCTCAGTGTTGCCTTTCCTTGGTGCTTGTTTTTTCATTAGCTCCTTTGATTTTTTTGTCTTTGATATTTAACGCCTGTGTGGCTGTTGTTTGGTAATAGGTGGTGAATAATGTGAGGTACTACCCGAAAGACTACAGAATTGGTATAAATGGCTAAGAAGAATAAAGTTATACTGGTGAAGGAAAGTTGAATAAATATTTTCTAAATGTTGCACAGGGAAGAAGTTATTTTGTACTCTGTTACAACTTGCATTTTTTTTTTCAGAATGTTTTTTTTTCCCTCCAGAATAAATAAATAGTGAAAGGCAGCAGTTTCCACAGGTATTCTCTGTAGCATTTCATTAGAGCACGTCAAGATTTCTCAGGACAGTGCAGACCACATTAATCATTCTGTAGTCTGAGCTACACATAGAGCCTTGCACGAGTAAGTTTTGCACTCATAGAGGAAATTATGTAACTGAGACCTGGCTTTGATGAGTGAAAAGTGTAATCCCAGCACAGCCTTAAAGAGGCACGAAGGTAGAAAATGGATGTGTCTGGGGTTTATGTTCTAAAATAAAAGCAGGAGGCTCAGAGCAGCGAGAGCTTGTTTCATAAAACAGCTGCTTCGATTCAGACTCCCAAATTGAGATCCTGAAGGGAGAAACCCTAAAGACGAGCATTGGAACAGTGAAATTACAGGTTTTATGATAGTTTAAAACATAGATTTGATGGAGGTTTTGCTACTCCTTTCCCTTCTGGGAGTCCCTGTTTTGAAAGTAAAATTCTAACTCTCTCTCTCCCCCTCTTTTAATTGTTGTTTGTTTTTATTAAACAATGTTAACATCTCTTCCCTTTCTAACATGACTCCCTTGTTCCACAAGTTTCAACTGCCTTTCCTCTGAGGTGCTTTGATTTTCCATGGATATGTTAATCAGACCAGTTGTTCTCAATTTGGGTTTGCTTTTGGGGCTTGCATTTCTTTCAGTCTTGAAGGATTTTCTTTGCCTGCGATCCTATCTGTTGTTTTTAACTGTGCTATTTGATGATAAATTGTGTTTATAAAATATCTCTAACAGATATAAGAATTAAAGCTTTGTGTAAACGTAGACTGTTATGTTAGCTATATCTTTAAACGTTTTTAGTCAGGGAGTACAATGCTTGAATATGTGCTTAGAATGGATAAAATACAATCTGAGATAAAGAGACAGCAGGTTGAAAACAAGGTGGGATCAGTAGCCCATTGAAGCCCGGTAACTGAGCATACAGATCGTGTCTTCACCAGGTGGAAGCTGCTGAAGCTTTGAGCTTGAGTTCTTAGTGTGCTGCCTTTTATAGTTGAGACTGTCTTGCCAGATCCTGTCTCTTCTTGTATCTTGTTTCCTGTGTTTTTGTGAGGAAATTTGCAGTCTCTTCTACTATTATGCTATTTACTCTCTTCCTTGGTGTTTGACTTAGTATCTGTCTACGTGGCTGACACGCTTTGCCTTTTCCGTATAAATTACTGCACTGATCTGGTTAATTAGAAGATTAAACCATTTCTTGCGTGTTACATTTCACTCACTTTTTAACTGTCTTCAAGCAGCATGGAAGTTGTGATCTGTTTAGCAGCTTTACAAAGAATTAGATTGCACGTGCAGGCTCTAAGAAATGAGCAAGTAGGCTTCTACAAAAAAAAAAAAAAGCCAGATCTACAGTAACCAAATATTTTATGGAAAATCATACTGTATTAGAACATTTCTAATTTTCAATTCTAGAAATCAAATATAACTTGTGTAACATTCGGAGCGTTTATTTTATCTTGCCAGCACAGGGCAATGACATTTATTTATATATTTTAATTTGAAGGTGAGGAATCCATTTTCATTTGGGAATTTTCATCTGAATAAATGTTCTCCGTTACAGAGAGAATTGGAAAGTAAATGAGGACAAGGGAATAGCATTCCAATATACAAGTTTAGTATATTCAAATTTTATGCAATCCTTTTCTCCATTCTCTTCATCATTTGCTGAATTAAAACTGGGAAATAGTCAAGGAGTGGAAAAAGTAAAGACAAGTACAATTATGTGTACCTGGAGGAATAAAATTGAGAAATGTGAGGTTACCTGTATTTTTCTTCAACATGCTACTGGCAGTTGTTAGCGAATTAAAAAAAAAATAAATAAAAATTAGTGTTTGGATTATGTGAATCTGGTTGTGTCCCAGGCTTGCATCTTAGTCAATTCAGTGATGGAATGTCACTCTGTGTGCGAAAGCAGCTACTTACTAATCAGGTGGCGGTTCTAATTGGAGATTCCACCTGCCCTAGAGTATTGTATCAAAGTAAGTTTTCTTGGTAGATGTTACACAGATGCAGAACATATAATAAATTGTGTGTGTGTATATATATATATATATATTGCTAAAGCTTTAATATTCATTGAGTTTCTATAATATATAATGCCAGTAAAATTTGTACAAAGGGACTTTTAAAAAAAATGCATTGTCTTCTGAATCTCACTGATCACAAGAAAGTAGATTTTTCAGTTTGCATATCCTCTGTATTTTGTGATTCAGGCAGCTATTGAATCTCTGGAACTTCAAGACGAGACAAAAGAGGAATCTGATGAAGAGGAGGATGATGATGAAGAATCTGGACGATTACGTTTCAAAACTGAACGGAAAGAAGGAACGATAATTAGGCTCTCAGATGTGACAAGAGAAAGGAGAAACATTCCAGAAACTCTAGGTGAGATTCTGTGGCAATGGACTATTTTGAAGAGCTATAATACAAAATAAACTAAAAGAGGCTTTCTAGAACTTTTAGGAATGAGTTTGGCAAAAGATAGAACAGCCCTTTTCTAACTTAGACTGGCATAAATCCAAATTGTCCAAAGTCATTTCTAGTGTCTGTCTCCTTGGTGGTAATGTTTAAGCTTACAATATTTTGAAAACTAGCACAATGCTTGTTCCCTGACACTTTTGTGGTGTCTTTAAAAGCTTTCATGTTTTCAAGCTGCAGCTGTCTGATCTTTGTTTCACTGCTTATTGTGGTGCGATGCAATTTAAGGAATTCCTTTAGACTTTATTGCCTGGAAGATTTACACTTTATAACACAGATCTTGTTACTTCTGTTCCGCTGTCAAATACCTGTATTTTTGCAATTTTTCCCCTTAGGAATGTGAGTGTGTTACGAACCTATCGTGTTCCCCCTGTTAGTTTGGCCTAGAGAAGTTCTAACTTGCTGATCTGCAAATGTACTTACGGTGTTAGAAAAATATAGAACCTCCATCTTATCTTTTCAGGTTTTCTAAGGTGGAACTATGGGAGTGTCTCCTACTGACTTTATTCTATTAGGCAGCATCTAAAAGAGTAGTTTTTCTTCATAGGGAGTGTTGTAACATAAGCTCCATGTGGCTAATGAATTTGACACTGTTATTTCCAGAAGAAGCAGTAGATATGCAACTGTCTTACAACTGCCAGTTTAGTTTGTAAATAGAATGATACTGGTTTGTTTTTTGAGAGCTCAAGACTTTCCGAGAGTTCAAGACCGGCTGTGTGTCTTGGGTACTTGAGTATTTGATCCTGGAGTTTTTAAAACTCTGACATGTACCTGTCCTACTGGGGATACCCGTCCTGCCCTTCGTGATGTGCTTACAGTGGTGGTAATGCTCAAAAAAAAAAAAGTTAAAATGGTGATAGTGAGATGGGTAGAAGTTAAGTTTTGCTTTTGGAGGGGTATGCTATTCTCATAGTTTCGGTGTTGAACCAAAGTATCAATTTAAAAGGTCAGATCTTTTGAAGAGAATCAAGGTATGCAAGAGAGAGAGTTGAACTGGTAATGAAGGCAAATTGTCACTTCGTTTTGGCTAATTGCCAGATATCACTGGGAGAAGATATATTTTGATGGTATTTCTAAGTTTTGCCAGGCTGTAGGTATGAATTCCTCACGCAGGATTGCTGTAAGATGGGTCCCACACAGCCCAAACTTGGTAGCTGGGTGCTTCTGCTTTCTTTCCAGGTGAGACAGTGTCTTTGGGGCAACATGGCATTTTGAAATTTCATTTCTGGAGCACCTACTTAGATTGCCAGGACCTGTCCTGGTTAAATTTTCCTTTTCCCTTAAAAGGCCTGCCTTAAAATGGGAGTCAGTTCTAAGGATTTTTCTCTGAGTTGCTTCTCCTCCTCCTCCTATAATATGCTTGCGCAGTTTGGGCTTTTACTGTGCACGTGAAAAATGAGAAGCCTTACCTCTAGAGTAAAAGTGTTGTGGCTATGAGGACTTATTCATGAGCAACAAGGAGTCAGCTGCAAAGGCTGAACCGGCCTTTCACAGTAGTATTCCTGTTGTGCTCTGAGAGACATCAGCGCGTGACTTTGAATCAAGGTCTTTTGTTTGTATTTATTGTATAGTTCTTGCAGTTTCAGGCAAAGTGTGTATTGTAGGCCTTTATTTAACATTTTCGTATAAGCAGGTGTTGATATTGACTAAAATAAGCCTGAAGGGAACCATCTAGAAGGGTTCAGACACAAAAGTAATCTATAGGGGCAAGGGATATTTTAGCTGAGGTGTGTTCAAAATGCATTTTCAACCATAAAACGGTACAGGCTGTATCCCATTTATACAAAAGGTGCTGGTAGCCTTACAAAACAGGATCATCTCAAGGTAAGAATACATTGGAATAGCTAAATCTCAGTGTGTAATTACAAGGTAAATGACAGTTCCATGCATTTTTATATATCTATGGGTTTACTCAGTAGTGTAACGTAAAAACAAGACTAGCCAAGGAGAAGAAACTATAGTAGAGCTCAGCTGTTAAAAGAACAGTGATCAGAACAAGACCGACTTCTGCGGGTGATCAGGGATGTTGCTCTGGTGTAAAAGGTGATGCAAATGTACGTGAATCTGTAAACAGCTTTTTTTAACTGGTCCTTGCAAAAAATATAATCTTGCTGTTGTGAAAAGATTTCTATTTAGTCTATTTTTTTGTGTTATTCTCTTGATAAGAGACCAAATGCCTGGTGGAAAGTTAAACAGCAAAAATGCCTTGCATATAAATATCAGCTTTTGAGATTATAGAACAGGTTTTTAGACACTACTGGTTTAAAAATGAAACTTCATTGGAGAGCTACATCTCCTTACTTTAAAATCTGAACATAGTTGAGAAAACACTTATAGAGAAATTAACATTTCAGTTGAAGTTACAAACGTAATTTCCATCCTGTCACTTTTTGGTGACCTTTTGTGACAGCTTGTCTCTATTGGAGGAGTGCATTCTTACTTGCTGATTAAAGATGTCATTTGAAACCATTTTATTACCAGGGATAGTGAAATTAATCTTGACACTTAGAGACACTAGAAGAATAATTGCTGATTCACTGCATTAAATATGTGCATGTGAGAGAACTGTACAGTCAAGATTAGAGCGTGTGCTAGTAAAACCATGCAAAAATACAGTGTATTCGCATAAATGTAGCTGAGATTTTTCCAAAATATTTTGTTATCCAAGATACAGTAGTGCTATAAAAAGTTTAAAGGAGAGGTTTTGTTGGACAACTGTTAAATTGATTTTTCTAGAGGTGCTGAGTTTATCATTTTTGACGAGAATCAAATAACTTTCAGTGGATGTGATTGAATTGTTGTCGAGTTGGTGTTGTAATTATGCTGTGGATCTACTCATAAAGAAATATGAAGAAAAAGAAGAGACTTTGGCATTGCCAAAGTGAATTGTTCTCTGTATAGCTAATTAAAAACAAAAAAGCAAACAAACCCCTACACTTATGCAGACTCCCTTGCAAGCTGATAACAATGGTTTATATATGTGGAATTACTTCCTGTTATGTTCTACTTAGTTTTTGTTTGCTGATACCTACTGGCTGAGATTTCAGGCAAGACTAGGAAATTAAGATGAGTGGTTTCACTGTCACTCTGTTGCACTGTGTGCAGAAGAACAAGATGTGATCACATTACAAGTCTGCATGATGGGGAGAAAAATAAATAAAATGGGAGAAGAGTCCCTCTCTCTCTGAATCCCTCTCGATTCAGATGGTACATGTGCATATATATATATATATATATATATATAAACACGTGTATTTCTTTACATTGTGGAATGGGATTCATGCTGTAAATCTGTACGTTACCCAGAACAACAGGGATTCTGGGGTACTGAAGCCTGGGCATCTGAATTGAGAGCTGCCCAAGGCAGGTGTAGCAGCAGAGACCTCTGTTCAGGGCTGGTGCAGGCAGGAGCTGGTGGCTTGCGGGGGACAGGGCTGCGTCCAGCCTGGCCCAGCATATGTTGGTGACGACGCACACAAGCTCACAACCAGGGAGAAGCAGTGGCCTTTTCACAGGAATCCCTGGGTGTGCTTTAGAAGAGACTAGGGAGGGAACGATGATCTTCTCTTCCTCTGCGTCTGACTTCCTTTCGAGGCAAACGTCTGATGTTTTTCAAGGAAGACATTTCCCTGCTCCCCTCCCCGCAAAATCCTCTTCCATGCTATTTTTTTCTCCTAGGTCTTTGCATGTGTGGCACAGTGCTCTGCAATGGGATAAACAGCCCACCTCGCAACTGAGCGGTCTGTGCTTTGCTGTATGGTGATTGATAGCAATGTAAAGAGCTCAGGGTGTTCATGGGGAATGAGTTTAGTTTACTGCAGGAGTCTTCTCTTTTGTAGGCTGTCTCTGAGGCTCTAAACCTGCAGTTTTGTGTGTGAACAAAATTCTTGACAGGTACACTGTTTTCTTCCGCAGCACATTGTGGAGGATGTATTCTTGATGTGTTAATGTAATTTTATATTCCTTTGTCTTCCAATCAAGTGGTTATAATGTACTTTTGTGGTCAGAGATGTGGTGTGTATGTAATGGTGCTTGCTGTAATGAATTCATGGGGATTATGTTCTGGGTTGGATGTTTTTTTTCAGGTTCACAGTTTCATCAGTGAAAGTGAAATTGTGTGCAAAACTGAAACTGTGTGCAAAACTGGATACAGTGGCTCTGATTTAAAGACACTGCCTGTAAAAGTTTGAGAACTTTTGTGTAAAATGAGAAGGGAAATAATTTATTAGTCTTCATCTTGAAGAGAGTGAAATGCACATACATGTTTAAGGTCATCAAGACTGACTTTGACCAGGATGCTCTCATCCCTTCCCAGAGCATAATCAGCATAGCTCTCTGAAGTCATTTTGTTTGGGGAAACCCATTCTTCCTTCTAACATTGTTTCTACTCAGTGTCCTCCAGCGTGGGCTAAAGAGGTTGAGAGACTCAGACATAGTCTTGTAGGAAGCCTAGCTGTCTTCCTGGGTTTTTGCTTTCCTCATGTGTGACTTTTAAGCTGTTTAACAGGAAACAGTGTTTTGAATGAATATCTGTGATAGGTACTTGCTGCAATGACTGAGCATTGCTTTCCAAACTAACTTGCTGAGTTCCTTCCTGCAGACCAACTAAAAGCCAGTGTCAGCCCTTTCACACTCGGAAACCTGTGAAGTTGCTTCAGGCATGGACAGAAAGGAGGTTTGGAATGAGAGCTGTTCTTTCCATTAAACCAGCTTTTTCCATCCTTGACAGCAGAGGATGGATAGGGTGACTGTTTTAGGCACATCTAATGCTTTAGATTGCATTGGATGAGAGGATGGTTATCTTAATTTTCCTTGCTAATACACAGTGTGCACATTTAATACCATACAAAGACTTTGGGAGTGTGATTCTCTGCCCCTTGTCTAAGCATGCTAAGAGATTTTGCTGATCGTCTGGGGCTCTGCTGATCTCCTGAGGTGGTACTAGGGCAGAAGCAGCATCTTGTAAGAACATCTGATGCAGTTGTAACTTGAGCTTTTATGTCACTTAATTCCAGTGTCAGAGAGGGGAAATGAAAGGAGGCAGACAAACGTACCACCAACGTGCAGAAATGGAATAGCAAACTATAGGGCAGATTCTGGGATTTTAGGCAGTCTGTCATGTTTGCTGTATTCTTGGACTGTCAGCAAGTTCTAAGCTTTTCTTTTAAGAACCGAGAAGCACCAGTTTTCTGCAGGTGTTGAATACCTCTGAAAATTGGGACATGCAAATTGACAGCCTTTGCAGCTCCATTGTGCAGGTAGTACTTGCAGGTAGCCAGGTAAGGACAACTGCGGCAGCAGGACTATGCTGTTCTTACCCTTCCATGCCCTTTTGTCAATCCTCAACTTCAAAAACTGACTGAGATTACTTATGAAGATGTTTAAGGTGGTGATTCAGTAGCTTTGGCTATTGCACTGGCAAGAAACGTTAATAGTTCTCTAGGTCCTTAATGATATATTCCTGATGGAGGATATGTAGCTGTGCAGAGGAGGTTTTATTATAGTGTCTTATAGCTGCTTTAAGAGTGCTGTGAAATGAGAAATATTTCTATTCTGATCTTGAGATACTGCAGCTTTTACTTGTAGTATTAGCAAGTAACAAATTTCTCCTGAAAAATTGGTCTCTATACCCGGATTCCTTTAAGAGCAGACTTCATTTTAATAGAAAAATGGAATTCTTGCACTAATTGTTATTCATATGAATTCAAAATATGTTTTTATAGGTCAGGAATGTGTTTCTTGTAGACTAGTTTAATTTTTCGCTCTTAACTGCAAAAGTCAGTTTCAGAGGTAACGAGAGATGTGACTGGCACATGGCAAAATGCTCAGCTGCAAGTCTGGGTTCAACTTTATTCCTCTTAAATAACCAAAACCTGGTGAGTGGCACTGCTGCTAGTGTCACAGTGTGCTTGCTGAATTCTGTTTTGGATTTTCTTTCTAAATAACTTGATTACCCGGGTCTGTAACTGTATAGTTTTCTCTTAGTTTTATCAGCATTGTCCCAGATTTCCAACAAACTTGGCAGTTTTTGTTGAGTGCCATCTGTTCTCTGGTGTCTGCCTGTCGGGTGGATTGGGTGGGTGTTAGCAGTGGTTATGTATTTGACTTGAGCTGAGCACACAATTTAAAGTCTGCTCCACGTGGCATTATCACTTGTGAAGCACAGTTGGTTCTTCAGCCATGTACAAGAAATAAAATAAGCAGTTACATACTGCAAAAAAAACACCTCATCGACCAGAAATGGAATACGCCCATGTGCAAAACATTCTGGTGGGTAAAATCTGTTTTTATGGAAGACTCAACATATCCTTGATAGTAGAGTTTGCTTGGGCTTTCATTTTGCTGCCTGACATTTCTGCGGCTAAGTGAGAGGAAAAACAAACCTTTTTGTTCATGTTTGTTTCATTCACCTGCCAGTTTTTGCCTGTGCACCAGACACAAGTGTCTGTGTGGTTTTTGCTGTTGAAGGTGTCTTTAATGAAATGTTAACATGCCACCTAAAGGAGATCAAAGTGCCTGCAAATTTTGTTAAGTTGCGGGGATGCTTCTGTAGTTCTAGTGTTTTTCATGGTATTTTGTGTGTTTTCAGCTTGAAGCTAAAATATTTCTCTTTTTTTTTTTTTAACAGAACTTTCTGCAGAAGCCAAAGCAGCATTACTTGAATTTGAAGAAAGGGAAAGGCAGCTTAAACAAGGACGGTATGGCTCAAGGAGAGGAGGGCGAAGAGGAGGCTCAGTCATGTGCCATGGAATGGGAGAACAAAGGAGAGACAATAACGATAGGGGAAGAATGAAGGATCATAGGCCTGCACTGCTGCCAAACCAGCCATCGACAATGGTACCTTTTAACCCTTAGTATTCTTTGAATGTACTTGCAAGGAATTATGATGAAAGGCATTCTAAATTGTGAATCTTTATGAAGGTGGAATATAGGTATTCCTACACACACATTTTACTCTTTCAGGGCGCTGTTAGGCAAGGTGGGCTCTGCATAAGGTGGTGATCATAAAAGTATGGGATTAGTCCTGCTACCAGCCTCAACCTGAGGAATCTCAAGGCCTCTAAATCAAAAGCAGATTTTGACTCATATAATCAGGCTTTCTACTGCCTTGTATATGCGTGGAGGAGTAAGATAATTCCTTTGAGAAGTCCTCTACATGCAACATGGGAACATGTTCAGTCCCACATTACTAAATGAGTTTAAAAAAAAAAAGAATCTGTGAAATAATTTTTGAGTTTTTTGAAACTGATTTTTTTTTGTTGACACTTCTTTAATTTTTTAATTTTTAAAAAAATCTGTTTATTCCTACCGTACTACTGTGGAGGCAAATAGATATGAAGGAAAGTAATCACCACTAGATAAATCAGTTTCTTAGGCTTTCAGATGAAATTTAACTTTGTTACTATTTTTTTTTCCTGCCTGTGCTTTGTATGACAGAATAGAAGACTTTACTTTTTCCATCCCAAAACACAGTAGGTTTAGGATCCAGAGGTATCCCAGATTCACTTTTTTTTTTTTTAACTGTTTTACAGTGTACTGGAAGCTGAGATTATAGAACAAAGCTTGTGAATGCCTTTGCAGGACAAGGTCATCCGTATTAAACAAAGGGGACTTTTTCCAACAGCAGTAACTCTAGGTGCTGATCGCTAGCAGGAGTTGGTGGCTGGCTCAGTGATTGAGAGCCCTGCAGTGGAATGTTTTAAAACAGTGAAGGTGGAATTGTTTTTTCTATATTGCTGCAGTCTTTGCTACTTATTTTGATCTTAAATGTTGTAAACACTTCTGTGCTCATCATAATATCTTGTGCATGCTTTGTAGCTGCTTTGCTTGATGTATGTGGCTGCTGGGAAAAAAAAAAAACAGATGTCACATCTTTGTTACTAAAAGGTTGTGTGCTTGGGACTCTTCGTGCACTATGATTTGAAAGTTACTGGCCTAGGGCTGACCCATAGTATCAGTGAGTTCAGAAGTAGAAAAATGAATGTGTCTGAAGAAAAACTTGATTTATTTTATTATAAAAGATTTTGGCTACTCATGTTTGAGAGTGCTGAACAAGAGACTGTCTTTTTGTTATGAAAAGAATCTTTCAAGGTGTCTGTAAAGCAGCTTAATGTTTTTCTCTTTCAAGCAGTATGGATAGATGGGCAGCACTGATATCTTAATATAGCTTAACTTGTACTTTGACTTTTCTTCCTACTGTTAGGTCTGTCTTCTCTCTAAGGCAGAGAAGAAGAGAGAGGCTCTCCTATACGTGAGGCGAAAGTTAGGGGATTTGCTTTGATGTTGGGCCTTATATTTCAGTGCATCGTATTGCAGCCGATGGCAGTTTCAGCAGCGTATGCAGAACTCTAACCTATGAGATTAGGAAGTTTCACTGTTAAAAATACGTGAACAAATGAATGTGTTCTGGTAACGTTCTCTGTGTGCATCCTAGGCACTACTGATGCTCAGTTGCAAATTTTGTCTTTTTCTTGCCCTTTGCCACCCTCTTCACATTAATGTCCCTGATTGATTGTTCCTTTGCTTTCCTGTGCTGATGGATCTTAACAGTTCCACTCAATTTGATGCTATAGGAAAAGGTTTTTTTTTCCATTCATACTTGGCCTTAGTTCTCCAAAGGTGTCTTAATTTTGTTCTGGTTTGTGTCAGGTTATATGAACTTTAAAGCCTATTGACTTTATTCTTTTGTCTGACTTTAGACTCATTCACAGAGGTTAATTCCAACACACCAGCAACCTGTTAGGAGTCTGTTCCAGCACCAGCAGCAACAGCAGCAACAACAGCAGCAGCAACAGCAGCAACAACAACAGCAGCAGCAGCAGCAACAGCAACAGTTACAATCTCTGCTTCCTTTACAGCATCAGCATCATTCTTCTCCTCCTCCAGGGCTACATATGCCCCCTCAGATAGAAACACCTAGAATAATGATGACTCCACCACCAGTGACACCTCAGCAACCGAAGAACATACACATAAATCCACATTTCAAGGGGACGGTAGTGACGCCTGTACAAGGTGAGCTTTCTGAGCTTCCCAGTCGTTAGCATATGAGGCATCTTGCCCTTTGTCAGGGAAGCAACAGTTTACTTGTTTGTCTCTTCATGGAAATGTGCTTCGGGCTGATATTTTTTTTTCCTTAAATACTTTTCCTGAAGTAAGATGTGAAAAAGAAACTCATATAAAAAAAAGACAGTGATACACTTCTGTTGTTGGATTGTGGCCAGCTGAAGTAGTAAAGTCTTTTCCACTTTTTTATCATGTTTACTGTTTGAAAGCCTTCAAAGAGCAATAAAACTGGAAAGAGAATGTTTTTAAAAGTAGCGGATATTGGTTTTTAATAGTAGGTTTAGAATCAATACTGCAGTTTAGAATTTCCCACATCATTCTAGGTTCAGCCAAGCAGTCACAGAATGACCGCCCACCTATTTCAGTGAGAATACACAAAGGCAGTCCTTGAACTGTAAATGCTGTGTGAAAGGTACAAGCTGCAGTCCTCACTTGACAAGATACATGCTTTCAGTTCTCCTTTCAGTTCCACATGTATGATTATTTGATTCAGAGCCTGCAAGTACACGCTCTTTCTGTAACTCAATACAAGCACCCTTTGGGCTACAGTTCTTAGAGCAGCTCTCAGCAAACAGAGCTGTTAATATTACTCCTTATTTGGGAAATCTTTAATCCCCAAGAGGATAAAGAAAAAGCACCTATATATCTCTGACTCGTGATTCAGTTGGAACTAGACAAAGCAAAACAAACGTATATGTATTTACCATTACATTTTCTGTATTTTTTCCCTCCTTTGAATCAGCAGAACTCCAAGCCAGTGTTATCTTTGCTTCATTTATTTGCCCGCTGAAAGGTAGGAATTTGGCAGGGTAGGATATTGCCAGTTGATAGAAATCTGTTAGGCTTCTCACAGATGGGTTCACAGTAGCTGCTTTGTAGAGATTATTTCACTTTTTCATGTCTAATAAAATCAGTGCTTCCCATCAAATTATGCATCAGGACAGATTATCTGGAAGCAGTCCAAAAGATCCTTTAGTCTTGGATGTATGCCTTCTGTGCATTTGACTAACATTTCCAAAGCAACAGTTCTTGGTTTGTGAAAAGCAAAAATAGCTTTTTTAGACTATTCTAGATGCCCCTCCTCTGTCCCTGTGAAACAGTTAATGTCTGCATCTATGTGAGCAGATTTCCTCCTCATGCTAGTAATGGCTACTGGGATTTTTGGTTTTGCCTGGTGTCAGAAGTACGGCAGTGTATCTTCTTTCTTTTGTATGAGCTGCTTTTTCATGTAATTAAGGTGCTTCAGGCTTGTCTCAGCCTTACCACAGTGTCCGTGGTACCTTTGGCATTCTAGGGACCTTGCTTTATCTTGAGCATAATCTTTTCTTCCTCTCTTAATTTGTTGCTCCTAATTTTAACCAAGTTGCATACGTGCATGTTAGGAGATCTTCAGTACTGGATTTGTAGTCCGTTGTGTGGCTTTTTTCGTCTTTTTAAAACTTACACTTGCTGACTTTTTGTGCACATACTTTAGTTGACTGGTAGCCATCCTCTCAGAATGAGCAGCCCCAGAGTGATCTGTTTTTCAGTGGTAGAAGACCTGTATGGCAGCGAGAAAGATCTTTGCTCTGTTAATGGCAACGGGTTCATATGAAATAACTTAGTGCCATCTGTTTTACTGAAAGGATTCTCTGCAAGACTACCGAATATTTCTGCTGCTAGGTGTGCAGCATACTGTTAAGTGCAATTGTTAAAATTCTAGTGATTTAAATCGAGCCTCTTAATTAGTGAGCAGTCAGTCATCTGCAGTGGCTGTTAGAAGTGGCCGTCTCAGCATACAGTAGTAGACTTACGATAAATGAAAATATACATTTACACACCTAAGGAAAATATGTAAGGCATCAGGTATATTCTTCAGGGAAGATGAGCATAATTCTAAAATCATCATAGTCAGATGAATCTTCAAGCATTTTCAGTGTAGGCATGCAAATGGTAGACAGAAATTCCAGTGTAGGGATAACCGTTCTAAACTTCCTTTTAAAAAATCTTGCTCAGTTTAATGCCTCTGCTTGGGGTTCCAGCAGGGAGAGCCTGGTAGCTGACAACACTAGCATGTTTGTCACGCAGCAGCAATTATTTAAGGGTAACAGGAACTATGAAAGAGATGAGAGTAATTTCATGTTCTTGATGATGTCCTGCCCCTTCTCAACTGAATCTATTTCCAGATACGAGGCTTTTTTACATATCAGAGAATAGTCAGGCACAAAGTTTATTTTGATTCTGTTTAAAACGCGATGCCTGGAAGTCAGAATGCCATGTCTGGAAGTGCATGATACACACACGTAGATTCCCGTATTTTTAATGGTGTGCTATCATGTTTTCATGTAGACTGACATTTTTTACCTCTGTAGTTTTGTGGAAGGAATAAGCCCACATACTTTCAATTGTCTGCACCAAGGGCATTTGTTCTAACTTGCAAATCATAGAAATATTCGTTCTCAACATCCTTTTGGCCTGAGTTCATCTTGAAATGCATTCAGTATATCAGTATTTTCTAAAATAGACTAAAACATGTAAATCGTCATGAAATTTTCATTTGAATACAACAGCATATATAAGGTCTTCTGTAGCCAGCTACTTCAGCCTGAAAGTGAGTTGAAGCACTCTTGAAGAATCCTTTCATTGGCTTATTTTTGTCTCAATGGCAAATCATGTGTCTAGGTTAAAAAATAAATAAATAAAAAATCCAGCAGTTGCTTCTGTCAAGTCAGTTTTTTCAAACAAATTTCTAATATTTTTTAGTCTTTGAAGCTTCATAAATGATTAAGAAGGACTCAGTCTGTCAGAAGCCTTAATGGTTATGTGAGCGTCTGTTCACACCTGCTGCGGATAGTGTTCAGTTAGTGTTCAGTTGTGCCTTTTGTGGCATTTGAATCCCATGTCTTTCTGTTGATTACCTGTCATAATTTTCTCTTTTTTGTGTCCCATTTTGTAAATTAGTTTTGAGTTGTAAGAGGAGATTTTTGGCTGAATGCTTGTCCAAATTTGAGTCGGATCAATTTACAAATACCGGAGGACTACAAAGTGCAAGTAGACACACTATGAACTACTAGTTCAGCCTGTGATTTAGGTATTCAATGTTTTTTTCCCCTTGATGTTTACACCACAAATAACTATTTCATGGGTACTGTGGTGCTGCCAACATTGACAGGAACTACTGATGAGCAGTTTGTGGCAGCTCAGTGGATTAGTGTGCCATTTACCTTTTTAAAAACTGGTGTCCTGGGAAAAATTATAATTCTTCTAAATCATTAATATGGGAATTGCTGCTTCATCTTTTCAGGTATAGCCTTGAAATTTACAGCTAAAAGCAAATTAATCCTCTTAAAATAGCATCTAACAACATGTTGTGTTTGAAACGTACCTTTCAAATCTGTGGAAGATTTCATGTTGAGGAAATGAATGCTTATTTGAGAATTCTTTGCTGCTTCAGCAGGTGTCCAAGGACTGAAATGATGCTGAGTTTGAACTATCTTTCATGAGTATTAAATTAATTTGTTTAAAAATATATATAACTCTGTATATGTTCCTGCCAGAGGCAGGATACTGAAATAGACGCGAGAGCGCCCTACAGATGAAGTTTCTCTGCATTTCCCACCTTATGTGATTTTTCTCAGACTTGCCTCTCTGACCTGAGCTATTTTAGTCCTTGGTCTGTCAAGAGCATGCTGTCAATTTTTTTTAAGTGGTCATGGCTGTGCAATACTGACAGATGTTTTTTAGAAGCCACGATGAGACTGACTCATTTTCTCATGTAACCTGATCATAAGTTTGCACACAGTCCTTCAGAGCTGAAAGATTGGTGCACGTAGTTTACCTATTCAGCCCACGAAGCAGTAAACTGCAAGTAATTAACAGTGGATGGAAGGCAGACGTGGACATGAACTAAAAATAGTTGCTAACGCATTAGCTCTTGTGCCTGTATTACTGAAGAAAAAGGAATTTTTTGAGGCATGTTAGAAAACTGTGTTGTGAAATGGAGCCGGTTTAAGGGAGAAGGGTGCATTTCTTAACACCTTTCCTGCTCTCAAGTGTTACACAGTTGGCTACAAAGTCATTGTTTAACCCTGTGTGGGAAACATTTTCCCTATCATTTTCAAATGCTAAGCACAAATTGAAGGAAAATAGCCTTACTTACAAGTTTTTGGTAAATGAGCAAACGCATTTGGTGCTGTTTAATTGAAATGCTTTATTTAACTTCTCTAGACCTTTTGTCTAATACTGACATATTTGTACTTTTAACCATTTAGACGATCCAAAGAGGAGAAAAAAAAACAAAACAAGGAAAAATGGGAAATCAGTTATTAGACTTTGTGCTGGGCATTCACATAAAGATCGAGTTCCCGAGGCGGTCCGGCTGTAGTTACTTTATGCATTTTGCAATCATTTTAAGTGGTTGTTTTGGGACATTGAATTTCAAGAAAACAGATAGAAAAAAGTTACATGAAGAAGTCATCCGTGTTAGTCCCCGAACTCCTAATTTTGGAGAAGTTATTTTTCAGGAAGAGGGTCGTATTATTTTTTATTTTTTTTGGTGACTCTATGAAATATGAGTCTGTCTTCCGAGATCAGCAGTTGTGATTACACAAACTATGACTATGGTTGCATGTTCCATTATAGTGACAAAGCCACATTAAGAAGTTCTTGCTTGCTCTTAATTGCTGCTACCTGCCTCATTTTACCCTTCCATGAACAGTGATTTATGCCAGCTAGCTTTTCTGATGCCAGTGTTTGCTATGGGAAGCGGGTGGTGAGACTGGGAGATACGTAGGAAACGAGGGGCACTAAGTTGAGAAGGTGAGTTAATTACGTGTCCTTCTGTTTGAAACATGAGATTATTGTTAAGAGTCCGTGTCAGCTTTGTCTGAGACATACCTCTGGCTGAATACATACTGTTTTTTTTTCCTTCATGAAGCAAGAAGCAATCTCATTCTGGAGAATGCAGAATCAAATTATGTAAATGAACGAGGAGAATCCTAATTGCCCTGTTGCATGTTGTGGGGGAGGGAATGGTTGCTTAAAGTTAATTGTAGGAGCTGTGACGTGCGAGGGTAAATGTAGCAGATTTTAATCATGGCTTCTTATTGCAACCACTTTTGGAAATAACAGCAACAACTGTTAGGTAAAACAAATGGTGTTAAAAGGTGCTTCTTGTTTCAGTGCCCTTGCTGCCAGTTCCAGCCCAGCCAAGACCTGCCGTAGGACCCCAGAGATTTCCTGTGAGTAGCAGCTGTTTCTTCTTCTTTGATATGGATAAGCATACATTTGCAAGGAAATATTAATACAGCAAATAAAGGCTGTTCTAGTGAAATATAATTTTAAGAATTTGTAAATATTGACAGTACACTCTGCAGTTGAAAATGTTTGTTAAAAGCTTAAGGTCAATGGATTTTTGAGAGTAGAATTAATTCTGTTTAACTGTAAAATTGTTGAACCAATCTCTCCAGTGGGAGAGGCGTGAATGCATCTTGTCTTAAGGAATATGGGCTCCATTTTATTACTTGGGTCTTTCTGTATAAATAGAATCCTTACTTTATTTGATATAATAAAGGCTATTTGGAAAAAAATCCCTAAGCTTAAAAAGTAGCATATATTTTTATTGTAAAAATCAGCAAAATTGTATTTTTATCATTACTTCAGGCATTTAAATGCCTTCATATTTTTGTATCAAGAAATGAGAATGGCATTGTATGACCTTGTTTTTTGTATGTTTCTAACTTGTAAAACAAACAAGAGCATCGAACTGTTTCACAAGAATTATTTTACTCGTTTTTTTAATTCTAATAATGTAGAGAAGTACCTTTCTAGATAATTTTTCAATATTTCACAATTCTGTTGTCGTGAATTTTTAATTCAGATGGTTTGCAAATAATCAAAATAAGCAAAAAATACATATATTTGTGCAATATTGCCTGAGGTACTTTCAAGTAACAACTTGTATATTATTTCCCAAATACATAAACCACAAAAATTATCCTCTGTTAATGCTTACAGTGTTGAAGGGGGAAAGTAGGTGTTTGTGAACATCTGTGTGGTATCACACAGTAAATTATTTGCATAGAGGTCAGATGTGTTTGGAAAAAACAGATTTTGGAAACCTGCTGTGACTTTTGATTGCCATGTGCATACCTGGCTGGTTTTGATGCAGAATATTTGTTCAAGATATCTAGCTAAGCAATTAATGTCCGTGTTTGGTACAGTAGCTGAGTTCTTAAATTGCCACATTTCTTCTGTGAAGTATGAAAAGGTTAAACAATATAACTGCAGTTTCATCAACTAAATTTATGTAATTTATGCCAACATTTAAACAGGAGATATTTTCTTGTTTAAAATTATTGTGGGTTTAAGGGCAAGAGTTCTCTTCAACAGCCTTTAGTATTAAGTAGAAACCTTATTAACATCTTAAAAGTAACTATTTAAAAAGCAAAGGAAACCATACATGAGATACTTGTGATGTGAACTTGCTTGTGCCAATAAACACAATTTAGGATTGAAAAGACATAGAAGGACAAGTAATATCTGTAAAGGCATTGTAATTGACATCTTTGAAGTGTGTTTACATCAGTGTAGAAAAATTGGAAATTATTTTTTTTAAATTGACTGTGAAATTAGATTTTAATTCTGTTCACTTTTGTTTTTACAAGTCAAGAAGTACTGCAAACCTAGCTAATCCTGTATGCAACAGTTTTTTAAATGGAATAAAATGGATTGAACATTTTTGTTAGGACTGCTCCTTTTGCCTGAAGGAAAACACTGAGTGCTTGTTGCCTTTTTATGTAAGCAATGTACTAGCAAAGAGTCATTTTTTTTCATTAAGAGAAGGAAGGCTGTCTTAACTAAGAGGATGCAGTACTGTGATTTGCCTGCCTTGAGTGTTTTTTTCCACTTCAGCTAGTTACCTGCTCTGTGACCCTGAGAAAGGTGCTTAATCTTTCCCTGACTCAATAATTTGTAAAATGGGTATAATATGGTCTTCCCTTATGAAGCACTTTATAAATTTTGCATAGGTTATCAGATATATTAGGATTAGGAATTAAGTGTCACTGTGTACATATCGCGTGTTTGTTTTATTAAATGTAGTATGTTAGCTCTTGAGCTGAAGACAAATTTACTTTCTGACTTGAACGTTTTATCTTGCAGAGCTACCTTTTCTTGCTTTGTTACATGTCAAATGCCTCTGTGCTGTTAGAATTCACTTGTTTATGTATAAATGTTGACTTATAGCAGCATAGCAATGGTTGGACAACTTTGCTGACAAGCCATTTGAAAAAGGTCAAAGAAGTATTCCCGACCATGGTACATTCTTCCTTTTTCTCATTATAAAAGGAATCTGTGGATATGTGAAAACTTGACTTCTGTTTTTAGGATCACCTGATCTTAGCATAAGAGTCAATCAGTCTTCTGTTTGCTTTGTTTCTTAAAAACTCTGGGGTTAAAAATACTTCTAGGTTGCTTTCCCCTGTGACTTTGAACTGGATGGCTTATTTTGCTTGAATGTGGCAGAGGTGCACAAACATTAAAGGTAATGACGTTCTCATGAGGGAGAGACCCACATGTGGCTAGTGACCTAGCTAAAAGAAAAACTGCCTCTGAGTAACTGTCTCATCTAGCAGAGGCTTATCAGCACAGAGAGCCCCTGTGTGTTACAATTGTGAGAAGAGCTTCAATCAGAGCTAATCAATTGCAAGTCATAAATCCATTGGAAACCAGGTGTTATTAATTTAGGGCTAATGAAGTGACTTGTAACCATGTAATGGTTAATTCTTACAACCTTTTGCAGAAGGATGTAATTGAAGAGTTGAACAAAGTTGTAATGAGCATGTTAGCATATTGGTTTCAGTTCTAAATTATAAGAAATAATGTAGTATTAAATCAGGGTAATGTTGATCACGATCCAGTCTGCTTGGATTTGGGACTGATTAAATTCACTTAACAGCCCTGGATGTAAATGTTAATGTTTCAGGGTAGGGCTTATTTCTGAATTATTTCTTACTTAAAGCTTAACCCCTTAAGTGTTTAGAGAAGAAGTACTAGAAAGGATCTAGCAGAATTTATCCATTTGTATTCCCTATTTGAAGTTATTTGAACATGTAGAGGAATTTTGAAGCAGAAAGGAAGTTGTCTATTTCTTACTCTGTAATCATTTGAGGTGACTTAGTGGGAATAATATTTGAGAGGTGTGGTCAGCTAATTAGGACTGAATTAATGGTGGATCTGAGGGTTGTTAGTAGCTGAGAAACATGATAAACTTGTGCTAACTGGAAGTTAAAGCCTCAAGTTGTGCGAAGGCTCATCCAAGTGAGTATTCTTCAGGTGGTTGCATTTAATAATAATTCAGTCTTCAACTGTAGTTGATGCTAGTGTTTTTCCAGGTACTGGAATTTACCGGGAACTGTTCAAGTGCCAACTGAGTCTTTAGAAAAAACTAAGTTATTTAAAGAGGAGATAGGCTAACATCTTTGGGTCCTTCTGGAGGTCTAGCTTTACGTATCACCTGCATTCAATGTAAAGTGGTTAAAATGCCTTTCTCTGAGTTACTGTCTCAGTGTCACAGTGTTTCACAAACAAGATTTTTTGGGGGGACTAATCTGTTTGAAGGAAAGTGATTGGAGGTTTATTTACGGGCTGGTTGTATGGATCTCCTGAATTTTTACAAGAGGGACAGTTGTGCTTCCTGTCTTGTGGTGTTTATCTAGGCTAGCTTCTCCTTTAAAAGGGAAACAGAAGAGGTGTTTCTAAACACTCTATATTTAGGTTGCTACTAACTGACTACTGTAGAGGCCAGACTTTTAATGTGAAACAAAACCATTTGCTTTCAAATGGCAATTTTCGTGAGCTGAGTTGATGGTCCAAATCTTTTCATCCCTTATGTGGTTTCACCAGCATGTTTTGTGTTTGAAATATTTCAGCATTTGCCTGAAGGAAAGGTGAAGACCTTTTACTTCAAACATTACTTAATTTTATTTAACACCAAGGAAATTTTCACAAGCGGCACAATTGTGTGGGATTTTTTAAGGACATGTGAAAGTGGAGCAAGTTGTTGTTATGCCTGTTTTGAGACAGAGTGCCACAGCGTTTTCCTTGTCAAAACTCTTCAGACAGAAATAGGGGATCCTTGGCATATCCCAGTCTAAGTCTGGAACAAGATGTTTTGTGTGAAGAGGGAGTTGCAGAGAACCTTCCTTACACTGCTTGAGGCAGAAGAGAGGAATAGCTTCCCCTGGCTCGGGGCTCTTCATTCCCCTTCTATCTCTGTTATGGTTTGTCCTCTGAAACTGCTGCAGAGAGAGCGGAGGCTGGCAGTGTATCTGTATTCCTTTTGCCAGGAGAATTTTCAGGGAAGTTGGATGAAAACCTGTTTATCTGTTGTCCTTAACCTAACACCGTTGGTGTCCCACAGACAAATTTTCTTAATTTTGGTCCTTTTGAGTTTCAGAGCTGAAACTAAGAATAGTCTGAAGTGGCATGAAGCAAAAAAGGAAGCAGCGCTAGTGTCTGACCAGCTTGTGCCAGGAAGGCTTTGAGATGCACAAAGCTTTCCTCCTTTGATAGGACACCTGTTAGTGCACTGGGTGCCTTTCAGGTCACTGTTGAATTCAAATCTAAAAAAGTTGAATTGCATGATGTATAAATTGTTTTATTCAGTATAAAAATAAGACCTTAGTCGAGCAACTTGTCCTCAGGCAACTGAGAATATTCTTGTGAATATTCTACATCTTGTCTTTTCAATTCTCAGGAGTGGTTTTTTAACATAATTTGGGTTTGGAATTTACCTTAAAATTTCTTCTCAAAATGGTCCTTATCCCAAAAGAATACTTGAAGATTTTTTTCTTAAACTGCAAAACCTTACTGAACTTTCTTTAGAATCTCATTCAACATTCTTCAACTTCATCTCCAGGATATCAGCTGTTGTTGTAAATGGATGCTGTGAGAATGAATTGATTAATTTTGATTCTGTTTTTCAATCATTTCTGAAATCTCTAGTTTGACAAACCTTGAGCTTTGAAGTATTGTTTGAAATTCAGACACTTTAAAAGCACTGCTTTATGTTTTAGCCTGTGAGAGGTTTTTGAGTAAGTGCCCAGTTGTTGCTCAGATCATAGGTTACTGTCCTTCATTTTTGCCCCTGGCTTGAAACATTTCCTTTACACACACACAAAAAAAAAAAGTATTAATGCTATATTAAATTGTAAAAGGTATATTTCAATATAATCTACTTTTATTTTTTTTTCCTGAAGTGGTCCTTGGGCTGACTTGGATAGACCTATAACACCACTTCTGCAAACTTGGATCAGTTTAATAGATTTTACAATGTACTTGGGCCTGGGGGTGTGTCTTTGCATAAACACCTCTTGCGGTCTGTGAAAGCAGAAGTTTGCAGTGCTTTTGTAAATAAAACTCGTTACAATACTGTTTCCTGATCATTGTGGAAAATGTAAATAAGGAGGTTTTTTTCCAAAATTCCTAATTCCATTAGGAATTGCTATGAGTAAGTAAGGGTTTCAGCAACCCTTTCTAAGGTCTTGGCTCATGTTTTCCAGTGCCTACAGTAAGGACAATTTTAAGCAGTTCTGCATCTGAGAATATTCAGTTCTTTTAAACTGATATTTAGCAAATAATGAGATAGTAACTAGTACATGCTTGCAGCAATGTTTATGTAGGAGATAAACTGTTAATGGAAATAGAAAGTCACTTGTGAAAATGATTCTCCTACTTCCTCACAATTACTCTGCTTTAGCTATGGCTTTACTATAATGAGTAACAGTAAATGAAATTTTCACTCTATTACTGTGTCGTGGTAGCAGATCACAGGTAGTGTAGAAAGCATTTTGTTTTCATTTAACAGGATGCATGGTATCAGGTGGTGTTGATTGACATTTCTTGGATAGTGCTTTATACAGCATTTCATGCAAATCATGTTTGAACGAGACTGCTGCATCAAATTACATTTCTTTCAGATTATAGCCCTTGCAGATGTGAGACGGAGCTTGTTCAGCAGCTAGCAAAAAGCTTTCGTTTTGAACACTTACTGTTTTCACAACTTGACTGCAAAGCCCTGTAATTACAGCACTTAAGGTAGTGAAGGAATGATGGGCACTTTCTCTTATCAGATCTATAAGTAGTTGCAAGCAGATGCAGCATGAGATCCCTCCAGCTGTCAAATATTGTCAGGCTGGCATAGAGGGAATGCAGTTTAAAATGCAGGTGACATAATACCCAACATCCTCCATTTGCTAGTGGGCTTCTGATTAATCACGATTACCATACATTATCATACCATCAAATTTAATCATATCAATGAATTCCCATTTGCAGGAGGAGCAGCAGCAGCTAAACATGATGGTAACAGCTATTAAATAAGAGAGAAATAGATGGCTTCTAAATGTAGTAACCCTTTAACTTGTCCTGCTAGCTCCAGTGTGCGCATGCTCTGTAGAAATTAAAATCAAACAGAAAATGTGTGCGCTTATATTCCATAGTTTAAGTAATTGCTATTTAGGACTGCTAATAAAAAAACAGAGTTGAAGATTTTTTTTTTTGTGTGTGTCTTGTTGACATTAAAATTTCTACAGTTCAGTATCTGGTTTAGTACCTGCTAAGTGCAGAGTCACAGAACGGTGAGAGGTTGGAAGGCACCGCTGGAGGTTGTCTTTCAACCCTCCTGCTGAAGCAGGACCACCTCGAGCTGCGTGTCCAGGAACATGTGCAGATGGCTTTTGAAGATCTCCAAGGAGGAGACCCCACAACCTCTCTAAGCAACTTGTGTCAGTGCTCCATCACCTGCACAGCTACAAAGTTTTGGTTTGGGTATATTTTTATGTGTGTATATTTTATATGCAGGCACACATGCACCTATATATACACACATAAAAATACTGTATTTACAGATTTCTACATGTAATCATATTTCTATTATATCTATTATATATTACATGTAATGATCTATGTGTATATGTATATATAAATGATTAGATATAAAATAGATTGATTCTGATATATTTGTATGAATGAAATTTGAACTTTTTAAACTACATGAGCAAACGATAAATTTTTATTAAGCACGCACAAGTATTAAGTGTATGGCTGCATAGCCATTAATTAGGCAGTTAAAGATATTTTGCAGATGTCAAGACTCCTCTTACAAAGAAATCCAATTACAGTGTACAATTGACTTCTTACTACAATACAGTAAGACTAATCTAGTGCTTAAATACTGAATGCAGAGCTAAAATATACTTGTTATAACATAGTCCTAGATGATAGTATAGTTCTCAAGCTGTTTTCACTGAGCTGTGAAACATCCTTCTCGAAAACAGTATATTTGTCATCACAGTTAAAAAAAAAAAAAAAAATCTTATCAATAAACTGGTATTTATTCACCTTCTGTACCTTGAGTTCTTGCTGTTCAGTATGTGAAATGAAAAAACCACGCTTCAGTATAAAATACTAAATTGTACTACTGATTACAGTAAACTGAATTACAGTAATATTAAGTGTTGAATATGGAATACTCCAAAAGACAAGTATATTCAGGCCTTCATAATCAACATGCGAGTAGAACTTGCAAGTACATTGGTAGCCCTGGGTGTGTAAAGTTCTTGCATCAAAGTGTTTGCAAGGTCGGAGGTACAGAACATCTCCAAAATGAAATTTCTGTACAGAATTATAAATAAGGAATCTTGTAATTTAACTACTAAATAGATCTGAAATGTCACAGATCAAAGTCCAGTTTAACAGCAATTGTAGTATTTGTCTTCTGTAAAGATGTCTTTTCTTTCCCCCCTTTTTTTTTGTGGCCATCTGAGCATTTTTAGTTGAAGGGAGAAGCATTGTCCCCAAGTCACATCTTTGAGGTTTTCACATTGTTTTGAAATTAACTGAAAGTTCACTGTCGAACTTGGAGCGTAATGTAGAAATCCTGAATTTGATATTCTATTTGATATTCATTTGAGTTTTGATTCTAATCGTAGGTGACATGCAGGTCACCAAAGTATGCTAGGTCAATAAACATTCTAATAATATTTCCATATAATGGTCTCTAGCCTCAGGATAAGGTGAGACTATTTTTATAATATATTTTTATAGGTGTTTTATGTCAATAGTTGTGAAAGCAGAAGAGATACAAAATGTGCCGTTCTTTTGGGTCCCTAGTAATATACCTATTCCTAGTAAACTATTAGCTTTGAACACAGAAATACGCAGGAGGATTTTTAGTGTTTGAAATTAAAAAAAAATAAAAAATTTTTCTTCTTTCACAAGAGTTCCTTGTTCTGGCACTAATGTCTGTTACACTCTTTGTCCATGTTCAGCGCATTTTCTGAGAATTGTTTATGAATGGGACCACTGGTCCTGCAGATTCCATCTTCTAACTTGCAGACCTCAATGGTAGAGCAGGTGGGAGTCCAAGAAACCAATCTGTAACGTTATCCTTCAGAGTAGCATTGGTTAGCTTAAGTAACCAGGGATTCGTGTCTCCCTCCTTGCTTGTACTGGTTTTCTGTGAAGGTTGAATTCCATTTTAGGATCTGAAACAGTGTCATTGGACACTAGTTATTTTTCATGCAAATCTTTTATGTACAAGATCTGGTCAGATCACAGGACTTGTATTTAAACATTCCAGTGCGGTTTACCTCCTGGAGCTGTGCAGTGGCAAAGAGAAGCTTGTCCAAGTTACATGGTACATTTCAATATTACAAATTATTTTTGGCTTGGTTTAGGGAAATAGCAACCTGTTCTTTCTCAAACTGAATCTGTCTTAATGCTAGGGTCTACATGCACGAACTAGCAGTTACTGGCGTTTTCCTTACATTTCCTTACATTCCTTTTCCTTGCATTTTCCCCTTAGAAAATGCATTCCAGAAATGTTGAAGACGTGTATGGGTAGAATACATTAGTTCTCTCGAGTTTCATGATCTCTCTGAACTTTATTTTTTGTCTCTCTTGACTGAAATGTATTAAAGGCATAAACTTTTATATAAGGCCTTTTTATAACATTGAATCCATTGGGAATATTTTGGTACCTGTTAGGTTTTAGCTGACCTTGATGGAATTATGGTTGTCAAGAGACATCGCAGGGAGCCTACAGGTTCATTCAGACTGTATTTGAGAAAATACCAAGGCTGTTTTATTCCAAAATTTCAGAGAACCATTTGCTTTCTGTATGCTGTGTGCAATAAATGAGAATACTGTGAAACTGGCATGTAAGGACCCATGTTTTGTGAGATGTATACATTTCTACTTGAAAAATTTTAAACCATATTTAAGTTATGTGAAAAAGGGCTTCTTACACAAAAGGATGAAAAGTCACTTCCTTGCACTGGAAGGTTGGCATTTTAGGAAAGCTTTTCGAAAAGTCTAGTAGCTAGTGAAATAAGAGGATTAACATCTTGTGACAGATGGCTATAGTTTTAATTGTCATAGGTTATAGTGGTCATTATTCTTTGCATTTAAACCATATAAGAAGAATTAACTGAGTGGCCCTGCTTAACTGTCAATGGGGTTCTCCTCGCTCTTTGCATTTTAAGTGAGATTAATAAATGAAAACATGTTGTGGAGGCAGGGTGTAATTTATTGAAAGATTCATGAAGTTTCAATGACATTGTTAAGGTATTTAATTAGTCTCGTGGAAAAAAAAAAGTAGAGTGACCCTTTTAGAGAAGCTGATAAGTCATATAATAGCTGTTAGATCCTCTTTATTCCTTGCTTTATAAGATTAACTGTGTGCTAAGCAATTTATGCTAAGTTTTCCCTTTTATTGGTAACCAAAGTTATCTATGCTTCATGAATAGATTATTGGAGATAACATCATGTAATTAACAAGAGATGCAGAAAAGTAAAAGTACAATTTGTGTAAGAATTGTATGAGAGAATGTTAATTTCTTAACTAGGAAGGATATTTAAAGGGATAAAAGGAAGGCAAAATAGTGCAGTTCTTTGAAAGGATTAAAGTAACCTTATCTCATGTTCTTTCAGAAGGTAGGATTGCCTGAGTGTGTGAAAGTCGTGTTCAATGAGCTATTCACAACTCTAATGAATTGTAGACACAAGTTTGCAATGTGTTTTTTTTTTGCAAAAGTGATTGATAACATGTAAGTTAATTGAATAATGGAAGTTAGCAAAAGGGGACATTGTGTAAGCTGCATACATGTGGAATTGTATAGAAATGTCAGTCCGTGGTGCTGTAAACTATAGCATGTGGGGGAGAAAGTGTGGATAGACTTTTTTTTGTCAGGGTAAACTTGTTAAAAATGAATATTCAAGAGTGAAATATCTGTCAGTAGCACTTCAGTGTGTGTTTATCATCTCCTTTGAAGTATTTCTAGAATGTCTGTGGTTGTGGTCTCTTTGGAAATCCACCCAGAACCCCACTTCCAGTGTAATTTCTGTGTAGACCTAAGTGTATTCAGAAAGATGATATATCAAAATTTTCAAAGTAAAATTACACTAGGATAAATTGATAGAAATCAACATTCGTATTCCTTAAAAATACAGGAAAAAGTACAGCACATCTTAGGTAGTTGGAGAAAAATCTTGATGTTCAGTACCTTGTTAAGATAAGAAAGAATGGCCTGAGTTGAGTTTCCACAGCCTGCAGAGTCCTACTGAGAGGCTCAAAGCCCTTCCTGCACTGGATGTGAGCCCTCAAGTTTTCAAAAATAACAATTTCTCTCTCAGGTCTTTGAAATACTCATTAATGCCAGGGCTGCAGCTCGTGGTTTAGAAGGAACTGCACAGCACTGAGTATTGGGAGCAGTTTTGTAAGGGGTAAGTGTAGGTCGGTTTATGGCTTCCAGGCCATACGTAGTGTGATGTGATGGGTAAGTCTGCTCCAGGTCAGGTGCTGTTTTCTGATTCCAACCTCTTTTTGCAACTAGTCTTAAGTATAGCTAAAAGATCCATCTCAGGAGTCTTTCCTTGCAGTTTGGTGCGCTTTATCAAATTGATTATTTAGTAAATGACGCTAAATTATCAATGATAATGATGCTAAATCAATGATAAAGAATCTGATAATGGTGAAAAAGGGAGAAGACTCTTCCAGAAAGTTGCGTTATGTGCTCTTCTGGGTCTTTCTCATACAGATGCTTGGTAACTCAATCTTCCGAACCACTGTCTGTATGAATCTGAGCCGGCCTTGCGGGGTCTTGCTGGAAAGGCACATAAATAATTTTGTCCCTTCCCCCCAGTGTCACAATTGGCCCCAGTCTGGGACTAAAAGTTAGAATCTTACAGCCTTGGCTGACTATGAATTTGCAGTTCTCCTTTTTGTTCACTTGAAACTCGTTAACTTGAAAATAGGTGTTTTGGAGAGCATGAGATTTATTAAGTAGAGAAGTTTCCTAAGAGGTGTAACAATGGTGAAGGAATAGTTAAAATGTCTTTTTGTAGGGAGTCTCTGTTGATGTGTGAACTGAATAGTTGGTTGTAATTTGAAACTGTCCGGTTAGCAAAACCATGAAAAATGGAAGTAACCACTGTGCATATAAAGATTTATTATGCATCTATGTTACAGTATGCTTATTTTATCAAAATAGACCATTATGAGAACTGGCTTCTGCACCTGCTCTTCATTAATTTTTGAAGTTAAATAGCTCTGCGTGGTCTTTTCTACTAAATACCAGAAGGCGCTTGGCAGTTATCAGTAGCAAATACTTGCTGAATGTAGAGTTTAGCAGTAATGATAAAATAATCCACTCCTGGAATTACAGTTTGACTGCAGTGAAGAAGGGGGAGAGGGGGGAATTAAACCTTAAGTAATAGAAAACTGTTACATTACTTTGTACTATTTTTAGGACAATTAGAATTTGGCATAAGAAAAAGTCAAAGCTGTGGTATTAGTGTATTCCTGGGGATGGGGTGGGTGTATTTCAGAATAATAGATGAATATCTCGTAATTCAGAAAAACATCCACCGTATTGTGCATGTTTTATTTAAAAGCATGTTCATTTGTGCCTAGAAGTAATAACTCTGGTTGAAACTTAGTTTCACATGTACTATGTTAAATTAATCATTTTGATTATTAAATCATTAATAAAATAATCAAATCCATGTTGGAGCTTTCCTGAAAGCTTTTTCAGAAGGAAAGTTTCAGCAATGTAAAACCTGGATATATGAGCTTCTCCCCATCCATATTACAGTAATTTATGGGTAGAGTTTTATTTCACTTTTGGGGGAAGCAGAAGCAAAGCTGGTTTAGAAAAAAACTAGAGGTCAGTCTTTTTCACCGATGTGAGAAGGAAGAGAATCAAACTCATTTGTTTTTTTAGAAGCAAATATTGGTAATTCATTTTTCTGCAAATAGCACATGACTTTGCAATTAACTTTGCATGATTGGCCTTTGGTTATCAGCCAAGAAATGTGATTAGTCATAATATTTTACTAGCTCTTCAAAATGCCATATACATAAGTTAAGATCTGTTAGTGATCAAGTAAGTGGATATTTGTTAATGACACTCAGTTGTCTGTATAGTATGTTGCTTTACTGTGGTAGGTTTTATATCAGCCATACTTCTGTAACTTTCCCACTTTCAAAACTTCCAGATTTAATACAAAACAAAAAACCCCAACCCTCAGTCCCATTGTGCATGGGATAAGTGCTCAGGCAAGGAAGGGTCATTGTTTTAGTAACCATATATGTGACAATTCAGCGCTAATGAATTCTGACAGAGACAACTCCTATTCACTGAAGAAAATAAAAAGGCTCCTCATGTTATTTTTTAAATGTAAAAAGGAGAAGGAGTTGGATTTAGGAGTGAGAAATGTTTCTTGTCTTTGAAAACTTAATAGCTTCAAAGTTTAACTAGAATCTAAACAAAAAATGCAGTAAAATAAATTGCTGATTTTTTGGGGGGTGGTGGTGCTGATTTTTTGTTGTTGTTGTTTTGTTTCGGAAAGTGGGACTTAAGTTCCAGAACTGACTGAAGTTATTTTACCAAAGCTTATTTCATAAAGGTTTAAAGTTTCCCTATGACAGCAAATATAAGTCTGCTCTCAGTGTGTGTGGTCTCAAACCAGATGATTTGAGTGAATATATTCTGCTGGTTGCCTGCCTCAATTTAAATCAGTTTGGTTGAAGCTTTGGGATGAGGTAGATCTGGGTGTAATAATGAGGGTATGGGGTGGCAGGAGAGGGAAAACTTTATTTAAAATACAATTATAGAAACACCATTTTTTCTCTCAGTTGCTTCTCCTTCAGGAGAAAACTAAGACTAACTGAAAAATGAATTAATATTGAGGAAGATGCTTGAGATTTGGTTGCAGATGTCAGGAGTACGAGTGGAGACACCTGCTCGTTTTGTAACCTGTGTCTAACTAGAGCTTGGGAGTGACGAGGAGAGACTGAAAAGGATCTGTGACCTTCACTAGGGCAGAATATGTTGAGTTTGGAAGAAGGAAGTACAGATCATCATCACTGTGACACCATTTGGTGCTTGGAAACAAGCCCAGCCAGGTTATTACTGCTGCCAGTTCTTCAGCTCAGGCGGCAAATATGTGGTACTCACCATTTTTCTACCTGTGTGTCAGTATGTTTCCATGTCATCTTTTTCACTGGCCACTTTAGAAATAAGTAAGCTTTATGTAGACATATATTAATTGTGAGAACTAGGAGAACTTCAGAGTTTCAAGGTTAAACACTCCAAAAAAAAAAAAAAAAAATAAAAATAAATTAAAAGCTTGCCTGCCTGGACTTCCTTCTCTCCCCAGGTGACATATGCTCATGTGACGATGTGCTGTAAATAAGATAACCACCTTGTTTGAAAACTGCCCTGATGAACTGTTTTTTCCCCTGCCTCCATTGGCAGTGACCTCATGCATTATACAGTGACAAACGACTACCTAAATAGTTAAGTAGCTAAACATGGGGCGGTTTGCTGGGTGCATCCCTTGAGGCTGCGTGGCTTGCGGAAGCCCTGTGTGTTCCCCAGGGTGACCGATGGCTGTAAGAGCTGCTCTTTAATATGCTTTTATCACCCAGGCTTCCAGGATGGAGGGATGTTTTTAACCTTAGTTTGAAAGTACCTCTGGCAGCTCCTACGTGGGGTGATGGTACAGGTGCATTTGGGGAACGAAGGGTCAGGATCCTCAAGGTTTGTGTTCAGTTCTGCTTTGGCAGGCAGCCAGCGCTGTCCTGTTCCGCACCGGGGAAGGGCAATGCGGTTGAACAGCCTAGTTCAGCTAAGCCTGAACGGATTTTGATGGGACGAATCAATGTCATTTTCTCCACCCCAAATATCTCCTGCTTCCTCTTAAGTGCCACTGGTTGCAGACAGCATTGAAATTCAAAGGTCTTGGCGTCTTCTGAGGTGGCAAGAATATTTTGTGTTGGTAGCTGTTAGCTTAGAGAAGTATAGCAGCTCCTCCTGTAAATAGTATGTACGTTACGAAGACTGTCATGCTTGTGTGTAAAATGATGTCTTTTCTCTAAATGAAATACCCACAGGATACTGGCTGACTAGGAAGGAGCACTGGCGACAGGATATAGAACCTTTAATCTCTGAGCGATAAAGTATTTGCAGTTGATGGCTGTATAATGACATGAAATACATAGTCACAGTCTCGCTTCCAAATGAGAGGTCTTCGTTTCTCAGATAGCCCATTTAAGTGCGTCCGAGAAGGCCACAGATTTAGTAATGGCTTTGAGCCTCAGTGGCTTGCTCTCATCTACCTTTTTGGTTCTTGCAAATCCCATCTGTAGCTTGGTAGTAGAAAGGTGTGAAGCAGCTTTGTCTTGTGCTGCTTTGATAGTGAGCACACATCAGTTGCCAGAGCAAATACCTGGTTTTGCTGTGTGAGAAATTCTTTTTTTATGAAAATACTAAGATTTTTGCAATGCAAGTAGGATAGGGTGACACTACATATGTTGTTGGCGTTAGGGTAGCCCCATGGATAAACGATAATCTTTTGTTGATGGCCATAGTTCAGTTTAGCAGGGAGTATGTGTTCTGAAATCTGTTTTGAAAAGCTTGTCTTCAGCGATGGCAAGTGTAAGCATTTAGGTGAACACCAGATGTAGATGAAAAAGGTACCACCACTAATTTCAAAATTTCTATAAAGTGGAAAACAAGAATATTCCTAGATTATTTTCATTACTTATTTGATCTACTCATATATAATAAGGAAATGTTTGCGAATATAATGATTTATTTTAGGCATAGTTTCTCTTGGTTAGTTATCAGAGGTTGCCAACATACTTTGTCAACTTCTGTTATAAAAGAAATGGTAGTAGTGTGAATTACTGACTTAAGTGCGTCTTCTGCAAATTTCTGCTTTTGGATTAATATTCCACTTTCTGCAACACGTAAGGGCTCAGTTTACATTTTAAAAGAACTTAATGGGGAAAAGATAATTTTGTAGTCTGCCTTATAATGCTTCAGATGTTTGTGTTCTGAATAGACAGAAACGTTACTCTCCTTTTTTATTTTTTGAAATATGATTTCTTTAATTTTCAAATGCCATAAATTGTCATGTCGTCGTGTCCTGTGTCCCACATCCCTCCCCCAAGCAGAGCTGCTTCACTTCAGTGTGCTATGCTGTACTGAATTGATGGCACAGAATAGCATGGTTTAAGAAGATAAATGTCAGGAATATCTTCTAAAGTAGACATTCAGATTTTGGTGGGATTAATGGGAAAGAAGGTCAATAATTGCATGGATTTCAATAAGCTTGAGAATAAATGGCATTCCTGTAGTGCTAGTGATTATTAAAACATTGTGAATTCACTTCAAAATGCTGTGCTCAGGTTTAATACCCCTTCCATTTTGAAAGGATGACTCAGTAAGAGCTGCCAATTTGTAGAGATTATAGGAGGTAACTCCATAAATCAATTACATTTTTAAGAGAAAAAAGTTATAGCAGACAATAGATAATTTTCTGGCTGGTAGTCTTAATCTTAGTTTTGTCTTATTAAATAGGTTCCTCCAGACTTTCAGCAGCATGCGCCTGGACCAGTTCCTACAAACTTCTCACAGGCCCCACGGCTGCCAATCCAGGACCAGTGGAGGGGGCCACCACCACCGCCACCACCCCTCCCTCCTCCACCTCCTCAGGAAAGAGATCCCTTTTTTATAGGAGGTAAGCATTTTCATTTCAATTAACGTACCAAATGTATTTTTTGTAAAGTGAATATGGAGTTTAAGTATGTATCATGTAACGTGATATGTTCAGAAGAACGTGGAGGCCAGAAGGTAGTATTTGATGTAACCTGACGAGTTACAATGCCAGAAATTCCAGTGGTCTGGTATCTTTTCTCCTGTTCTGATGTAGTCTTCTGTCTACACGTTTAGCTACCATAAATCTGTGAATTTATACAAATGCAAAATAAAATTAGTATGTAAGTAATTGCTGCAATAAAATTGTTGTAATTTGTTACCTTTTATGTAATGCACTCCCCATCCATTTTGGTTTCTGTTAGTAACACCATAAACTGTTTGGACTATAAGAAATCTGTTAACGTTAGCTGAAATGCTACAGCATAGCAAACAAAAGTTAGTTTGTGTGTATATATAGATATGTTTATACCAAATGTATGAAATATATATATGATGCATATGTTATTCGTGAGTACAGGTAAAATGTGTATGTAAAGTTGCTGAGTATCTGGTTAGCAAATGGTGTCAAAGTTTTGTGAATTGTTGTGTACTTTAAGCACTAATCCCTGTAATCCTTCACTGATTTCAGTAGAGTAGAATTTCTAAAAGATATTCCTAATTCTAGGTAATGTTCAGTTCTGTTGGTCTGTCAAGTATCAATTCCTTTTAAACACAGGTGGCACAAGCAAGAGAAATGTAACGTTGAGGATAGCTCTTAAAATTAAAACACCTCATAGTTTTGCTTTCTACAAATTTCAAGTTACTTTTCTAAATCAAAACAGAGCTTTCCATTTGAAAAGCATGTTTGTTTCCCAAGGAGTCTGACATTTAATGACTTTCTGATTCCCACAGATCCGAGATTTCCAAGCCATCACTTGTTTGAGCAGCGGAGCCCCCCGCCACCACCACCTCCTCCGCTTCTTAACAGCGCGCATCCTGTCCCTACGCAAAGCCCCATGCCCTTCAGTCAGCCCGGGCCAGCCTTCAGCCAGCAGGGGCAACAGCCGGTGTTTCCCAGGGAGAGGCCGGTGAGGCCAAACATACAGCCTCAAGGCCCGGTGGGAATTCTCCACTTCAACCAGCCGGGTGCAGCAAATCCACGGCCCTTCATTCCTCCGAGACAGCAGTTCCTACAAGCCCCAGGACAGCCCTTCCTCGCCGCACATACACAGCCTAACATGCAGGTACAGATCTACAACAGGGAGCAGTCATACAAGAGGTGTTTGCAGTGGACCAGGAATGCACTGTAGCCCTGTTGACTTATAGGAGTAATGTGAATAAAATGGAGTTATTCGAGATTACAGGTATGAGGCAGATTTATATATAGTGCTTATTACCCTGTTGGAAAAAGTGATTTTTTTTTCTTCGGTGGCCAGCACTAACTCATTTCCAATAGCAGTCTGTACCCCAGCCATGTCTCTACAATAGAGTTACAAAAAACACTTCACAGTTAATGGAATCAGAAGTTTCAATGTCACGTAACTGCTTAAGTTGCTTTAGCTCCTCGGAGGCAGGGAGCTGTCCCGCTGCCCAGCTGGTCGGGACCACCGGCAGGGCCGGAGCGCCCTCTGCTGCTCAGCCGCAGAGCTCAGCGCGGAGCTGGGGCCTCCTGCTGCCCGAGGGGAAGCTGAGCTGCTTGCTTGAAGTGGGTAAATGTTCTGGGGTTGTGCCGAGTGATGGAGAGGGCCCTGCATGATTGGGTGTTCGGGGTCTTTTCATGGTGTCTGGGTTTTGAATGTAGGGAAGCCATGAAGACTTCTATGTACTTCTGTGTTTTGTGGAGGAAGAGAAAGAACAGTGTTTAAGTCATTAAACAGAAAAGAAAGAGAGCAGAAGGCCTTCCGTTTGCCGTTTTCCCAATTCAGCTGTTGTCTTACTCAGGCGTAAGCATAGAACTACCTCGTGCAGCTTCTATTAATCTGTTTTTTAATCAGTGTGTTTTTGGTTTAGCCTGATTGCTAGCTGCTCACAAATGTTTTGAGGACTTGTGAGACTGGAGCTACTTTTGCAGAGATTACTACCTTGAAACTAAAAACAAATAATCTTTCTTGATACAAAGGGTCCTTTGCATCCACCCTTGCAACCTCAGCCACAGCCTCAGCCTCAGCAGCACCATCACCAGCAGCAGCAACAGCACCATCACCAGCAGCAGCAGCAGCAACACCACCATCATCTCCAAGGACCACCACAGCCCTTGATGCCCATGAACCAGCCACAGTTCAGGCCTCACATGCAGGCCACGCAGCAGCAGCCAAATAACAACAGGATGCAGTGTCAGCAGCGGCAGGGTCCGATGAAGCCAAGACATGTGAGTACTACCTCCATCAGCGTTCTCTCTCTTAGCTCCGCATGGGTAATAAGCATGTAAACACGTGTTTCAAAACTTACCACCATAGTTTTTCGGTCTCATTATGCCTTTTCTGCTTTGTCCCTTTCTTTCATCATTTTTGCTTCTTTTTCTACTTTGCTCATTTTATAACTATATCAATAAATAGGACATTTATATTTTTTTCCTAGTCCAATTCTCATTGTATTTTTTTGTGATCCGACTCCAGTAAGAGATGACATAGTTGCCCAAGAATTGACAGTAAAGGGTTTGGGAGGGAGGGGAGAGCGGTTGCATGATCATATTTAAAACTGCTGGTAGCCTGTGACTGTGTAGGAGCCCAGTTCTCTGACACCATCCTTCAATCTGAAGGCCTCTCAGTAGCACTGTGAATAAGCATTCTGGTTAAGATGGTATCACTCACGTCTTGTGAATTTGCTCCAGTCCAGCACGTTCTGCCACTAGGCAGGTTGGGGTGGCACAACAGTCCATGGCAGTGCTCAAGTCAATGTGACTGTAGTTCAGAAGAATCATTTTAATTAGGAAAATAAATCACAGTGAAGCCAATTTCTGAGAAAGATGTTAAATGAATGAGATTCAGTTTTGCTGTAAATTAAAAAAAAAAAGTTAATGTTTTTATTTTTATACTTACATTGAAGACACAGCACCTCTTTGAAAAGTGTTTTTTTTGTTGGCAAACAAGTCATGAAAATCTAAAACAGGGAACACTTCAGTCTGGTTTGGGGTAGAAATATCTGCATTTTTTTCCTTTCTGCTTTTCAGAACACACCCTCACAAAATATTGTCAAGCGTCCAAATCAGCAGCTACAGCCGACTGCTCCAAGAAATAGTAACTTGCGGGAGCTGCCAATAGCACCGTCACATGCTCTGGAAGTGAGCAACAACAGGCGAACCTCTACCCCAGCTGCTCAGGTCAAACCCATTACCAGCACAGTGTCTGCCACCAAGACTGTAGCTGGTGTTGGAAACTCACAGGGACGGACTGAGATGAAAGCTAAAGCGATCACACCAGTGGCCCAAGCAAAACCAGAAGTCAAATCTGAACCAGAGGTAAGGCTCTTTTTTTGCCATTTTTTAAAAGAAAACCCATTTTAAACTTTTCTTATCTGACTTGTAAACTGTAAGCATATCTAACGTACTATTCACCCAACATTTTTTGCTGCCACTAGAGGCCTCCCTTCTGAGTTGTGCTCTCAGACAGTTTCCATTGACCAAAATAAAAAAAAAAAAAAGAACTCTGAAAGGTTGTCAGGGCCCTGGTGATCCTGTTTTGCAGGTGGAGGAGTCATTCCTACTGTGACAAAGCAGAGGTTGCATGAACTTCATCAATGATACAAGTCTCTGAGATACCCATTGTGCCCATTTTGTATCTTGCAGGTTTACGGTCGGTTGGCTTGTGTTGTTTTTTTTGTCTGTTTGTTTTTTTTCTTCCCCTTCCAGGTAAGTACTTCTTTCTGGGTTAGAAAACCTCTTCTCTTCCATTTTCTGTGTTACTATATGCCTTATACCTCCCTAAATAGCCATTTTTTCTTCCTCATGCTGTTTTCCCTTAGACTGCCCACTCTACTCTAGGGTCTTGAGCATTCCTGAAGGAAATTGAAGCCCATGGAATTTCTTCTTGAAGAAGAAGAAAATCTTTTTCATATACCCTTTTTGCATGAAGGAAAATAGGAGGTGCTCTCAGATTTTCCATTTTGGACAAAAAGATGCTGTTTGCTCTGCTAGTACTCTGCACAATCAGAAAATGAGATACAGGTTTTTAGTCTCCACTGGGTCATGCATGGTGAACAGGGGACATTTTGCTGCACAGATTCTCCTGGAAGTTAGAGAAGACTTGACATGAGCACTGTGTGAGAGAGTAGGTAGGGTTGCACTGATGATATTGTTAATACTGAATGTCAGGAAGTGCCAGAGGAATGTGATGGTTAAATGCACCCTGTACAATTCCTGAATGTGAGGTTGTTCGGAACAAAACTGTAAATCTTTATAGTTCAGTTGCCCATGAAACTTGTCTCAAGGACCAGGTTTCCTTCAACAACTTTTGAAAGCTTTAATTGTGGTAATACTTTCTTCCCCTTAAGCTGCTGGCGATTAGCTTCTCATCTCGTTCTTGAATTATTATGACCATCCCTAATTTTCGCAAATGTGGCACAAAAGAAGCCCGTAGCTGGCAGTGCTTGATCTCTTCTGGACTTGCTTCTCAGTGGGAATATAAAAAAAAAAAAAAACTTTTAATTGTGATCTTTTCTAAAAAAAAAAAATTGCTTAAGTAATCTCCTTCACCTTGGTTCAGTCTCTTGGAATAATCCAAGTCAATCTGTCTTTCAGGCCAACAGTAAAGGTAAGTTTTGAAGGCCTATGCAAAGCAGTTACAGGCCTCCCCATCTAAAGCACTTTATAGTTTTTTCATGTTTCAGCCATTTGGAACTTAAGACATTAGTCCTGAAATATCTCTGTCAGTGTCTGGAAAAATGAACTATTTTTCACTCCTGTTAATCAAATGGAATAAAATAACCAGTGCAGTTATCTTGTTCTTTCCATTTTAAATATTACACATATCCTAACAAACCTGTAACTTTAAGACCATCTAATCCAACTCATGTGATTTCTTGGTTCTACAAGTCAAGCTTTCTTTTCATTTCCATGGTAAAACTGCTGTCTTTGAAAGGAGTTTGTGATACCTATTTCACACAAGTTGCTTTTTTGTAAAACAGGAGGAAAAAAAAAGTTGCCCTTGAAAAACTGAGGCGTCTCTGTAGTGTTTCCTATTGATAACCATAAAAGTAAAGCCTTTGTAGGTACACTTGGCAAGTACTTACGTGAATGTGCACGCACAGATTAGAAACACTTCTATTTTCAAAGTGGACCCAAAAGAGAGCCTTGTGCTACAGTGCAGTAACATTGTCCCTTTTCAGCTGTGCCACTGTGGTGGTCGTGTTCACTGGTGACACTCATCCTCAGTTTACAAACTGAGGATTGCTGTACTAGTAGCTCTCATTTCCAAGCACTTAATTATTTTCTCTATTTTTGTAATGTAGGTTATTACATCCCCTCCTTAAGGCAAATTGTAATGTTTTCCAGTCTTTTGTGTATTTTTCTTCTAATTACCAAACTTTGTGCTGTTTTAGGCTTTCTGTGAAGGTGAAAGAGTTAAATTCTGCCATTTTTTCTAGCTGTCTGGCTCATAACTGAATTGGGCAGGTTATTTTGCAAGTGTCTTCAACTGGAAAATTAAGACTTTTTTTCTGCATCCGTCTTCCTTAATGGCCACGTTTATGAATGCCCTATCATTCAGGAAGCACAAAAAATAGCAATATTGGCAGTTAAAGGTTTTCCCTCATCTTCCAAATAGATATATAAAGGATTGCAACCTGAGTGACTAGAAGACTGAAAACTGTGTGAACTTTCTGAATAGTATGCTTGTTCCTATGCAGCTGGAAAATATCGACCTTTTAAGTGCCTCTGTCAGAATGATTTTTCAGACCGAGGACATGTAAGTTTGTCTGGGAGAATAACAAAGAGACAATGAAATTGAGAGAAATGGGTAGTGACTGCGGGTCTCATTCTGCTCGTGTTGAGGTCAGTTTAGGATGAGAGGAATTAAGGCAACATTAAGCATTTTTAAGTTTAAAAAAAGGGCAGGAAAAATGTAGAAAGGTGATGTGAAGCTTTTTAGAAGAAATGAGATATTGGATCTCAGAACAGGAGAGATATTCGTAATCCATTGCACAATCAGAGGTTTACTGATATCACCACTTATATTGCAGATAACATCCCTGGTATCCTTAAAGGCAACCCTTCTGTTCTTCCAAATCCAGTCAACTTTGGAGTTGGATTTTTGTTGGGTCTTATGTTGTTGTTTTTTTATAAGACTTGGAGTATAGAAAATATTCAATATCGGGCAAATTCAGGTGATTATTAAGAAAATGTTTCTAAATCTGCTTTTTTGGAAGTTAATTACCTGAAAAAAAATGGACGTTTTAATTTGTTTTCTCCAGCTTGAGTAGGTTTGACTTCCAAATATTAAAAATAATGCCTCTTGTCTTTGTGCTTTGTGATTCTTTCCAGTGGTATTTTTCCAGATAGAAGATCATAAGAGGGCAGTGTGCTTTTCAAAGTTATATATAATCTCATTCTTAATTTTCTGTTTTTCTGAGATGTACTCTGCCTGTGTTTTGTAGGATGATTCATACCTTCATAGGGTTTAGGAGCCCCTGTCATTAGTAATGTGTGACGTTTATTTAACTGTCTATTGAACCCCAGCAGCCAAATGATGTAATTTGGATCTGTCCTTACCTTTTATGAAGAATTGTTACGAATTTTTGGACAAGTGCTTCTAGCCTATTTTGTTTCTAATATTATAACTGATGGGGAAAAAATAACCTCTTGAATTAACAGATTTGTGTATATGCTGCAGTTCAAACAATTTTGATTGTGCCCGTTTTACTGAGGGAAACAAGTGAGCCTGGCTGCATGATTTTTTTTGTTCTTTCATCCTTCATTGCAAGCCAGAGAACTTCAATATCCAGCTCTTACGGCTCTGCATTTAACTCTTAACAACTAAAAAACAAAAAAACACCAACCCACAACCACAAAAGTGATTGTTTTGAATTCACTATATGAGAAGCAAGCTACTGGTACGAGGACTCGAGACGTTATACTTTCTATTGTAATTTGTTTTAGAGCATGTCTTTGCTGTCTTTTCCTCAACAGTGCCATTCTGAGTTATCCTACAAAAGTCTGCTGCTTTTCTTACTGCTGCTCTTGAGCTAGACTCAGAATGGCAGCCTATAACTTCTTATTTTGGCACTTTCCATTAAAACCTATGAACCTTTAAGGCAGAAGAAAAACCTGTAGCTAAGGCTTGGTTTTCCCTCCAAACCACAATTAAATATATTGTGCTCAAGAACTTTTCAGACAGATGAGAATCTGCATTTAACAACAGCAAAAACAAACGAACAGGAAAAAAAAAGACAATAAAAATAACACTAAGGGAACTGCTTTGCTTCTCTGGCTTTGTGCTTGTACTTTTTGTTCTTTTACTTTGTATTCCACCTGGCTCCTCCTTTTATGTACACCATTTCTTCATGCTGTAGAATTTTCTACAGGAAAAGGGTGACACATCTGGTTTATCTAGAGAAAAGGCTACTCCAAGTTTTTCTGCTTCTTCTCCTACAGATAATGTTGCTTTTCGTATTAAACCTCCAAATACGAGCTGTGAAATTCATGATATCTTTGACGGATGTCTACTTTCTCCCAGTTGCTATTTTTTTGGCAAAATATTTATATTTTTTCTTTTGGCAGTGCAACTGCTTGTGAAGAAGTCTGTGCTGGGGTTATTAAACTAATAGGATGAAAATCATTAGCAGCAGTCATTGCATACCATTTCCATCTTGATTCAGTGTACTGTCTTACTTGTTCTGTCTGATGAAGCTACGTACAATGTAGGGGGAGAGATGCTTTCAGAGCCAAGAGGCAGAGGATTTAACTACCCCTATTTTCATCCTGGGGAGGAGTTTGCTACCCATTCTGAATCCGTGCTGTTGGATCATTCCCCAACTAATAACAATTAGAACTGACTCCCAGTGCAAATACTTTGCTAATGATCACAGGGTCTTTATATCATATAGTCTCCCTCTAGCTGCAAGGGTATTTTACTGAGAACTTAACAGTAATAGCAACTCATTTGTGGAGATGAAGGATTTAGGCCTGTCTGTAGCCTATTAAGCATCTGATTTGCAATTGTCATAAAACCTCAGAGCTCTTGGCCCTTCATTTCAAAGCTCACCTTTTAAGAAGAGAATGACTTCGTATTGACTTTGTAGGAACCTTACTAACTTACCAAATATTAAGCTTCTGAAAGGAAAATTTCAGATTGTTTGAGATAGAGTAGCCTGAAGATTCTACTGAGCATTCATCGAACTTCTTATGTGTTGGTAATAGAGTTTGCCACTTGTCTTCTGTGTTTAATGCTAGTGCAGTTGAAATCTGCCCACGGGGTTCTGCACGGACATGTTGATCGGAGTCCCTCAGGATAGCCGTTCTTGTCTGCTGGTAAGACCCATTTAAATGCACCATAAAACACACATCTCTGCGCTGCTTACGTGTAGCCTTTGAGTTGGTGTTTTGTACTTACCAGATCGGGATCTGTATCTTCCAAGGCTTTCAGAACTTGTTAGATGATAATACAAGCAGATAGTTCCCTGATGATAAAGGACAGCTGATAGAAAAGCCCTGTCTTCTGCAGGCTTTTGCTAGTATTGACACCCTCAGTTGATCATAAAGAGAAAAAAAAATGCAGTGCTACCTCCAGAGGTACACTTGGTACTGGCTCACTGGCATCTGTCAGACCCATTTAGATAAAATACAGAATACTCTGATCTAAAGCAAAGCGAGTGAATAAAATAATTCATTAAGTGGAACAGATTTTCTGTTTGGACAATTTGAACAGCATGTTTACTGTCTCTGAAACCGACTGAAAACTTCGTAACATCAGGTTCTGCATAACAGCACATCGTCCTCCTATCTGGAGCTTATCTTATTTTTCTCATCCTATGCAAGATATACTTAGTCTTATCTTTTTTCTCTGTCTCTTAAGGGTCACGTGGATTTTTTGTTGTTGTTTTTGGTGTTTAAGACTATAATCCAGCACCTCCAGCTTTCAGTACAAGATTAACTACTTGACTTCCCTCCACGTTTTAATTTGTAGAAGTGTGTTCCTGTTGCCGTCTATCAACAAAGACCTGTAATCTAGTCGTTACAGTGATCAGTCATTTATTACTGCAATCATACTCTGAAAAGTATTGAGGAAGATCAGAACCTTGTGGTTTATGAAGCATTGTCCTAAAAAGGATGGTGTTCGGACTCCTCCCAAAACTATAGCCCATATTTATAAATAAATCTGTTTTTGTTGAAGTCTTATTTTAGTCATTGTTTAGGCTAGACTTGTAGTCTGAGACATGCAGCTACTTAGAAAAGAAGCAGTTATATCTGGAGGAGACAAGCGTTCAGGATTTGTGCACCTGGATTCTATGAATACAAACGCTACCGGGCTTTTATATCTGCGGATCAACTTTATGGTTGGATCTGTTCTGCTGTTTGTTCCTTTGCATTGGAGATTCTGTGATGTACCGGAGATAAAAGCCCTCAAACACCAAAATTTATTATTGTACACTTGGGTATGCATGTGTTTAAAAAGGAAGACAAAAAAAGCCATTTGTACTGACAAGATATTGCACCCCAGTTACTGCAGCGTAAATTACTGTAAATCACAGATTCAGTTTTTGAGAAGTGTTCTAATGTTGTTTATGCTGTAACTTACCAAAATGCAAAGTATTATTACTCTGAGCGCCTGTTAGGGGTGATTAATGGATCTTATCTAGAGAATTCTGTGCTCATTAGCATTTGTAAGTGGTCTCTATAAGTCTCTAACTTAATATCTTAAACTGTTGAAAATAAAATGCATCTAATGAAAAGGTATGCTTTGTAACTTTAAAAAATGCATATATTTGTATCATAAGCAGCTTGATTTCTTTTCCAGGATGATGATAATTTACATTTTCCTGGCTCTTGTCTATTTTTTTATAGCTTTTCGTAAGAACCCGTTGCGCCAAAGTTGAATAATCTTTAGAAAGGTTATTTAACAATGTATAAGACTTTCAGAAGGGTCTAGGGATGGAATATTAAAGGCATTCTCTATATACCATTAATATTCCAACACTGCTTTTGGCAACATTTTGATTCTGAAGAGAGTGCATGAGTTCAAGGTCAGAGAGATTGACTTGTGCTGTTCATTATAACCAATTATTGTGTGACAAATGAGTTTGAGATCAGGCTGAAAATTCTGTGAGAAAAATCAATAGTTCTAATCAGGGCCTTTCAGGTCATTTACCACCCTACCTTTTGTTAGTTTGTCAGAAAAGAGCAAGATAAAACCTGTGTGACAGTGGGTTGCCTTCGTATTGTTACTTTCCATTTGAAACATATTTTGATATCTCAAATTATATTAATAGTTTAATTGGTTTTAGAAACTTCTAAATGAGTTCCAATTTGTAAGACTTCATTTTTAGTATTATGATAAGATTTCCTAACTGGTATTATAGCTTTTATTTTTTTTTTTAACTGTCTAGGAAGTAGTATATCTAAGTATATCTAAACCTGATTTGAGTTGTTTGTCTCTAATGAATAGCAAATAAATCATATTTGTGGATATGCTCTACTGATAGCCTTTGCTTGGTGTCAGGGATAATTTCAGAAGCTCTACAGAAAGTTAGGCCATTATCACATCTTCTAAAACAACAAAATAATGTTATTTTGACCAAACTGGGCATATATTGAGAATTTTATGAATTAATCTGTGTTTCCCTTTGTAGTATCCAGATGAAGATGAAGAAACTAGATTGTACCGTTTGAAGATAGAAGAGCAGAAACGTTTAAGAGAAGAAATTCTGAAACAAAAGGAGTTGAGACGGCAGCAGCAGGCTGGTGCTAGGAAGAGAGAACTGCTTGAAAGACTGGCGCAGCAGCAGCAGCAGCAACCTTCTACGCAGCAATCCTACATGCAGCAGGAGGACGACTCTTCTGAGTTCCCCACCAACGGCAGCCCTTACATACCCCACTCTGGCTTACAGACCAGGCAAAATGTGAAAAACAGACTCCTTGTTAAAAAGCAAGATATGGTAGTTCCAAATGTCCAGCCCAAACACACAGATTACCCACAGGTTGGGAGCAATATGCAGTATCAAGGACAGCAGCTGAAACCAGTGAAACAGCTGAGGCAGACCAGAACAGTACCTCCAAGTCAGCCTCAGGCAGCGCAGAAAATATCGCAGACAAAACCTGCTGCAGCACCGCTGCCCTCACCACAGACTGCTAGAGTGGCTTCGGTACAAGCAAGGCCCCAGGAACTGAAACCTGGCGTGAAAAGGACTGTCATGCAGCGGACAAACAGTGGTAGTGGAGATGGGCCCCATGTCGGCAGCAAAGTCAGGGTGATTAAGTTGTCAGGAGGGGTAAGTTTCCAAGGCTCGTCTTGTGTGTGTCTGTCGTCATGGTTTGTTTTTGTGTGTTTCATTCTGTGTAATCCCAAAATAAAAAATGGGCCCAAAATGAAGAGGGAAGTAGCAGCTTTAGCAGACTTCACAATCCGTATTTTAGATTTTCAGAACTGTAAGTTATTAGCTATTCAGAAGTGTATGTTTTCTTTAATGCTTTACTGCCAGGCGGTTATCACTATCACATTGTTATCTAAAATAACACTTCTTTCTTTTAAATTCTTTGTAACTTGAGTCTCAGGGACTCCTCAACTCAGTTCATTTTGCTTCAGGTTGGTAAGTCTAATAACGGGTTAGCAGAAAGGACTTGTGGACCTGCTTTCTAGGTTCGGTTAAAAAGCTAAGCGCTGCTTATTCGTTAGTTGAAGCCACACAATTTAGTTGTGTGCCAGCACTGGCATTGGTGTGGTTTCTGTACCCAAGGGAAGACTGGCTTTATTTTCTTGGCAAGCGTGTTGTGAAACTAACTTAAGCAGTATGTTGGAGAGGGATGTTTTCTGTGAGAGGCTGGGTTTAAAACATCACCATTTCACTTCTGCATCTAAATGAGATTTCCTTATCTTTTGATGAGGGGTCTATTATTTGTAGAGTGTCCCCTGAGCACCGGTGTTGTGGATGACTCTCAATGCTGGTCTTGATGGCAGCGTGCATACTTAAGATCTGGGGGGTTGGTTAGAAAGCATCTAGACCAGATTTCTTCTGTCTTAATGGAAAAGACAGGTTAATTTGGTAGGGCTCTGAAGAAACTGATGCAAAGGGATGCAGTGAGGTGATGGTTGCCAGTGTGCAATCTGTCCTTGGGTTCTATCCTGAGGAGGAAAGAAGGGTGTGATATGTTTAATGCTGTGATACATTGGAGGTGTGTGTGTGGGGGGAGAAAGTTTCTTAAATAATTAAGAACATTAATTAAGGGAACTTGCAGAACTGCTATAAGTCTGTAATGAAGTGAACATACTGTGTTAATGGGCTCAAGAAAGCCTCATTGGTAAGCTTTAATCTATAGAAATATGGAGGAAATCAAAATGCCAAAGCCTGGATTACTTTTTATAAATATTTTTCTACAGCTCATAAAACAAATATGCTTGAAATTTTGAATTGCATAACGACCATGTGATCTTTCAAAATACTAACATAAAGGACCTTGTTGACTAAGTAGAGTTGACAACAACCTTAGGATGTGTAATTCCTCTGACATGGTAACAAGTGCAGAAGAAAGTTCAAAAGGTTTAAAAAGAATTTTTCTCTTGGGCTGAAAATAGTTACGCATAGATATGTCTGCAGGAATCCCAGTGCTCTGTGAGAGGTACAGCAGGTTTGTTATTCCAATTAAATAAAGCAATCATGCACAACTTCTTTTATTATGTGGTGAAATAAAACAATGCCAGTCACCGCTGTATACAGCTCTTCATAACAAAGGTTATCGGTGCCCAAACTGGCATTTGTAATGCAATAGTTTTTATTATAACGCTGTGTGTCAGGAAACCATAAATGATTTGTTTCAGCTGAGTTTCTTGGGAAGCAAGAGCAATTAGCTTCGCTAAATGCACGTGGAACCTCTCTTTTGGTGTATATTCAAGCAGATTTGTTCTGTCCTTAACTTTCAGCTACTGAGGTGTTACTACCAAGGTAAAGCAGGTTCTTTACATGTAGCCTTTTCTGCTTTTTTTCATAAAGTCATGGAAATTTTCCTTCCAACTATGGAAGAATAAGAGCAAGCGTTGCAATTAGCTGGTTAACATTGATCAAGATAGTTAGTTAATTTTTAATCATTTAGTGACAGGCCGAATCTATATGACTTCATTTCTGAACCACACGAGGAAAAAAACAGGGAGGGTGTGCAATCTTGTCTATTTTGACAGGATTTTAAAGAAGGATTAAAAGCTGTGGACTCTGCCATGAAGATCACATCGCGTTTAGTTTTGTGCTCTCCTGTTTAGCTTTGCCACCTGCTTCCTTTTCCCTCAACCCTAAATGTAAAGGAAAAGCCAAATCTCTTTTTTCCTAGCTATTTTCCTTAGCATTAGTTCGTGTTTCCTGTAATTCCCTTCCTTTGGCCAAAGGGATGCTTGGGTATCTCTTATCTATATGCATTGACTTGATCCTGCAGTTAAGCAGCCCTGCTGTTGCTCTAATCACTTGTACCCTTTTTCCTTTCTAGAGCTCTTTTGTGCAGCACAGTTTTTAAGAGCCATGTCCAAGTGAGATGGTTTGTGATTAGACACAATGCGGGTCCTTTTCTGAAGCTCTTCATTCAGGCTGGTACAGACTTAGAAGGTCCCTTCTTTTTCAGCCTGCCAGCCGTGGTACAGCACGATAGTAGAGCTGGCAGCAGAGGAGCTGGTCGGTTTGATGCCAGACCCATACAAACTGTCCTAGGCCAAATTAACCTAAAACAGGAGCTGGTGGCAAGGAGGTTTCCCCAGGGTGCAGTAGGACCATCAGTAGAACAGGATCAAATGATGATTTGTTGCTGGCGCCTTGTTATTTAACAGGTAGGGAGATGTACTGAGTGCACTGGTGACATTTACAGTGTACAAATTCTGTACACCAGAAGAGAAGGGTTTATTATGTGGCAAAATGGTTTATTTTCTTGAAGGCAGTATCTTTCCCAGTCTAAGCTTTTAATTATACATACTTGTATTGCTGGACATTGCAGTACTATTGAGGATCTCTGACCTCCAGATAAAAATAATTCTTGTTACTTAAGGTAAAAGAGCTTCTAATCTCTTCCTATGATATCCTCTCTTGAGAGGATTTTACTTTTTAACTATTTTTACTTAATTGTAAGAATTACTAATTAAATCCTAAGAAATATGTTAATTTCTCCAGTTTATCTGATGCATAAGATACCTTCATTTATGGCGGCTTGTACTTAAAGAAAAGGGAGGTAGAAAATGATTCAGAATTTCCTTTATGTCAGACTAAATCCGCATATCAAGGTGATACATGTTAGGTACCATACTTAATGATTTTTTTTAACAAATTGCCTTTTTTTTCTCCAGGAAAAACAAACCAACCACTAGATATGCCCATCCCTTTCTAGTACTTCTTTAATTTATGCAGGAATGGCAGTACAGTGAATAGTTTACCGTATTAATTACTCCTTTAAATGTTATACTCCTGGAAAAAAGAGTTTAGCAGGTGAATTCTGATTTTGTTTTTTCATGGAAGCCCCAAAGTCTTTTGATAGATCCGATCTGCTTTACGGTTGCTGTGTAGCCTGTCTTCCAATTCATCCTTTCCAGAAATCGTTCAGTATACATGCTGAGTATTGATACTAGCATGTTTTACTAAGAAAGTCTGAGACGTGCTTGGCTCCTTGGAAAGGAGCCTGAACTCAGTCCTAAGAATCTGCATAAGAATAAACTAAATGAGGTTGTAGGATGTTTTTCATCAGGAAGAGACACCCTAATAAATCTTTTTACAGAAAATAGGGATGAAAGGACCAGAGAAATAATTTGTTCCGCCTTGAAGGGGCGCGAACTTCATAGCACTCCTGATGGATCTGTCCAACCTTTTTTTCTGAGACCTCGTTTATGGAGATTTCTTGGGCCATCTACTTCAGTGGTTAATGTGTACGGTTAGGAGATTTTTCTTAGTGACCAAGCCGTGTTTTTTGCTGCAATTTGAATTTATGACTGTTAGTATTTTACCTCAAGAGACATGGGGAAAAAATATTTCTCTTTGTGGCTGTTTCTCATTTTGAAGATCTCCTAACTGTTTTTGAGCAGTCATACCCATCACTACCTGTGGATAGGTCAGGTTTTCTGACACCTTGGCTGTCGTGGTGGTCTCCTGGGCTTTGCAACCAGTCCGTTGGCAAATAGCTCCAGTACGAAGCGCAGCTGAATTCCCAAAGTCAGTATATTAGGAGTGTCTTTAGTCCCGGAAGAACAGGTTTGTACCAAATACGACCTTAAATATCTAAAGGTTTTATGGAGTGGGTGCTGAACATACTTTTCATTTTCTTTGAGGTTCTTTGGGAAACGGTAATAAAGTCTTAAAATCTCTGTATCTTACAGCCATCTTATGTTGTTGTTGGATGATTTTTCTCTAGCCAGAAAATGGTCTGCCATGGTTAAAGTGATATATGTCTGTCCCAAAGGCCTGAAAATGCTGATTTCTTACGCTGCAACAAGAACACACCAATCTTTGTCTCTGTGGAAAGCCGCACAATGAGCTTGTTTCATATATCTGTAAACTACATAAAAATCTCAGTGTTGCCTATCGGATTAAAAGCAACATTATCTTATTAGTGATCTTAATCATGAAAACCTGAGATGCTTCATCTGAAAAGCTTGAAGAAAGTATTGGCAAGTCTTGTTTGAAAAGTCTGTTACAAAATTGTCCTTGGATTGTAAAAAGAAAAATGGGAATGGAAGATAGACAACTTCATTCTTATTTCAAGTAACTGAGAAGTGAAATAGATCAATGTGGAGTTCTAAATATGGACAAAGACACTGATTTAGATGATTCTTGTTTAATAATGTAACCGTATCAACCACCTTCACTTAATGTTTGTACCTGTGTTTGCATGCATGTGTATGTTTCAAGTTCAATTAAAAATATTTGACTTGAAAGCTCTATAGCGCCTTTCCTCTAAATATGTCAGGAATTACAAACATCAAGATTTTTTTTATGTTTGCATGACAAGTTCTGGAGAGATCTCTGCCCTTCCTACCAGCTGTGAGAAACAGAACACAGGAACTGGCACCACACACAGTGCAATGAATTGTCAAGAAACTAGATAATGGCATTGCAGTTCATTCGCATCCCACTATTTGAAGGAGCTGTGGATAATGTCCATATTGGAAGCAGACAGAAGGAGCTGTAGAAGCCATCATATCTGAACGTCCAGATAGCACTTAGAGTGTGTCAGAATGGGCGAGACCTCTGCAGCAGTACTAATTCAAGTGTCATTGAAAAAGGACTCTGCCTGCCGCAGCCTGCGAGATAGCTCTCTAGAAATATTTCACAAATGGACATGGATTTCTTATTTCCACCTCCAAATATCAGGGGAAAAAAAAAAAAAAGGAAGTCAGGTAGTATTCCTGTTATGAAAAAGGCATAGTATTTTTATGAAATACTTCAAAACAAGCTGTCCTCCCAGACCTCCAATGAGGATGGTCCCTACAGAGACAGAATACTTGGTGGCTCGGGGGCAGTTCTTTACTTAGAAGCAAGTCCCTGTGCTGTTTGGGACGTTCTCAGCTACCGGGCAAGTGAAATGTAAGGGCACGTGTGGACACCCTCAGCAACTAGAGGGACTTGAGGTGACAGCCAAACCAGATGCAGCCAGTACTTTTTATGGATTTGTAATAAAATCCTCAGAAGGGGGAAAGATACCTAACTAAATTGAATTTAGCTTTGCTGTGGTTAACTTGGAACCGAAGTGCGATAAAATATTTCCTATTGAAGGCTGGAGAACAAGTTTGTCCTTTTCCTCAGGAGACTTTTAAATTGTATGTTGAAGAAGAGCGGCATCCTCCTGAATACCCTGAAAGCAAGGCATTTGGTATTGCTTGTCACTGTTGTTAAGTCTCAAAGGAGAGTTTTTCTGCCACTGTAAGTGTTATATAGTGTGAAATTCATATTGATACGATGTTGGGTGTTACGGAGCATCTCCTTTCCTGATGGGAAATGACTAAAGGCAACTGTAACACCGTTGAAGTACGTAACAAAGAGCTAGCTTTCAAATGAAAATTACTTGAATGCAATCTATGAATTTGGTGGGGAGAAATGCAGGTTTGTCCAGTTTAATAGTTCAAGAAGTCACAAATGTCTTTTAAATGGCATTTCAGGTTTGACAGTTTGGAATAGACCTTTAATACAGAGATGGCTCTGAGTCGGGAGGATCCTGATGCTGTCGGTGGTTGGAGATGGAGGGAATGTAGAGTTTGCCCCTGCCAAGACTGCAGGAAGCCTAGGGCAACACGCAGGAAGGATTGCCAGTAGGTTTAAGCTTCAGGGAGCATGAAGTAGGGAACCTAGAAAGGAACCTGGAAATGAGGGAAGCTCCCTTTGTACTGATTTCTGATAGCCAGTACTGGTGTTCTCTAACATACTTGGTGTCCAGCTCGAAAGTGCTCATTGAGGAGCTATGGGCAGCTTCGGAATCGCTGGTATTTTCAAACAGAAGTGGTTTCACTTGGTAATTTCTCTGCCTGTCCAGTTTTCAGTGTAATAGTCTGGACACAAGTAGTGACAACTGCATGGGGGCACAGTAAGCTTAGTTCAAAAACATATTTTTGATATCTACATTATGGTGCTATATTTTGTGGACAGAAATGTAAAAATGAAGGTGGTGCTTAGGGTAAAATACATGACCAGCCCAGAATCCTAGAATGGCTTGGGTTGGAAAGGACCTTATGAACTCCAACCCCACTGCCATGGGCAGGGAGCCACACTCTAGACCAGGTTGCCCAGGGCCCCGTCCAGCTTGGTCTTGAACACCTCCAGGGACGGGGCATCCACGACCTCTATTGTCTTTGCTGCAGCTTTGGAACAGCATTTATATTTTTGTAATGGGCTGGTGGATGTTTGTACTAGAAAAACACATCATGATTCAGCATCTTATCGGTTGTGTTTCTGTTACTGCTGGCGAAACCAGCGTAGCACAGCTGGGTTTCTCTGCCTTTTGGCCAGTCCTTCTCCATATCTTAGTTCTCTCAGACACAGGAGGAAATACTTAAAGGTAAGAAGTCTGTTAGTACATGGGATTAAATGGAATTAGCTGCTTTTTTTTTTTGAGGCGTTTTCTTCTGCTGTTCTGACTCTCCGTACACCATTAGGCACCATTAGAAGAGAAGATTGTCATCAAATCATGGTTCACTGAAGCAGCTTAACGGTGTCTCATTCTTTTTTTTGATGGGAGGGGAACTGAACCACTTCTGGATTTTATTTACTGCTTAGTCTGAGTGCTCTTGTTTGAGGTAAGTTTGCCTCATGCCAAAGTTTTTGGCTGGGAAAAATAAACCACAGCTCACTGGTCAGCACCAAAAGTGGCATTTTTCTGGTGTGAATGGGAAGGCTTTGGTAGTTCTGCCAGTTCTGTAGGCTGATGCAGGTACTCATAAGTCAAAACCCATACCATTAGTGTGTCTTAAATCAGTCATTAATAATGAGTCTATTAATTGAGGAGCATATTGCAGCCTGGCTGGAGAGCAGGATGGTTTTTTTTTAGTACTGCAGTTCTTGAATTTAAAAAAAGACTTTAAAAGCCTTCTAAGACCTTTCAGTAAAGGGTTTCCAGGTGTTTCTTATTGGCATTTGACAGACAAAATAGATTTTTCATCTGTTCAGAATCAGTGCTTGTCCATGTTACTGGTTTGTGGGGTATTAGACAAATGGTTAGGCTTTCTGGTCCCCGGTCTGTCAATTGGCAGTATCACAGTGGTAAAATATTTGGAACACTAGTTGAAGAGAAACAGCTAATTATTAGGAATTTTCCTTTAATATACACTTCTGATTATTGTAATGAGAAATTATTCACATATATTTCATGATAGTCTTTCTTGCTTTCCGTGGTTTTTAGCTGTACTACTTTTATCTGTTATGTGGTGATCACAGCTGTCTGTGTAGATGTCTATTTGATGATAATCAATTGCAGTACAGGAAAAAAAAGAGTTTACATATAAAAATCTATATAGCTGATGAAAGAAAACAGTGATTTGTTCATGTCCTTGAAGTGAAGATGAGTTTAGTAACCTAGTAGGTGCTTTTTCCTCTTAACTACTGCGATACTGTAGAAGTACTCATTTCTAGAAATATTGACTCAAACTGGTAGCAGATGAGGGGTTTTTCATAGAGGAAGTCAATTACAAGACATTTCTGGATTGAGATTTTCCTGCAAGATTCATGCCTTCATCGTGTTACAGAGAAAGTGATTTATAGTACGTCTGGGAAAAGATGAAAATATTTTCCTTCTCAGGGTTATTTTTACACAAATCACCCGGAGTTTATTTCCTTTAAGTGCTTTATCCGGCGTGCACATCCCTTTTCCGATTGGGTGATTTTTTGAATTAGCTTTATAAAGATTACACGGATAGACGCGGCATTGTCGTAGTTAATAGAAACCTGTGCAGTGAGGTCTATGGGCTGCAAGATCCCTAACAGTGCCGATGACAGTGAAGTGTGGCCTTATCGAGAGGAGAATTCATAAGAGGCTGCCCTGGGACACCGCGCCACTGTCCTTCTGTGTATCCTGACAATGTTATCTGTCCTCTCAGTACGGAGTATCAAATGTCTGTCACGAGTACAGAAATTAATTTAATGTCACCTGAAGACATGCAATTAATCTTTTCGAGGTTTTCATAATACCTTTACAGAAAGAGTTGCCAGTTTGGCGGATTTGGATTTTGGGGTTTAGCAGAAGATAAGGAAAATTAATTTTTCATCAGGGTTAATACAAGCTAGCAGGGCCACAAAGGCTGAGAAAAATGGTTTGGGAATTTGTCAAGTGTTGTCACTCTAGAATAATGCTGCTTAACGTCTGATAGGTGTAATCAAGAGTTGAGATTTCTATAGAGGGGGATTAATCAATTTGCTCACTACAGAATGCAGGTTGGTGATACCATTCCTTCGTGGGGTTTAAGAATGAAAATAAGATTTGATCTGTCAAATTGCAGGAAGCTCTGACACTATCAATAGGCGGTTTTATCAGTACATTTTAAGGCGTTTGTTATAAATAAATTTGTCCTGCTAATGTTGGTGGCAAATAAACTTCGTCTTCATTACAAAACTGTCATAATGATTATGATGGAGTGCAGGGCTTCAGCTTGCTAAATTTGGGCAGGATCAGAAGATTCTGGGGTTAGGATTCGTGATCTCATATTTGGCAGAATGGTCTTTATGTTTTTGAATGCACAGCACTGACAAGCGAGAGAGCGCGTGTCAATATTGGAAAACAGCCCCGATTACTATCGGGGAACTGGTTCTAAAATTCATGGCCTTCAAATGGCGTAACTTCTCTTTTTCGTTAGTCTGTGGTTTCATCAAAGGGCGCAGATTCTTACACAGTAAAGTTCAACAAATGTTCACCGTATAGATCGAATCCTTTTACCTAGATCTTTTGAATAGTGTTTAATTATCTGCGGTATTTGAAATTAACTTGTAGTTTTGGCACTGCTAGCAATCTTGTGATATTTTAAATTTGAAAGACAGTTTTTGTGATTTCCCCTGAACAGTACTCCTCTCCCTTACTAAAGGTATTTTTATTAGTCCTGAATTAGGCTAGTAACTATGAAGTTTCATTCAAGAAAACTCTTTCCTAGCTTCATGTTAATTTAGGAAGGTAGACCTTTTATGGAAGTTGGGAATTCAGAGCTTGCAGGTCAAAATGGTTTGTAATGCAGGAATTAAGCAGTAGGCAATAACTGAAAAACATTTTCCCTGTATTGGTTTGGAGACACAGGATGAAATTCACCTATCTGTAGAGGATTTCAGAGGAAATCTGCATTATAAAATCAGAAATTGTAACAATTGGTCTCAGGTCTTAGCATAGGGCTGTGGTAGGCTGAGAATTGTTCTACCTTGTTTCAGCACTTCCAGTGCATCAGGTCGTATGAAGCAGGCCATGATGACGAACAGATTCATTGCTGAAGGATTTAGGGTTGCCCAGTACATCCCAAAAGGGTAGAGAAAAAAAAAAGAAAGAAAAATGTGCTTTATCAAGACTTAGAATATCTCATTCTATTTCTACACGTTTAAATCTGGGGGGAAGAGGGGATGTAAGCTAATGAAAAATTATCGTTAGATAAATCAAGTCCTTAAGAAAAAGTGGATTTCGAATGAGGTAGGAGTGGGATGTTTGAAGTAGAGGAGATGCTAGCGGTTCAGTTCCTATCACTTAGATGTCATACTGGGTAGCTTCTGCACTACCAGTTTGCTCTGCTTGCCTCCCTCCCTGTAGCTTTGCCATGTGTTTAATCAGCCTAATGGGTGCCGGCCTGGTGTTTGCCTCAGGAGCGAAAGTCGGGAGTGAACATACAAACAGCGGTATTTACAGTCATGCATCTCTTCCTCTAAGGTGTTAATATTCTCATATGAACGTGTGGCCCGTAAGCAACATTGTGAGGTTTTGTAGCTTTAAGACCAGGCATTAAAGCTCTTTATACTTTATTTTTGCTTGAGACTTAGTTCTTTATTTGCATTCCTGAAGAAGCCAGCAATTACCTTGCATGTAAGCAGTTTAAAGGATGATATTGATGGTGAGAGCCGTGTTTTAATTTGCCACTAAATAGCACTATGCAGATTTAGTTCCTTTTGGCTCCAGCAGTGCTGGTCCTTGCACTGACATGTCTTCGGCACCAATTCTTTTTTCAGCTGGTTAAAATTTGTTACCTGAGACTTTGTTGTTTTGCTTGTTAAGTGCATATTGACCTAGGAGCTGTGCTTGTTTTTCATTTCCTTAAGAAAAACACCAACATTGCCTTCAGTTGAAGGCAGGACTAGCTGTACAGTGCTGCAACGTCTTGCTGACGGTCCGTGAGCAGGGAGCCCTCTGTCCTTGCCAGCTCCGGTCATCTCCAGTGGCAGGAGGTGTTCAGAGAGGCATTACAAAGTTTTGATCCAGTTGTCCCGTTTTCCTTTCTTGTTACAGGAGCCAGCAGGCTTTGCTCCCTCCATTTCTTACCCCGTGGACTTCCTTTGTTGTTCTGTACAGGTTTTCATATTTCTAAAACGTATTAACTCATAAAAAGTCCAGGGATGCTTCCACCTTTTCAGACTGGATCAGCATCCCAGGGAATTGTCAGGAACATCATGCTAGTGCTTGAAATCCACAGACTGAGTCTCAACCCACTATAGACCCCAGCAGGGAAAATGTCCCATTAGATTTTCCATGAATTTGAACCAATATTGTGTGTTTGCATTTGGCTCTGTTCGAGTTTTGTGTGATTGTGTGTTTCCTGCGTTAATTTTTACAGTTTTATTTGGTGATAATTGGGCTCGCAAGTCAAATACTGCGTGGTTGTTGACTGTCCTCACCTCTTACGGCAAATGATTATTTGCTTCTGAAGTTTCAGTAATGAGCATGTTCAACGTTTTGTACTTGAGGGCCTCGCTCTCGTGCTCTTTGAATGGGCTGGAATCGTTTTTTGGTTTAGAAACAAATGGTTGCAAATACTTATGGCTGTTTTTCACAGCAGGCTTGTTGCGTAGTTCAGATTTTAACTCCCCATTCTTCCATTTAAATTCCTCCTAGGAGTTTTTGTTCGTTTTTGTTTCATAACCTCCCGGCTGCTGTAAGGTTGAATAAAGGAAATTATCTGACCAGAGCATAAGGCTTATGCTGATGCTCATGGTGGAATTAATACTAAAATGGAGAGGATTTACTATTGGGTTCTTGATAAGGTTTTGTTTGTGTGCATATGTTTGCTTGTTTTTTTTTTTTCAGAAGAGGAGAGCTGCTGCTTTTTATTTTTTTTTTCCATTTTGAGCAGCAGTTGAAGAGGAAAGTTTAGTCTTTCTTTCTGGTTACTGATCTCAAAGGTTTGTGTACGAAATTTTCTGTGAAGCCTCATTCAGCATGGAGCCGTTCAGTTTAGCACAGAAAAAGAGAATTTGTTTAGAAGTAGAAAAAACAGATGCAGTTTTCTCTTGCTTTCTCACTGTGGGTTCTGTGGCAGAAAGCCCTTAGGTAGGAAGAGCTTCAAGGTTTTCCCTGTGACAGATTGTGCTTTTGAAATGTAGATGGTGCAAGGCAGTGATGAAGCCAATTTTGGGGGGGGGTTAACTTGTCTGGGATTTAAGTAGTTGAGTTCTTGAGAAATTGTTGCCTGCATCTACTTGATAAAAGAGAGTGTGGTTTAGGGATTTGAACTGTGCACTAGTGGACTTGAAAATGTGAGAATATCATAGATACTGCCTGTACTGGACTACTTTTCTTCAAATAATAGTGAAGAGGTTTAGTAACAAGCAGTCTTCAGTAGGTGTTCCTTTTGCTTTTGTGTAATCTTGGTAGGGGTGTAGTGATTTGTTTTCTCAATCGAGATAATCTCACTCTTGGACCGTAAACGTGTTCCTTCTGCAGCCTTGTGTTTTGTCGTCTTCCCCCCAAGAAATGTGCCAGTTAATATGAACCTCTCTGGTTAGTGACATCTGGTATGGATGCAGAAGGACTTTTGACTTGTCAATATTTAAGCAAAAGGAAATAAACTACATAAATAGAGATGCTTTCACAATTATTACTTTTTATTCAGACACACCTTCTATTCGAGGGCTTTTGCAAGGTTTCCTGAGGTTTGTCATGGGCTTAAATAAAGCCTGCAGTCCTGTCTTTGTTTATTCAGCCTGACTCTCAGGTGTTGCACCGCTGTGACTGGGGATTAATGAACTTCTTCCACTGCCTGGCTCCCCAGTGGCAGTAGGTGCTGGGGGGCTTCCCTCTGGTCCTGCAGCTGTGTGGTCAGGTCACTGGTGGGTGCCCAGGCAGTGAGCATCGGTATTTTTTGAGCATGTAAAAAAATACAAACAAACAATGTTGACTAATATTAGCAGATCGGAGTTGTAAAGTTGGAGTCCAGCTAATGATATAAATTTTGCTGTCAAAACCATGCAGAAAGCATGCGATGATTTGAAGCCCTTTATAGATGCTGGTTTTCAGTATCTGATCTGGAAAGCTAGACACAAATTCGAGAATCTCTCCTCTGTTTGCACAAAGCCAAACTGCTTGCGTAGAGGCAATGGAAGTGAATCACTCATCCATCTCCTGGTGCCTTCACCTCACATTTATGCTGTATGCTCAGTGAGAGATGTAGTGGAGAGAGTTAGGGGTCGTTGGATCAGAGAGGACATTGTTTATTTGTGCTTGCGAGTATAAATATTTACAATAAGAGCATTATAAACTAAACCAAACAAAAAAAAAAAAACCTCGGGGAAGAACTGTTCTAACTGTTCCAAACATGGACAGTGCTTGGGGATGAAGATAGCTTAAAAGGTTGTTGGTATGGAAGCAGGCAGCGTAAATATGCACTTCAAAATAAATACTAATTTCTAATTAAAGAGAGATTCAACTTTGAAAGATGAGCAGAGCACTTGTGTGGTTCTTCCAGCCTTCACAGTTCTCTGTAACGTGTACGTCTCTCCGGGGGAAAAAAAAATCCACCACCACCAAAAAGCAATAAACATAGTTCATGTGTAACCCTGGAAGGAAGAATAATTTGGAAAGAAGTGAAAATACCTCGCTGATTTGGATTTGAAAAGATGTTACTGAACATAGTAATTGATAATAAAGTTCAAACAAAATAAGCTGGACTTAGATACTGTGGGTTTGTTTTAGACTAAAGCGTAATTTCCAGGCTGAGCCCTTACACACTTCTGTAACAGCCACTGGTTTGTTTTAATAGGCAAATCGATGAGTGTTTGCTGTGCTCTAACCGAGCTGGATGTCACAGGAGGTTTCTCAGGGCGAGTGTTTGCACTGCGTAGACATTGAGCCGCGTGTTGTGTTGTTGATTTCAGCAGGGGGGAGAGGATGCTGGCTTTTTTCACCCAGAGGGCCAGCCCCAGCGGCCTCAACAACCTCTGGAGCCGAAACAGCAGCCAGTGCGGAAGGTCACATTGACAAAGGGAATGCAACAGCAGCAGCACCAACAGCAGCAGCAGGCACAGATCCATTCACCAGCTCCTCAAGGAGTCAAAAACATCCAGGGAATCCATCAACCTAAAAAGGTGATTTTTAGATGCATATCGCTGCTAGAAGTTTCACTGTCTAGCTGTGTTGCTATATTAGTAACTAGCATTCTGTTTGTCAATTACTAGCACAGGGCTGCATGACCCAGGAGATGCATAATTGCATATAAAGCATTTAATCTATAGAGGCCTGTTTGTATCCAGCACAGAGTGGTGATGCCTGCAAGTTGTTTCATCTGATGACTTTCTGGCCAGCACAGTATTCCCGATGGGAAATGCGTGCGTCTCAAGATAGCTACTAGAGGAACGGCATCCAACGTGCTTTCTGGCTTAAAACCCAAGAGTTATTCTGAAGTTGTGCTTATGCTTGTATTCAGGCTGTTTCCTGCACACGTAGGAGCACGCAGCAGCTGTTTCAGGATGCTCTTTGGTTGGTTCTCAAAGTCGGTGTTGCTCTGAACAGTCGGTGAGCTCAGAATGAGGCTTTCTCACTGATCGTTCACTGGGAGGAGGCAGGGAAAGCGTTCAGGTTGCACTGGTGTGTGCTTTCTGTTCATCTTCAAACTGAGAGGCTCCCTGAAAATAACTGGGATTTTGGCTTTTAAGTTAATGGTTGGTTGTGAACTGTTAGCAGTAACCTTCCAGCTTCATGGCAAGCTAAGATTTCCTTGCTGATGCAGATAGGAAAAGGCTTCCCAAGTAGGAATCCTACTGAAGAAGAGAAAGTGTTGAGTGTTATCTCAATGTTAAGTGTCAATTGTTCAATGTTTGTTACTGTTTCATTGTTGATTTTTCTCTCCCCAACTGTTCAACCTTTAATTTGCAAGAATGACTACGTATTGCCTGCACCGGAGAGTATTGTGGTTCCAGATCCTACAGGATTTGGGGGAAAGGAACTTTAAGACAATTTTTTTTCTACTATACACAAATACTCCATCCTGATAACAGGCTAATGGTTGCAAGCAGCAGCGACTGGAGGCACTTGGAGCAGTTTGCTGATCATATGCACACATCAAATTTATCTGTGGGTTAAGAAGAAAAAAGGGAAAGATCACTTTGGATTTTTTTTAACTGGTCTCAAAATGTGGGAGCTAAATACATGCCTGATAATGTGATCAGTGTTGAAAACTAGCTTATACATTTTGATCTGGGACCTTCCGTTGCTTGGCTGATCTGTCCTAAGGCTGAGGTTTTAGCCTCAATACCATCTCGTAACTTGCTGTCCCTTTAAAATAGGTTTATATAAGCAGTAGAGAGATATGTTAATGTGTGGCCTTTCAAATAAGCTAACAGCAACAAGCTGTTTTAAATCAACATGTACTTTAATCAAATCTTTAAGTAAATTGCTAACTTTTGTATCATCTGTCAGATGCAGTTAGCAGAAACACTAGGTAAGTAAATCAAAATACTGTTACTTTTGTTGTTGGCAGGTCATTATGCATGGGAGAGGCAGAGGAGTAGCAGGCCAGATGGGCCGAGGACGCTTGATGCCAAATAAACAGAACCTGCGAGTGGTGGAGTGCAAACCTCAGCCCTGTATTGTGTCAGTTGAAGGGCTTTCTTCATCAACTACTGATGTCCAACTGAAAAACCTGCTGATGTCAGTGGGACCCATTCAGGTAGGTCAACCTTGGTTTATAATTTTTGTGCCAAAAGTCTTTCATTCTGGAAAGCTCAATTAATTCCCTGACACTAAATACAATGTGTGTTTATTGGTAATTTATGTTTGAAGGCACCCCCACCCACACGCACCACACCTGATAGCAAAGACAAGCACGATTACATTGCGGCACAGGAGATGCAGTAGAATTTTGCTAACTGTCACATTCGTGCTGCAAAAGAGTCTCCTTCATTTTGGAGTTCTTGTACGATCTCTATTATTTCCATATAGAATACAAGCACGTCCATTCTGTGAGGTTTTGTTAAAGCCAAATTATCATATCAAAGCAAATGTGTTTTTGTTGCTGTTTTTATTGTTGGCTTGCACCTACACTCTTTTTTGATTCCTGTCGTTGCAGTCCTGGGGTATTTAATGAACAGTATTCATTTGAGGTTTTATACCATATAGCACTATCTGCTTTTTCAAATGAAAACATATTCTGCTTTAAAGGATTTTTAATTTATTTTTTAGAAGGTTCTCTTTAGGAGGGGCCTGTGAGCAAGGTTATGACATATGTGCTGGTATATCTGCTGCAAAGCTTCTGTTCTAAAACTGCCTCCTGGAATTGGTGTATCAGTTAAACTGGCTTTAAGCAAAACAGGAGGCTTTCAAAGCACCAAAAGGCTTAGGAGGCCATGTCTGAATTATTGTTAGTACATTTGAAAGTATCAGTCAACGGATAATGAAACACACAGATTATGATGATTTTTTTTCCTTGAATTTTTCAGTTTGGTGCGCTGATTTTGACAGGATCAATATTTTCAGAGAAATGCAATGCATTAATTGGAGCTATTTTGTGGCTTGGAGACTTGTTTATGAATAGGATTATCTCTCTGTTGTCGAACACAGTGCTTTCCTAAAGATGTGCGCTCTGCCTCACTTTTTCCCAATTTAGTAAATGGAATAATGCTGAATTATTTATGTCGTCAATTCAGAGAGGTTTAATTTGTTTGTGAAGGCAAAAATACTCTCACAAAATACTTTGTCCCTTCATGTTCTGTAGTACTCGAGGAAATTATTCATACAGTTCCAGAGCACATTTAGGCAGTGTTTACTTGTTAAATCTTGCATGAGAATATTAGGAGGAGATTAATAGAAATCCTGCTAGGAAATATTCATGATTGGGAGAAGTTATTGAGAATGTGTTAAAAAATTTATTCAGTACTTGCTGTTTCTTAGCAGACTCCAAACGGTAGTATCTTAATGTAGCGTCACAGACCAGTTTAGAAAGTATGTTTATAGGAAGAAACTTGTGACTAATTTTCCAGTGGGATTTGATATATGCCTGTCCCTTGTGTTCTTGCAGCTCAACAGTGTCAGCTGTACCCTTGGAAAGTTGTAAATCACCTGCTTTCACCTCACCAGCTATTACTACTAGAAGTAGTACTTGAAAGAGATGGTTGAATTTAGCTAATGATGCAGAAGGCTTTTGTGCTAATTTTACCCTTGAATTTCAAATCGGGCTTGTAGAAGGCTATAAATTTCTTGGCTTGTTTGAGACTAAACAATGTTTCGGAAGTGTGGATAGTGGCATGTACAGGGGAGAAGTAGTCTGCTTATAATGGTCTTTTATACATCATTTTCTCATTCTTCCTTTAAAATGCACTTCACGTAAGTAATTTGCAATGAGGAGTACAGAAGTGAGCCACTGGAAGAGATCTGAGTAGTGAAAGGAAGGGTTCCTTGCCAGGTGGGGTTGGCAGATTTCATGCATCAGGTAATAGTAATGACCTGAGCAGAGAGCACCTTTGGGTAGTGCAGTTCTGATCTTTTAAGATGAAATCAAAGTGTTGAAACTTGATGAACTGGAAAAGAGGGAATGCAGAAAGAAAAAAAAAATCTCTTACCTCCAAGAAAAGGGCGGAGTCAGAAATTCTAGCTGCTTTTTCAAAAATGACTTTAAGAAAGCTCAGGTTTTTAGCTTACTCAGGCGGAAGTCCAGAAGCAGTAGGAGAACAGAAAGATGCACTGGGGATAAAGGAGGTTACACTTTTTCTGGATGCAAAAGGTTTGGATTTTTACTTTTGCCTTTTTCTTGTATCATTGAAGTATCATTACCTTGCACAAAACTGTCTTGGGAAGGGAAGTTCAAAAATTCCCTCAATTCATGATGTTCAGTGCTCCTAGCTTTGCAATCAATTTGCATTGAGGTGATGGTTCTGTAAGTCGTAATGTGGGAACAGCTGGACACTCAAAAGATGAGGGAGATTTTTTTTTACAGTTGAGAAGTGGGAAATCCACAATTTTTCCGTTCCTTTCCATCCCCTAGAAATGGAGAAAATTGTCTTTTCCTTGTATGAACTTCGAAAAGTATACTCTGACTATCACTGTAGACTCCTTACTTCTAATCCTTGATTCATTAAAGCTCCTTTATTACTAGAACAAGACAAAAAATACTATTAAGATTCTCAAGATACTGAAGAAGATTTTCCAGGCTTCAGGAACAGCCCATTAGTCATAGCTGCATCTTCCAACTCAAACATGATTAAATTAAATTACCAGGAAAACCACTTCCTTTCAGCATATGGCCTGCTGTTGTCCTCCTTCTGGAGAAGATACAGATACAAATAACGTCCATGAAGTAAAATCTGAGTGATGAATCTAAAATAATTATATACTATAAATAAAATAATGCATTCCAAAATGCATTTGGAAGTACAGGAGCTTTCTGAGCACACCACTGAAATACAGCCTCCTGGGGACTGCACTGGAGCAGTGACATTCAGTACACATCTGTCCAGAACCACTTCCTGAAGGAGATTACTAATAATCATAGAATATCCCAAGCTGGGAGGGACCCACAGGGATCATCGTATCCAACTCCTGGCTCCACAAAGAACCACCAAAAACCAGACCCTGTGTCTGAGAGCGCTGTCCAAACGCTCCTTGAACTCCTGCAGCTCGGTGCCATGCCCACTGCCCTGGGCAGCCTGTCCCAGTGCCCGACCACCTCTGGGTGCAGAACCTTTCCCTAACACCCAGCCTGACCCTCCCCTGTCCCAGCTCCATGCCGTTCCCTCGGGTCCTGTCGCTGTCCCCAGAGAGCAGAGCTCAGCGCCTGCCCCTCCGCTCCCCTCGTGAGGGAGCTGCAGGCCGCCATGAGGCCTCCCTGCGGCCTGCTCTGCTCTGGGCTGAACAAACCAAGGGACTTAAGCTGCTCCTCACACTTCTTCCCCTCTAGACCCTTCACTGTCTTTATAGCCCTCCTTTGGACACTCTAATAATTTTGTCTTTCATAATAATTTACAAAAGTCATTAAAAACTCAGCTCTTTTTTTTGTGTGCTCTTGAATCTGGGTTTAATGTTCATGCTGTCTTGTACTGTCTGCAGAGGTTTGTGTGCAGCTAAGTTATTACCACCTTTATATATTTTCTTAAGGTTGGTGGCAGGTATAGAGGATCGTTTTCTAGGTCTTCAGGTGATGTGACTACTATGTGATCATCCTGTGGAGTTGTTCCATAATTGTCTTAAACCATATTTTAGATGTTTCCAAACATAAAATAACAGTGCAAATTCCCAGCGTTGCTTTAAAAGATTTAAGATCATGAATTCTGATGTTAAAAAAGGAGGGGGGCAGGGAGCCACTGTTATATATTAGAGGTGATTAAAATGCTGCAACTGTATTTTGAGTGCATTTATGAATATGAGTTATACTCTGAGAAGAGTCGTTCCCTTTCCAGTCTCGGAAAGGGAAAACAATTGCCTTGTCGATGTGCTTCTCTTTGCTTTCTTAGAGTGATAGTGCTACCTAGTGCCCACTTAGGGTAAAGACAGTGTCTGCACTAACACCAAACCTAAAGTTGATGATTTTATTTTTAGCGTAAAGGCTTATCAGTGGAAATGACAAGCACATGTAGATGAGCACGCCCAGAACAAGAGCGCTCTTCCAGGATCAGCAGGGTTCTTCTCCTTGTGACATGGCACACGGGGTGCGCAGCGCCGGTTTGGTGACCTGTTTGTTCTTCCTGCCTGTAAAAACATTTTCAGCTCTCGCAGCTGAGAGTATCTCCATTGACTGTGGAAGAAAGCATGGTCAGTCCTGCCCTGTCCTTGGGCTGGGGGAGAGGAGAGCAACTCTATAATGAGCCTGTCCAGTTCAGCTGTGCTACAGAGCAGTGTGTGAGCTAGAGAAGCTCATCTCAATGATAGGAAATTATCCCTTTTTCTCATCTCATCTTGCATATGGAAGCTGAAAGTTGAGCACTTTTAAAGCATAAAAGCTGGAAGGAAGGGCAGGAGGGGCGAAGTCATATGCAAAAGCTGAAGGTACAATAAATACATTCTGTTCCAGCCTCTGTGCCTGTCAGCAATGGCTATGAAGTGTCACCTACAGAAAAGATGCTTCAGGTGTCAGGGAACTGTGAGAACAATAAAAAATGTATCTGCATGTATTGATGGGATGGAAGAACAAATAGAATCTGATCTTTCTTTTTAGAAAGTACCTGCCGTGCTGCTCTTCATACTGCTGGAGAGCAGATTGAATCACACACTAGTAATGTTATTATATATGACAATTTACAGTTTGTTATTGCACAGACACTTTTTAGCCGCTGTGTATGGACTGTCACCCCCTAATCCTAAATTCACCAATGAACTGAACGTACAGCCTATTATTTAGGAAGGAGGAAACTTTTATTTCCCATGTGTCTGTTATAATTGAAATGAGTGCTTGCTCCAGTCTCACACCCTGCCTGCTTGGTTTCCATCTCTCAGTACTCTCATTACCTCCCTTTTAACTTCCTTCTCTCTGTGTAACCTCTGAGAGCTTTGGTGTCAAATATGCTTGGTTTCTGCAAGAGATCTCTTGCTTTCTACTCTTGGTTGTCCTGTTGCTTGTGTCAAGGTAGTGTTTTTCAGTGACGCTTAACTAGATATTGTGCTGCTGTTATCATACAGGTTATTTCAACATTATCTTTTGTTGATATTGGAAAAGTGTAGATGTAAGGACAAAGCATGTGTAAAGGAGAAATTTGAGCCCAGTGTAGGTCTCATTGTCTGCAGAGGGAATGGTCTTTTTACGATGTTCGTTCTTTAGTCACTGGTAATAGTTCAGTTGCAGAAAATGTCAGACCTTCTGATTTTTTTTTAAAGACGTTGAATTTAATAGTGTTTTAAAACAGTTGTAGGCTAGCTCTTAACCAAAAGCATGAGTGTTCATGAAATCCTGTTTGTTTTTTTTTTTGCAACTGTTGCATTTTCCATTCTACAAAAGGTACAAATCTTCCCATGGCAGCACGTAAAGAAGCAGAAAAAGGAACTAAGATCAGTATGAGCCCTATGCTTCCAAAATCACCTTCGTATAAAATACTCCTCCCCAGCATAAAACAATTATTCTTTTTATTTTTTTTAATGCTGAGACTGTATCAGGATGTAATCTCTCTTCTGTTACTCCAGAGTCGATTGGGAAAATGCATAGAATACCTCTGATCTCAGGCTGATCTCCAGGAAGAACTGTATGGTAGATCTGTAGGCCCTAATCTGTAAAGTAACAAGTCAATGAAATCCCCTGGAAGTTATTGCATTGTCAATCCTCTACACCTGAGCGGGTCCGGGAGGGGGTTTTCATCCTCTGGTGAACGTCTGACTAGGTCAACTTAAAGAGGAAATGTGAATGAAGTTGTTTTTTCAGAGCTGTGACAGTTGGAAGGATTGTGATATTTCAGTTTAGGAATTGCTGATAGAAGACGACTCTTGTGGAGTGCAGTGTGGCAGAAATCTCCTGTTGAGGAAACTTCAGTGTCCCTGCGTTACATGAGAAGTCAAGTAACTCTTGGTAGAACCAGCGCATCTCCAAAAGCAATGCTGGGTGCCTGGTCCTTACCCAGCCTCCCTTGACTCTCCTTTGGCATCCTGCAAAATCAGTACCTGCTGGAATAATACTAAATTCAGATCAAATTCATAGGGAGGCATGCTATTTTGTCAAAGATAGACTCATTTTTATTGTTGTAATGGAGACCATAAAGCTAAGGATTATTTTATGCTATTTATTCTTTGAAAATGAGAGAACAGCTGTCACTGGTAGCACATGAAGGCCTGCCTGTCTGATGGGCTTGGCTTCTTTTTGATACTACCTCAGCGCTAAAACCATTTTTCTTCCATAAATGTCATTCATCTGTGGTACTCGTGTGGTGTCTGAATATTATTGAAAGAAGCATTTAATATAGATTTGAATGTGTCTAAGCAACATACAGCTATGCATTTATTAGCATGTTACTCACAATTTAGAGTATAAACCAAAACTCATGTAGAGTTTCTAAGAAGAAAAAGTCTTACCACTAATAGCATGCAACACATTTATCTTATGGCAGCCTGGTATCAGCTATAGCGCTGGCTGTTACGGACTTGAACCTGGAGTAGGTCACTGGCATAGTCGTGATCACTGTGATGTTTTTGGAAATGTGGTGTTCCTGGAGGGCTAGCACTTCTTACAAAGGACTGGTATTTTTGCAGAGACTTGCAGTTGGTCCAGCTGATTAAATGTAACAGCTTTCTAGGAGGTTATTTCTAAATGACCTTGTGGTGAATGTGCAGGAACTTGGACTATACTGAGAATGTTACAGATGCTAGAATACTGAATTTTATCACTAAAAATAATGACTGCCCAATTATTCTAAAAAGGTGACAAAAATAGGGGTCTTAAAATAACAAGGTAGTGTGATTAAGTTATGCAGAATTAATTAATTTTGTGTGTAGTTTCCTAGCATGTAGGAAAAACTGGTAAAGTACATAAGATAATGCCTTGAAAATAATGTTGAAATGATAAAATTCCACAGGTTGCATGCCCAGTCTGTTTCTGCAGAATATTGCTGTTAACATCACCTAAGTGCAGGATCAACTCTTAACTACATATCATCTGGAATTCAAGGAGACAGAAATAATCCAGTAGGATGAATATGCAGTTATTTTATTTCAGGTTTCCACTGAAGTGGAACACTTGTTTGTATTCCCAGCTGATAGCCCATCTGTTCAGGCTCAGGATAGCAGCAGGTCAGGACCTACACACTCCAGCAAAAATGTACTGACTTGTTCTGTGCCTGACAGTCAGCCTTGTTGTTCTCTTAACAGTGTAAGCATGAAGTTCAGGGTTTATATAGTAGTGCAGGTAAACGTATATTGTCTCAAAATAACAGTAGACATTTTCAAGAGACTTCTGATAGCAAGCTAAATGCTCATATTCACAAGTTATCAATAATGATTTGTTTGAAAACGCAATGTAGATCATGTCTCATGTTGTGATATTGTAAGTGTTTGTCAGCAAAGGTATTTGTGGTGGCATTTCAGGCTATGGTGTTCATATAGTTAAAGTAAATTAGCTTAGTAATTGTCTTATCTCTTGTTAAAACAAGACCAAAAACATTTTTTTTTATATTTAAACAAGGCAAGCATGATTCTGCACCATTTTCATGACCATTGGTTTGAGTGTAGTGAAGGTTGAGAAATTGTATTAAAGCTGTTTAATTGGAACTTTTGGACAGTTTTCAGTTGGAGGAGTATCATTTGTGTAGCGTTACTTTATCCTTTTGTTGTACGGTCCTTAATTCTCTCTTGCTAAATCACGGGAGCATGTAACTGCAGTAGTTGAGGAGATTGATGCTAGAAGTGATTGTCCTACTGCTGGGCTCTGTGAGTGAGTTACATGGAGTCTGTTCAGCAAAAGATCAGATGGATTGACTTATTGCAGCCAGTGGAGATCCAGTGTGGCATGCCGATCTATGCTGCTACGGTGGCTCCTATCTGGATGCATTAGCCAGATGACTGTGGGAAAATTTTGATTGTTAGAATTGATGTTGAGGCTTTGAAATATAAAATATTGTTGGGGAAACTGAATAAACTGAGAGTTTTCAAGTAAGTTCAGACCGAGTATAAATGGTTGCTGCTTCCTTTGAAAATCATTCGAAAACATTTTACTTTTTTTCACCATATTGATAAATGAAATTGAATATGAAGGTGCTTTTCAATAGACTTATCCAAGAATAGATGCTTTGTTGCCAAAACAACTGAGTATTAAAAATAAAATGTATATCAGAAATGTTCTGATTGCATTTTTTTGGTTTGGAAAATATGACAATAATACGACATAAAGATGAGCGGGCAGTGATATATCCAAACTAGTCAGTAAGCTTTATTAATTTATGTGAAATCACAAATATGTTGTCTACAGTAAGATTTAGATACTTTGCCTTTTTAATTTCACTAATAAGCCTCCACTATGCCAGAATGTCTGTCTTTAGTCAATCTTGTATGCTAATTACTGAGCAGCTTCTTAAAAATTTATCACTACAAGTGTATGAGCTGCAAAATCAAATTTTGCTTTTCTGCATCTCAAGCATACTGAAGTCATAATTCATCAAGTATTGGGAAAAACAATGCACAGTTTCTCTTTTATAAAACATCCTGTGATAGCTGGGAGAGACCTAATGTGAGTATCAGTTGTTAGCAGGAGAACTAAAGACAGCTCAGGAAAGGGGGGAGAGAAAGAGGTGACAGTAGGACTTGCAGGGTACTTGCTGTTGTCCAACTGCTCTCTGAAATATTTGTCCTTTCAGTGATTCAGATAGGTTTTTCTTATATTTCTTATAATTCAATATTATAAGAAATATTAATATTTAATATTTCTTACATTAATTGTTTCAGGTTCTTTGGGTTGTGACAAAGGAACCAGATTTACTTCTCTTGATTTTTTTTTTTAAATCACATTTCTTCTTCTTAACTCTTACAAGTGTCTTTTTTTTAAACATTTTACTTAATGGCTGTAATTAGTTTTTAGTCTTTAAAACTTATTCTTTAGTGTAGACTGAAAAAGTGGTATCAAGAGAATACAGTTCTGTAAGTTATAATGAAGGGCTATCTGTAAAGGAGAACACAAACTTCAGTACCTCCCTCATCCAATCCAGCAGATTTATATACATACAGGAGAACTGAGCTTTTTTCCAAGTTCATTCTTTGGTGCGTTGTGCAACTAGATAGTATTCATGTTGGTAAACTGTGCTTAACCTTGTAAAGATCTTTCTGATTAAAAAATAGACATCCTCCTAGTTTGTTGGTTTAGTGTTTTTTTTTTTAGATAAATCCTATTGCTACTAGCTCAGAAAAGAACAAATTGTAGTTACTTAGCTAAATCTTTCCCTTATAGCAAGATTTCCAAAAACTGTACAGTGCAAATTAACTAGCTGGAACTTTTCTGCTGGTTACTTTGCTCACCCTTTTCTCAGTTATTTCAAATTCGAAGCTGATAATTTCCTCATCTTTTCCTCCGCTTTCACTTTAAAATTGTCAGAGTAATGGAAATATTAAACTTCTGTGATTTTCATAGTGAAAGGGGAGTTTCCTGTCAATTACAAGGTAGTGCAAGGTAGCCAGTGCCAAAATTAATGACTTCAAAATCCACAGATGGATAAGCTACAGAAAGAGCCTAAAGCTGAATTGTCAGGCTTAAAAATGAAGAAATACGACTATCAGGTACCACAGCTCTTGTTAAATAAATGCGTTCTCAACTAGAGTCTTACCTGCTCCGAAAAAGATGTAAGTAGGCAATTTTAATAGCAAATTTCATCCTGACATTTGACATCTTGCTTAAAATGGTGCATGAGATTGAGCGAGCAGTACACACAGTAGTTGGATAAAAATTCTGCCGCTGAATCGAGTGTGGTTGTTTGTGGTTTCCCAAGGAATAGTTGCTTGTCTAAAGATGTTTGGTATTTCTTCAATAGATGATACGGAGTTTTTGCAGGTGAAATTTAAAATCTTGGAGACTGACCTAGAGAAGGCTAGAGTCACTGAAGAGTGTGGGGATGCTGCTAAGTGCAGGCAATACGCAGGAACAGAAAATTAAATTTATACTTGACCACCAGGAAATTATAAGGAAATCTATAAAAACTTTTGAGGTGACTTAATATAAATTAAGCTCAGTACAAAATTGGATTGACTTTATGTAGAAACTTAGGCATAGAAAGCAGGAATGTTAGGTATATAACTTTGTATGCAAAGCCATGAGAATGATGGGGAGCTAGAAGCTGAATGAGGACAATTGCCTTCAATGTTCTGCAGCATAGGCGATTAAACTTCAGAAACTTATCGTGAGATACTGGAATCACTGTGACATTGAGCTTCAAAATTATGATTGAAACTTTCAGAAGATGTGTTTTAACCTAGTTACTGTAAAATCCCTGTGGCCTGTGTTCAAACAGCTGAATGTTCTGTCATGATGAAAATACCTCTTGCATGCTCTCACTGATTGTTGGGAGTGCACATATTTAATTTGTAAAACTTCGTTTTCTTGTATTTCTGAAGTGTCTTTTTGGGAGGAAAAAAAAAGAATAAAAAGGCTGTTCTAACCCAAAGCATCAACTTTAACCTTAGTAAGGCTGGTAACTTCTCATCGCTTGGTTTGTGAGTCTGAGGGGAGGCCTCATGGCGGCCTGCAGCTCCCTCACGAGGGGAGCGGAGGGGCAGGCGCTGAGCTCTGCTCTCTGGGGACAGCGACAGGACCCGAGGGAACGGCATGGAGCTGGGACAGGGGAGGGTCAGGCTGGGGGTTAGGGAAAGGTTCTGCACCCAGAGGTGGTCGGGCACTGGGACAGGCTGCCCAGGGCAGTGGGCATGGCACCGAGCTGCAGGAGTTCAAGGAGCGTTTGGACAGCGCTCTCAGACATAGGGTCTGGTTTTTGGTGGTTCTTTGTGGAGCCAGGAGTTGGATACGATGACCCTGGTGGGTCCTTCAAACTCAGGATATTCTTTGATTCTATGACTACAAAGACCACAGGACCACCTTGGCATTTCCTGCTGCGACAGGGAACAGGGACATGAGTTTTCCAGCTCCCTGGCTGAGGCGTTTTCTAGTTCTGGAGGCCTCAATACTACATACGTTTTGTTGATTGTTACAGCATTGTGAAATACTGCTTTCTCAGTAAGAGAAGCGTATGTCTCATGGACTTTTGCAGGTGAATGTGTTGCATCGTTTCCCATTACTGGGACTTGGAAATTTAAATTTGTGTCCTAAATAATTTTATCAAGGTCACAGGATTATTAGTGTCTGTCAAAAGCTAGCCATTTGTATTGAAATAACATGAGGATATACATTCTAGAGATCAAAACTTACAACTTTTTGCAACCGCTTTTTTTTCCCGTTTCTGCTCTTTTTTGACCCTTGAAATGCTGTGATCCATTGATGTAGGTTAGGTGAGCGAATCCAGGTGCTTGTGTGCAAAGTGAAACTGTGCCCATTTGAATGCTTCTCAGTCAGTTGGTGGAAGTCTGGCTGCAGGGTTTGGTTCATCTGTATGGATCAGATTGAAGAATTGTGGTCTTTGCTTAACCAGCGATAGTCTAGGTTTTCCCTTTGGCACAGTTGCTTAATGCACCAGCTTTCAGCTAGGTCCCTGACTGCAATCTCAGAAGTCTGTTTCTATTCCATAAACACCAGTAAGTGTTTCTGAGAAAAGAAATATAACAAAATTTTGATAGGTTTGATGCAAAATGAGATTTCTTTTAAGCGGAATTTTAGTTGAGTAATAAAAATATGTTTTGACTTTTTGTCTCTACAGAGTTTACAGATGCTTCCTCAACAACGGAAAGCCATAGCAAAATTTAAGGAGCCAGCACATGCTTTAGCATTTCAACAGAAATTCCACAGGTAAGCACGCACTGCTGCAACCTTTGGTTCACTCCCTCCCTTCAAAAGATGAAATTAGTCTCCTCTGATCAATGTTTCTCTTAATCCATTCAAGCATCAGTTTATTGGTGACCTTCATAGAACCTTCTTGTCTGATCTCTATCCCTAGAATAAGCTTGAGTACGAGTTTTACGTTTCTTTTAACAGGCACATGATAGATCTGTCCCACATAAATGTGGCACTGATAGTTGAGTGATGTCTGCTGAGAAATACATACACTAACAGAAGCCTATTGTGGAGCGACACGAGACACGGTGGCACAACCATCGGGTTCTGAAACCTTTCAGCTTACAGTCTTTAATTGCCATGTTGAACTACAGAAAGCAGCGAGATGTCCTCAAGAAGAGCTGAACTTGAGAGGGATCTGCAAAGGTGGAATTTCTGTTCAGTTTGTTCATGTTCTGTTGTAACCACATGGAACTACAGATTTTTTCAAAATGCTTACAGTGCATGCAGACACTGTTCTTCAAGATACTACTGTGTGACCACAGTGACTTGACAGAGAACGTTTACACCGAAAGATCTAAAAACTTTCTTCATAGCAAAGAATATTTGATAATGGTTGCTCTTATCTTCAGTGCAAGGTATTTGAATGAGAACTGACTTTTCTAAACAAAACACGTTAGTTACGTTGTATATCTGAGAGCATAGAAAGTATTCTTGCATAGATTTAAACGTGGTCTACTTCACTGAATAGCAGCAGTAAGCTGAGAAGCTTCGGAGGTGACACTGGAAAACTGTAGTTTCTATCTTTGTAAATACGTTAAGTCTGTCTTTGCATTTTCTATTCCAACACAGACTTCCATCTTCTCCTTCCAACTCCACTTGTTCCATAAAACACTGTGTAGGAATAACATTGCTGTATTTTCCCTTGGATTTTAAAAACAAGGATCTTTGCCCTTCAGTAGCATCCTGGGGTAGTTAAATCCAAGTTGTAACTAAGTTGTTTTAAATGATGTTACCAGATACAAGGAAAAAGAAGTATTTAGTGGCTCACTTAAAAAAAAGTTACACAGGAAGAGCGGTGCATTCCTAATAGTTCTTTTGGGCTAGTGTTTCATAATCGCCTTATGCTTTATTTTGATTAGTTTTTTTTTCCTTTGAGATTTACTTTGACTAATGCTGAACCATAAGAAACCCATAACTGAAAGGATTTAGTTTGATGTGTTGTTCCCAATACATACAGGACTATAAGGACGTTGTGAATCTGCTGGTGAACGTGGCAGTTCCCCAAAATTATGTGCAAACATTAAGGAGCTTATATTTTATTCAAAGTAAAATTCATAATATTTCCTTTTGGTTAGAACCATTTAGATGGTATTGCCAAAGGAACAATTTTTTTCAGTTACTTCTGAATAAACTTATTAAAATGTCATCTTTATATTGGATTGAAGTTTTTATGAACATTTCCTTAGTTTTTAGACTGTGAGCTTTTGCTTCATCCTTTATTTTAGGAATACTATTAAGCCTTCCACCTACTATTGAATGGGGGGACTTAAAGTTTGTAGATTTGTTACCTGAGCAACCACAGAACACCACCATTGGTATGTAATGGAACAGCTGTGAATGGGGGCCAAAACAGAAGGATGAACTAAGCAAGTTTAAGTTTATAGTAGCATAGATTTTTTTTAAAGGTTTAATGGTAACTAAGTCATAGAGACCCATCTGGCTTTCTTACAGAAAGATTGGTCCAGGCTTTCAATTAAGTAAAAGTTGCTTAAAAAATAATAATGATTAATAAATACTGTTGAGTCTTCTAGGTAAAACTGCTTTTGTTCACTGAAATAATACAGAGTAATGTGGTACTTTGGAAATAATTGCACTGGGAAAAAATTATAAAGAGTGCTGTGAGCCCATTTACAACAAACATAGTGACAAGATGCAATAACATCATGAGACTATTAATGTGGAAGTGAGTTTTATACCTGTCTGTGTAGTTCCCCATTTAAGCATATTTCTTAATTACATTCAGCACATACAGTGCTGTTAGTGCTTCAGATAGGCCTAAGCCCAGGACAAAGAACGAGTCTCAGGTAGGAAGTGCCCGGTGGAAGCTGACTCTGAAGACCAATGCCAGGTGATGGCGGTGACTGGCTCTGCCAAGGGCGGTGTAGTTCCTCACTTCCATGAGCACTAGGACTGCTGTGCTACCTCCTCAGGTTATGTCATTTTTATTTTTAAAAATAAATTCTTATCTTTAAAATGAGTCATTAAACAGTTATCCACCCCACTGTTAGGAAGCAGCTTCTCTGTGCTGAGAAGGATGGGAAGACATCTAGGAATGGAGCACTAATAGTGTGTGTCTGGAAATCTGGGCTAGATGTGAATGCCAGACAGGCCAGCAGCTGAGTTCAGCAGTAGGAACATCTGCAGTTGATCAGCTGTCCTGTCATAAGCATGTGTTATTGGGGTTGGAGGGTTTCTTGGAGCCTGATAATATGGGTTTGATTCAAAAGTCAAAGAAGTTTGTAGAAACGCTCCTGCTTTGGGTTTTGAATCTATCCCAAAGAGGCTGAGGTTCAGTCAACTTAAACAAGTTTTAAGAATTTTTATTCAGTTGGGGTTTTTAAAAAAAAAATAAATGACAAAAATGGGTGACTTTGAAACAAAGAAGTGAAATTGCCTCAGATCTATTTAAATGTAGGAGGCAACGTAAACAATGCCTGTTTAATGACTAGATGGATCCTCTTTAAAGGTGGTTGCAGTAGATTGTTGCTTGTGCATAGACAATGTACAGCGCATTGCTGGTTATTTTAGCTGCTTATTGCAGTAGCTGGATATCAGAACCACGTGTACTATATGTATGTATGTCTATATGCATTTTATTATACACATACATACATACGCACACCCTGTATTGTCACCATATCTTTCTAATACCTTAAACTCAGTAGCAAAAGTAGCAATTAGGTGAGTCACTTGTGAAAATGCTTGTGTTTTGTTAGTTCTCAAATTCTAACTTAAAACTGGATCTGTTGGCAATGATCAGTTTGAGTGATACATCTCTTCTAGTTCTATTTGTTGTCTCCTCCCCGCCCCCCCCCCCCCCCCAAAAAAAAAAAAAAAAAAAGGAAGTAGAGGTAAAGCTAGATGAACGTGTTATATCCATGTTCTCTTTCAGCACGTAGTTAAATCTGAACATCTTAAGTTAACTTTCTTGGAAGATCTGTTGCAACCATTATCTTGTTCTTTCTTGATCATGCATTCAAAATACAATGCAAAAAAAAAAAAGGAGCATTTAATGTAGTATGTAAATATTGAACTTTTAAAATTAAAATGTTACTCAAAGTGCTTACAGTCAAACACATCTTAGCTACTTGTTAGTTTTTTGTGTTGTCTTATCTAAGTTTAATGGATACAGTTCCATAAATGTTGATGTGTTTTTGTGTATATCTTCAAATTTTTATAAAGATGCTAGTAAGTCAATACATACATCCTGATCTGTGTATTATTTGTTCACAATTTTTATCAGCATAATTTTATAATGATTTTAATAGGCAACTCCAGTAGGTGATTATATTGAGCCATCTTTTTTTTTGGAATTATTTTGTTTTCATCTGTAGCACTGGAGAATTCACTTCATAACTAATCATATTTTGCTTTGACTGAAAGATTGGATTGGCCATATGATCTGTGGTATATAAGTAAAATGTTCTACATAAAAAAGGAAAGGTTTTTAAAAAGCTCAACGTTAAAGGGAAAACAGAGTACACTGTCAGACTAAGGCATGGGTTTCTAGGTCTGTTCGGTTCTGCTGTACAAGTACAGATAGGTCTGCTTTGTAATACTGTTCTCAAAAGTTTGGGCTATTTTCGTTTTACACATAATTCAAGTTGGTCTTGTAAAACTTGCTTTCATCACAGTGTTAGCAATTGACGTGGCACATAATGTACGATGAAACAATTTGGAGTGTTTGAAAAGCTCAGTACAATTGTTGCTAGGTAGGAGGAAGATGGGTCTGTAGCATTTTCACAGCTGAAGGAGCTGCCATGCAAATGTTTTTCCTCTAAGTAGTGGTAAGAGTAAATTTAGACAGGGTGATTGTTCTTGGTCCACCTATATATCACCAGTATGACTTCAAGAAGAATATTGGCATCCCATCTGTAAAGTATCTTCAAGATACGTAGCTTATTCCCCAGTTTAATTCTGAAAATTAACTTCAGATTTCCAAATTTCTGTTTAAAAAAATAAAAATAAGGCCACTGAAATGCCAAGTAGACTGAGCATTTTAGTTTTTTGATGTTAGGTTTCCACTGCAAGTGTTTAGACAAGATTTTTTATAAAACTAGGTTATTTGAGAACATGTGCCTTGAGGGTCTTCGTAGTTTTTTTTTTCTCAACATAATCTAGCTACTTGGGATAAGAAAAAATTTTTACTTTTCAGATTTTTTTAATATATTTTTTAGATATAGTATCCTCTGTTTAGCTTCATATTGTGCAGTTACCTGAGAAACTGCTGTATGCATTTTCTATGGTTACAGAAAGTAACTGTGTGTATGTATGTGTGCGTGGGTGTGCTGCCCTTATACTTCGGGTGAGAGGGCGGGAGGGAGGGTGTGGGTTTTCATTTGCTGTTTTTTTTGCCTGTTTGTCGTACTGGGGAGATTTCCTGGATTTGTTCTCTGGCATAGTACTGTGTTGTTCTGTCCTTCGCCTGGTGCCGTGTTTGTTACGTGGGTTGTGATGCTCGAAGGTAGAAATCTAGTTTCACGTGCTCACTGTTAAAAAAAAGCATTTTTGTTCGTCGAGACATGAAACTTTTTTAAATTATTTTTTGTGCTTTTTAATTTTTAGCAGCATGTTGGATGAGAAATAAATTTGAAGGAAATAAACTGAACAGGTTGCAGAAAGTTAGCTATATTATAAAGGGTATGTATGGGTCATTTAGGGTAACATAGGGGTTTTGTTTCAATGTTACCTTAAATCATGCCCTAAACATTAATTCATAAACATAATCCTGGAAGTATTCTATCTTCAATTAGTATTAAATCCTAAGGATTTTATGTAAGGTTTTTTTGTAACCTAATTTTTAATCACGAAGATGACTTATTGTCTACATGAGCACAGGGCCTTGTATACAAAATCTGATTCATATTGGATCCTTACGTATACCATCTTCTGGTACAATATGGTTGGGAAGGATCATTTTGTTCTTTATAACACTACTTTTTGCAGGGTTGGTTTTTTGCTTTTTCTTTTTTAATTTATATTTTATATTTTTTATTTTTCTTTTTCTATTTCTATGCTTATTTTGGTGGAAAGTATGGTCCCTATTGCACTAGACAAAACCTCAAGGGGAAAGTTAATCTCACTGGGTCTTTTAGGTGCCTGTGTTGCTTTCTCACTTCTTGGTTGGATACATGTTTTTCTAACTAACTGGAAATGGGCCTTGTATATACACAGCTTTTCAACACGTTGCATTCCTTGTTTCATGTAACAGTGCTCAGGTTAAGCCATTTTTTACCATCTGAATAATTTTAATCATTAGGAATGTTTTTGTAAAGGTGTATGGTTAAATGGAGCTGTATTGTGATGTTGTGTGTAGTTAGTTGGAAGATCACAGTTTAAACAGCACTGCTGTGTTAATGTTGCATTCATTCAAAATTTTACGTTCAAAATCTATGTTCGAAATTTTCTCTATGTACATCTAATGGTTTTTAATATACGCTGTATTTTTTTTCCTAGTGTCTGTCAGGCTGACTTCTGAATAGTTTTATTTCCATTTAAATAATATTTTCTTTTGCAGGATTTCTTTTTCAGGCAGTGAAACTCTTCAACTGTTTAATTTCTAACTTATACACATTTTCACTTACAGACACACCAAAGATGAGATGCTAACTCTAATTTATTCACAGCTGATCTTCTATGCCACTGTGTATAATTTTTATTGACACAAATTGCCCTTAGAATAAGTCAACTTTCTTTTCTCTTGTGGTGCCCTTTTCTTCTACCCTGTGCTTTACCTCATTTCCATCTCATTTGCCCCTATTTTTCCATTCCCACAAGGATATTTGTATCCTTGTTATGTTCTTGATCTTTTGACTCTACGTTCATCCCTCCAGACTTCATCCTATCTGAGTGCATAGCATGCAATCTTTTGCTGTATTTTCTGTTCTCTTCTCACTTACCGCTCTTCTGATATCTGAAGACTAAATCTTCCACACTGGAAGCATTAGCATACTGTATTTTTCTTTGCAGACTTTGTATACCTGAAGTTACATTTACAGGTGTCACACCTTAGGAGATGCAGCCCATACCAGAGCACTGGAGAAATACCACCTAACAGTTTTGCTTTGCAGTTTTACCTGTGTTGGAGAATTACAGCATTTTTATACATGTTCTAGCGTTTGTGGCAAGCCAGGAGGAAACAGGATTAACAACTCTTTTATCCTTTTTACTTTTTCAGGAGTTCTGTACTTGAATTCAGTGATAGTAATAGCACTTTTTTTATTGTCACTTAGAAATACAAGCACTGTCGACACAATTCTACCTCCTATTACTATTACTGAATGTGATCCTTCCTAACCTATAAAGTCTTAAATGCTGTATATATTTAGGTGTTTTGAGAATCATTTAAAATGTATTGCTCTAATCTGGATGACAGAGTTTGTTTATTAGCAGTTCAGAATATAAATTCAACAGCCGACTGTATCATTCTGACTCCACTGGGGGTTCATCTGCCTCATGTTTTCTACAGCATCATCTGCACAAGCTGTTTACTTCATTTCTTGAATGTAACACTGAACTATACCAAATCCTCCACTTGCATAAGAGATCTTTGTCATACCTATTTAAGTGAATGTAAAAATGGCAACACAAAAATTATCTCATGCAAGTTTTTTTACGTGTAATTCCATGTTTACAATGTCAACATGCAAATATATTTATTGTACCTAAAATATGTGAATAAAACTTTATTTTCCTCAAGATTGCTTTGTTGTCTTTTGATGTGCAACTTGAACTTCAAACTTGCCATGAAAAGCTGTACATACCATATTTTACTGTGGTAGCATCCCTGGGCCCCTGCTTTTACATCAGTGCTGTAGTGTAGGGTTCTTTCAGAGCTGTACAAAGGTGTCCTGAACAGAAAAACAAATGACTGAGGACAGGTGATTGTACATGGGGCTTGTGCTTGCGTGAATAGCTGAAAGGATCTTGAGGCTAACAAGTACCTCATAACATGAGTATAGGAGAAACACGTGAGTTTAAAAGCCTTTCTGTTTTTTTCAGCTGTACTGACATACCCAATAAAAGATCTCCTCTGCTTTTATGTCATAACTATAAGCTAGTTAAAGGAGCTCTCAACAAATTCAATATGGTCACCATCAGTTATATTATGAACACAATTCTGTCAACATAAGTAGAGGCTAATTCCACCGGCATACTGTGTATTCAGATAAGAGGTCAGAATCTGCCTTTTTCCACTTAGTAATAGTTTTATAATTTGTTAAAATTATTCACAGAGGAAAATGTAGTAAATCACACTATCACCCTGGTATCACTTAAGTGGCTACTGGTCATCCAGCATATACATTTTCACTGAAGAATTGAAGAATAGCATGTCACGTTGTTACTGGGGGTAGATCTCAAGGGAACATCATGACCTGAAAAATAATCTTCCTTTCTAATAACATACTTAGGATCAGCCATAGCAGTCCTTGTGATTTCTAGAAGTTTCTGGTGGTTTCACCCAGCTGGGCAGCTGAACTCCACCGCAGCCATTCTCTCACTCCCCTCCTCAAAGGAGGAGGGGGAGAAAATACAATAGAAAGGGCTCAAGGGTTGAGATAAAGACAGGGAGATCCCTCAACAGTTACTGTCATGGGCAAAGCAGCCAACAGTATAATTTATTGCCTATTAACAAGCTAGAGCCATGAGAAACTAAAAGCAAAAAACACCTTCCCCCATCTACCCTCTTCTACATCCTCTCCCCAAGTGACACAGGGGAATGGGGACTGGGGCCTGCGGTCAGTCCGTGAGGCTTTGTCCCCGCCGCTCCCTCACCGTCCCTCTGCCCCTGCTCCACAGGGGTTCCCTCCCACGGGATGCCGTCCTTCCCGAACTGAGCCTGCGGGGGCTGCCCACAGGCAGCAGCTCTTCAAGAACTGCTCCCACACGGCTCCGTACCACGGGGTCCATCCCCCAGGAGCAAACTGCTCCAGCACGGGTCCCCCACGGGCGGCAGCTCCCCCCAGACCCCCTGCTCCTGCGTGGGCTCCTCTCCATGGGCTGCAGCTCCGGCCCGGGGCCTGCTCCTGCGGGGGCTCTCCATGGGCCGCAGCCTCCTCCAGGCCACATCCACCTGCTCCACCGGGGGCTCCTCCACGGGCTGCAGCGTGGAGATCTGCTCCGTGTGGGACCCATGGGCTGCAGGGGGACAGCCTGCTCCACCAGGGGCCTCTCCACAGGCCGCAGGGGAACTTGTGCTGTGTGCCTGGAGCACCTCCTGCTGCGCTCACCTGGGGGGCTGCAGGGCTGCTTCTCACTCCTTGCTCTCTTTCATTTTTCTTGCTTTCTTAAATCTGCTCTCCCAGAGGCCCAACCAGCATCACTCACTGGCTCAGCTCTGGCCAGTGGCAGGTCCCTTTGGAGCTGGCCGGAGCTGGCTCTGATCTGACATGGGGCAGCTGCTGGGCTCTGCTCACAGAGGCCACCCCTGCAGCCACCCTACTACCAGAACCTTGCCACGTAAACCCAATACAAATTTAAAATTTCCCACCAATTAACTTGTTATTTTTTATGAAACTGTAAGCAGTATTCATGCAGTAGTGTGTTTTGAGGATTGGAAGACTAAACCTTCAGCTGGAGGCTGGCAAATGCAAAGTTATAGAGGAAATCAATGGGACTAAAAACTAGCTATTGAAGGGATGGAAAGGGAGTGACCAAGGGAGGAATAAGTAAGCCTTTAAAATCAAATTTTGAGATGCTGAGTGGAGTGCTTCAAAAATTGGTCTTGATTGACCTTGATTAATTTGTAATGATTCGGGCATGAAGAGTTGGGAGCGCGTTCACCAAGCGTGCTGGGAGACGCGTGAGGGAGGGCTTGAGTGAGGAGGAGGAGGAGGACTGGAGCATCTTACAGGAATTGGATGAGCTAGAGAATTAGAATAATAAAGATGAGATTAAATTAAATCTTGCAAAGTGCAAGAGCATGCACTCTGGTATTAATAAGTAAGGGTTTTAGCTGTAAGCTGAGAGTTGCCAAGAAAAAGGAAGAGGGAGAGCAGTGAATTAATTGCAGATAGCTGATCTACAGATGTGGTGAGCCATGGAGGGGGGGGAAAAAAAAAAAAAAAAAAAAAGCCTTTTCGGGATCAATGTGTCAGGCACTTCCAGAACTGAAGTAGAAGTATGTGTATGTATATTATGAGGAATTAGTGCTGGACTTCAAAATACAAAGCAACTCCCTCCCCACTGCCCCAAGTAGAACCCCCCTGTGAATATTGCTTTTAAGGGGATTTTTTTTTTAATTTTATTTATTTTTTGAATGGTTCAGCTGTCAAAGATTTTCTCTGCTTTTCTCTACATGTTCTGCCTTTCAAATACTAGGGCTTAAACTACAGAAAACATCCTCACATTGCTTCAATGAGAATTGACTGGTCACACAGCACCACTGCTCCTTGGTTTCAAGTATCAGTCCTGGTAACTGTGGGATGTTTATTACATATTTTCACCCACCCATGTTCACTGTTTTGCAATGATCACTGAGGAAGGTATGTCTTCAGCTGGCAAAAAAAAGTAGAGGTGATGGCCTGGGAAAGTCATTCTATGGAGATGTGCTCTGCATTGTGGAGGCTCTGGAGAGGACACACGAGGTGAACATTTCCAATTCTTCTTATTCTAGTGCTCTATTCCAATAATTGTTAGTTGCTAATTAACAACCAGTTTTCATGAAATTACTGATAAAAGGACTGTACTCCCATGAGAAGGATTTTATGACAACAGAGCGAGAGTTGCCCATCAGCCTTTTCCAATCCTGTTTCCTTGGGTTGCAAACAAATTAGGCTGTCTTCCAAAAAGGGAAACTTTGGTATTCCCTTACAACATCGCACAATCTTTACTTGGAGAAAAGTTAACAAGAAAGGAAGGAGAGCATTTTTGCATTTTTTTTCCCCTCCTACATGCACCTATGTGGTGAATCAGGTGCACAACACCACGCTCAGTGCCTTGCACATCCCCAGTTAATGGGGATCCCACCCTGCAGGGATTGAGGGCAGTGGAAATAGCTAAGAGCTTAAAATAAAAATGTAAAAGAAAGTTCTTCCATGTGTTTTAATAGTGGCCAAAAGGTATTCAGGGGGTTGGAATTCCTCTCTGCCCTGATAGCCGTCATCCCAGAGGAGGCTGGGGGCTTTATGTAGCTTATTTGTCTAATGGAAGATAGATTACAGGGAGCGTGGGCACTCTCAAGTATGCAGTGTCTGTTTAGCACTGCGCAGAGAAAAGTGGTTCCAGCTCAGGTACTTATAAGCATATGATACAATTTGGGTAATATATATTAGTAGCGGTGGCTGGCATCAAGTATTCTGCACACAGGCAAAATTAAGTTTACTTATTTCTTATCTAATTGTTTTTGGTTGTTTTTTTTGTTTGTTTGTTTTGTTTGTTTGTTTTTACATCTTTCTGAAATCTCATTTCTTAAGAAAAGTTGATAGAAAATGAGATCAGAAATAACACTTCTTCTGTGTGACCACCATTCGGATTCTTACCACTGTGTGCTTAGGTAGGTCTTTAATAAAACAGAGGGTCTGCTTTGAATTTGCTCTACGATGGGTCTAATGTTCCCTTGCAGGTATTTGGTGGCCCTTAAGTCAGCCTATTCTTTGTCACTGCCTATCATTTGCTTTTCCTTATTATTACTATTAACATTGAAAATGGGCCTTCTGCAAACAGTGGCTGGATTCAAAACCTTAGCTCCAGTGAAGTGGCAGGGACTTCGTCAGTGGAGCCCAGGAACCCTTGGACCATAAAAACAGGTTTTTGCTATTTCACTGCCACCACCAAATGCAATTTCAGCCTGGATCTTTGTGTCACAAAAGCTGTCGTGGAAGACAAATCCCATTTAACTGAATAAGGTGATAATTTGTTGGTATATTCCCCATCTTAAACACTGCCACAAGCTGGTCCCTCTGCAAAGTGATGCCACCCAGCTTCTATTGCTATAAACCTTTCAGGCTGTTTAAGGGTGCTAGTTTATTGGAAGGGGCTTGTTTTCATCCACTGGGGTCAGGAAAATCCACGGATCACATTGAAACTTAGAAGACACAGTTGTTCCCAGGTCTTCCCTGTGCTGCCGTTAATCAGCCGCACCCAGAGGGAGGGTGCACTTCTCCTTTAATGGGGGCGAGGAGCAGGAGGAAGGCAATCATCCCTCATCAGCCAGACCCTCAATCACTGCACTTCACACAGCTGGGGGTATGCAACCTCATCTTCATTTGAAAATTTTAGTACCTTTTCTCTTAGCCACCTCCATTTTATGCTTTTTCTTTTTTTCACCCCCCCCCCTCATAAATTTTTATGATTTTTTTTAAGGAGAATTTATGAGCAAAATGGCAGAGAACGCATGAAATGTAGAACAGCTAAAAGGCTATCATGGTGGTAAATGAGGCTAAATGGTGATATACCACCAGCTGTTTAGAGTTCAGTGATTGAGCCTAGCTGACAAGAAATAATTACCTCCTCTCTGAGAGGTGAAATGGGTTCTCACACTGTGAATGCTGCTGATGAGGGGGCTGTCCGGGGGGAAGGCAGGATCATTTCCAGCAGGTTTTTTTATGCTTAAAGCCCTAACAAGCATCTTGCGCTGAGGCTTTTCTTGTTCGTGATGTCCTTCAGTGACTCAGCACATCTCCAGCCTGGTCCTAGGGAGTTCAAACCCTGGTCTTGTAGGGGTGAGCTCAGAGCCAGCATGTTTCTGGCTTTATTGATTAAAACTGGCAAGTGTCTCTCAGCCCCTTTTATTTCAAAGCAGGAACCCTCATCTTTCTTACTGCAAAGAGGTGCATTAGGATCTGAGATCTTCTTTTCTGATCAATTGTGAGGAACAAATACCAGTTTTGTGTGTTTGTTTGTGGGCTGGAGATGGTGGATAACATGCCTTGGATCTGGGGGGAAAGGACTTGCAGTGTTCCTATGCAAAACTTGCATCCTTGCAGACAACTCAGAAACCAGATACCTTTAATAATAATAGTAATAAAGATTTAAAAAAAAATCTAACCCTACATGTTTTGAGCATACGATAAGCCTGAAATGTGACACAAAAATAAACAGGACGGGGGCTTGAATGCTGTTACACCTCTAGCAGGTAACTGCTGCAAACACCCCTGTCCTCTGTTACCCATGGAGAAGAGCAGCTGAGACCTCCTGCTCCTGCCTCCAGGCTCTCCGACCCCATCTCTATACCAAAGTGAAGTGAAACTGAAGTAGAAAATAGAGCAGAAAAGCAAAATAGGATGATACTAACAGCACGCTACTTGTTCCAAAGTGCAACCCAACAGCCAGCAAGTGTCAGGTTCCAGGGCTTCAGCACAGGGCACATCCACACAGAGCCCGGTCACATCCTCAGAGCAGCCACACGTTCCGGGCTTCACTAGGAAAGGATCTGCTCATTTTTATTTGCTGGGAAAAGGAAGAGTTAAGGAAGAGCTGGGAGCTGTCACATGCTCACTTTTACCTGTCCTCCGCTTCAGCAAAGTGGGGTAATTTGGGCAGAGAAATACTTTTTTTATCCAAAGGGCACACCCCTAAAAATACCCCAAAAGAACAAATACAAACACCCCCTCCCAAAAAATAACTCACACACACACACAAAAAAAAAACACCTCCCCCTCACAAATAAAATAAAATAAAATAAAACAGAAGAAAACAACCAACCACGAAGGAAGGACTTTTGTCCTTCCATCCATCCCCAGTGCCATGTGAGCACATGGTCAGGGTTTGAGCCACGATGCACCAAAAAGACCCATCTGGGGGGGAATCACAGGTCCCAGTTCTTTCCATGCACCAGAGCATCCTTAAATCCCCCCTCCAGAAGCCGACATGAGCCCCAGCTTTCCACAGTCTCCTGTCCATGGGGCCAAAGTCTTGGAAGTGAGGATTTCAAAATATCAAAAATCTGAACGCAAATGAAAAAAATAAAATAAAATCCCAAGATGCCAATATTCAGATCTCATTGGTTTTCAGAAGGGTGGATCTGCCAGCAGGAGGGACAGCAACCTGACCCAGTGGGCTCCCCATGAAGGTGATATTTCACTAGGAGATTTTTGGTTTGGCTTCCTGAGCGAAGACGCGAAGTTACCCATGACAAAAAAACAAACAAACAAACAAAAAAAAAAACATGAAAGGCAAACTTCACAGAAGTCTACATTGCGTTGGTGAGTGTATCTTAAAGGATGACATGCCTGCGTGAGAGGCAGAGCTCATGACTGCTGCCAGCTCTCTGAAAGCTACTCAGAAAGGTGATTCTTTGGCCTTGGTTGCAAGGACTCATGCCGGGCATGATGGTACAAGGGCTTTTCTTCTTCCTGAACCTCATAAAGTTAAATAATTAAGCCTAGTGTACGTCCTTCAGCCACACCTCTGCTCATCCCCAGGCCAGCCACTAATGATGCAATTCCCACCGACGCGGGGAGAAATTCTGCCCCGGGGACAGCCCCGACCCACCCCTTGCTGAGCCTTCTGCCCCCTTTGCGCACCAGACCAAAAGACACCAGGAGCATGGCAAGGACAGGGGACAGAGGGGCTGCCGGCCGGGCACGGCTCTGCCAGTGGCTTTAGACTGCTGCTGTTTATATCAAGCAGCCCAGAATATTCTCTGGGAACTGGTTTTAACATGCAACTTTGGAAAGGGGACAGTAAAATCCTTAGGTCGGGCTGCCTGAGCCAGAGGTGTAGCCAGGCTTGAAATCCATTACAGGAACCAATTACAAGGGGGTTGCGTGTGTGTATATATATGTATATAGATACATATATATATTTATTATTATTATTTTCAGCCTGGCATAGGTAACCCAACGAAAAGCCTTTTGACAGAAGCATAAGGAACATGCAAGGAAGCAAATGGCGCTGAAGAAAAGACCTCCGTACGGCCAGGTCTCTGCAGTGGGGTGGCCCCGCAGAGCCAAGTGAAGCCCCCAGTGGGGACCAGGGCAGCTCAGGCCCTTCATGGGGAGGTCCGGCTCTCCCCTTCCTGATGTGTGGCCACCAGGTCACCCTCTCTGTCCTCATCCTTGTTTTATGAATACGGATGGAGTGTGAACCCAGTCCCGTTATAAACAAAGCCCGCCTCCCCTCCTGTTTTTACGTCATCTCAAGTTTTTATCAGTGTCAAGCATCAGCCCTGACATTTCGGCAGAGGGAAAGGAAGGACTCCAACTGGTTTCAGCAGCAGCACAGGTGCAGCCAGGCTGGATGAGCCCTGAGAGGCACTGGTTGAGGGGAGGAGAAACCTCCAGCCTGCTGGAGGTGCAGGGGTGCGAGAAAACCCATCACCCGTCTCCCAGCCCTCCTCCAGGTGGGAAGCAAAGCAGCAGACACAGAAAACAAACCCCAGACCCCAACAAGCCCTTTGAGGCCACTTTTTCCCCCTGTTTGTCAGAGCTGAAGACTCCAGGGCCCTGCTGCTGGGCTGTCTGCAGGCGATATGTCGGCAGGTGGTGCTCGGGGGCCGGGTGAGCGGCCCCGCAGCCAGCGCGGTGCCGGCCTAACCTGGAAAAAGTTCTCTGGTGTCAGTGGAAAGGGGCACGGAGCCTGCAACGTGGGCTCCGGTAGGCTGGCTGCTGTTTAAATTAGCTTCATTACGCACTTAATTAAAGGAAGAGATTTGAGCGCTATTTAGCAGTGTTTTAGGGGGTATTAATTTCAAGGCTAAGGGCACCTGGAGATTAAATGAATTAACTCACAGCTGAATCAGGTTAATTGTCATTTTCTTTACCTGGAGTGAAGCTGAAAGGGGAAGTTTTTGATTCAATAATTGTATGCATACTAAAGAAAAGCAGATTCCTAACGTGAAAGAAGCCCATCCTGATAACCTGAGCATGGGTTGGGGCTGAGTTCTGGGGGCTCTGGTCCCAGATTTTGCAGGCAGAGCGGGTGGTAGCAGGGCCCAGCAGACAGAGCTGAGCCCCCCCAGCTCTCCCCATGGCATTTTAATGGTTTTGGGGTGCCTGTTTTGGCAGTGCTTGAACCTGCCTGGGCACTGCCACACCAGGGGATGGGTGTCTGTCCGTCTCATACCTCTGCTTCTATGCCCATAGGGTGGGCTTGTCAGACAATCTGTTCACACACAAGAGTGTAAGTTAACTCTGCTTTAAATAAACAAGTAATTAGCTATGGAGATAGCTGTACACCTGGTGGATTTCCTGGGGAGACATAATTTATTGTCGAGTGCTTATTTTTGCACCATTGGTGTGGCTGACTCCTGCTAACGTGTATGAAAGCCTTCATCTTTCAGAGCTCACAACACCCAGCATCCCTTCCGACCTCCTGTCATCATCACATCATCCTAATCCTGAGCAAGAGCACCAAGAAATTCAAAACCTTCCCTTCCCATGTGTATGTGCTGCTGCCCAAAGCATTCCCTAAAACCCTGTTGGAAATACCCCACCTGATACCACCAGCATCGTGTTAGCATTTGCGTGGTCATGTCATGTTCCCGACTGTTACCTGGGGGTGGGTCAGGCAAGTAGGATCCTTTCTCCTCTTTTGCCTCCAGTGAGTTATAGGAATAACTGTTTTTACTCATTAAGTGCACAAGGAACACTTCTTGCTATTCATTTTGATACCATTTCTATTATTTCAGTCAAGGTCACCTCTTTGCTCCTGATCAACATTTTGGTCATCTTTATTGCTGATGGCAACTCTCATCTTGTCACCCAGCACAGGGCACACCTCAATTTCTTTCAGGGGTATTAAAATAGACCCATGAAAGGATCAATGCTAGAGGAAAACCATTTGTCTCCTCCTCCCATTTTCACCATGAGCCCCCATCACGCAGCCTGCAGCTCTCGCACTCGTTTCCATCTTCTCTGGCTTAGGTAGCATATACTAATGAGACATCATTGCAAATACTTCTTAGATCAATTGTTCTGTCTAAAAATAAAATAAAATTGCTTACAGTATCAAAGAACTATTCTGCATTAACCCAACCCAATCAATCGGGTACTATATATCTCATTTTCTCTTTGGCTCTTAATCTTTGATCATTCTTTTATCTAAAACTTGTTTTATTTTCTTGTGCAATACTGAGATCGAGACCTCTGTGATAGCTCAGGTCCCTTTCTCCATATTGAAAATTAGAGCTTCTACCTTTGCGGTTGGCCAGTCAGATGCCAATGCAGCCAATTTGATGGACGTGTTTAAATTCCTCCTTCCTGGACGTGCCATCTCACTTGCTGGTTCCCTCCTGCTCTTGGATAGAGAACAGAAATGCTTCATGTTTTCACTGCCTTACAGAACAGACTTCATTTCCATAGTGGATGCAGTCATTTTCAGCCCATACCCATATTATCATTAACCGTTTTTCTTGTTCTCCCACATTCAGAATCAGCATCCTACTAAATACCATGGCAAGGCACTTTTTAAGCCATGCCGCAGTTACTTTGAAGCCATACCCCTCCTCTCTGCAGAACAAGTGAAATTATTCTTGCACAGCTTCACCTTTATCAGGATGTTTCAAGAACCTTTAGCTTTTTTTCCTATGCAAAGCCACAAAACCTGATCTGTGGCAACTTTCCTTTAGATTTTCACAAACTCCATAAAGACTGGGTCTTCTGCTGCTCAGTTCGTGCCATTTTGTTTCTGGGAGTGCAATCTGCAGCTTACCTTAGTGTCTTGTTTTGCCTTTTGCAAGAGTGCCTAAAGAAGGCTACAAACATATTTTCAACACTCGATTGATATCACAAAATTGGCTAAAACACAGACACAGCTCGGGAAGGTATAACCCACAGTTTCAACACCTCCACAGGGCTTCAAGATGTGTTTGGGCAACACATGAGGACATCATCATTCCAAAGAGTACAGGGGGTTGTTTGCAGACTTTTTATTTATTTATTTTTTTTTGGTTTTGGCTCCCCAAATCTGTTTGGAGCTTGCATGGCCCCGCTGGAGACAGGGAGCTGTGTGCTGGTACCGGTTTGTGACCTGATCCATGTGGAATCCCCTGCCTGGCAAGCTGGGGAGGACCTTTACCAGCCCTTCCTCTGGCACCCATCCTCCCTGTTCCCATGTTTCAAAATCTCCTCTCAGAGCAGGGAAAATTAAGCTCTGCATAACGTTTCAGCCAGGTCAGTGGGAGCACATGGCTCTCTGCTCATTTCTCCAGGCTCTTTGAGTTGTTTCTTTTCCTGTATTCCACGGTCGCTTTCATTCCCAATAAATCTGGTGGGACCTTTTTTAAGGAACAGGTCGTCAAGCCTACTTTCCTTAGGAAAACTTTCCTTCAGAAAACTGTGAATATTTTTTAAAATGTGAAATATCATTGGGTTTTACTTCCTTCAAAAGAGGACCAGAGTGACCTACCATCCCGTAGATAGACTAAACTGGGCTGGCTGGTTTCCAGGCGGCTGCTTCATACTTCGCTGTAGCTCCCAGCATCGCAGAATGTAAATGTTCCACTGTGCTACTTCTTGTTCGTCTCCCGATGCCAACTTCAACTGTGCAAACTTTACCAGGAAATAAATACAGGACCATTTTAAGCTCAAGGATTTTTTTATTTTTGCCTCCTGGTCTTCTAGATTTCGGGTTCTTCTTAATATTATTTCTGCAAATGCTGAAAGCTGGAAGCTAACTGGGAAAAAAAATAACATTATAATCTGAAATTCTCATGCAATCACATGGTTCACAGAGTCAGAAATTTAAAAATACCTGGAAGTATTTGGATATTCAAAACAAACAACAAAGAGATTTAGTTAAAATACTCTGAAAAGTCCAAATATTATGCCATTGTTATCTGAGAAGTTCTGTCATCAAGATGATATTTCAGCAGCTTGAGACAGATGAGATTTCTAAAGGGGATTTCTAATTTGTATTTGTTTTTAATTTGGGGTTTGGATCACAGCAACAGCAGCAATTTGTTTTGTTGTGTATTTATGGCTGCACATGTTTAAAATGGTAAATCTGCACTGACCTATTAGACCACAAAAGTGAAACCAGCTTCTGTATTCTCATTCCTTAGCTGGAAAAATAAAACCGCAGCATGTATAAAATAAATTATATTTTTACAGCTTTCAGGTTTGGGACTCAAAGGCTGTGCAAGTACTTCAGATTAGCACAGTTCTGGCTCTAAAAATAAGGAAATGGTTCTTTACCAGAAAGGGGCTGTTTCGAGACAAAATGTGGTTTTCTAGCTATTGCCTTTCATTAAAATGATATCATTTTATACACAATGAAAATAAAATGTAGAAGGAGTTTAATAAAGTGTGCAAGTGTCTTTCTTTGTGAAAGAAATGAAACAAAATACAGAAAGATGTTGTTTTGATTATAACATCAGTAAAGACATCTAGACAATCTAGAGTTAGTACCAGATCATCCTGCAATGAGCACCTTGCTTCTTCTTACCTATCTGTTTTTATTGGATTTGCTCCTCCTGACAATAATAATAATAATGATAATAGCAATAATAATATTTCCATCTGTGAACCTTAAAAGCAAACACATGTCAAGCCATATTTTATTTAACACAGACCTGTGAGTAGACCTGGTACTTGCCACCTGAGCCATGGCTCTGAGGAGAGGTTCCTGGGGCAGAGAAGAGCCTGGGCTGGGTCTCTTTGGTAGCTGGATTCATTATTTGATGACAAATCCTTGCTCTCTGCCTAGTTTCCAAGGCCTGGACAAACACACATGTAATTTTACTCATTCAAGTTGCTTCTTGTCCCCAGATGGAGGAGGCTTTACTCAGAAGATGTTCCTAAGCAAATGATGTTGTAGGTTGACCATTAATAGCAGCCTAACATCTAGGTCTGGCCATTTATCCCAGCAGCATTTATCCAAAACAGGGAAAGTTTTACACCGTGGGCACCCCAGAATGGCAGGAGGGTCCTCAGCATCCCTAGTGGTATTGGCAGGTCCAACGGCACCCCTTGTGAAATGCCTCATTTCCATGAGAAGTCCTTCTGAAGCCTATTCTAGGAATGTCTTAACTAACACTTGCTGGTAGGAGAGGAAGGCGCTGACAAATACAGGCCAAAAAAAAAAAAAAGGAAGAAGAAGAAGGAGCTTTATTGCAAATGCGTGATGAAAATAGTGCTGACCACAACAAGGGAACGAGTTTCATTATGATGGCTGCGGCGGATCCTCCACAAAAATTACAGGGAGTGCTAGAGCAGCCCTGGAAAGGAGTCAAAATGCAATTTGCTCCATGCATGACCGTCACGGAGAGCTGCCAACAGGGGAAGAAGTGTTCTTGTGCATCTTCCTGCAGATGCAGAGCGATGTATTCTGTAGATGGTAATATAACATGGAGGCTGGAGATGAACTTCCAATCACATATGAAACTAAAGCAGTCAGGCAATATTTCCTAGAAAAAACAGTGTCCTGGTTTTTACCCATTTCTGGTGCTGAGATTGATGCATTCGACCTGTGAAAGACATATTTTATCAAAAATCTGCATTCTGAGTCACAGCACAGCTCAGCATCTCCTTCGTGCCCATCCCTACCTCCCATGCCAAAGGAATCGATTGCATCTGCTGCCCACTCCAGCCCTGACACATCCCTGGGGGATATTAGAGCACTCTAACATTGTCTCACTACTGGCTGAGTTCCCTGCATTGTCCCTGGAAGAATTCTTACCGGGGAGTGACCCCAGCGATATCCCATTTCTACCCCCTTTTATATTGATTTTCACGGTAAACCAACACAATGTGGCTGATATAGTTCCCGCACTGCTGATTAACTGAAACATCCTTTCTCTACGATTTTATTTAATAAAAATAAAAATAATAAAAAATTATTGTTTGGGAGAAGAAGGATGACCTTGCCAAGGTAAAAATCTGCCTTCTGTTGCCCAGCCTTGCACCCCACACTCGCTGCACAACAACTGGTAATAATTTTGCCATCAGCCTGTGACTGTTCCAAAAAGTAGGAACAAACGAGTTAAATCACAAATCTAGTGCACTTCCTATCCTGCCTATTCCCAAAGAACAGCACGTCAGCAGTGCCAGAAGACACATGGATGATAAGTTACTAATAAATTCATTGTGTTGCTTATTTTTAATGGCCTAATAAAAACAATCCTCTTCTTTTAACAGTGTGAGAGTTGCATGAAAAGAAGCAGTAGGGTTTTGGAAAACACTTTATACTTGAATAGTCGTGATGGTCATTGTAACAGCCACTAACTGCTATAATTTATCTTTAATCAGGTCTTGATGGCGTTTAGACCACAGGAGTGCCACCACAGCATCACACCACTCCTGCTCGGTGCTTCACGGCTGCACGGTTAGCAGCGAATCACTAGAGGTCACTTTGATTCCATCTAAACGAGGGAATCCTAAAAGGTTTGGGGCTTGGTTTCTGCTTTCTTCTGTTTTTCAGCGAGACATTGCTTAAAAGGGAACTCTCTTTGCACATGTGTATGGTGCTTGTTTATATAAGCTACTTGGGCTGAGTTTTATTCTGGTGTAAAGGGTGAAACTTTAAAGAAGTTTATAAAGCTGTGCCTATATTCATCAAGAGGAAAATTGGCCCCGAGTTTCTTTTTTAATATGAAACAGCTTCCACTGGATTTGATATTCATCACAACAGATGTCATTATTTAACTCTCAGTAAATAGTTCTGTCCTGTCAGGATCCCTATAAATAGGAAAAGAATAGCTCTGATGTATAAATCTGCAAGAAAATATTCTAATTTTGCTGCCTATTCTGTTGCACTCAAAGGTGTGATAGTATTTCTGTGTTTCTTTCTCAGACACAGTTGATAACTGAAGTGCAGTTATTTCCTTTGTGAAAGGAAAAAAAAAAAAAAAAAAAAAACCTTCTCCTGATCATGCAGAACATTTCCCTGTGATACATTATTGCTGTGATCAAGTCCAATGGGAGCCCAGGCTTGACTTCTTTTAATTTTGTGAAGCAATAACTTGCCTTGTTGGAAATGGATGAACCTACAGCATGAAATGTGACATTTATTTCATGTTGGACATCTGGGCTGCTTTGGGCCCTAACCTGCAAGCTCTCTTGTTGGGGCATGCAGTGGAAGTACCTGAATCCCATGCTCACTCGGTCCCCAGCAGAGCCCAAGACATCATCACCTGCAGCAGCACCCTGCCCACTGCTAGGTGCAGTTGGTTTATGCGTGTTTTGCTTTGCCCACGAGGCTTCACCTTTTCTCCTGCACCTGATCTTGTTCAGCATCTGCTGGAGGGCCGCGGGGGACCTGATGGAGCAGTGGGGTGGCACCAGCTGTGTCTGTCCCATGGCAGCACTGCTGCCTTAGTGCCAGGTTGCTCAGTGTTGGAAAAAGCAATTCACAGCTCTGGAAACACTGATCGGGGCGGCTGCTTTCCCCGAATGAGCCCTTGCACATCCACACCACAAAACAAAAGCCCGAGCAACTTCCTGGTATCTGGGTGAGTAACCCGGCTCTGCAGGCACGCGGGGAGCTACAGGCTGCCTTTGTTCTCCGTCTGAAGCCTGGGAAGGCTCTGGGTACGGGGGTGAGTCACCCAGGCCAAGCGCCGGTTATGTCATGGACCTGCCCAGCAGCCTGTGACTTCTTCTGCCATTTACACAAGTTGCCCAAAAGCTGGGTTTTTGGAGGACGGGAGCCTCCCAAGATCCCAGAAGGTCCTGAGCATGAAGTTAGGTGGTGTCAGGGTAGGCCTCCATGCGTGCTACCCAGCCTTGCAGAGAGGATGGTCTCTGTTTTCTCTCCCAAGCTCACACCACCTCTTCCCTTGGGCAGCACAGGGCCTGAGGGACATTCCTTCCCACAGACAGGCCTCCTCGTGCTCCACAGTGCTCTCTCAGGCCTCAGCAGCTTTATTTCTCTGCGGTGCTGCATGCCTCCCCCTGAAGATCGCATTAAGCAGTGCGACGAGCACCTCTCCCAAGTGGTTCCATCTCCTCTCCCTTCCTTCCCCCCCCCAGGGAAAACTGAGTGGGAATAGTTTTAATTAACTACACAGTACGTGCGCAGTGTTTATACCAACGCAGGCAAGGCTGAACAAGCGTGCCGCGCTCTTGGAAAGAGAGGTGCTGAGGTTTGTGGCCGCTCTGAAGTCCTGAGCCCATCCCACAGCGCAGGGCTGGCCCCTGAGAAAGCTCAGGTTTGGGCCTACCCCGGCTGTGGGTGCAGCTGGAGGGGTGGCTTTGTCAACGCCCGGCCACCCCATGGAGCTATGGAAAATCCAGTGCGTGCCCTGTGCCAGGAGCACTGGGTGAGCCGAGGAGGCCCTAAACACAATCCAGCACCCCACAGGAGAGCCTTCGTGGAAAAGGGAGAGCAGCTGGGGCAGGGTTCAGCTCCGAGTTAGGACAACTGTGTTTTGACATAACTGCAGGTGAGCTCTTGGTGTCTTGGATCCCTTTGAAGTTCTTGGAGACTCGGACAACCCAAACCCTTCCTGCCAGCCAGAGGGTACCTGCTTTGGGGGGGAGCTGAATTGTTCTCTTTGACCCCACTGACACAACCGGAAGCCAAAATTGTGTCTTAGCCCTGAGCTGACTGCTGCCTTCTGCAGCCTCCTCGTGATTACATGTGCTGTGCAAAGTTGAACATCTCTAAATAAGCCAGCTATCCTTTTTTTTTTTTTTTTTTTTTACAAAAGTATTTAGAAGGGACTTAAAGACAGCAGTTGTGAGAGATTTAAAAGTCAAACACAATTTTCTAACCAATATATAAATAGCAGGGCTTTCAAATAGGCTGCTACACAAATGTATGTGTCTGTGTATGGCAGAAGTAAATCTTGGGTTTCACAGTACCTATGGACATCCCTCAGAATGACACAAAGTCACCAGATGATACCTGAATGACTGTGTTTCTCATCATACAGACCATAGAAAATTATCCTTGGAGGTGTTTTTTTCTGCACATCTCTGTTGAAGACAGAGAGAGAACAACCCACTTGATCAAAATCAGAAGGAACCCCACCAAGGAGGCAAGGACTAAGCCCAGCTCCCTCCAAGCACGACATCATTTTGGCAACACGTTTTTCTGCACCAAGGGATTTTTCCTGCTTTCTCCTTCAGCTGACGTTCCTATGGCTATTTATAGTTTCACTTCATAACCAGTGGTTAATATCCTCAAAGTAGCCTAGCATGTGGTCACCCACACAAAAGATGTGGCTGACTCTCCAGCACTGCCTAGAAGGTGTTGGCCACGATATTCAGGCTCTTTCTGCAAGGGACTCTGGGCAGCTGTTGGGCAGGGAAGACGCCTTGGGAAGAAGGTCTTGCTGAGGACACCACACTCTGCAAAACTGTGGGGGACCTTGCAATGCTGCTAGGTTCTCTAGAAAATGCCCCATGCTGTGATTTCATGGATCTTTCTATTTTTTTTTCTACAGAATGTAACCCCCCTTTTTCAAAGACCAGCTCCACAAGTTAAACCTCATTGCACTCTGGATGAAAGACCAGTATTTCATGCCTTCTCCTGCGCTGCTGTGTAGTGACAAAGTTCCTGGTGACTTAAGTGGGAGGGAAGCTGCGTCCTGGGAGACAAACTTAATTGAGTGTAATACCACAGGGCACGTAAAGTAGGACAACACAGCCTGACCTCATTTTGCCTATACATAACCCTACTGACATCAGTGGGAGCTGCACATATGCAGTCAGGAGATGACATTTGCCCACTCTTGGCTGCTCTAGGAAATTCCGACTTGCCTGATAAATTCTATTATTTAATTGTGCGATATGAAAGCAGGGGATCCACTGAGCAAAGCTGAGCAAACACGGCTCAGCTCCCTGCCTGTTTGAAGTTGTGGAAAGACTCCTTTTGACGCTGGTGGTTGTTGGATTGGTCCCACGGTACACAGTGATTCATAATCATTTTCCTCAATGAAAGCAAGCAGGCTGGTTTGTTGTTATTTGTGGGATCACATGATTCATTATTTGCAAATATTTGAATGTCAGTTGGACTTTCTGATGCCTGTGAACCCCGTAGCTTCCATCGGTGTTCGCACAAAATAGTTATTCATACAAATACTATGCCAGAACAGACTTGTTTGATACTGCACATTTATTATGCTCCTGTTTCTCGAAGCTTTACAGAGTAGAAAGGGCATCATTTGGCAGAGCTAACAAAGCTTGCACCAAACCAGTGACTATTCCAAGAGAACTGTTCATTAGCAATCCCGAGACTAATATTTATTTGCATTCATCACAGCCTAATAATTAAAAGCAGTGCTTACTGCTGTAGAAAGCAGGACTGACTTACAGAGAGGAGTCTGGCTGGGCAAGCCGTGCTCTCCCCAGCAAATGCTTCTGCTCTCTCTGCTAGGTTCAGGCTGTGGGAGCAGTACAGCTCAGCAGACCTCTGAATGTCCCAGATTTTAAACCTGGCATTTCTTAGACATGATATTGTTTTAACTCTTGGGTTTCTTACCCCCAGAAGAGAATATAAAGGGATATTCTTGGTAGATAGAACATGGTACACAGTATTTAGGCAAAATGTTATCATAGAGAACAACATCTGCTACCCAGAGGGGTGGTGGCTCGCCATCCTTGGAGATCCACCAGGAGATGGCCCCCAGCACCCTGCTCTAAGCTGGCCCCATACAGGATGGTTTTGGACATGGGACCACCAGAGGCCCCTTCCAGCCTAAACAGTTCCAAAAAAACTCATGAAATATTTTAATGCTCTGAACTGGCCAAAGCTTGACCTGTACCCTGCTTGTAAAATAAGCTTCCTGCACGCAGCGAAACCCTGTGACAGGTCTGTGACATAGTGCCTGTGTGTGGATGATACCGAAAGGATGTTGCTGTAATTGCATGCAGATTTATCATCCGCTCCCTTGCAGCGAATGCCATCAAAAGACTCCAGACTTGGAACAGCGCAGTGATATTTTGCCTGAAAGCCAGGCACAAGTTTGGCGGCCAGGGAACCCTCCGCGGTCACGCCAGACAGAGCATCCCTTGTCACCTCTTCTCCTCGGTAATACGAACAGACATTTCTTTACACCAAACTGAGCAAATCTAATATTTATTTCACATTTAGGTCACGGTCCATCAAAACAAATGGTTTTTTTTTTTTGCCCCAAACAGATTTCTTGACCTTGTGGTTTCACTCCTGGTTTGCAGCAATATCCGGCCAGAGAGTTGGCTTGCAAAAAATGGGAACAAAAAAGTTGCACAGTACCCTGTGCTGGGCTTTAAGGTGACAGCACATCTCCCTGTGCTCCCAGACCTGTTCTGAACGCCACGCTTGATTCTTCTGCGACCGGGACAGTATTATTAAAACCACATTTCCTGCGTTTGCTCACTTTTTGTGACTGTTTGTTCACAGTCCTGAAAACCAAAATTTTTAAATGCAAAGAAAGACTAAACACCTCAAAAGCAAAGCATTAGAAATTGCATTAAATTTTCTTGGCTCAAACAGTGCCTGCTCCCACCAAAATATGAGAAAATCCCGTCTTCTGTAAAGAGGCACTTTTAAAAAATGATTTCTTTTTTTTTATTTATTTTTTTCCATTTCAACCTGCATGGGCCAAGGATCACATTAACACAGCTCTACTGAAAGCTATGAAGTGTTCTGTATACGGAAAATTGACCTTTTTTTTTTTTTTATGGTGAAGTTTGCACTAGTTTTAAAGCAGAAACTGCTGAAGAGAGAATTTCAAAAGCTCAGGAAATCTAGTGGTCCCTGATGGCTCGCAGTAATGAGTAAAACCAAATGCTCATTCTGATTTCCTTCCCCCTGTAATTGAAATATATGTTGTACTGGAGCTGCAAAGCTGCTGCCCAATTATCACCAAACTCAGCTGATTCACATCGCCTGTCCAACTTCAGCTCGATGTGAAATGCTCAGGAGGGCCAATGTAAACATATTTATAGCCCAGTAGGATATGCTGAGCTCTTAATATGTGCGTAATAATGTTATATATATGAGTGTGTGTGTGTGTTCATAGATAGATAGATAGATAGATAGATAGATAGATAGAGCTAAGCAAACTCTTGTGTGTGATGACACAGAGCTACCTGGCCATGCAAGAGCTGGCTCACTTTTGTGCATGGCTTGGATTTTAATTGCAGTGTTGCCATGATCCTCCTTTACTGCCACATCCCTGCGTCCCCTCAGTTGGTTTACCCGGCATATGAGCATGTGGCACTGTATGAAAGACTGACCACATTAAAATAAACATAAAATAGCCCCAGTCTCTTTAAGGTCATATCTCATGCTGGTTTCACAGGGAAGGCTGGGAAGCTCACGCAGCCTCTCAGGGCTAGCAATGGGGGATTCCCTTTCTCCCCCCAAAACCCTGACAAATGAGCTGTCTTTGCACACCCACCAGGTATTTGGCAGGTAAATAGCAGACCATCACACAGACCAGCCCTAGCAGAATTCCTGTCGTGGAAGCTCCTCCCATGCCAAGCCCTGCAGCCCCATGGGACCGGCACCCCATGCCCCAGCTCCCATCTCGGTGTCACCAGGGGAAAAGCTGGAGAGCTGAATGTCACATAACAGACTTTTCAGGAAGTCTCTGTAATTTCTTTAATTATTCAGACAACAGAGCACAAGGATAATAGCTTCAAGTACATTCTGATACATTATTTTTAACAGTAATAGATATGTATTTAGTCATAAACTATTCTGTAGCCACCACTATGTGTACATTTTATACAAACTATTGCCATACTCGGACCCTGAAAATGGACGGTGACATCTCCTAGATGTTTTGCACAAGGTTACGACAGTACATCCTTCATACGAGAGCTGTAGCTAGAGGTTGCATTGGTCCATCTAACAAAGCACTTCTACCGCGTGCCACGGAGAGGTGATCCAGACGTGATGTGCCGAAGGTTTTGGGAAGAGATGTAATAAATACACGGTGAGAGGGAGGCGTACAGTCACCAGAAACACGTGTGATGGAGCACAGCACTGCGTTTCGTTACTCGGCGCAATGGGTTGATCCCGGCGGCATCTGAGCTGCTCTCACACTGCAAAGCTCTGCCTTTTGGTGGAGATTAAAGGTGGTGGGATCTGATATGGTCTCTACTGGGGCACGTACCCTACTCTGTCAAAGCATGGGGTCTGCTCTGGCAGGTCTTTTTCATCTTGGTTGGACTGCAGCCCCCACACCAATGGCTTGCGTTCTGTCACTGACATCCCTGAATGCTTCCACTGCACAACCCCTAGAGGAGGTAGGCTTCCACGTTGTCATTTTCTGAGAGCAAAGACCTTACAAAATGGCAGCCACTGTTCAGAGACAGGGTTCAGAGAGCCGAGAAGCCCTGACACTGCCATAGGAGGAACGAACCCTTAAAAAAGCAGAGACTCATTTGTTCCATGTCTGTATTTTCACATCCGTGCTTGCAGCCCTCAATGCACCAGCAGCCCCTAAAGACCCAGAAGTGGCAGAGTCCCAGCCCTGGTACCTGCAGTGCACAGTCCCCATGCCACTGAGAGGTGACACCGCTGCCACCACTGTGGTGGTGACCCCAGGGATGGCTGGAGTGCTGCAGAGGATGACATTTACTGAGATGGAGTAGCTGATTGCAGCTGCAGTCTGCGGTCAGAGGGTCTTCAGGCTCCCAAATCACTTCTCGCTTGCAAGCATGCCTGCCCAAGGGACAAATCCAGTTCCCTCTAAGGTTGGAGAAGAGGTTCCTCTGACCTTCAGCAGGAGCTGGCTGCCCCATTCCAGTGCAAAGCTTCTGTCCCCTGCCCGAGGCCACGGCTCTGCTCTCATCCCGGCAGTCCACATGGGCACTGCTGTGCTGTGAGCGTCACCGGCAGGCTCACCGACATCTGGCCACCTTGGCCACCACCAAGAACCATTCCAGAAGCTCCACGGGAGGACATGGACCTCATCTATAGGCTGCCAGGAACGAGAGAGACCACCTCTTTTCATCCATCTGTTGGAGGCTGTATGCATGTCCAGGCTTGGCTACCGCCTCCCATCACTGCTCCAGAAACTCCCAGGCTTTGAGCACAGAAGAGCACACTACTCCTCCATGCATCATCCCAGGAGGACATCTGGACACCATGGAGCTGCCTTCCATCCCGGTGGAGGACACGGCCACATCTCTGGAGCACAGTGCTGCCCGAAGGGTGAACATCCTAAACCAGCGAGTAATGGAAACTGAAGAAATGGTGAGAAGACATTCAAGGAAAGCTCCCTTCCAGCATGGTCTTGTCTCAGACGCACACACAAAATGTTTTGCAAAATTTTTCAAGGGATCATGAAAAGCCTCCGTGGAGGAGAGAGGGTCACACACAGCGCAGCAGAACCTCACTGATCAGCACCCCCAAACCGAGCTCCTGGGGGGCTTGGAGCTGTGCTCCAGTGGGAGGGCATGGGGGTAGCCTCCTCGCCCTCCTCCTAAAATATGTCTCCAATGCATTCGCTAATCCATGGCTGAGGGTGGACAGGGATGCATTACAACTAAGGCATGGCTCTCAGTATAAATGAGCAATTTTTATTCCCTTTTTTTTTTGACCAAGGGCATTTTGCTCTTCTCCTGGTGGCCCCAAGCCCTACATCTTTACTCAGGCAAGGTGGCCACTGAAATCCGGTGGCCAGATCCTTCTTTCAGCATCAGCAATATGAATCCCAGTTAATCCATCAAAACCAGTGCCAGGTCCCCAGGTAGGCATCTTCAGGGGATGCAAATTAAAGCTAATCAAACCCATGGAGGTGCTGCAATGTGAATGCAGCTGCCTGCCTTCAGGTTAGTTTGCTTCAAAGGGTTTAGCGCCCTTGGGAATCCATCAAGAGTTGCCCGCAGCATCCAGATCAGACCGGGAGGAGGATGAGGACCCGGTGCTGAAATTGGAAGAGGGGAAACGTTGCCTGAGCAAGGACGGGGAGACTGGGTGCTGGTGAGGGAAAAGGGAAAAATCTGCCCAGTTGTTAGTGCGAATGAGTGAGGTTCTACTGTTAGTACAACAGGTTCCAGGTTATGAGCCGATGTGATGAATCTCTTTCCTTATTCAAAGTACCAAAATTAAAAGTTATAAGCAACATATATAAATAAAATAATGGGCACCCCTGTAGGCATTGTGTTTCCTAAACCAATAAGCCAAAAAAAAGAGAAAAGAAAAGAAAAGAAAAGAAAAAATAAAAAAAAGAAAAAAATGGGATGCACCAGGAACTCTTAGTTATTATATACTAACCAGACTGTGCATGGCACATTTTATTTCTATAAAACTATTAAAACTATTACAAAATATTCAAAAATACATTTTAGTAAATTTACAGCAGTTATTTCTCAATTTATTAATGCAAAACATCCTTTTCTCCCCTCTGTACAAACTACCGTCTCCATCGTCACAGAATTGCCGCCATGTGCGCTTTTTAAAAAATATTATTTTCTAATAAACTTTTCTTGAAGTTAAAAATAACAAAGTTTCTTACGGTTTTTGCAAATAAAAAGTTTGTGTAACAGTCTTGACTTCCATGAACGTGGCCAAATGGTGTTTTTTTTTACAAAGCAAAATATTTAAGAGACATGGAAAACAATACAGGAAATGACGTTACATTTGAAACTATTTAAATTAAAATAATATATTCTCATATTTTACACTATTTCAAAAAATGAAATGTGATTCAGTTAAGTATTGATCTCTCAAAAAAATCTAATTTACAATTCTGTGTATAAAAATATAATTTACGGACCCCCATGAAGTTTTTCTCTTTTTTTTTCTTTTTTTTTTCTTTTTGTTTTTGTTTGCTTGCTTGTTACTCTAGACTCACTGAAATGAAGGAGCAATGTAATGGAGAGATGGGAAAGTACAGAATTTTGCTTTCTGAAAGTCAGGACACACGTGACATGTAGAAAAATAGACTCTGCGCAGTTTTGCTCGGCCTCACAAAATAATTTTTTCCCCTGTGAGTACAGTTCACATGATAATAAATTATCAAAGAAACTATTTAAGGCTCTTGAAGGTCCGGTTCATATCATTTAAAACATCTATTTAACATACCAAAGAAATAAATATCCAGGAGAGGAAGAAAAAAAAACAACAACAACAAAACAATGAACAAAACAAAAACAACAACAAAAAACACAAATAAAAATATATATATATTTATAAACTAAACGGAACAGAACTTCCCGGGGTCTTTGTTTCCCTTAAAGTCTACTTTGGACTGTTCTACTTAATTATTATTATTTTATTATTATTATTTTTAAGTCTTAATCCGTGCTCTTTTTTAAAAATATGCAATTTTTTCTCCTTTTTTTTTTTTCCTTTTCCATTTCATTTGGGTTATTTCCTTTTTTTTTTTCTTCTTCTTCCTTTTTTTTTCCTCCTTCCCCTCCCACCCTCCCCCAAAACACCCCAGCCCCATTTTCTCTCTCTCTTCCTCCCGCTCCGTCTCTGTCCCTCTCCGGCCGCTCTCAGCTGGCCGGCGCCACCATGCCCAGCGGGTGCAGCGCGTCGCCATCCAGCACCCAGCTGCCGATGCGGTAGAGGAGCCGCGAGTACCAGTGCACGCCGGTGGTGGTGGTGGCGGTGACGGGGGCGTCCCCGCCAGGGCAGATGGCGGCCAGCAGCCCCTGGAGCAAGCGGAAAGGCGCGAAGGCCCAGTGGGCCCAGCCGTGCTCCTCGATGACGGCGTAGCAGGAGGCCAGCACCCGGTTGATGAGGATGGTGCCCTGGGCGGTAAGCGGGGCGTAGGCCCCCGACGCCTCCTCCCTCAGCGTGACGCGGTGCACGGCCGCCGGCAGCAGCTGCCGCCCGCCCTCGCCCAGCACATAGACGCGCTGGCCCGGCCTCACGCGGCTGGCGTAGAGGGCACGGCCTCCGGCGGGCCCCAAAACCTGCGACTGGTTGTGCTGGGGGGCCACGAAGAGCAGGTGGGCCGCCGTCAGCAGCAGCCGGGCCCGGGGCTGCCGCGTCTCGATGACGTAGAAGAGCTTGCGGGAACTGTCCTCGCGGTCGAGGAAGGCGAGGAAGTCGCTGTAGAGCAGCCGGCCCTCGGCGTCGGCTGCCAGCACGCGGTCCCCGGGGCTCAGGTCCTTCACCAGCTTGGTGCCGCCGTGCTCCAGGTGCACTGTGGCTGAGCCGGGGAAGCAGCCCCCGGATTTGGCCGCCACCGAGTTTTCTGCACAAGGAGAGAGGCACAGCAGGGTTAGAGTGGGCACTGATCCCACCCGTGGGTCCCACCCATAGGTCCCACCCACCCCAAACATCTCCAGAACCTCAGCCAGCCCCAAAAGTCCCCTTCCACCAACACAATGCCATGGCCATCCGGGTGGGCCTCCCTTTGGAGCCTGTCAGTCGCGTTCGCCTCCTTGGGCAAACTGGCCAAAACACCTTGGCTGAAAAAGCTGTTCCGGAATAAATATTTTTCCAGGAGGAGCTTTTCACGTGGGTGCTGTTTGCCCTGTGCCTGACAGCTGCTGCCAGGTAACTCATGGGCCTGCAAAGCAGAGCAGCTCTGCTGGAAGGAGGTCGCTCCTCCTCTGGGGGGCTGTTCCCCGTGCTCAGTGCCCTCGGGGAGCTCATAGTAAAGGAGCCCATCTCCTAGGCAGTGAACACCATGGGGAAGGAGGGTGTCTTTGTCTGGTTTGTGCTTTATTCCCATGGAAAACAGCAGGGAGAGACCCTCCAGATTTGCCGAGCCCTCCTACTATGGCTGGCACACCTCACCGTTCTGCCATTATACCAACACTGCCCCAGCTCTCTCTGCCTTCCCACTCAGCACAGCATCTTTTGGGGTTCGCACCCCATCCCTGGTAACACACTTGCCCTGCAGTCCCCAGGACTTCTGTTCACTCCTCTGCCCAAACAAAAGCCTCTCCCTCACCTTCCCACCCCACCAAAAGCAAGGTTCTGTCCTGGAACGGTGGTTCCAGGGCATCCCCATGCCTACGCCCAATACAAGCACCTCCTTCACGTGCTCATTTGCTGCTGGAACTACTCAGAGGTTTGACCCTAAATGCTGTAGCCACCAATGCTGCTTTTGAGCGCTAGCAGGAAAAATAACTGTAGGTTTAAACAAAACAGAAATAGCAACATGGTTTTAAAGTGTCTCCTGCTAATTCCCTTATGAAAGTTTAGCCTTGCGTGGTATGGTTGGAAAGGACCATTTCCATTTTCCAAACTTAGCCTAGGGACTGCGGGGTCTCATTTTTTCTTCATTGGGCTGTAGCCCATGGTATGTCACTGCAGCAAGTGCCTTTGCTACAGTCATCAACATTCCTGATCCTTCCCTTGCCTTCACTTGGTTTCTCCCAGTTACTCACTATGCCAATTCAGAGTCCTGGTAATTTATCTCCTAAAGGCAGTCGGATTTTATATTTTGCTTCTGTGGCTGGTGCTGGAGCTATTATGATTTAAATAAACACTTGGAGTGTCTCCTAATGACTTTCTCAGGAAGGACAGGAAGGGCGAAAATTAGAATGTTATTGATTTGCTAACGACTTTATCACTTCTCCTTCAGAAATGAAGCAGCAAGATCTCCAAGGCCTCTTCAGGGACGACATGGCAACAAACAAGCTATGTGCTTTATGTGGAGTCCTCCACTAGCAAACTACACCTTCATACAAGCCCGCAGCAAAGGTCTGGCTTGAGCTTTGTTTGCATATTCAGGGACTTGATGAATAGATCTAGTAGAGTAGCAGCTCTACAAACATGCCAGTGAATTGGCAGAGGTGTGAAAATCTGCCTCTTTGAGCAGCGCTTGTTTGGGTTCTCTAATTAAAATCCAATAAAGGATCAGCATTGTCATTCTGATTCATGTAATAAATGCAGACACTCTTGGAAGAGAGGACACTTCCATTTTTTTCCCAGCTTCTTCCCCCCCTTTCTCCCCCTCCCTATTTGTTCAGGTGCAGAAACCCTATGTGCCAATTCACACACATACTCTCCAAAAAACCCAAGACCTTCCAAGCACTATTTGCACAGCAGAGCCACTTTTCCAAGGCACTCAAGATGTGTATTTGAATTTTAAATGTAGAAGCTTGCTCTGAATACTCGCTGTGGTGCATTATCAATGTCCCTTTTACCACCCCTGCCTATCCCTCCTCTGTCCTGGTGACAATAATTCAGGCCTTGGGGGAACTCTTCTTTGCATTCCAGTCTCTGGGATCATACTTTTTGCAAACAGAGATCTAGATAAAGAATCTTCCTGCCTGCCATTATGGGGGTTTAATCTTCTCATAAGATGCTCTGTCATGAAACGAGGTTTCCACAGTGTGAAACCAGACCAAGCGGGTGGAATTCAAGCCTGCTCCCTCGCAACCCGCGTGGTACAGTCACACGACCCTGCCTGACACGCACTAAATGTTACCCCAAAGTCCGTGTGTGCGGAATCTCAATGAGCAGCTCGGGGTTGCTCCTCTCCTATGAAATATACATGGAGGTGGATTAGGGTGGCCGCCTGCAAGAAGGTTTTTGTGCGCCACAATCAGACACCTTGAGCTATAAAGCCCATCCTCGCTATTGAAAGGGACGTTTCATACCACAACAACCCTGACGGCTTTGCGGAGACCCCTTTGGGCTAGAAAGGAGTGGGGAGATGAACAGAAGCAGTGTCAGGCTGTGGGGACAAAGCCCTTATGGGCCTGGAGAGGTCCTGCTTTGGTTTGGGCAGCTTCAGGCTGCACTGAGGGGATGAACCCCACTTACAGACAGGTATGGTGAGGCCAGCCAGGTTTCCCTGACATGGGGACTGCAGGTTTCGAAGTAAACGGCTATATTTAGAGAAAGCCCATTATTTTCTTTTGCGCCCAAGTGTTTCTTGACACTCGCAGCGCTCTGCCAGGCTGGAGGATGTTGTTACAACGCACTCCAGCTGCAGGAGGTGGTGGCGGCGGCTGGCACTCGCCAACCGGTTCGCTCAAATAAATAAATATAAATAAATAAATAAATAAATAAATAAAAAGGTGCCAAACTGCGCGGAGAAAATGCAACTCTAAGAGCTGGGGATTTCCTGCGAGCTGTTCCCGGGTTGAGACAGCGTGTGGCGTTGTAAGCACAGGGGAGGGGAGGGAAAAAAAACGAGATGTGTTTGTATCTGCATCTGGGAATTTCCTAGCGGCTACCGGCGAAGGCAGGGGACCACGTTATGTATTTATTTTCCTGGCCGGCTCTCGCTCCGAGATTAGCGATCGCGAGGAAGGCGTGCAGCCAGCGGGGCAGCTGGAGACGGCCACCGGGTGTTTGTGCCGAACACGCTCTTTGGATGGGGAAAGCACAAAATCCCACGGTGGGAGGAGAAGGGTGTGTGGCTGCTCGTGGGAAGGCTGGCCAAACAAACAAGCGAAAGAAAACGCTGTCAAAAAGTGCTGCAGCTGGCTGAGCTTTTTTTTTCTTTCTTTTTTTTCCCTTTCTTTTGTACCCCCTCTGCTCGGAGGCGGGAGGAGGCAGGTGCGGGGCGGGCAGGGCTGATGGGGACGGGGGTAGGGGGGACCTGGAGGCACAGAGAAGGGCCCGGGGGTGTCCCCCTCGTCTTACCTGCTTTGACGGAGCAGTGGATGTGCGCCTTGGACTCGTAGTACACCCAGTCGAAGCCGGCCTCGACGGCGAGGCGGGCCAGCATGCCGTACTTGCTGCGGTCCCGATCCGACGTGGTGATGTCCACGGCTCTCCCCTCGTAGTGCAGCGACTCCTCGGAGTGGTGGCCGTCCTCGTCCCAGCCCTCGGTCACCCGCAGCTTCACCCCGGGCCACTGGTTCATCACCGAGATCGCCAGGGCGTTCAGCTTGTCCTTGCAGCGCTGCGGGGACACGGGCACACAGGGAAAGGTTGCGGGGACACTGCTGCAGCCAAGCCCTGATCCCCCTCCACCCCCCCCGAAAAAAAACTCTTTGCACCCCCAAGGTCGCATCCTGCCCTCCCTCCCTAGCCAAAATCGGCGGTAGCCCCCCCAGAAAAGAACTGCAGGGCGGGCTGAGCATCTCCTTCCCCGCTGCCAGGGAGGCAGGTGAGGAAGAGGAGGAAGCAGGATGAGACTTGGGGGCACGGGAGGAAGAGGGGGTGAAAAGCCAGGAGCGGGGGCCGGGATGGAGCCGCCCCCTCCCCGGCACCTGCCGGGGGCTCCCCACACCCCACGACTGGCGCCGGGCCGTGGGTGCGTGGATTCAGAGCCACCCGCAGGGAGCAGATTCCTGCCGCCGAGTGCCCTGTCCCCTTCCCAAGAGCAAAGTTTCTGCCGAGAGCAACCACTCGCCATCTATCTCAAAGTCCCCCCGGAATGTCTCCCCGGGTTTTTTCGGCTTAATTCTGTGTTGAAAGGGGTCTCAGTACATGTTAACTGCCTTCATGCGCTGGAGGGAGGGGTGTTTTTATTTATATATATATATATATACATATATATTTTATTATTTTTTTTCTTTCTCTCCCTTTGCCCATCGCTCATTAGAGCCCTCAAAGCAGTATGGGCTGGGAGCCTTCACCCCTCTTCAACACACATCTGAGCTCACCTCGAAATACGAACAAACCCACGGCAGAAAGATTACAGCTCTTAGAGGGAAGATGGAAAGCAAGGGAGGGCCAAGCAGAGAAGTTAGGCGAGGCAGGGATGCTATGAGGGCTGCGAGAGCCTTTGTGTGGAAGGGAAAGGTTTCGGGCCCCGTTGGGAAGCACCGCAGGGTTTTTCCTTCGCCCCTCCTGAGGCCCCTGCCTCCCCTGGGGCTGCACGGTGCGCTGGGGGTCCTGAGGGGCCGGGAGGTTTGCGGGTGCAAAGGGGTGGGGGGAGATGAGGAGGGGAAAGGGAGGGAAGTGATGCGGAGGTGGAGGGGGTGAGCTCTAAATGAGACCCTAAAAGTTAGGGGGATTCGTGTCTTGGCCAAGAGCGGGGACAGGGCAGCTCTCTGCAGGGGAGGGGGCTGGCAGCCCCAAGACACGGGAAATCAGCACCCAAAGCTCTGAAAAGCGCTCGGCTACAGGTACAACATCAGCAAAAAAATCACGCGTGGCCAACTGCCCCCAACTCCTTCCCCTTTTTTATTTGAGAGGAAAACAACCCACGGGTGTCCCCGGCGTGGCCTCAGCAGCTCCCCCCGGGCTCCCGCAGCCCCCCCGGCCCGCCGAGCACCACAAAGGAGGCCGGGCCCGGCCATTATTCCGGCGACACTGCTTTTAGGGACGTGACAAGGTTGCTCAACAAGAAAGTTGCCGTGTGTATATATCACGGCCATAAAAAAAAAAAAAAAAAAAAAAAAAAAAAAGCCATGCCAGCAATACGCGTCTCCCGCCGAGATACCGAGCGCAATCGCGGCTTCACTTTGGACTCTCCGGCCTGGCTCTTGACGCAAAGAGCCGGGCGTTTGGGGATTTTCAACCCAATTCCCGGCAGCAAAGCCCAGCAGGACGAGGAAGTTGAGTTGGACTTTCTTTTTTTACCCCCCTATTTTTTTTTTTACCCCCTCCCTCGCACACCTGGAGGATGGCTGGGCTCCTCCGATGAGTTATTTAGGGGCGAAGGACCCGGCTCCGGGAGGGATAAAGAGGCAGAAAGGAGCTCCTAAAGGACTTTTCCCCCCTTTCATACCGCCTGAGCTGGATTGTCGGAGTCAAAAGCCGTGAAGCCCAGACTATTTATTAATTCATTGGGTCGTGTGCCACAAATCAAGCCCAATTCTGTTCAGCCACCGTGAAGCTCAGCAGGGCTGCCTCCACTAACGCTTTGTGTGGAGGCAAAGTTGTTCAACAAGCCCTCTCCTGCCAGCTCCTAATCTCTTCACAAATGAATTGCTTGAAGGAAACACTTAACAGGTACCTGTCAGTGTAAACAACCTGGTGGGCTTCCTAAATGCCAAGTTGATCTCTAAATTCCTCACATCACGCACCGGTTGTGTGCCTGCATTACGCGAGATTGCGAGTTTATTTCATACAAATTCCAGCTTTATCATACTGCCCCGGCCTCCTTATCTCTTGGCCGGATCCAGCCAATGGCTGGGGTGGGGGGGAGGAAGGGGGAGCCTTCAGCAAACTGCTGTTGTCACCTGCAAAGTTGAGAACCTGACTTCCCGAGCTCTGTTTGCGTTTTTTTTTTTTTTTCTTTTTTTTTTCTTTCGCCCTCCGGAGTTAATATTAACCAGCGGCTAATGCATTCGGCTGCTATTCTCCAAGTTTAACGTTCTATTCGGGGAAGATCTCTCCATGCTTGAAGGGCTGGCCAAGCGGGCGGTGCAGGGCTGGGGTTTAACGAGAAGGAAAAGGGACACGGCACCTCGGGGGCTGTCCCCAGACCCCTCCCCAGTCCCTGCCAGCACCGTCTTGGGGAGCCGGGGCCCGGCTGCGCCCCCGACCCCTCCGGGGTATCCCCATCCCTTCTCCCCCCCCCCCCCCCCCCCCCATCAGCCTCATCTCCCCAGCCCGCTTCCCCCTTTGTGTCTAAGGCACGGGCACTGAAGGAAAAAAAAAAAAAAGTATTTGTTTTCGTTTCGTTCGTCTGAGGGAAGTTGACAGAAGGTCAGGAGTTCAGCCGCTGCCAGCTAATGCAGCCGAAAGCGGCCAGCCGCGGAGCCGGGGAGAGCCGCGGGGCCGGGGTCAGCTCTGCTGCCAACTCCCCCCCCCCCCCCCCCGGCCCTATAGCCCACCTTCCCGGCCCTACAGCCCACTTTCCCGGCCTTACAGCCCACTTTTCCGGCCCTACACCCCCTACCCGGCTCCGCCGCCCCCCGCACACGAACCGGCGCGGCCGCGCAGGGATGCGCCGTGTCCCGGCGGGCGCCCGACTCCCGCGGAGCCTCCCTGCGGAGGGAAGGGGGAAAAGCCGAGGCGGCGCGATCGATGGGCGAGAGGAGTTCAGTGGAGCTGAAAATGCGGGAGATGCGCCCGCACGGCTCGCACAGGGGGGCGGAGGAGCGCGCAGCGGGGCGCGCAGCGCCGGGGCGGGGATGCTCCGCGCACCGCGATGCGCGCAGCGAGCACCGAGATCCGAGCGGAGAGCACCGAGATCCGAGCGGAGAGCACCGAGATCCGTGCTCCCAGCTCCCAGCACCGCACCCCGAGCCCTCAGCACCGCTCTCCCCCCACTCCCAGCTCCCAGCACCGCGCACCGCGCACCCGGCTCCGCGCTCCTCCGCAGCCGCGCAGCGCAGCGGGGCGGGCGGTGGCGCCGTGGCCGAGGCGCGCCGCCGCGCTCCCGGGGACCGGCCGATTTAAGGTGGTCGGCACGAGATGGTGCCCAACGCCGCCGGTCCCTCGCCCCCCGGAGAGCCGGCAAACGTGCGGAAAATCAGGCCCGAGGAGCGGGGAGAGTTTGGGAAATTCCCCCCCCACGCCCCCCCGCCCCGGCACACACACACACACACGCACACCCCCTCGCCGTCCACTCCCCGCCTAGTCCTTCCAGGCGAGTCCTGTTCCAGCGCTGAAGGTGGGGCTTAAATGTATTAATATTAAAAAAGCGCTGTTGACCTATATTTGGAGGAAACCCATTTCCAGTGCCTAGATTGCATGTAGTTTCAGAAACTCCGGGATTGGCAGAGCAATTGACTTCACCGAGCTCTCTGGTGAGCATGAATAATAATTATGAGGTGACTCTTTGAGAGGTTCTCTCTCTCTCTTTCTCTCTCTCTTTTTGCATAAAATGGTTCCGCAATACGATTCCACCCGAGATCCAATATTTACCCAGTTGTAAACCTTGTGCCATCAGATTTTTTAAAACAGAAGGTGATGCAATGCTGATAAGTTGCAAGTCCCTCCCCTATGGAAGTACCAGAGCATTGGCGGCGAGCATCCTTAAAGAAATATCAATATATTTACGCTCTGATGGGCACAATTGCAAATGATGGTATTGCAATACGAGCTATATAATACGGAATCAGGAGAGGAATGGTCGATCCGGCTTCAGCTGCCTTTTGTGAGTGCACGACTGCATGCCTACTAAATTTAGAATATGCTCGCGAGGAGAAAAAAAAAAGAAGAAGAAGAAGGATAAAATGAAATGAAAGAAAAAAAAAGAAATGAAATCAAATAAAAAGATCAAGTCAGCAGGCGCACCAACCGAGGACTACGCTTGTAATAATGAGTGAGTGGCCTGGCGGTCACTATACACTTGGGGTCCTCTGAGCTGTATGCAATTCGTTTGATCAAAGTGCATCCTTGGGGACAAATGCAAACAGCAATCGCTAAACCAAGTTACAGGGAACGCCATGGCACGGTAATGACTGTAAGTATCACACAGATCCCCCACCAAATATCTAGCCAGCTCCAGCTCCAGCCCCTGCTAACTTGTCCTGGATAGATGGGGTTTACATTCAATGGGGGAAACTAGCCGAGTTTGGAGGGGCGGGGGGAGGAGGGGGAGAGGAAAAGGGGGGGCTTTCAAAAATACTAAGACAGATGCGTCCTTTAGGATTGCTCAGAGAGGTTAACAAACACAAATACAGGTATCTCTGTGGCTCTACCTGAGTCATCAGTCTGTCAGCTCCCGTGTTCTCTTCATCCTTAAAAATAATGTCAGGGTTGTAATTTGGGGTTAGTTCTTTAAATCTCTCGGAGTTTCTTGTGATCTTCCCTTCATATCTTCCACTGGCCCCTAGGGTCTTCTCTGCCACATTGGGAATAAACTGCTTATAGGCTAAAGGGGTCAGCTTTTTGGGGTGTCTCCTTTTTCCAATGCCCCTGCCTGGTCCACAAGTCAGCCCAGAGGAGACTAAAAGAGCGCAGATGAAGCCCACCAAGAGAATTCTTGTCAACAGCAGCATTTCGTCCATTGAATCCAATTACTTCAAAGCTCTCTGTGCCTATCCCTGGCTGTCTCTCTAGAGCTCTCTCTCCTCCTATGTCCTTGTCTGCTTTCTGAATCGTATACTATCCACCGATCCCTAGCAAGACAGGTGCTGGAATGGCAGGCTTTAGGTCGCTGATAACGGAACACATCGGAGTTTGGTCGGGAGACAGCAAGCGAGAGACAAAAAGGGTCTGATTTTAATGGTAGCAAAGCAAGACGCTTGTGAGAGGAGTCTGCCTTTAGTTCTATATTATAGCTGCCAGGGCCGAGAGCTGATTGGCCAAGGCGAGACAAGCTTGTCTTCTGATGTTTTAACCCTCAAAAAGGCAACAAATTCTTGAAAGATTTTTTTTTTCCTTTTACCTGAAGGGCTTGGAGCTGAAAGGGGTGGAGATTGAGCTTTCTTGGGATAACATCAATTACACGCTGTTTTTTTTTTTTTTTTCTTAAAAAAAAAAAAAACTTTCTTGGCAGAATGGTACATTTGTCAGCAAGAGGAACAGATGCCTCTGTGAAATAAAAAAATAATAAATAAATAAATAAGATTAGCAAGCTGCCTCGGTGCAAGGCAAGTTTCTAAGGGCAGCTGCAGGGAAATAAAATGCCGAATTATCGGGGAACAGTGCAAATAGAAACATATTGGGGAATTAATAAAGCCCAGGGGAGGCATAATGTCATTTAGGGGTGATCCCACCTAAGTGGCTTTGTAACAGGTTTCTGCCCCCTGCAAAGAGATACTGCTCTCCCTCATAAAACCACGCATTTTGAAAACACACTCCCCTTTTAGCTGATAAATGGCTACTTTGGGGGAAGAAAAAGGCAAGTCTGACAGGAGACGGCAGCTTTGTGAAGTTGGCGTGTCTCACTTTGTATCCCACAACTGCAAAGTGGAGGGACCCAAGCAACATTTTCTTCAAAGACCAGAGCTACCACCCGCTTTAAAATAAGGTAGTACCTTGGGAAGTGCAGGAAAAGTCAGCTGATTAAAAATAGATGGTCTCCTGAGCACGCTGGGGCTGTATTCTTTGTTTCTTTGCTCGAAGTCGAAGAGGAGCGTTTTAGACTCCTACACCTCCTCGCGGGGTGTCATTAAGTTTTTAAGAAAAGCGTAGTGTTGAAAGCATCCGCAAACACAATTAACAGAGATCGATCCAAGCAAAGTGAATGGAAAGGGGATAAGTTTAATGTTAAATTAATTGTTATCTCATGCAGCGTGGCAAGTGATGTCTTTATCCCGATCTCCAAAAGCTACTAATCAGACAAAGGTGTTGAAAGACGAGCAAAATTGCAGAGATGGGGATGATAGAGCAGGTTAGACAGAAAAGCAGACTCCCATATGAACAAACACTTCTGCTCCTGTAAAGGGCTCATTTGCTTTTGCTCCAAAGGACATACAATTTCTAGAAACTTCAAGTTTTTAAAGAGTTCTTAAAATTACCAAGATGACATGATGAAGTAATTCAAAGTCCAGTCTCAGAAAAACAAAACAAAACAAAACAAAACAAAACAAAAACTTTATTTAAGGAAAAAAAAATGCAGCTCTTTGTGGCAAGCAATTATATGGGAGTTTTCCGGTCTGTGATATAGAGCTGAGTCGTAATCAACTTAAACCACGTGCAAATGGACTTTAAAATTAGTTTTTAAGAAGTAAAAAAAAAAGTTGTATATCCGCAAACTGCAACGAGCAGGACAACACGGACTTTCAAGGGACAAAGTGATCTTTTTACGTAAACTTCAGGAAAAAGCCGAAAGAAGCGGTCTGAAAGTCTCAAAGAGACTCTGACTGGTGCTCTTCCCCCTTGTGCAGCGTATTCTTTTCTTCTGTTATTTATGCTTCTTTGTAGAGCTTGAGTGAATCATTGATTTATCATTCCCAACTTTAAACTTAGGCGTTTTAACTTGGGAATGGGTAAAAGTTAGAAAGCCAGTAGCTTGTCTTCTAGGTTTTTATCAACCAGCTGAGCTGCAGAAACAAGTTGTATAACAGCTAAATACCTGCTTCACGCTATTAAAAAACAAACTGAAGTTTTATCTCCCCGTCTGCGTGCATGTGAGAAGACAGATACAAGGAATATATAATTTATACAAAAGAGGGTATGTTCTTTTGATGTGGTTGCTTAAACAGCATGACTTGATATAACAGTTGATTAAACAGTGCCAAGGAATAAAAGCTACTCCTAATGGTGTGGGATCCTGCAAATCTTTTATCACCCCTCTTACCTTGTCCCCCTCCCCAAGGAAAGATGATCGATATGCCGGCCGCTGGAAAGAGAGGCTTTGCAGCGAAGAAGTACCGAGAATAAGGATAAACTCCCTCATTATCAGATTGCCATATGTACAAAGCAGTCACCCAAAGATTAACAGGGAAGGAAACGCAAAGAAGGAATTAATTAAATGCGAGCAATAAATGCACGGGGAGGGGGGGAAAGGGAGAAATCGGGAAAAGTTGGAACTGGGGGAAGCTCGAAATCACCCTCCTATCAAATTAGATGTGAAAGAAAGCAGAGCTGGGGGTGGCTCTGCTCAGTTTCAGCGCAGGCTGCGGCTGCCGGGGCCGGGAGCAGGAGCGGGGCCGGGCCCCCGGGATGCGCCCCGCTTCTCCTCCGCTCCTTCTCCCGGCTTTGACGAGCTCCCCCGCTTCTGGAGGGGGTTGTGGGGGGCTTCGCAATCGTCAAGGGTCTCCTAGCAGCGTGCAGGCAGCGGGCACATAACCCTCCGACCTGCCTCCTGCCCCTGCTGCAGGGGGATGCTGTAGGGAGCATCGCCGCACACATCCCTGCCTGCACCTTTTGGCAAGCAACGCCAAACCAGGCAACAAAACCAGCCACCAAGTCGGGCACCTATGCCTTCTTTAGAGGGATTAATCTCTCAGTTTGTATTATAAAAATCAGTGCTGTGTCCTGTTGTCCCCAAAACCTGCAGGCCGCTTTTTTGCTCCCTGAGGAGGGAGGTCGGGGCCTGTCCAAGCCCTTAGGGGGGCAGTCAGATGCTCCGCAACCTTTTCCCATGCCCTCCCACACCAAAGCCCTCCCAAAGAGGCCCTCAGGGCCTCACTGGGGCTGCCCAGGTCGAGGATGCTCCTGGCTGGGTCTCTCTTGGAGGTGCCACTGGGGTCCCCGTGGGGCCTCCAAAACCCTGGTGGGTGGTGGGGAGCCCCATGAGTCATCTTGACCCCTGGTTCTCCTAAGTACAGCAGGCACTGGTGCCATGGGCACATCCAGCCTTGACCCCACAGAGTCCTCTTTTTCTTGCTCTTGTGTGCCACAACCACATGGCCCAGCTTTCCTCACTTCCTTCTGGACTCTTGCAGTGGCTCTGCCCAACCCACCACATCTCCGAGGTTTCCCTCTGCCCATGGGGCCATACACAGGGCCATGGGATTGTGCTGGCCTGGGGATATGTCTACTCAAGTGCCCCACTTCACTTCATTATCCCTTGCTGCCATCCAGCAATATCTCCATTTGAGAATCTCAGTTATTATTTATTTAGTTAGTTATTTATTTTGAAATCTGGACTTGTCTGCTGTTCACTTTGCATGAAAACAGGGAAGGGTTCAGACCTCACAAGTGATGTTGCTCGTTGGCCAGACTCCCTGAGTTTTCTTGCACTTATGTACTTTTTCTTGATGAATTCCAAAGTACAGGAAGTTCCCTTCAGAAAACTGGAGAGGCAGATCTTTGTAGATTTTAAATAGGTCTCAATTATTTATCACCCTTAACAGCCATCTTTAGAGGTCACCTTTAATATATGACTTTTGAAATCAATTACCACTTATTAGAGTGTTAAAGCTTCATTCTCGTAGCCTTTTTTGCACCTGTGATGCTTCCCAAGAAATATGGGACCTGAATGCCCATCTACAGGGAAGAAAATCTGAATAACTTCAGTGAAAGCAGAGATTACAATAGAGTAAAACTGGTGTAAGTAGCAGGAGAATCAGGCAGGCTTTTCATCTTAAACTTTGTTTGTTTCTTTTATATACCCCACCCTCCTTCATAAAGATGCTAAACTAGTTTATTTAAAGGAGTAGTTCATCTCTGTTTGCCTATCCTGGTGGTATTGCAATATCTCTCTTTAAAATCAACTTAAAAATTTCACCTTAGAGTTACAGGCTAGCTGGCAACTATTCCTTTATAGTGACAAGTAGATCAGGTCTTATTCCTAGGAATTTCCCTCCAAAAAAAAAAAATCCACAAAACCCAAACCCAACAAGAACAACAACAAAACCCCAACAAAACCAAAACCCTGGCACCAAAGGGAGAGAAAAATTAAGCTCATATTTTACCACCTATTTTTGTTTGTCAGCAAAAGTCAGGGAGTCAGACAGCTGAAGCCTGGTATCTACTCCGATACACCCTTAGTCTGGCAATAGTCTGTAGGCATTTCTGCCACAGGAGAAAATATTATGTGTACAGAGAGACAAAAACCAGTTGCTTTTCAGAATAACTCTATCTACAGACATTGACTTTGCAGTTTTTATATCCATCTGCTTGTATATTAATGCTAATCATAGGCTTGAATTTGGTCAATAAAGCCTTCCAAAAAGAGCATAGGCAGCATTATTCGTAAGAATTGCTCTATATGTTTTTTGTGTATATTTTCTGTTAACCTAATTCTTGAAGCAGAGTTTCCCACAGAATTTCTTATGCACTTGTCAGGGCAATACGTGGTGTCTAATTATACATTTACAGTGAAATCCTTAGATTTCTCTTCCGGGTCTTTTTTTGTTAAATAACTCAGCCTTTTTTCCATACAAAAGCCCCAGGTAGGAATTATTATCATTTCTTTTTCCCTTCCTGGTTTGTTATCCACATCACGTTTCAGCCACTTCCTTCTGGTCATGAGTGGGGGAAAACCCCAAACAGGGCATTTTAATCCATGCAGTACCGGTGGGAGGGAAGCAGCCGCTAGGGGAGCTCGACGTTGGGAGCAACCTCCGAGCATCTTCCTCACGGCTTGCACAGCTTTCTGCAGTCCCCAGCAGAGGCAGCTGGAAAGCAGGTGTTAAGTTAAAAAAAAAAAAAAAAAAAAGCAACAAAGCAAACGGACAAGTTTTGGAGCTTTATTATTATTATTATTATTATTATTATTATTTATTATTATTTTAATAGCAGACAATTTTATAACCAAGTATTTGAAAGCCTTTTTTCTTCTTGTCCCTCTCTATACCTTGGATTGGTGTGTGTGCATATATGTGTGGGTGTGAACATACTGAAGTGCACTGAGGTGAGACGTTATCATGAAGTTAACATACTTCTTAAGTTCCTGGTGACCCATATAAATAAGAGATATTGAAATATAGATTCTTAAACAACTTCCATGAATACAACAATATTTAATTTTTAGTCCCACTTGTTATGTTGACTTGCTTTCTTGGTCATTGGCAAGTTACTTAGATCCAATGTTTGCATCGTATAAATATTGCTAAGAATAAACCTTCAAAAGAAATTATCTCTCTATATATATTTGTTGTTATAAAAATTGTTAACTGGAGTATTAATGGTTAGTATGTTAATTTGGGTGTTGGCTGTTTATCTGTGGAATTTATCTGGGCAACTGAGTCAATGATCATTAGAGGATGTGGGTGTATGAAGAGCCAAAATAGATTTTTTTCCATGCAGATCAATACTAGCAGGTTCTTACTTGGCTGTCTTGGGGTCCCACCTATTCTCTAATGTATCTCTGAGTTTGAATAAGCTACTTATTTTATATATAGCAGGTTTGCTGTCTTTGCTTTCTCTTCTGAGGATACTATCAGCTAATAAATTGTGTAAGTTTAACATAAAAAAGAGTCTATGCTTGATATATATAATTATTATTCACAAATGGCTAATGGAAGAAATACTTTTTTAGTAAGACCTACATCTTAAGATATTGATTTCTGTTTAGGGAAAAAAAAAGGCTGATACATGAATAGCATTGCAAAATGCAAGTAATGCTAGCTGTCTGCCTTGTACTGCTACTGCAATTTAGGGAAAAAGTGCCGAGTCATATTTTGGAATATCAAATGATAATACATCTCCCGGTTCGTGTGATATGACAGCCAGACAGGGGATGCTAAGAGAAACCTGAAGGCATGAGATAAATTCAAACTTAACTTGCTGGATCTTGCAGTGTGAGGTTGGCTTGCCCAAAGTACACAAACCAACAGACTGGATCAAGGCTTTCTGTTTGGGAAGAGATCAGAAACAAAGCTTGCCCTCTAAAGTCCACCTCATAGCCAGATCCAGCCATGGTAACCACTGTATTCACTGGGCCATGGCAGCAGGAGAGGTATGTGCATGATTGTCTTAGTTTTTCTTGTTTTCTTACATTTGCAGACTATTTTTGAGCATAGTTTACATGTTTTCTTTCTTTTTTCCTGGCATATTTACACCCCAGCTTTTTAAAATGCTTTGTTCATGCCAGTCAGTTTAGCAATGTGCTTGTTAAAACAGTTCCTAATATATTGTATATGACTGAAAATGACTTAATTGTTCTATTTCTTTCTGACCCCAATAAAAAATGTCCCCAATCCTGTTTGAGTCGCTCTCTGTTCACAAGCGCCTACATATATGTCACCGGGTGACTTTGAAACACTTCTTAGATATATCAATTCAATTGCTCTTACTTATTTATTTAGATTTGTAATAATGACAGTAAATGGCCATCTGAATCAATCTGGGCACTTTGCAGTCATTAATACTGCAGCATCGATATCACATAACACAATTATAGTGCAATAAATTTCCCATATGCCTCGTCTGTTGCACAACGAAAATAAGAGCTCCCTATATCTATCACATTGCTCATTTATGTCCTTTCCCTCTAAAACACCTTGATAGCGGAAAAAAGGGCTCTGAAATGTTCCTGAAAGCTTAAAAAACCACCATCCTTTCCAAGAGAAGAAGCAGATGTGAGAGCTCAGTAAATTGTGTGGGGATGCTCCATTGACTAATACATCCTCACCAACTGAGAAGGGCCCAATCCCTGCAGAGTCAGCCACTGAAGCTACTTGTGTCAATACCAGAAGTTCTCAGAAGTGCATCTTTCATGAATCTCATCTGGAGCTGAATTGTATGACTGCTCAGCAAGTCTTCTGGACGCTGATCTCAAGCCACATGAGGCTTTCTAAGCAGAAACCAAAGCCTGAATTTATGCAGAAACCCAGGCAAACCAGAGCAAGTCACTGATTTCAGTTGTGAAGTCAGCGTGAAGCCAGGACGAGAAGCAGGCCGCCACACTCTGCACCTTCTTCAGCCTCTACGCTGCTTTAAGATTAACAAAATGACCATTTCAACAGCTTAATCTCCATGCATGGAAGGTCTAGATTACTGTAGTAAGATTCATATCTAAATATTACAGTCCTCTGTCAGCTCATGATGGAGTGCTGCTTTAGTGCTGCTTCTTCCTGGGCACGCAGTAACAACATTGATCATTTTTACCTCAAACTGCTTTCTGAAGCATCTTTCCTGGGGGAACAGAGGGAGGGAGGGAAGATCGGTGCATGAGGTCCTTTGCTCCTGTGCCAGTGTGGCCTGGGCTGGGACGGGAAACAAGCTGAAGCTGAACCAATGAATTTGAAAAAGCAGTAGCTTCAAACCTCAGTAATCCCTGGGTTCAAGAAACTGGAATCCTTTTTCCAATTTCCCATAGGATCCCCTTAGAAAACCCATTAGGACGGCCGACTTGACCCTGGTAGGCCTTGATTCAAAGTCCTCTGGATTCAGCTGGAGTCTTTCTGTTGTTTTCAGTGGATTTTGAATCGCTTTGATGTTAAGTCCGTTACATTTGTGTTGCTCAGAGCAAACTGCTCTTGGTGCTGTTAACAATTCCTCAGATTCATACATAAAAGCAGAGAGGTAACACAATGGTTTTACAGCATCAAAGTAGCATGCCCTGCTCAGCTCCCTGGTGAGATTTCTTCTGGTAACTCCACAAGAAACTCTACAGTGTAACAAACTATTAACTATTCATGCTAGACAGTTATGTCTCCTTAGCAATTGTGGCAGTACTGCCCAAATCTGCCGTAACGTGACAACTAATCTATTGGTCAAATTTGTTTGTAGAATTAATCAATTTTAATCAGTAATTGCCTTTGGGCAATAGTTCAATTATGCCCTCATCTTTTGGCACTCACTATCAAAAAGACATCTGAATAAGTTTTGAAGAGTAATAAGGGTCACTACCTTACTGTTCAAAATCAGGCAGTGGTGATGCAGATGTATATTTTATCCGTATAACTGTGGTGTCTGCACATGGCTTCTCTCTGAGCGTGGAGTGATAGCACGCTGATGAGGGCATGGTATCCTCACCTATAGGCAAAATAACATTAGTGACCAAGAACGTCAGCCTTAGAGGAGTATGATCTCTCTCCGACGCTGAAGCTATTAGAAAGTAGAGTTTCTTATTGTTTGAAGAAAAGATAACATTTTTTTTCTGTTTATTTCAACTCTTCTCTGTATATTTTTCTATATAGGAGGAAAAAATTAAATTTGCTTGAAGTGTGGAGTTTTCTTCATAAGAAAAAAGACCCACACTCTTACAATATTCATAATAAAAATAAAATAAACAAAAAACCCCACCACACTCTATTACTTCCCTCAGCCTTCCTTTCAGAAAGCAAAATAAATCATAATTTATGCATGGAAGCTTGAAAATCAAAATAGTTACAAAGTAGTGTAAGGGCAGCCTGACAAGATAAGGCACAGACTGTAGGCTAGAAAATAACCCAGCATGTAAACAACATAAGTGACACACGCAATTGGGCACTGAGAGCTTAGTGATTTTTGAGACAGGGTAAAACATTTTGCTGATATAACCTAAGGGAATTTTGAAGTCACTTCAAAATGCACTACCTGAAGACAGGCAATTTTTGGAATGCATTCATATTATGTCATTATATCTAAATCTGCTGAGCAAAGAGCAGGATAATATTTCTCTTTCCTTTATACTGTTAAAATGAATTCAATTTGGGGCAAAATTACTCAGCCTTAATCAGTATTTTTTAGCTATCATTATCCAGTTAAATCCAGGGGCAAGTCAAGTAGGCTGCAGACACTGGTGCAGCTTGATATTTCTATTTTTATTCATTTCTGTCTATTGCGGCAAAGCTTAGAAGCCAGGAGAGAACAAGTACCATTTTGCCTGGCTCTATCCAAACAAATCCAAGAAGGTCTCTTCTTCAAAGAACCTACCCTTTTATTTGTACTATGTGTACCTCACCTTATTTGTGTGAAGACCCATTGAAGTAATAGAGTAATTTACGGAATGAGGCATATTATTTTTTCCAATGTGATGCAGCAAAGAGAAACTTCATAAAAGTCCTTATCTGCTGTTAATAGGATGCAGTGTGAAAAATACTTCGCTTGCTTTGGCTGAGGGTCTAAAATATACATTTCCAAGCTCTCTGGCCAACCACATCTCTAGAAATTGCTGAGAGAAATCTCTGCAGAGTGTTTCAAAAAGGACTGGATACTTATATAATTAGAGTAGCTAAGCTGAGTAGACAGTTTTAAATGATGTGGGAGCTTTAGTAAGTTTGGACAGAAAGTTCTATTAATTATCTGGTGCCAAGAGGAAACTCTCCCTTTACACGCCTTGTTGTGTAAATACCCATTCCGATGGTCAGCCAAGAGTAGTCACTAGACCTAGCTGGAGCCAAGGGGGCAAAGTTTTTAAAGACACGTGGTGATTTAGGAGCACGGATGCTGTTTTTAAGAAGTGAATTGTGCATCTGTGGGCTCACAAACAAGGTCAAATTACAGCAGTTTCACAAGTCATGGTGACTGTCCAAGGGTGCACCCTTGGTTGTGGTGCTTGCCTTCAATGAGTTTGTGGGACAGCCTAAGCAAGCTCATGGTGCTTGGTAGGTGTAGTTGGGAGAGCATGTGTGGTTATTTATGTGAGGTAAGCTTCAGCGTGGTAACTAATTCAGCCTCGTCACCTGAGTACTTCTTCAAATCCTGTAGATCTACAGGTGTCTTAATAGTTTTGAAAATGTCACTTAGGTAAGGCATGAAAGTGTTGTCCAAGTTGTTTATTGAACCACGAATCAGACTGTGGATGACAAGTCTACAGAGGAAAGAAAAAAAAGAACCCGCAGCTTGCTTTCTTCTGGTTCCAAACACCAAACAGAGAATGGATACCTTTAAATTATACTGGCATTTTCAAATCTGATATCATGAAGTTCAATATGTGTAATTATATTTTTACTAGAATTAAGGATTATTTCAAGTTATGCTTATAAGACATTATCAGCCTCCAAAAGCCCTTTGCTAAGACCTTGGTCTTCTGTATGACATTCATTTAGAAAACAAGATTTTTTTGTTCTTGCACTGCACACTTTTTATTTCCTGTTGAATGCATTTATTATGCATTAACATAATTACTTTAATTTATTACCTTAGTAAATGTCAGACCCGTAAGATGTCAGAGTATTACACTGCTCTCACTCTGTTCAACAAAGAGCCTTGAACAAACGATCAAACTAAGCATCAAGCTTCTACACCATGCAGGCATTTTTGAGAGAGTATTGTGCAATACAATATGCACTTGTAATTAAATTGTCTTTGTTTATACCTATGTACTTCTGCTGGGATTCATGCAGTCTGAGACCTGCAAAGCAAGGTCCAGCTGGCTAGGATACTGGAATGCCCTCTGTTGCTACTTCTAACTATAGCGCTTTTAATAAATGAACCGGTTTTCACATCTTGAATTTAAGGATTATTTTTTTTCCATGCAACTTCCAGTTGAGGATTATACATTCATATATTTTTCATAAGAACACATTGCAAACACTATTCCTGATCTGCCTTGGCAGAGTTCATGGGAATGACTCTTTAGAACTCATGTTCAGTTCATGCACTGTCAATAATTCTAAGAGTAATATCCTAACCTGGCATATTCACATAATATATAATTTCAAAGGTTTGCCTCTGATTATGTTAGTGTAATTCATTGACAGGCTCTAGGAAGACAGAGTTCTTCTTGACAAATTATCTATGCTGTGTATTTCCATAATATATCACAATGGCTTTGGAGAGGTTCTCTTAAAAAAATGTGTAGTGTCAAAGAGCTGTGTTAAGGTATATTAGATGTGTCATGTTATGCTTACTCTTGATTTTCTACAAAATATGTACAAAAGTGTTAGGGATTGAGATCAAGGGAGATGAATGAAAAACTGTCAGGGAACCTGTTCCTCTACAGACTGAAGAGAAAATGTAGTGTTTTCTTCATGCTCTGTGAAGGAAGTGTTCTGTAGGACAGATGTCTACTGAAACTTATGGAAACTTCTCTATACAAGTACCTGTTTGATTAGGACTCTGTTAGACCAAATTTTCTGTATGTGAACAGCCCACAGAATACCCCCATGAGAGTTACTGGAGACTAACATTGTTTATGAGAGATAGGTTGTAAATATTTCCTCTCTTATGAACACAATTTATTTTTGCATTTGAAAAAGAGTTCCTGGAACAAATACATATCTTTTCTAAAATGCAAACATCAACTCAAAAGACTTATTTCTAAACAGCAAAAGTATAGCCTTTTTTTTTTTTTGGAAATCAAAATCTACATTTTTTTCTTGATATAAAAATCCAGAATTTCTAACTGCTCAGTTTAAAATAACTGTTTAAAGTAGGACATATGGATCTGAAGAGAATATATATATATATATAAATTAAATTAACAACTTCATCTCCAACCCTTCCCCTCATGATTTTTTATCTCCTGAGCCACTGCATTTTAGGCTACCCAATTGGCTCCACCTATGTTGCCAGAGGGGTCTGCATTTTGCAAAAGCTATACTTCTGAGCTCTTGTGCACATGCTCAGGCCAGCATTATAAGGGGGTCAGTGGAATAAATATTTAATGTTGTTTAATATATGAGGACAAATCCATCCTCTCGGTGTTATTGCTTCCTAGAGGCAATATCAAAGATCTTCTCCATTTCCTTCCCTCCCCAAAATACAAAAACCTCTGAAATAAAACACAACATGGATCAGTTTAACCAAATCCACCTTTCCAGGAAGTCATCAAAAATCATCTGGTGTTGTTACCTCACCCTTGGCTTAAATAGGCAATCAGAACTTCATGGTAGCTGTAATTAGTTACCAGGTAATTGTTAGCTCTTCTGGCTTCTTTCCATCAGTTGTGTCTACCAGGAGGTGTCTGCTTGGTCTCTCATCATGGACTCTCTCTTATGAGGAGGTTGCTACTATCCTCACTTGAGGCAACTTAGCAGTGTGTTGACAGCAGAGAAGCTGAGAAACTTAATTAATTATTATTATTTTTGGCTAGAAAATATTAGGGATGTCTTCTAAATTGGATTTTGGGGGTACTCTCATCTTTTTCTCTCTCTTTCCCCTGGATCTCCCGAGTTCTTCCTACTAGAAGAGGAGAGTCCAACTTCTCCCTAGTATTTGGGGTGCTGCTACTAGTTCTCCTGTTGTCACCAGTCTGCCCTCCACCGTTGTTTCTGGAGCAACAGAGGCCTGTAGGCACCAGCCTTTGTGTCAGGTTCCTCTGTGGATCATTTATCTTTTCTATGTCAATGGAAATCTACTTATTTCCTCTGAGAACTCTGTTACGGTCTTCCTCACTGAGAAATGCACAGTATGTGAACCTCAAGATATTTTTTAAAAAATATAACAAAATATGACACATACAGTATTTCATTTCACAACAGAAAATTTTACTTGCTACCTCTCTGCTGAAGAATGAAAGGGTCATTTTTTTTCTGCTATATGAGAACCTTCCCTTCATTTGAAAACCATCAGGTGCCAGGCAGTGATGGACCTCAGCTGGGACTGAGTTTGGTACTATGGCATAGGCTTCATTTTGTATTGGGACCCTGCACTACTTTTAGTCAGAGGTTAAACACAGAGCAGTTCAACCTTGAACATGCCTTTGGCATAATTTGTGCCACACAAGGATGGCTTGGTTTGGAGGAGGCCCCCTTCCCTCTGTGGGCAGAGAACAAGGCACAGATGGCAGTGTCCTGTGGGATGTTTTCCTAGTTTACTCAAATAATTAAGTAAAAATAATCAGACTGGTAAGTGCAAACTTTTGTGGTGGTCTGTCTCATAAACAAGTTATGTGGTGAACACAAGGTCAGACGCTGATCCTTGCAGTGTCTGTTAAGTGCTGGCTTGTAGGATTTTGTGGAAGGTAGGCTTGTAGGTAAGTTGAGCTCTCGGCCTGCTGGAATCAGCTAGGGTTTTAGCTTCATCTTCACCACCTCAGTTTGAGGCCAACCTTGGAACAAGAGACTATTACTGAGATTGTATTGGGGGTAAGCTGTTCTCATGCCTTTATCTTCTGCAGAGGCCTCACGATGTGCTGAGGCTGTTTTGAGGAGGCTGGAAGGTGCCCCTGTTACCTGGGCAATTTGTGAGCTTAGCGTTACAAAGTGATGTGCCCTGGGCTTTCTTCAGCACATGTTTGAGGGGAAGGAGAGTCTCACACAAATTAGTAAACATACTTTATGACAAATGCTCACTGTGCTTTTGGAACCTATGCTTTGCTACTTTCTCTGGGTGAGTGCTTCAAACACCTTTAAGTTTTGGGTGAATGCTAAGATTAATTAAAGATAGTTTAAGATCTTGATGATATACTTCTAAAATGAGGTACATCAGAATCGATCTTTGCATGAGCTTTCCACTAGAATGGGGTCATTAGATTTGAGAGGTTTTTTTTGTTTGTTTGTTTGTTTTTTAATGTGGTTAGGCATCACAAAAGTAGCAGGCTGAGACTGGTAAACTCATTTCATTTTTAATCTATGGCACATTTGAACTTAGCATTTATACTAAAAGACCAGGGTTCAAACTGGCTGGCTTCACATTAGTGCTGTCTCCCAACTTTAACCCACTGTAACAGAAGCATGTACAATGATTTTGGCCAGTGTTCTCACAAGAGTTTGTGTTACTTTGCTTACTTATTAATAAATAAATATATATGCTTAAATGAGCCAGCAATTATTGAACTGGGAAGCAAATTTGAGTTTGACAACTACAAGTAATGCATCTATGTTGGGGGACGGAGAGGGGAATGTAAAGAGGGAAAAAAAAAAAGAAACACACCAAAACCTTAACATTTTCACATGCCAGAGAAACTGGCTTTCATGTACTTTAAATAAAAGAAAGTAAGACATGTTTGGGAGTAAAGCCGTAGCCATCAAATTCACTCTTCAAGTATGCTCTGTTACAGCAGCATGATTCCTTTTATGATTGTATCCATCATGCTGTCAAAAAAAGAAATCTTATCTTCACTCATTACTAAATATACAAAGAGCTGGGATTTCCACTTGGCAAATGCTCCTGTTTACCTGAAGGCTCGATTTTTGCCTGCACTTTGATAAAGTTCATTTGCAGAAATAGACTAAACTTTTTAATCCTTAAACTACTTGAGTTTGTAAACCAAGTTTTGCTCTGAAGTAAGCAGCAGCTTCATGAAGTAACTATTTTCTTTAGGAAAATTAAAGATTTTAGTATGGAAGGAAGCCAAAGGACCCATCTGGATCCATCCTTTCTGAGTTATGTCTCCTGTTTACAACTGCTCTGTAAAAAGAAGTCTAGGTGAGGGCGTCTTCGGTAGTTATCTCCAGCATTTCTTCTCATATTTTTCTGTCTTCTGAGTGTGTTGATGTAGATGAACTTATTGCTGAGTGCCCTTGATTGCTTCTATCACATTATTTTAAAACTAAATGAATATTATTATTATTATTATTACATTGACAACCACAAACTATCAATGAAATTATAGCCCATGTTTAAATGTGAAATGACAAGCAACTCTCTACCTTGTTATTTAAACATATAAAACAGGAAAAGGTTGTCAACATAATTCAAGTGCAGAAGTGATTTGTGCAGTGGTAGAGGTGATAATATTCTCTTTGCTTTGGGACTTTACTGTCCCCTTTAGTGGTCACTGCCGTGACTGTGTCCCAGGCTGGCAGGGCTCTGTAGCTTGTATATATCTCTGTGGCCTCTACTGTAGATCATTTTGTTCTTCTTGAATCCTATATCCTTTGACTTAAGGGCTTGGAGCTATGTGGATTTTATTTCTTATTTTTCTTTTGTCCAATTTTCTGCAGAACTCAGTCTTTAAACTTCATTCTGGAGCCACCAACATCTACAGCAATCTGGTCGTGCTTTGTCTTATCTGGCATTGCACTGATGGCTGCTGCCACTGAAGGTAGTGGTAAGATTCACCCTGGGCTGAAAAGGAAGACTTAGACCAACAGGAATATTTTTCAAAACTTAGTAACTTCTATTTAATACTTCTTTCTTGTCCTTAATATTAGTTTCTATTACATAGCATATAAATATTCTATAACATTTGGTTTTATTAATCTCATGTTCTTAATTCAAAAAGTTAAACCCAGGTCTGGAGCACTCTCTAATGAACATCTTCCCAAGCAGCCATGGTCTGGACAATTTAACTATCTGATTCACTGATTCTTTAAGATCACTGACATACCTATATGAACAACTCTGATCTGCATGCTAAGCTGTTTAAATTTTGCCCTCCTATCCTGACCTGACTTATATGGACTGCATTACATCCTACATCTACAGGCCAATTCTTTATTGTGGCATGCCCTTCAACCAATACTTAATAGGCTGTGCTTTTGCACAGTGATATATCCTAAAGTCAAGATTTCTGACTTGCTTACACGTGACTTCTCTGTAGTTACGTCAACTATCTTTAATTAAACAATAGCTTTCTAGGTGTTCCCTTACTGTGTTTCTGATTAAAGTTTCCATTAACTTAGCAGTTTATGAATCAAAATCTGCAATCTGATACATATTTTTAATGCTACCATTGACAGAAAATATCTCTCTGTAATAAAGCTAGATATTGAAAAGTTCAGAAGATTTTGCTGCATGACATGTATACACACACATGCATGCACACACACAGAGTTTAAATTCATAGAATCATAGAATCATAGAATCATAGAATATCCCGAGTTGGAAGGGACCCATAAGGATCATCAAGTCCAATTCCTGGCACCACACAGGTCTGCCCAAAAGTTTAGACCATGTGACTAAGTGCACAGTCCAATCTCTTCTTAAATTCAGACAGGCTTGGTGCAGTGACTACTTCACTGGGGAGCCTGTTCCAGTGTGCAACCACCCTTTCGGTGCAGAACCTCTTCCTGATGTCCAGCCTAAACTTCCCCTGCTTCAGCTTAACACCGTTCCTGCGGGTCCTGTCACTGGTGATAACGGAGAATAGGTCACCTGCCTCTCCACTCCCTCTCGCGAGGAAGTTGTAGACTGCGATGAGGTCCACCCTCAGCCTCCTCTTCTCCAGGTTGAACAGGCCAAGTTACCTCAGCCGCTCCTCATATGTCTTCCCCTCTAGGCCCTTCACCATCTTCGTCGCCCTCCTCTGGACACTCTCCAACAGTTTAATGTCCTTTTTGTACTGTGGTGCCCAGAACTGCAGACAGTACTCGAGGTGAGGCCGCACCAGCGCAGAGTAGAGCGGGACAATCACTTCCCTCGACGGACTAGCAATGCCATGCTTGATGCACCCCAGGATACGGTTGGCCCTCCTGGCTGCCAGGGCACACTGCTGGCTCATATTCAACTTGCTGTCAAATTGGCAATTTCATTCCCAACTTGTTCCCAGCTGCTTGGTAAATGGAGATCAAGTATCTTCATCTTAATGAGCTGCAGGACTTTGGGTGAATGCTGAAAAAAAAAACCCAACACACCAAGATTCAAAGCGTAAGAACAGAGCTATGTATAGTATGCTGTGTGTCTCTTTTATATTCAGTTGCAAATATTTGGTTGATTTTCAGGGAAGAGGATTTCATACAGGCATTGTTGAAGAAAGTTACATCCTTCCTACCCATGCCAACTTCCATTGTAAGTGGTCTATGTAATATGTGGCAGAAATCTGTTAGGGTGATGATATTTAGCAGACTTCTTTTAATAGTCCTGATGTGAAGGTGCTTAACCCAGGTAAGGATTTGAGGGTACCTTCGTAGCACTCACACAGAAAATTGCATCATTCTGTTTGAGAGCCAGGGTGGTTTTTGGCAGATGAAATGGTGCAATCAGACAGTGCTCATATTCAAAGGAGCCCCATCATTTCCAGGTATTTCCTGGAATAGTGCACTTCTGTCCTTTCCCCACCCCATGACCCAGAGTGTGTATTGCTCACTCCCGGGCCCTGCTCCTACCTGCCCCAATGAAAGTTTAAATGAGGAAATAACCATTATGTGGTTGAGTTTAGTTTTCTTTTTTTTTTTTTTTTTTTTTTTCCTAAAAGGGATGATACTAAGAGTGGTACAATTTCTTCCCCAAATTCAGTCACTTTGCTTTTCTGCTGTCTCTCCAAACAGATGTCAGCCCAATTACCTCAATGATGTGAGTCCTCAGTGGCAGAACACAACCTGAATTTTTCCCACCATAAAACATGGCAAGAACTTCTGCTCCTTCTGCACCAGGACAAAAGCAAGTGCCACCAGATTTTTTTATGAAAAACAGACAGAAAATCACACTCGATAGCAGTGTCCATTTGCACCAAGGATATAGAAGACTGTAGGACAGCCTTGCTTTCCATTCTGGAGAGCAGAGACATGGTTTTCACATGTTTCCAGTGTATGTCCTAACCATTGAACTGTTTTGGGAGTAAATTTTCTCAGTCTTTCATGTGAGAACTTGATCATTTGTATAAATAATTCAACACCATAGTGACAATATCCCACTTTTTTTTTTTAATACTAAATAATCCTTTTAATAATCATTATGTCCTAGCCATTAGGCTGTTAAGATTATTCCTCTTTCTTTCTCATGCACATAAACATTTTATTTTGACTAGAATCTCTGCTCCAGACTTGAATTGTCACCAAATGAAGTTTTTTTTGTTTTTGTTTTTGTGTTTTGTTGTTGTTGTTGTTGTTTGTTTGTTTGTTTGTTTCCCTCAAAAGTACTGGTTTCAACTATCTGGAAATTTCCAATGGAAAAATATTTTGCTCAAAACCACCTCTGAGTACGAGTAGGTTTATGCAGTTGGGAAAAAGGAATAAGGCCATGCCATACAATCTAACTAACCAACGTAATCCATACTCTCAAATTAGAAAACAAGCAAAACAAGAAGTATACAATGCGAGTTATGAATGTGCATATATATGGTATATTAATATTAATAATATTTGTAGCTATTTTGGTTGCTTGTTTCTCCACAAGTTTTTTGTATGTTTCTGTATTTATCTCCTTGGGAATGAAAACCAGGTAGTTAAGCTGTGCTTGTTACCACTCTGACTGCATCGTGCAGATGATGTGTCCTCTTTCTGCTTATTCTTTGGGTGAAATATTTCTCTTTGAAATTAATTGTTTTGTTTTGTTTTCTTTGCCATTCTCTTTAATGGGACCAAATATTTCATCCGTATTCTTTAGTCTTGCAGGATCCTCAGGGTAAACCAAATCTTGGTACATCTATTCCCATTGAGTAACATACTCCTTGAGCAATCCCCTTGGCTTCTGTCAGACTATCCAATGGGAGCAAAAGTACCTGAGTCTGGCCCCAAGGTGCTTACACACCTCCTCACTCAATGGTACCTCGGTTTCGGTCAGTGCCTTTGGGTGCTGCTGCATTGCAGCCTTTAATAATTTGTTGGTTTGTTTCAATTCTCGGAGTGAAATTTTTTTTATGAATAGTCTATTAGGTACATGCAGAAACCCAATCTGTGAAAGCTAGAAGATATTCAAAAAAAATGCTTCTGTATGGCTACTTCACAGAAGAAGAAAGGATGAGCTCATCCCAGCAACTGCTTGCTTAGTTCTTGGCGATTCACGCTTCTGCGTCAATGGCTCAGAGTCTGTCTGAACGTGCACTGGACTCAACTGTTCTATATTTTCACTCAGTAATTATATTCTGTGTGAGAGAGAGATGCGGGTACCCTATCACTTGCTTTGTGATGGTGCTGGTCTCATCAGAGGCTTCCCTCTTTCTTCTGTGTTCAATCAAATTGTTCATGATTCTGGACTGATGCTAGGAATAAGCTTTGTTAAGAAGAATATGTTTTAACAAGAAGAGTAGCAGAAAGGCCAGTCTTCAACATGTCAAGTCAAATATATACATTTTCCAAATGTATAGGTCTTGAAGATACTGTCAAGGCTAAGAAGTCAGATTACAAGGGATTCATCTCACCTAAATTTATCCACTTGACACTTAGCAATCTAATCTAAATGTGTTGTCTAGGGTCCTGCTATTGTCAGGGAAAAGAGATAAAGTGCAATGAATAGCCTTCTGGAGGTGTTTGTCTCTCTACACTGACTGTAGGTGGAACCCAGATAACTGGTTTAGAGTAAATGTCTGACTTCTCATGAGCTATAGTTACAGATAAGTCGATTCCACCCTCAATTTCCAAAGCCTCAACTTCTTTCCTCAGTGAGTCAGGTAAAAAAAAATCCATGTCTACATGCAAGAAGTGCCTACATTAAGGAAAATATCAAAATGTGGTAAATCATGGCCTACACTGAGGGTGTCTCTGTGGCATGAAGCTGGAGCCGGTCACTGGGTTCACTAGAGGGAGCTAAGAAGAAACCTGTTTGTCTCACTGAGATAATGGAGTTCATGCTGCAGAATTATTCAAGAGAAGGTAATTGTGGTGGAAAATCCTCAGAGGTCTCTTCCCTGCCAGCTCATGGACATAGTGCTGGATTTGTCACACCTAAATTTCCACCTGGCTTATAAGTTCTTGTCCTTTTGATCTTAAGCGCTATTTTTTATCATCTCTCCTGGATAAGGGAAAATGAAGTACAAGATAAGCATGCACTTGTCTTCAGAGGAATAACAACAACAACAACGACAATAACAGATCTAGCTAGCTGTAAGACAGTTCTCTATCAAAAAGACTTTGGACATATGGTCAGTAATGTACCTTTAAGGTTATAAGAAGCATTACGCATGCGTGTGTACATATGTGTATAGAGATACACATACCCCATATCACATGTTTTTCTAAGTGTACATCAATAAAAAAGTCTGACCTGTGTCACTTCTTTCTAAATCAGCCTACTTACACTTTCAATCAGCAATTCTCTGTATTTTCAGTATTTTCCGTTTCAATGGGGTGAGATAAGACAAAAAGCTTGCTACTGAGATTATTGCTTTCAAAGCATGTGTTCTGGATTGCTGGGCTCAGATGAGTATGAACCTTTTGCACAAGCAGTCCCAGCTCTGCTGGGTCTAGCTGGTTTCTGTGAAAGTGCATATCTGCCTGCAGAATTGGTATCCCAAAACATTCTATTTTTATGCTGTGTGTTGCTGTGTTGAGATCTAAAATGTTCAGAATCCTTTTTATTGGACAAACAGAAGCACTGAAATCATGAGGTTCTGACAGGCTCCGAGCTCTGCCAGCTTAACACTTATTTGTGCTTGGCAGACAAAACAGTTTTTAATGTTTTGGTTTTGCTTAGCTGGTCTCCACACAATTTGGGTAATTCTTAGTTACTTTAATCAGAAAGTAGGAAGCATGCAAGTGCTACTGTGAGACTTCAAATTTAATTGAATAAACCATTCTCTGACAGATTTTAATAGCAAAAAATGCAAATTTGATTTGGGGCACACATTGTGTGATTCGCAGCAGCTTGCTAATCAGCTGAATTACCTGTTTTGTTATGTCTCTCGCTGTACACCTGAATGAGTCTGATTTATTTCCAGTGCTGGCACAGGGACTGAAACTTGCTCTCTGTAATTCAAAGTAAAATCCCAAATATTTCCATTGTCTCGAAGGAAGTTATGTTCTGTTGACCTTGGACCTTCAATCCCCTTCCTGTGAAATACAGGCTCAGAGAGGCAGGGTTAGTATTTGCTTCGTGCGATGAGAAGGGAGGGGGTAAGGAAGGAAAGGAAAACCTGGATCTTCTCCAGCAGTTAAAGAGCTCCAGGTAGATCATTGCCAGGTTCTTTTCTGCAGATAAGCTTAAATAGGTGTTACACCCAGTGAATGCTACTGTGACCTGCAAATGCCACAGTGTGACAGAGCCCCATAAAAGAGGCACGAATGGGAGGGAAAACAGAGAGGAAGATTGTGATCTGCAAAGGAACAGTTCCTCACTTTTCTTCATAACACTGGTACCAGTTTGGATTAATTCCACCAGCATTACTATAAAATTGCAGCAGGACTGCTGAGACAGGACTCTGTTGTAAAGGCAAAGGAACATGTCTTTTTAGAAGCTGTTCTTGCAAAATACTTTTTTTTTATTTATTTTTTTTCTGGTGACGTATTCTTCTGCCTCCTGAATATTATTTCTTGTATGTGTGTGTGCATCTGGCAGAGAGGGATAGTTGCATAAAATGCAAACTGAAACCACAGCCTCAGCGAGGATTCAAGCAGCTTGGTGAGCTCATCATGGCTCAGCAGTCAGGCAGAGCTATAGTTTGTAATTTACAGCAGAGTCCAAGCTCTGGGTAACAGATTCAATTTTATAAGTGCCTTTCTAGTTCAGCCTAGGTAAGAGTCTCTGGAATAGACATCCTCTACATTTTCTATAAATAGTGAGTTGTTAAATGTGTCGTTTGGCTCCCTCCCTCCACATCATTGATTGCAATGCAAAGCACATACTTGGGAATAGCCAGCCTCACCCCCCTCATCAGGTACCGGGATATTTATTTATTCTTTATTGTCATTACAGGCAAATAAAAGGTTCAACCTAATGTAACAGAGAGGTGGAAGGCTGATTATTGTATCACCATAGCTGTTGCATTGCTGTATTTTATGTTTATAAATCATCAGCATACCAGCACATTATTACAGCTGAAAAGTCGTATCTTCAAGGAAATATGTTATTATTTACTAAAAAGGGATACAAATAACTAACTATCTTATCTGAAAACCTGTCTTAAGTCCAAGTGCAAGGTCCACCCAGATATTGATTAATATCAACAGTATTAATTTTATTACTCATACTTTATAAATGACATTGATATTCTCGAAGACTGCAAACATTTGCTTTGTTGTGCTATTGTCTTGGTGGAGTGTAAATCTCTCACTTTTGATATATACACAGTGATTATTGTTCTTGTCATTGTTCCATGAGTAGAGGCATTTTAATGTTGATATACAGGGTTATATATAATTGGACTATAAACTTCTGATTGCAATTAAAAAACAGTTAAATGAAAACTTTCATCTTGAAGGCAAAGTCTTCATCACAGCAAGATACGAAGGACTAAAATTGGCATTCTGAAAAAAAAAAAAGAAATGGTTGCTTTTGTTTATCCTGTTTTCATACTACAAGGCAAATGAAACTTCTAGAAATCCATATTTTCTGCTGATTTTTCAGGAGGATAATTTTAAAAACATTATATCCTACTACTCTTGAACAGCTACAGATTTCTTTTTTCATTATTTATATGCCCAGTGTGTGCTCAGCCCAAAAGAAAGCTTTTTTTTTCTTTTTTTTTTTCAGAAGAACCATGAACCTACAAAAGAACCTAGAATCCTTCTGTGTGCGCCTTGCTAAATAAGCAATGAAAGAAAATCTTCTAGAAGAAAACAACTTTATTTGGTATCACAGTGAAGCAGTCTCCTTCCATTTTGGGGTTCTCCAAGCTAATTTCCCTAAACTCTGTATTTTCATTTCTATCATTTAGTAGTATTTCCTAGTGTGGCATTAGCTGGAGATGTTACCATCTGTGTATGAAAAATATTACCTTCAAAATGCTTCTGAGTATGTTATTATGTGATTGCATTGACCAATACATAGACAATTTTGTGTTGAGTTTGGAAGATGTAAGCAGTGCAATCAGGTGCAGAGAGTCCAGGAATGCCATTTAAACATGTGTTTTCTTTATGAGTACATAGAGGTATATGAGTATGTCAGTGTATGAGGTCTGCTAAAGGCCACCTGAGCAGGAAGAACAAGTGAAGGAGTTTCTCTACACAGACAGGAACAGACTCGCGTATTTGCAGGCCCTGGTCCTCATGGGGGACTTCAACCACCACACTCAGCCCCCAAATTCTGCTGGACAGAAAACACAGAAGGACATAAGCAATCCTGGAGGTTCCTGGAATGCATTGATGATAACTTTTTCTCCAAAAGACAGAAAAGTCAATGAGGAGAGGTACTCTGCAGGACCTCATACCAACAACAAGGGATTTCTTGGGAAGGCAGCCTTGGCTGCAGTGGCTCTGGTGGAACTCAGGGACTTGAAGGGAGGGAGGAGGGTAAAAAATGAGTTCACAACCCTGGACTTCAGCAGAGTAGACTTTGGCCTCTCCTAGATTCTGCTTGGAAGAACCCCATTAAATAAAGCCCTGGAGGGAAGAGGAGATCAGTAAAAGTGGTTGATATTCAAAGATCACCTTCTTGACATTCAAGAGCAGTCCATCTCAGTGAACAGAAAATCAGGAAAAAATGCCAAGAGACCTGTGTAGATAAACAAGGAGCTCTTGGAAAACTCAAACACAAAAAGGAAGCACGCAGAGGGTGGAAGCAGGTACACGTAATGTGGGAGGAATACAGAGACACTGTCTGAACATCCAGGGATCAATTAGGAAAGTTAAACTCCAGATAAAATTGGGTTTGGCTAAGGATGTCAAAGAAAACAGGAAGGGTTTCTACCTGTACTTCAGTGACAAAAGGAAGACTGGGTAAAACATGGGCCCACTGCTGAACTAGATGGGTGATCTGGTTACACAGGATAGGGAAAAGGCTGAGGTACTGAATGTCTTCTTTGCCTTGGTGTTTACCAGCAAGACTGGTCATTAGGAATCCCAGGTCCCAGAAAGTGGGGGAAAACTGGAGCAAAGAAAACATATCCCTGGTAGAAGAGGATTGGGTCAGGTAAGACTTAAGCAAACTGGACATTTGTAAGTCCATGGACCCTACTGGGATGCATCTATGAGCGCTGAGGGAGCTAGCAGATGTCATTGTGAGGCCAATCTAAATAATCTTTGAACAATCATGGTGTCTTGGAGAAGTGCCCAAAGACTGGAGGAAAGCAAATGTCACTTCTGTCTTCAAGAAGGATGACCCAAGGAACTACAGGATGGTCAACCTCACTGTGATCCTTGGGAAGGTGATGGAGCAGCTGACTTTGGAAATCTTTTCCAGGCACATGGAGGACAAGAAAATCGTCAATAGTCAGCATGGATTCACCAAGGGGAAGTCACACTCGACCAACTTGATAAAGTTTTGTAGTGAAATGACTGGTGTGGTAGATGAGAGGAAAGCAGTGAATATTGCCTGCCTTGACTTCAGTAAGGCTTTGGACACTGTCTCCCATAAGCTGTTGATGTATGGACTGGGTGGGTGGACAGTGAGGTAGATTGAAAACTATCTGACCAGCCCAGCCCAGAGAGTGGTGAGCAGGATTGCAAAGTCTAGTTGGAGGTCAGTAACTAATGGTGTATCCTAGGGGTCAATTCTTGGTCCAGTCCTGTTTAACATTTTCATTAATGAGATGGATGATGGGGCAGAGTATACCCTCAGCAAGTTTGCAGATGACACAAAAATGGGAGGTGCAGCTCGTATGCCAGAACGTCATGCTGCCATGCTAACTGTGTCCAGTTCTGGGCTCCCCAGTAAAAGAGAAATATGGACATTTTGGAGAGTGAAGGAGTCCAATGAAGGGCCATGAAGGTGTCTGGAGCATCTCTCCTATGAGGAGTGGCTGAGAGAGCTGGGCCTCTTCAACCTGGAGAAGAGAAGGCTCTGGGGGGTATTTTATTACTATTTATAAATACCTGAGGGGATGCTGCAAGGAAGGTGGAACCAGGTTCTTTGTAGTGCCCAGTGTCAGGACAAGAGGCAACAGGCACCTGTTTCACCTGGTCGGAAGATCAAGTCCAAACTGTGATGAGCTCTATTACTTTTCAATTCAAGTAAGTTTATTGTTAATCTATCAGGTGTATTTGGAAGTAGTTAAAATCAAAGCACCTGAGGGAAAGGATGCTAAAAGCTGTAGATTACTACAGGTAGAGTATGCCTGAAGATAGATATATGATGTAAAACCTCTGTACCCCCCACATTCCTTTTTGGGAGCCTTCTTTGCAAAGGTGCTATACCAGCTTCATACTGCTGTAACTGACATGAAGCCCTCTCAATTACTCTGCAGTCATGAGAGAGAGCTATCAAGAAGAACGGAGGGGGCTCTTCACTGGTCTTAAATGTAAGAGGCAAAATCCTCCTAAGATATAAAGCAGACTGATGTTGCCAGCTCTCATGATTTTTACCAAGCCTTAAAGTATTTGGGACAAAGTCCTGGCCCCACTGTGATTAAAATACTGAAACATGTGGCAGCGGGGTTTGATGGTATTTTAAATGTCATCCACAAGAGATTCATTTAAGTATAAAGCTTAATCTTTTCCTCCCTTTAAGAGGAAAAAATAATTAACTTTGATGATGCAGAGAGAAACAAGACTGGAATGAAATCTACCATTACAAACATCAGATTGCATAAGAAAAGAACTTTTTCTTAACCTCCTGAGGTTTACAAGCCAGAGTTATGTTTTCTGTAGCCTGACCTGTGATTTTTTTAAACACTCATAACTGCTAATACGGCAGGATTGTAGTTCCAGTACCTGAAAGGGCTACAGGAAAGCCAGGAAAGGACTCTTTGTCAGGGAGTGCAGTGATAGGAAAAGGAGTAATGGCTTTAAACTAATAAGGAGTAGATTTAGGTTAGATAGTAGGAAGAAATTCTTTACTATGGAGGTGGTGAGGCCCTGGCACAGGCTGCCCAGAGAAGCTGTGGTTGACCCATTCCTGGAAGTGTTCAAGGCCAGGTTGGATGGGGTTTTGGGCAACCTGGTCTGGTGGGAGGTGTCCCTGCCTGTGGCACGGGGAGTTAGAATTACATGGGCTTTAAGCTAATTTCCAACTCAAACCATTCCATGATTCCATGATTCTATATCTCCAAGAAGGATAGTTGTGACAACACACATCAGTGGGAAAACTAGCCCAGTTTAGGGTCTGTAAATGTCAGACAACCACCTTGAGACTTCTTTGCAGTGTCCCCACAGTGCAGGGCATAACATAGGTGGCAGTTTCACCCTTAGATAATGGCAGTCAGCTACATGAACATTTCTCAGGGGCTGAGGTTTAGAATTGTGTTGTTAACCCAGGACTAGGACCATGCTCTCCTCCTGATCTACCATGGGATGAATCTGTGGTGTTACGGGTCTGTATCCATGCTGTTGTTACTTCTGGAGTATTGTATGGGGTTGGGCTGCTTTGTAATAGACATTTTAAGGACAACTTTAAAAAAAGACTCAAACGCTTATTTGTATTGTGTTAGTACGATTCAGGCAATTTGCAAAATGCAATTTGTCTGGTGCTTTTCCTCTTTTGACCCAGCATAAATGCAATAGATCCTTCTGACTCCATGGTAGTGAATCTCTCTGCTTTTGCTACTCTGTTTTAGAATGCCTTGGTTTAAAAAATTGTTGCTGGCACCTGGATTTTTAGTAACAAATAAAAATACATGAGAAATGACACACTAAATTAAGAACTATATGAAACCTGCTATGCAGATATGAAAAACTGACAATTCCTCTTTACTATGGCTGTGAATTCACATCAACTTTTCTTAACTAACTGCAGTGCACTGTTATTTCATGATTAGTCATAGGCTTCTCTATAAGCCAACACAAATGAAGCCAATTAAACAATATTAAATTAAATATTGAATTAAACAATAAATACCTACAAAAGAATAATCTTAATGAAAATGATAAAAGAGCAATATTCTAAAGAAAGTCTCTGTCTCTGCACAAATCAAATAGGAAATAATCTTGGAAAAATCTGAAAATGAGTACAAGCGCTACTCTGCTACTCAGAGCAAAGAATTATTGATCCTTGCCTGCTTCTATTGATTTTATGTCACTTCTGTGATTTAATCATGTTTTCCTTGTTATCTCTTTGCAGTCTTTCTTCTATTGTCTGGTATGAAATCTCAGCCAAGGCCTTTCAGCCTGTGGTGGTGATCAAAATAACTTTGGCTTCCATTTGCATTGTTTTAAAGAAATGATTAAACAATCAAGCTTAGGTGATCTTGGACAGGATTACACAGTATAAATGCATCTTTGAAAAATGAAAATGTCTCCTTTCTTGCTAACAGTCAGGGACTAAGAAACATTGTGAAACGCACCTGTAAACAGTCCAGTACTGTAAAAAATAACATGCAACAGTGTCTAAGCATTTCGCTTTTGCATTAATCCATCTATTCATTTCTTTTTAACATACTCAATTTGCGATACAGCTTCTGGCCACTGAAGTCGATAAGAATGAATTTGCATGTGGGAGAGACAAAACTTGCATTTTATTAAAGCTGCATGGCTACTGTCATGCAAACTTCTCTACAAGATAATACAGTGTTTTTTCTATGATATACTCAAATTTCATTTTCAGGAAAAAAGCTACAGTAAAGAATTTGGTCTAATTGTTGACTTCTGTTTAGAAATGCACATTTCATTTTATGTTGTTATTATGGTCTTTGAAGGAAAAACATAGAAAACGTCATTCCCTTAAATGAACAAACCTGAGGTATACATTAATAGGAATAGATAATGAGATGCATGTTAATAGGGCAGCATTTAGATATCTAATACTATTGAACTTATTTTTTATCAGATAAGATTACAATGTTTTGTGCAGATAGTTGAAGGCAGGTAGCAAACTACTGTATCCCTCACGTGTACTTGAAATTTTTAATGATAGATGTTTCTAGCTTTCTGGCTCTATTTTCATAATGGAGTACCTTTTTCACTCTTTGTATTAAGATTCCACTTAGGAAGGGTTCAGAGAGGTTTAATACAGAGTCATTGGATTTATGAGTATGCTACATGCATAATTATTATAGATGGTTATAAGCACATCAAAAGGGAAATGTAATAGATGTTTGTAAGCTCTGGTTACAAGAAACCTGTTGGATTCTAAAAACTGAATCACCATTTATTAAACATACCTTAATAATCGATCAAAGCCTTATTATAGCTTTTAACATAATGCTCAGTTATTTCTTCTCCATCTGAATCTGGACTTTTTAACCTAATATGCATAGGCCACACTAAATTCCACACTGGCAGGCAGCTGGATTGCCAGTGGTGGGAATTTCAAAATATTATGCTTGTTTATACCACCCAAAGGTCTTACCAATGCTTATATATTTATATATGTGTATACATTGCTTCTCATGTTCTTGTTTAAACTACTTAATGAGGTTGTATGTTGTATGAAGAACAGAAACCTGCCAGATTCATTCTTTGTAGACCATGAAGTCACATGAGTCCATTGGACATTTTTGTATAAAATGGGCCATTTTCCACAAAATGTATAAAATTTTTGTATAAAACCTTTCAGCTCTCCCCTTTGTATCTATGAGCTTTAGTAGAAAAGACGTAGAAAAGTGTCCTGGAGACGGCTAGATTCTGCCCATTGAAATGGGTCAGGGCTGGTCTTATTCCATGTGGCAACCTAGTTGGCTTTGCAGTGGACATCTGCAGCAGACAAAAGGTCAAAATGGAGGCGGAAATCAGAGTGGGCTGGGAAAAAAACAAAACATAAAAATGCCACTGTGCTACTTGTTGCCCTATGACAAAGATAGTGTGGGAGGTTGGATTGGAAATGCAAGTGAGACCTTCCTTGGGCATCCGCAAGTTGTTTTTTGCAGCAGCCCGGCGTAACTTTTGTGTTCTAGTTAACACCATGTACTCTAAGCCCCCAAATATAAATAGTTACTGGTGACTCATTCAATGTAATTCTTCAGCTATGTCAGTGGGACGCAAGGGTGGCCTTATGGGTAAAGGCATGGTTTTCAGGCAGGAAGTGCACATTTTATTCTTGCCACTTGCCACAAGATAAATCATAAGCAATTTCTTTAATCTTTCCATTTGTAATTCTGTGAAAAAGAGAGAAAAAATTTTACTCTCTTCAGAACTGTATTGTGAATTCATCTGGGGTCAGCAAAGCATTCATTTGCATACAGCGGGACTGCCAAGGGCTGCTATGGCCTCACTGCTCATTTTGCATGTGCCAGGGTGCTGGAAAGGCTGGCTGCCACCGCTGATGGCAGGACAGGGGTTTGGGCTGTAACAGCCTTCCTGCTCAAGAAGCAGCAGACACAACTGCCCCAACTCCTTCCACCACTGCAGATCAACAAGTTCAGATCTTCTCCCATCTTTGGTACATCACCTCTTCTCTACCATTATTTCCCATGCAAAAGCATCCCAGCCTCTCTTGTGCTCTTGCCCCTCACCCTTTGTCTGGCAATACTTGATTTTACAGATGGCGCTGAGAAACTTTGGGTTGGTTTTGGTCAAACTCTTTTGCACTTGTGGATCTCTTGAGGACTTAGACTTGCTCCAGTGCTTCAAGGATTGATGCATTCCAGAAATGTGGATGGGGTATAAAGCTATCCAGTTCAGGTATGAGCTATAACTCCCATTTTCAAGCTTGTCTGGAAAATAAAAATATAAATCAAATAAATAAATATATATATATATATATAAATTAAATAGCACTATAGAACTGTTCAGCTTTGGGTGCAAAATAATGCTTCATTTGTTAGTATTTTAAAGCTGCTCATTACAGGTGTTTATGAGTACTTAAAATTACATGGACCACAGGATAATATTTGCTTTTGTACCTCCACCTCATTATCAGAAGGAGAAAGAGGTTATTCAGGTGTTGAATTTAGAATGCTTTGCACTTGGTTGTTTCTGGTCTTTATGTTTCATAGTCTGCATAACTTGGCTCTGAGTGAGCAGAAAGCCTTCTCTCTGCAAGTTAATGACACAGTGAAACCTGAAACAGAAGTTTTGTAATCAAATCATCAGCTACATCCTTGTTTATTTGCTCAGGAGAAAGTGAGATTATGCATCAAGAACATGGAGTAGACCATAAATAAATAAATTAAATAAATAAATAAATACAAGATTCAGAGTGTTTAAGGCACAGTCAGTTTTTGGTCAATTATAGAGAATAATGCAAGTTGATGTGACTTAAATTTGGATTCATTATGATATGCATAATGTACATCTCTTGCATGTGTCCTCTCCCTGTACATCACTGCTCCTGAAAGGTGTAATCCTGAACTGGGAGTCACATAAGCAAAAAAAACATGAACCAAGGAGCTACTCTCAATGGAAAGCTCTGCCCTGTTCCATAGCAGGGCTTAACCTCCCTCTTTTCTTGCGTGTTTGATATCAGAGTTCTCAGATGGAGCATTTCAATAGAAATACACGGCTTACTCCCATATATTCAACTAATAGGTTATTGACAATGTTAGGCTAGGATAGCAGATAAAAAGGGTAAATATTTTCGCAATGCAGTAGAGACCGTAGCTCTGTTGTAAAGCTGAACTCCTCTCATGCAGAGGAAAGGCTTGATATACAGTGGGAAAACCTCGCTCTGCGTGTGTCTAGCTGCCTTCTCTAAAAGGTTCCCAACTTGATGTACTGTCTACACAGTTGCTATTCTTTGTAAGTTCACTTCAACGGCTACATCGTGGTATTGAGTTTTGTTATATTATACTGCTACACTGACACTTACACATTTGTTCTTGCTGATGAACATCCCCTAATATTGAGTTATGTATCAGGTTATTGCAGGAAATCTGAGTGAAGATGTAATATTTCACATGCTTACCTTAAGAGGAAAGAACTGCTAATATCATGAATAATTTCTCACAATAGAGATCCAAGCTGTCAGCTCCAACTATAATATCTGGGCCCCAAGGGAGCTCAGGTTTTCATCTGGAGGTGTACAGATCCAAAGAAAAATTTGGCAGTGTTATATTGACAGTGCTGTAGAGTTCTACTTTCTTACTCCAGAGTTCCGTTAAATACATCAATAGATACACCGTATTATGAATTTTTAAGTATCTCTCCAGAGACAGTACTTAATACAGAATATTTGAGGACTCAGCCACTGCAGGGTTTGTTCGGTGCCTTAGAAATATTTCTGTTGGATGAATTTCTGTGGGCCCTTTATTTTAATCTGTCTTCTTTCAAGATGAGCGTATTTATTGTTCTTAAGGTCCAGGTGATACTGATATATTCTTTTAGCAGCTCCAGACACAACAGCTGGATGAAACTATAAATTTGTTTTAAAGCATTAGATTTTTAGCATTGACTAAGACAAGTGAAATGTTCTACTATTTTCAATACTCTCACTGTTTTTCTTTAAAAACAAACAAACAAACAAAAATAAACAAACAAAACCACAATCCTCCCCCCCAAGTTAACACACAAAAAAAAGTAACTTTTGAGGATAAATTAGAAGACAATGTGTTATCAGAAAGAACATGAGCACAGAACAAGATCCTGGGACACTATCAACAAGGACTCCAAGTGCATGAAATACTTTCTGCCACTGCTACAGACTGGATTTCTCTGAAATGACTCATGGATATGAACACCACAACTGTGCCTCAGTTTTTAATCGGGGATATGAACCACCTTCAGCATTGACCACAAGAGATGTGCTCAGTATCCCGTGGTGGGGTGCACAGCTGGGCCTAACGGCTGCTTCAAATCATACTGAAGACAAAAGGGCTCCACAAAGTCTTCTGTGCTTAGAGGCTTGGTTCAGAGACAAAAATCTTGCTCTGCAACCTGAAGACCAACATATTCTAGCATCTCAATAGAGGAAGTGAATTTTTTTAAATGCATGGCTTCATAATATGTAATGTCAGTCCCCCCATTAAGCTCAATATATGGCATTAATTATGCCAGAATTCTTAAAGAAACAGAATTCTTCCCAGTGCTATGGTTCAATTAGAGGAGCTAACTTTGAAGGTCGAGTAAAAAGACTCAAATTTCATGAACTGGTATCTTATCTTGGTATTGGGTATCACTTTTTCTTCAGTCTCTGGGCCTGCTGATGTAAATGGGGTATGTTTTTCAACTTATACTGAAACTAGATGCTGCATTTAAAAACAAAACAAAGCACTTGTGTGCATGTGCAGAAAACATGTAAAAATAAGCCAATAAAATAAACTAGCAGCTAAATTTGAAGAAACTGAAATGCATACAGGGTAATAAGCAGAACATACACCACTTCTGCAAGGAAAAATGCTTTGCAATCAGGTGTAAAGATCATCCAACGAGAAAATGGTTAAAGAGGCAGTGAGACTCACCAGAGAGGCCGGTGACCTGGTGGCAGGCGCACAGCGGCATCTCACATATCCATGCAACATTTCTTGAGCTAGCAAACACTGCAAGGGCAAAACCATGCTGCAATTTGCAGGTAAAGAAAGACTGCATTTAAGCTAATCTATTACCTGAGGTATTTCTGTGTATCAGTGTAAGTGTTTGAGCTAGGCTTAGTCTGTGAGCTCAGACACTGCTGGCAGAGCTGGTGTATTAGAACAGAAACCGTACAAATGCTGTCCACTTATGCTACACTCTCTGCTTGAATCACTGCAGACTTGTCAGCTGTAGAAAAAAAAATGCTTATAGGCTCAGAAAGATCAATATGGGAATCTTAAACATCTCAGCATCATCATGGTCAGTGGCAATTTCACATACCGGTGTAAACTGGCAGCATGAACTTGTACCAAGTTGCCCATGGTAATATCAGATTTTTGACCACTCCCTTGAGTATACCGCCACTGTTCTCAGGACATTTGATTGAGCAGATGTGTTTGAACCATATAATCTTGCTCTTTTAGCCAATCCAGAAATACACATCTCTGGAAGGTTCAGGGTTTTTGGCTTGGTGTATCAAACTGTTTGATATAATAATGCTGTTCAGTGTTGCTTACACGCGATAACTGCACACAGTTCCTTTCAAATTAAACTGTGTTTCAGAAAACTTGTAACAGTTGTGGTGTTTTTCTTTTCACAACATAAGGAGGCTGCTTATGTGTTGGAATAAGCAAGATGTCCTATGAAAACAGTAGCTTCCTTATGCAAGGAGCAGTAGTCACTTCAGAATGGTGAACAGAAGTTTTTGGAAGAGGAAATATCAACCTCTCATTCATAAAGCATTCAACTTGGTCCCAAAATGTAAGATCTGGATTCACAGAGAGGTTTAGGCTACTGAACACTGTAGATTTAACAGGAAAGAGGGGTTGATACCTTGGTTAACTTAGCACTATGGCTTAAATTCAGCAAGACATGGCATAACTGAAAGCAAGCACCCGTATCCCATGGAAATCATCCGTGGGATGTAAGTGGAAGTCTGTGTTAGACACAGAAGGAGAGAATGCTGAATTGGTGCCTGAGCGAGGGACAAAACTGGTTTATTTATAAGCACTCTATTTATAGTTTTTGCTGTGGTGGAATACACTAATTCATTTTAAGTGCTCTATCTCTGCAGATGATCTCATAGCTCTCGAGAAGGTGAAGTTCTCTGTCTGGGCTGCCTTTTCTGATGTGATCCTGCTCTCATGGAGCAGAGCAGTGCTTGGGAACTCCACACCGCAGAAAATCCCACCTCTCCACCTGTTTGAGCATTTAGCCAGCAGATAACAGAATGAACAGTCTACAGTGTGGTCCTGCCGAGCACCACTTGTCTCTGTGTTAGCTTAGGGTAGGCTCTGTCCCAGGAGGAGAGCAAAGCCTCCGGGAGAGACAGGGCTTATGGAAGTGATAATATGGGCAGTTGTGAAGAGCCCTCCACTTCCAAGGACCATGAAAGGTGAAAACATCTGAAGTTACAGCTGGAGGAGAAATGGGATTTCTCTTCCTCTTTCGTCCCTGTAAGCAGGATCTGCATGTGAATCCCTTATCTGCATCCCCGACGACATATGCATTTCTTTCAGGACATCTACTTCAAAGGATGTGCCCCTGGAAGCAGGAGGAGGTATGTTTCGTGAGGTGCAGGCTCCCAACTCGCATCTCTTTCAGGGAGCTCTGAGTCATTGTTTGATCCTGGTCAGCATGGCAAAGAGAGTTCTGGGCTGCCCCCACGTTTCGGGCTGAACTCCTTCCTCGTTTGTGGTCCTGTCCTAACAGCATCTTGAATTTCCAGTTTGGCCCTTGTCTAATTTTGAAACTGGACCAGCCACTCAAATCCCATCCCCAAGCCAGACAACAGTAGCAAAACCCCACAGTCCTACTTTACTAATGAGCAAGTTTTTAGGGAAGCCTTTGTCGAGATGCCATCTGAAGCTCCACGAGAAGACGAGCAAGCAGAAGTTAGTGACAGAATTATATGCAAATTCCGCAATATAACCACAGCCTGGTGTTTACAAACCACACAGTCTCACCTTTGATCGCTTTCTCTTAAGCCCTGAGTACATAAAAACAAGTCGATTAGACAGGGCAAAACATGTGCATTCTCCATACTCCTTTTCCAGAAAGAATGAGAAAGCAGAAGTTAAAAAAGGTTTCAAAATAAAATGAGGGGAGGAAAGGAAAGGAAAGGAAAGGAAAGGAAAGGAAAGGAAAGGAAAGGAAAGGAAAGGAAAGGAAAGGAAAGGAAAGGAAAGGAAAGGAAAGGAAAGGAAAGGAAAGGAAAGGAAAGGAAAGGAAAGGAAAGGAAAGGAAAGGAAAGGAAAGGAAAGGAAAGGAAAGGAAAGGAAAGGAAAGGAAAGGAAAGGAAAGGAAAGGAAAGGAAAGGAAAGGAAAGGAAAGGAAAGGAAAGGAAAGGAAAGGAAAGGAAAGGAAAGGAAAGGAAAGGAAAGGAAAGGAAAGGAAAATGCTCTAAGAGGTTATTCTAAATAGAATTTTTAAAATATTAATATTCCCATTTGGCTCAAGTGGCCTTCTCTTATGTTTCTCAGTTGAACACAAAAGAAACATTTTCAGGAGCACAGAGGATTTTTCAATGCAGCCTGCTCTTATCTTTATCTTTATTTTCTATCAAGTAACTGAAAACAAAACAAAGATCTCAGACATAGGTACATCTTTAAGAGAATTTGCTTGCTCTTAACTTTGTTTGAATGGGTAAACCTCCTCACTGTTTGCCCTTAAAGCTATTCTAACAGAGAGCTGTTTAATCAACACTGGCTGCTTAGTAAGGAGAGGCATTTTCTTCCACCTTCAGCGCAGTTTTCTATGCCACTGTTGGGGGGTGGGAAGTTGACCTTACGTGGACCCTCAAGACAAAACCAGAGGCTTTAAGCAGTGAAGAATAGGCAAACACTAGCCCACAGTTGCCATACACAGAGTACACTGCTCAAAAATCCCAGAAATCTGGCTGATAGGGCATTACACTGTGACTGGATAGTGTGTCTCCCCTTGTAGTTTATACATGTGTCAATAGGAGATTACGCCTGTAAGTACAGACTCTGCAAACTCACTTGTAGTGTTTATTATGGAATTTTTCTGGGGAAAAGTAAAAGAAGTGCTGCAGGTATTTCCCCCAGTCATGGTGCCCCGAATCAGCACTGAAGGATGGTGAAACTTCCTCTTGAACTGTTTTGTAAAAACTTAAACAACAAGTTTAAACAATTTTTTAAACAATAAACAATTTTCTGGGCTTTTGGGAGAACGTTTGGAGCTAGGAACTTAATGTTAAAAATCACAGGGAAGCAGATCTGCAGCAAATGGCCTGCTTGTAACTATTAATTGAACAAAACTTCCTAAATCCAACTATTTCTGAATTTTACAAAATCTGAGGGGTATTTCTTCTGTTCAGATCCATATCTCAAGTCTACACTCTATGAGGAAACATCAACAACAGTTAAACAATAGGCTTAAAAGTAAAACTTATAGCTGCATTGCACAGATGCTTTAGTTTATCTCAAGCCTATTGGGAACAGGTACAAGATAAACTTAATTAAGCTACTATTTAAACTGTAGCAAGAATGTCCACAGACCTTTTACAGTGACCTAATGGAATAAATTGGGGAAAAAACAATGTATGGTAAACTTCCTGGTCTTTTCCCAGAAATAGGCTTGTGGTGGAGGCAGTAGAATGGATTTTAGGAAATCTTGATTCTATTTCTGGCTCTGTCAAGTCATTTATCCACTCTGTGTTTCTATTCCTTTTCATTCAAAGGTACATAATTAATATATATCTGCTAGGCAAGTAGCAGAGGTGAAAACATGATATTTGCTCAGAGACTGAACTCATAGTTTTGTATTAGAAGGAAAATTTAAACATGTACAGGTGGTGTTTTCCAACATGCTAGTTTCTATCATTAAAAAAATAAAATCCAAATCTTGGAATGTATACATATTCTGTTAGAAACTGAAGTGTAACTGCATCACTACCATGTTTAGATTTGCTAAAAGAAAGTGCAGGCAGTTCTATAGTAGAGCAAAAGTTGGCCTCAGCTCACTATGGAGAACCATTGTGGTTCGGTGTTCAGAGTCTTCTGTGGTATATGCCATAAATCAGGGATATTCACCCACTTTCACAAAAAATCACATCTCCATATTTGAAGGTTTCTCAAGAACATGAGTATTCTCCAGTGGATTCTCTTCAGAGGCTATAGTATCAGTTCTACCTTAAATATGTATATAAAAATAACTGCTAGGAAATGAAAGGATTTAAAGGTTGATTTAAACACAAAGAAAGGTTTTTAAAAAATCAGCAACTGATACTGAGGTACATCATCTTCATTCCCCAAGCTTAATTTAACAAATACCAAAGCCAACCTTGCTCTTACCTTTATTTATATTTTCTTTTCCTTACTGCATTTTAACATTTGTAGTTCAAACACTGCAGCACTATGCCTGCTATGTCTGGCCTAAGACCTAGAAAGTGCAACTTACTCTTCATTCAGCTGAGATGAGCTAATATGCTGCTTGGCTTTGCAGCTGCATTACGTAAACATTATTAGAGATTAAATGAGGGCTGGGTGTTAGAGTACTTTGTTAGAGTAATCCAAGGCAATACCAGTAACAAGATTTTTTTTTTTTTTTTTTTACACATATTATTTAAAATATGGCATATGAGATTCTCCTCTGAGGAAAAATGTTTCTCAGGAAGCAGGATGATGTATTGGTAATTCTTAATTTATTTGATGTGCTGGTAAAAAGTAGGGAGAGAGATGGTTTTGTATGTGGAATCCAGCCATGCCTATTTGTGGATGGGGGTGTGGTTTACTGCAAGATATCTCAGTAGAGCAACGGATAAAATACTTTTTTTTTCAGAGTTTGCATAATATTAGGGACAACCGTACAAACACAGGCTCTACTGTCATCAAAACTCTTAATCAAGGGCCTAATAAAAACTCTCAGCAAAGTCAATGGAGTTTAGGAAGCAATTCATCTCAGCCTGAGCCAGGCATTTACAATAAGTCTGATGAACCGGTCCCTTTGCTTCTGGAAGCAGACAGACAACAGGTAAGCTATGCATTGTGTCTGAACTGGTTTGGTGGGAATTTTTAGCTTTCAGGTCTTCTAGGTGAACTCTTGCTCCTACAGAAATTGCTTTATGGTCTTTGTTGACTATATGGAGGAAATGGGATCTTAGATCTAAAGGGCTCACTTGAAAGGCATGTATATGCACAAACGCACATGCTCAAATATTCACACATCACACACACAGGCAATAAAATCCATAGTTTAAAAACCCACTTTCAGAGCCATCTCACATTGCTAAAAAGGTGCTGTCAGCTCAAGCACTGTAAACTTCAGTATTTTATCTCTCTAGATTTGCAAAACGGAAATAATGCCAAAAAGGCAAACATACATTCTCTGTTAACTTTTATTATTTTGTTTAGTTGGGACAATTTCTTTTTGTTCACACTCTTTTTCATGGTTGCTGCAGAATTTGATTTCAGACTGCACTGGGTGGTGCTCGCTCAGACTGACTGCTTTCAATGGGATTTTTTTGGATGTCAAATCACATCTATTGATTTAAGAATTTGCCACAGTGGGACGTTGTTTTATTAATATAAATTATATTGATAATGCCCCCTTAGTGCTGAATAGTGAAAAAAAGAAACCAAAATATTTTTGGTTTGAAACTGAGCTCCATCAAATTAAAAATCCCACTATGAATAGAGGACCGAACGATTATAATAGCCATATGTTTATAAATGAGTAATAACCTTTACATCAGCAGAGTCCTTCACCAGGAACATCACAGATGGCGATATTTACAGTAGCTCTCTCTGAAGGGCTGACACCTAGGGTGGGTGAGCCTCCGTTAGCACGAGCAATCTAAAATGGTAATTTTTGACCTTCCAGACTGGACAAAGAAGGAGTTTCAATTTCCAGAGATTTTTTTGCCTCCCTTCTGTCATCAGTTTTGCCACGTTGCTTAGTGACCTTCCGGCACTTGACCACTCGGCGATTTTCAGAATGCAGGAAAATGTTCGTTGAGAACAATGAAAATCCAAGCGCCAGCTTTCCTCAATACCCTGCTTTTGTATCTGTACAATTCAAAACCTGTAGGAGTTAGAGAGATATAATGCTGCAGCAAGTAGGCCTCCAAACCAGCTATTGAAAATTCATATGTTTTGATGAGATAGCACATAAAACAGTGATTGGCACCAGGCCACAGTCTGATTGCAAATGTTCATATTCGTTGGCAAAAACTAGTCTTCTGTGACCTCCCAAGGTCACCTCTCCAGATTTCTCTTTCTGATTCATCAGTAGCAGTTTTGTCAGTGTGTGCAAGCACACAACTATGAGCTCTTCTCTTTCTGCTCTGCTGGCCAAGTGCCACTTCTGAGCAATAAAGTTTCCGGAACTGCTTCTGCGTATTGCCAGTGACACTTGCCCTGCTTCGGCTCGTGCTGCTTACGGAGAGATGGCAAGAGAGTGAGCAAAAGCTCACCCACATGTAACATCAGAAAGTCAGTTGGGTGCTGGAATGCCATGCAGGCTACAAAAATGCTGTGAATCTGGGGCATATAAGGCCTTCAAATTCTCTCCTAGGAGGATCAGCATCTTTTGAACAGGGAAGAGGAATCTGTGCCTGAGGCACGTCGTGATGCCTGGGTTTCTAGAAGATGCATGAGGTTTCTTCTCTTGTTTAGCCAGTTCTGTTCTGTTCCAAGGCCCAGTTTCAGCACCCACCAGGGCCACCTGTGTCCTCAGTGGGCAGGGGGCAGGAGGACTTCTGAAGGAGAAGACACCTCATCTCCCCAGCCTATATTTTCATTGACTTCATGGGAAGGTTCAAGTTTCCCTCCTGCACTTGGACTGTCCCCTTGCAATGCTGGTTATCTTGAGATGGGCTGGTCATTTCAGGAGCACTGCATGCAATGACAAGACAGTTCCCAAGTCCTGGATCTCCACATCTGTCACACTGGGGATGAAGACCCTACATGGACCCTAACCTCTTTCTGTATTGTTTTCTATAGCTGCTCTGTTGAAGTGCCCAACCTGAGCTTTTCATTTCACCACCGAAGCTGACCTCTCATGAATCAAAATCCTGGCATTGCCTTTTTCCCCAAATACTTAAGCATTTTAGCCAAGGATCTTCTCTGTTTTAACTCAATTTTTAAGTTCATTGGATTCTATTTACACCTTCCCTTGTCAGTGAGGCACCATTAATTTCCCCACCACTGTGGTGAAGGCCTCAGGAAACAGATCTTATGACTCAACCTGCACTTTTTCATAGCGACTTTGTCCACAATTAATACAGATCTCTCTCCCCAGTATGCCTCAAGGTAAAGCAATGGCTCTCCCAGTGAAATCAGCTAAGTAGAAACACCATAACTGACACAGATCCCCTGGTGGCACCTTTGACTCCTCCTGCAGGGTTTCAGATTTAATGACTTGGAATGGGTAGCAGATACTAATGGTTTGCACATCTGTTACACTACAACTGGAGAGTGTTCCTGTGTTATAGGTTTGTTTTCATGTACTAAAAGTAGATGGACAAAAGTAAAGGCTCATTAAATATTGAAAAGAAAGGTATCTTTTTAGGTATAATATTTACATTCCCTCTAAAAATCAAAATTTATCAAAAAATACTCATCTCTTTCTTCTGGTATGAACTGATTCTCTCTAGCACAGGAATACATCTGTGTTTCTTGGGGTCATCTCTGTTTTGACTTCGGCCATTCACTCAAATCATGCCTCACCCTTGCTTTTTCTTCCTTTCTTTCCTCCTGATCAACTTGATTCACACATTTTTAAAAAGCTATCTTGACTCCTTGTGTATTGAAGAAAATAAGGGGACATCCACAGAAAATAGAGACAACATGGGAAACTCCCTTTGCAGTTTACCCTGTCACCTCAATCCACAGGTGTCCCATGACTTTCCTCCATCTTGTGGTGCTGTCAGATAACTGGGGGGGACTCAGTCCCTCACTGGCAGGGAATTCAAAAACATACTGCCCATTCCAGCTATGCCCGTTGCTCCAATAAAAGGTGTTACCTACTCCTTAAAATCATTCACGTCTAGAACATACTAAGCAACAAAACATTTTTAAAAGCATCTAAATAATTGCCCAGTGCAACAGTGTGCTACTTTCTGTGCCCCTCTAATAAAAGTGGAATCATGCTTCTGCTTTGTATTTTGAGACCATGCAGCGTTATCTTCTGTGAGCCTTCGGCACTCTTTATTTTTCATTGTCAAAGTGACACTGCAAGGACGGCCACTCTCACTAAAGTTCTGGTTTTCCTAATCTCACATAGTTCGGTGCATAAGGAGCACCCAAATGTATTCAAACAAGTAGCCTTTCTTACAAAGTGTAGGAACAAGAAAGAATGAAAATGGAGTCAGATCCTTGAGAATCTGCACTGAAGTAAACAAATGCAACAAAAATATTACCGTTACAATCAACGAATGCTGACTGAACTCAGTAGGAGCTATCCACATCCATCTGAGCACAGGCTTTGACTCGCCTTAGCAGTAAAGTTTAGACATGAACCTGACCTTGAAAGTTCAAGGGTGTTCTGATTTAAAGTTCTGGTTTGATCTCATCTGCACTCGCAACAGCAGGACAACAACTTCTGTTTTCCCCTCTTTGTTAAGGAGGTCATAACTTGCCTTGGTTTTCAAAAGTTTGTTCTTTTTCTGGAAGAAAATGCAAAAAGAAAAAGTTTTTTTTTTTAAGTAGACAAAAATAGGAAATGATAAATGATAAAAAATGTTTTATCTGAGGAAAAAAAAAATGCTTTATTATAATAACTAGTTTTACTGCACAGACCTTGTTTTTTTCCTTCCCTTTGTACAGCAGACAGAAGATGGAATGGGGCTGACTGTGAACACGAGCATAAAGGTATGCATGGATATAGGACTTTATGAACTGCATGGGGTAGGAGCCTTGATTAGTGTTGCTGAGTAACAGATTAATTCCTTTAGCACTTTCCCGTAAACATGCCTGGCTGTTTGTACAGTCAGGGGCCTTACACTGGGCGCATAACTTGAATTCTGCCTCTCATCTATGTGAGCTGACATCACTTTTTTCTTCAGACCAGTCCTAATTCTTCTGCTTCTGCTCTGCCTCAGTGGGGATCTGTGCTCCAGCATGCTTTGTGGGACCCATTAGCAGAGCCATCCATCCTGGTGGGTGATGCAGAGATGTGCCTGCGCTCACCTCCTCCCAGCAGAGATGGGTGCTGAGCAGTACTGAAAGGGTTAGGGCTGTTTCCACCAGTGCCAACAGGAATTCTCCCATTGATTTTTCACTTGAAGCAAGTTCAGGCCCTTCTTCAGTAAGTTACTGACACAAGTATCACTGTTGATAATAGTGGCCCTGCAGCAGATGGAGCGCTTCAATTATCTTGGGCCTATGATGAATGAGCGCTATTGACAGCTACTGCAAAATCCATAGCAGACTGAGTATTGCACAGACAATTAGGATATCGCTGGTAAACATATGGCAGGACTGGATCTTTTAAAAAAAACTACAAGCTCATGCTCCTCTGGCCTTGGGTTTGGTCCAGAGCCAAGTTCGAGGCTGAAGTTCAGTCACACAACATTGGAAAATCCCACAGAGGTGGCAAAATGGGGTCTTCGGACTTCAGTGTTTGAAGCTCATTTTGCTCTGGTTGGATATTGTCTTTGAACGTCAGTGGTGTTTATCTGGTGGGACAAAAAGGAAAGTTTGTTTTCCTTACAGTACAACTGAAAATGTCTGTATGAATTTGTTCCAGCCTATTCTATTTCATCTTAACTTGTAAAGTACTATGTATAGAAGATGACTCCGTGTTTGAAGATGTAGGTCAGAAGAATATATTCCTCCACAGATCACGTCAAGGGTCCAATATTATCCATTTAATTTAGCCAGTTGCCTTCAGTTAGTATACCAGCCAGTGAAGCGGGAGAGCAGAGTTGGTTTTACCAGCTCTTCTCAAACCAGCTCTTCTCCTGCTGATTCCTGTCTCTTTTCACTACACAAGTCTGGTGGATCTGGAAAACCTGAACAGCAGAAGAGCAGCAGATGAACTGAGTGGCTTTGTAAGATGATCTCTGCCTTGATCTAGAGCCGAAGGGGAAGAAGGAAGGATACCCTCTCGGCAAATCCACATTCTCAGCTATGTGGCATAATTTGAGACAGAAACATGTCTAGGCAGTGCCAGAGAGGTCACGCTGACTGTTGGCATTTCTGCACCACTCAGGCCTACAAGCAGGTTGTGATCCAAATTCTCCCTCTGAATTGCATGCAAGCACTGAGGGCAGACACAGGTAAGGACTACAAGTGCTGTCTGTGCAATGACATGGGGACTTTTCCACCCCACAGCTGGGGACATCCCTGTTCCACCAAGTGCTGTAAAGGGCAACCAAACCTCTCTGAATGAGACCACCCAGTTCTCTGTGGCCTGCTACAAGCCCACTCCCATTTGTTCCAGCTGTGGCTGTGTAGTGTTTCTGACACTTTTTCTTCTGGGACAGTTTTTCAGTTGCTTTGTTATACATTTTATGTCCTCCTTTGACAGTATTCACTGCATTATGCAGTTAACAAGCAGATACAGCAAGAGGTGTGTGGGGCTGTGCATAGTAAATGTCCTATCAGCTCAGCGAATAAAAAAAGGTTGAAAAATGTTTTTTGCTTTATTTGCTGAATTAACATTTCAAACTGATCCTCCTGCAATGGGGTCATACTCAGAAGTCTGCATTTACATCAGACAATTGAGAGCAAAGTTTGCCCTTCACGTACACTTTGCTTCGCCGATCACATCACATCTCAGTGCCTCCCTAGAAAATGCTCTGATTTTTATTCTTGCTGGATTGTCCTTAACACTTATTATCTCACTGTCAGCTGCCAAAGTTATGAGATCAAAGGCCTGAATATAGCAAGCAACCACTACTCTAAAATATTAGAAAACATAGCATGAGTGATGTTATCCAATTCTCTAGGGTTTGGTAACTTGGGAGGGACTTTTGGATCCTATCGTCTGTATTGTCATTTGATTCTTTTTAACGCCAGCTTGTTTCTTAAACATCATAAATTACAATACCAGGTGCAAGCATTTCTCAGCACAGACCACTCTCTGAAATACATCTTTAATTGTATCAGATTATGTTTTTATTTTGTTTTTAATAAATAAAAATATGTGAACACACCTACACAGGCAAGGGATGTATGAGCTTGTTTGCTTACTTTGAAACCTACTTACATGCAGAGAGTTCAAAAGCTTGACTCAGACATCATGCTCCGAGGGGAGGCTGAGTAAGGAGGTGATGAGGGGTCAAAGAGGGAAAAAAAATCTAACCAAAATGGGTGCTGTAGGTGACCACAGTTGATGTGGAGGCATGTATTTGCACTGGACTCATCAGAGATATCCCGCTTTGTCTGAACTGAGTATTTGGTGTTGTTTAAATACTGGTACCTTATCTTGGCTGCTAATATGTGGCATCTCCTTCCCCTTTGTTCATGGCACAAGTCTTTCCTTTGGTTGAAAACAGGAAAGGGATTACTGACAGGTGAGAACTAGATTTAGAGAACAGGGCAAAGGGTTTACAAATTCAACCAGTATTGGAAGGAAAAAGTGCTCTGGGAGTTCAGACCATCAGCTCTGTGCTCAGCTACCAAAAAGCCCAAGCCACAAAACTTTTCCTTTTGCCCACAAAAACAGAGGAACCCCTGAGAGACCACATGGTAAGGTTTGTTCTCTCTGTGCATGACTTGTCCTCTCCAGCCTCAGGTTCTCCATGGCCACCTCTTCCAAAACACAGAGGTGTGGGGCCAGTCTGTTATAAAGTATTTCAGAGAAGTAAGGAAAAAAAAATATATAGGAGAAGGAAAGTGGAATAGACAATCTTTTCAGTCTAAATATTGTTACAGTGGAATTCAAGGAAGAACATAGGTTATTCAGTAAATTTCCGAAAACATAGGTAAAGTCAATAGCTATATCTGCAAATAAAAGAAAAGAAAACAAAAATATATTTAAACACCCCCACTCCTTTTGTACAAGAAACAAATAAATCATTTGCTAAAACCAACTTGGAAAGAAGCAGATGAAAGAGGGACAAAAGTGGGAATAGGTGTGCCCAGAAGACCATGCCACCACATCCCTGCAAGGCAATGCCAGCACTGTGTATCATTTCCATGGTGGCACATGGCCCCTTCTTCCTCTCAGAAAGCATGTAGGGTTCATTGTAAATGATTGTGGGGTTTTAGATGCTTACCAAAGTGGTGTTAGTAGAAACACCAACCTGATGTAAAAATATGTTCTGTTCTATCTGGGGTCAGACTGCATTTGTTATCATTTAAATTTAAAATGAGGCTAGAGAAGATATAAAACCTAGATATTCTAGGAACTGACACAGCCCCAGGTCTGACTTTGAACAATTTATCGCAGAGACTAGAGTTGTCAAGGGATCAGTCATAGCCTGTAGCTGAAAATCATAGACTGTGAGCAGGAGAAATCCAAATATGCAGGAGGAAAAAGGAAAAAAAAATTTTAAAAATAATCTGTTATATTCCATTTCTCTGTAAACATAAGATTCTTATCTGTGTAGAAGTTTTTGCATTCATCAAAACTAACTAGGAAAAAAAAACAAACCACCACACACAAAACAATACACATACATTGTCCCCAGACAATAAGCTGCAACTAGCAATGCATTTTGTCCTGATTTTGTGAATTTTGGTGCAAGGGTGCTGATAGTTAACAGTAACACCATATCCATTTTCACTTGGAATACATTTTAATGCTGAGGGCTGTTTGTGCCACTTGTTTTGATAGTATCATCACTTAAATGGCCCCAAAGGGGTTTAAACGTAATATCCCTATTAAGATGTATGAAAGAATTTCAAACCTCTGCTGGATTTATTTTTTCTCAGCCTGTCTGGCTGTAGGTTTGACCAGATTTGAATGCATTGATTTGCAGAGCACAGACTATCTGGTTTACTGGAATTGGTAAGCACTTCAGGGTGTATTTCTGCCTTCAAATCTACTAAAGAGTTAAGCAACGTAAGGGGAGTAATAGATTTGTGACCTGTAAAAAGAAGTTACCTTGTTGCTGAAAACATCCAAGAGATGCTTTAAAACCCAGGAACTAACCAAATGCTTTCAGTTTGGATTGATTGCAGCAGGAAGAAGAAATGCCACACCGTTTCCAGTGTCATAACAACTCACTTTGGGAGATGGCCTGAAAAACCTCCAGAGCTGTGCTCAGAGGGGGATGGATATAGGCAGCTCCTTACCAGCCTGTTCACCTCCCAGGGATGCGACCACGGGCACTGCATTGTGCAGTCATCGTGCTTGGCTCAGAGGAAGCCAGCCGGGCTGGCTGGACCTCTCCCCACCCCGCGTGTCTGGGCATTGATGGAGGTTCATTAACTTCGGGCTTCTGCTGAAATTCCAGCGCCCTGCCATCTTCCTGCTATTTGAGCTTTTCCAGCAAATTTACGTGGCTGGTCAGATAAAATTACTAAACACTCTAGCAAACTGGGGCAAGCCATTCTTTCACCTCCCAAATCAAAGAATTCATCATTTCTACAGCCATTTAGGTGTGAATGATTTCTTATGGATTCTGGTGAAAAATAAGTTTCAAGAATTCTATAATTAGTGCTGTTTCTAACGCCACAGAATTGTTTGATGGCTTTCAGCAAACAATGTCTTAGAGACCAATTGTGTCAAAACTTTGTTTGTTAACATGGTTTATGGCTCCTTAAGCCTAACAAGCCATTTAGCAGATAGCCTCTTCTCCACCCATCAGCACAAGACTGCTGATACCCTTTTATTTCATGTCGGTCAGCCCATATGCTGAAACTGATATTCTCCTTCTATTGCTTTTCAGTATGACAGCTTTCCCCTTTCACTTTACAGCTGTCAAATCCTCTCTATTCATTTTCCAGCAAGCACGGATACTGCAGCACCTACACGGATCCAGTCTGCACATTTATTTTGTCTCTTAGTCTGTGTTGAATGGGAAACTTTGAAATCTGGTTATTATGCACTGCATGCAGTTGCAAAGAGTGGTCTAAGGATCAAACTACATCCATTTGATCAGAGGTGCACTATAAAACAGACTCCCATATCCATGCATAACTGCATATTCCCATGAGAGCGACTGTAGTAGTCATTCTTCAGCTCACTGTTGTGTCTCTGACAATGGCCAGTAGCAGGTATTTAGGGAAGGAGTGTGCAAGCAGAGCAGCCATAGAGCAATACTTTACTCTGGCACACCCTCCCAGCAGTCTGTGCCTTTGGGGCACCATGAGCCAGAGATTGTATCTGCATCTTTGCGTTTTGTAACGCTCGATGAATTTTTCAGCCAGGAATTTCTCTAATTGCTTTTTGAGCCCATTTATACTTCTGGCCTCTACAACATCCTGTGGCAATGAGTTCCACAGTTTAATTATGCATTGTGTGAAAAAAAAAAAAACCTCTCTTTTTTTTTTTCATTTTAAATCTGCAGCTTGATAACTTTATTTGATACACTCTCTTGATATACTCTTTCTTGAGTGGTAATCGCTAATTTTGAATCTACTGTTGTTTTCTTATATTTAGGGTGTTTTCTCTTCATATGTACTATCCTACACATATCAACAATAAATTCATCTGACAGTTTTTATCAGCTGCTCATTCAGTAATATGAAATCCTTCTGCGGCATGTCAGTCATCTTTTGCTTTTACTTTTGCTTTCAGTGTTCTTTTTGCTTTTTGTTTTATATTGCTTTTGTTGATTATTTTTTTTACCAAACAAAAAAATTTGTTAACTTGCTGTTCATTTCATTCTCCAGATGATTTATGAATATTTTGAATAGCATAGGTCCCAGGACAGATACCTGTGAAATTCCAGGGATAAACTCCACTATTGTGAAACCTGTCCGTTCATTCCTACATTCGTTTTCTCATCTTTTACCTAGTTATTCATCTATACAAGATGAACATTTCCTTATCCACCTGTGCTCAGTTTCACTAAATGGTGTTAGTGAAGGACCTTGCTGAAAACATTAGGAATCTAAGTGCTGTACAGAAAAATCCATAGTGTGATGTTGCAGTGGTCTCTTGTTGGTCTCTTGAGAATCCACACTGCAGGCAACTCATTTCACATCTGGGGTCTAACTTGGCCATCCACATGTGAAGTTTGGCCTTAGGATGCAAGAGGCAGGGGCAAACTGGCATTTTTAATAGGGAGATCTCAGACTTGGGTACTCCCAAGCTACCTCTGATCTTCACACCTGAACAAAAGCACAGTGCTCAGCAAGTCCTCCAGAGGAACTTGGAAAGACCAGAAAATAACCCCAGCTACATCTCAGCGTGGTCTGTGTTACTGGGCATTGTTCCACCAAGCTCGTGTCTCATGCAGCATGATATCATGGACATTTTCCATTTCAGTTATCTTGAAGCAGAGTGGCACTGGGAAAAGGACGAGGCTCTCAGAAGTTCATGAACACTCTTCTCAAGCTTTGTCTCAGATAGATTTAGTTATGCAGTAGCTTCCCCGATGGCTGATACGAGCCAGGATCTTTGGCAGCAGAGGCTGTTGACTACAGATTCCCCAATACCTTAGATTTCTAACCATCATTTATGGATGACTGCACCAGTGGGAAGGCAAGATATGTAGGATTTCTGATTCCCACTTTGAAGGTATTTTTGCTGGATGTTATGCCTTTGTGTTATTCTTATTCATTTTTATTAGTATACATATTACGTGTTTGCTTAGAATTTCTGGTTTGTTGGCCTGACCAAGGTTGTTTTATTCTCAGTTATGAAATAAATGTGTTTTATAATCAAAGTTATATGTTCTTCTTCACCTCCCAACAGGATTTGGCCTTCTGTAGAAAGTGTTCCCAGGTCCAGGCCTTCTAGTGAGAAACATTTCTGGAAAGGCAATGGCCATGAAAAGGGACTGTTGCCAGATAGGCTGCGTCTTCGTGATAAGAACAAGATAGCAGGGTTGAAAGGAGCCTCCTAAAAAACATGCCAGACAGCAGTACGCTGTTTCTCAGAGACTTTATGATGGTGCAGAAGAAAATTTAGCTGGAAGAAAGAGGGAGTGATTTATGGATCAGGAGGGAAAGAAAGAGAATTCTTCAGAGAACAAGCGAGTGGAATACTGCAGATACTACCTGGGCCCAAGCATTAGCTTTTGTGTGTGTGTGTGTAATGCTGTTTTCTTTCTTCTGATTTTGTTTGGGTGTGAAGTGAAACCTTCGCATACTGGGGGTGAGGACTGGCAGTATCAGGATTCAGAAAAGTGACCCCTAGGACTGTTCTCCTGTATGTGCTTCTGATGGAGAGACCCCACAAGCTGTGGCAGATTCAGCAGGCTGCAGTGATGTCGATGGTAGTAGGGACTCTGCTGCTTAGACTTTTCCTGAATCTCCAGCACCCCGTTTGGGATGAATCAAAGGCCGTACTTCACCTCTAGTCTAGAGGAATTCTGGGCTTGGCTAAAACCATTAATGGGGTCTTAGTAATCTGTTGTGGGCTCCATGAGGATATACAGCATAGCCACAGTACAGGTGGTTTCCTAACATGGTTGATGACAGTGTTTCTTGCAGGGAAAAGCACCAGCTGCACATGGACATTGGGTCTTGTTCCACATAGATTGTTTATGGTGAAATCTTACCTAATGACTGGCTGGGGCTTACAAGGACCAGAAAGTGATACCTCTTTGAAATGATGCTATAAGGTATATATTAAGTATCCTGTTCTCTCTTGAATTTCTCTACTTGAATCTGTACCTTCAAAATCCCATGTCAACTACAGTGTTGCTGATGAGATGTAGTGATAAAGTATATGGAGGATGCTCTTGCTTATCTCAGCTACAATTAAACCACTGTGGGTTTTCTCAGCCTAAACTGCCTACTAACTTGCAGCAATTTGGCCAGCCAGACTGCATAGCATGAAGACTGTTTTCTTATTCATGGGGATGTTGAGTCATGAGTTAATGTGTAGATGCTGGCAATAGGATACCAAGTCTTCACACAGGACTGTGAAGCATGGGCATCTTCATGGGAAAGTGTTGCCCCCTACTCTTGGATCTTGCACTTCAGGACCAGGTAGCACAACACGCAGGTGCTTGTCTCTTTCTGCCAAAACTAGCAAACACGGAGGGATGAGGGACTCCAGCCGGTATCTGAACCAAGACTGTAAAGAACAGTCTCCCACCAGTCCTTAATACCAGACTAAAGGATTTACTGTGATTTCCACTATAGGACAGATTTGCTTCATCCAATAGGGATGCTCATTACCTACATCCTTGGTGGTCTGGCCCTTGTGAGAATGACCAGTTACAGCAGCAGAAGTAACAGTAGGAGTACAAGGACTGTTTAGACAGCAAAAAGAAGAAGGGTTGGGTCATAACCCTGATATCTAGCATAATTTCATGGTAGTGGGATGAACCAGAACAGACCATGGACACAGATCCATGAATCTGTGTAGCATTGTGCTGTGATACATGATATTTGGTGGATGCAACACGTCTACCCCGTAAGACTCCAATCTCTGACAGAGCAGGAGAGAACCAACACTACTTGACCTGGAAAACATAGAGGTCCCTTTGGGCATGGCTAAAGGCAATGTAGAACTAGTTTGTATCTCCTGTATTAATTTGCTCCAGCTACAGACATAATAGACAAAACCTGCAGGGTCTATCCCAACACAGTTCCCCCATCCTCAAATATGCAGAGCAAAATCCCTCTAAATTCCTTGCCTTCTTCTGGGTGCTACAATTTATTCATGCTTGTCTGGCTTGCCTTCATTTCCAGGACCCATATGTAGAGGAGCAGCATCTTGCAGCAGTAAACTTCTTTTACTAATCCTTCAAGCCTGACCTGTTTCTGAGCACAGATCTAGGCAACGGCTGCCTTGATTTTTGATCCCTGAGGCCTTCTTAGAGATGATTACTAAACTGAAAGAGCAGGGATGGAATTTTAAAAGTGGATGAAGAATCAGGAATGTTCCCTTTTTTTCTCCTATATCTCCAGCTTATGACATTTTCTGGGACCCAGAAGCTTATCCAGCTGAAGTAACCCACCAACCAACCAAACAAATAAAAAAACAACAAAACATTATTTTTTCACAACGCACATTTTCACAGGCTAGGAACACGGTTCTCCTTGTGATACTATTAGCTGATCATGGAAATAATTATGCTGCATTTCCCCTTATCATTCTCATTTTTTTCTACCCAAATAGAACCGAACCTTTTGAGGAGGCTCAGGGGCGACCTTATCACACTCTACAGATACCTTAAAGGAGGCTGTAGTGAGGTGGGGGTTGGTCTATTCTCCCACATGCCTGGTGACAGGACGAGGGGGAATGGGCTAAAGTTGTGCCAAGGGAGGTTTAGGTTGGATATTAGGAAGAACTTCTTTACTGAAAGGGTTGTTAGGCATTGGAATGGGCTGCCCAGGGAAGTGGTTGAGTCGCCATCCCTGGAGGTCTTTAAAAGACGTTTAGATGTAGTCCTTAGTGATATGGTTTAGTGGAGGACTTGTTAGTGTTAGGTCAGAGGTTGGACTGGGTGATCTTGGAGGTCTCTTCCCGCCTAGATGATTCTGTGATTCTCAGGAATGGCCATTCTTGTCTTCCTTTGACCATATAGTCAGAAACTGCTCCATTACTGTACACTGACTGATTTTCCTTCTTTCAGAAAAACCTTAAACACATTGCCAAGTATCTTTGTGTCTCAAGTTTTAATAAGCTAAATATGTTTTTAAAATTAACTTCAATTATTGTAATGGAATCGGAATAAATGCCACAAAAAAAATAAAGTAACAAAAAATGAACCCTATTAGCATGGTGAGTGAGTTCTTATCTCCAAAGCACATCCAGCACTGTTTCATATCCAGTTTCTGGTTTAAATTCCACATGCAAAGCATGGGTAATCAAAAAGTTTTTCCTTAACTCACCAGCACATCACATTCCAGACCTTAACTGTATGGTGACTGTGGTGTCACAACAGGTCTTCAGGTTCCAGGCAGCACAGGGGGAACCGCTGGGCCATAAATGAGCCAGAAACTGTAATCTTCTTGTCATTGGATCACATGCATGCCCATAGACTTCAGGATTTCTGTCCTTCTTATTATTTTCCTGCTTCATGTCAGTAGAGTGGATCCATTCCGCTGAACTTTCAGAGGCCAACATCTTGGCACTGCACCTACAAGATGCATGCTTGGATGTTCGTTACCTAGGAATATCTCGCGACTCAGCATTTAGCACTGTGCCTTTAACACTGCAGTGTTCATTCACATGTGTTTTTCTCCTGTGCCAAAGAGTTTTATCACAGAAATGTAACCAGTTTTTAACAGCTATTTGATAACAAATATCTTGTGTTCTGTTCAAATGGATCAATCCAAAGAAGGGACTTATTAGGTTCATGTTTTGAGATCTAACATCAGTGGTCTGACAAGGTTACTTGGCTATGTCACCTGTGAGAAGGAGGAAGAAGCATTTAAAGCAGCAAGTTTAGGTCCACAACAAGAATCAGACATTCTGCAGTGGTGAGAACGATTAGTGTTTCTTCCTGTGAGGAGGTGTAGTTTCAGGAATGAGATGTCTGCTCTGTGGTCAGAGAGAGAGGACTCTACATAAACATTTCTGATGAAAGGTAGCACAAATGGCTCTTATTTTCCTCCATGGACCCCTTTATAAGACATCACTTGTAGATCAAGATAAATAATATATGAGTGCATGAGTGCAGGCATAGATCACACCTTCTCAGAGATCAGATGTTTCTCTTCTTTTAGAGGTTTCAGAGCAGAAATAAAAGCCAGCACTGATGATCTTATTGGTCATCATGTAACGTGCAGTTGTGCCTGAAAATTAAATACATATTGCCTTGGGGGTGAGGGCAGTGAGTTAACCTTGCATTAGAAATTTGGATACAGCGAGCAGAAATTAGCCTACTTGTTGTCTTTAGTCATAAAACACCTTGATTTCAAAATTTCTTAACACTCATAGCAGTAAATAAACCTCTGTAGATCTCTCTCGGTCCCTCTTAGGTCAGCCAATACTATTAAACACATCTTCTACTTTTATGTCAGTGATCATGCTGTGCATTCAAAAGAGCTCATTAACTTCCTAGCATAGTAATTAGGATGAGATTGTCAATGTTGGGGAAACGGGGAAACTTAGGGTCTTTGTCATCATCCATTGAGAAGAAATAGAAGTCCCATCTCTTTTTTTTTTTTTTTTTTTTTTTGGGTGGTAGTGGTGGTGATGGTGGTGGTGATGGTAGTGGAAAGGGGTGAACAATGAAGGCTTTTGTCCTCACCAACAGAGCTGTTCACCCTCACCAGGGTGTCACAGACATCTTGGTCAGAAGTATGGGGTGGTTGTGGTGGTCTCTGCTGGCACTGGAGGCTGTGAAATCTGCTTTCCGTTCATAACCTATGCAGAGGACAGGAAGCTCTGCAATGTTCCTTGTATTATTTGTAACAAATGCAACTGCTTTCAAACAATGACAAATATTGGACCTCAGGCTTCAGGGACTGAGAAATGCATTTCTCCTTTGTGACAAATTGCATGCACGCATATACACACATAAGGACACTCTGGAACATAAAGAATATGCCCCACAGGTAAAAAAAGGCCTCCAGATGGGACAACACAGTGTTCCCAGGTAACACACTGAATCACCCTTGACTGAGTCTTGACTGGCATGCCTTGCTCATGGGCCAAGGTCATGCTGATTTCCAGAATTTTCCATGAGGTCAGATTGCAAAAGGCAGGATCCTTCCTCTTCCATTGTTCTTCCGAAAGTTGAAATCTTGCTGGGATCATTTGGGTTTATCCCAATGAATCAATTCCCTCCTAATGCAGGAGTCTCAGGCAGTATTTTCTATTCTTTGAGCATCATACAAAAGGTCAGATGAGATAACGTGGTGGTTCCTTTTATCCTTGAACTCTGTGAAACTGTGAAATAAGAATTTAGAACATTTGGCTTGTACTCAATGGAAGACAGAGCTGTTGCCGCCATAATGTAAAGGAAAAATGGATGTGATATGCCCTTGAGATCTTATGCCCCAAACGGATGATCGAGTTAAGGGCAATGAGCAGAGACAGGCTGTCGTGCAGAAACTCTGGGGTGTCTGGAGGTAGGGTTTTGGTTCTGGCCCATCTCCAGCCCCCCTGCAGCTTGTAAATTGGAACAGCTCCGCTGCAGTCAGTGAAACCGTGCCAATTCACAGCCAGCAGATAATTTGGCCCTTAATCTTCACATGCGTAAATGACACTCGTAAACATGGGAAATAACAAGATAGTCCAAAAGGTCATGTTGAGGGTGATGAAAGCACTGACTTGCATGGGTCTCTAGGCAATATTGATAGGAAAGGAGTGGCGGAGAGAATGTGTGGAGTAACAAGTGGCAATAAGGAAATGTTTTTTTTCTGGAAACCCAATTAAAATTAAACCAAACACAACTATCTCCTTCCCTGAAGGAGATAGCTCAGCTGGCAGCTCTAAAAGTTGGTTCTTTATGACAGTGTTTAGCAGTGCTTCTCTTATGAGAAATAGCTGGTGAAATATTCACCTTCTCTGTGGGACTTAACACTTAAACTGCTGGCATTGGGGCTGGGATTCCTCGTTAAGTGTGGTACTTGGTTTAAAATGTTTTCCACCACTCTCTGGTGGGGATAAATCTAAGCTAATGGTGGATTTGAGAAGGCAGCAGTTTTATGATCCAAATACATTGCGTTGTCTATGAATATAATCTATTTTTGTCAGTTACATTGGAAAGAAATAAATTACTCATCAGTCAATCCATTATTATTATAATAAGAGCACGGCACTACTTAAATGCATCAGTTAAGTGGATATGACTTTGCCAATGCTCATAAATGCCATTACATCAATCCACAGAAATGGACCTGTTGATTTATTAGATGATGATGGACAAAGAAGATGTTGCAATCTCTTTATAATTTAACCTGTGCTTAAAACACGTAGGTGTTTAAGGCCAATACATGTATAGTTATTACCACAGAGAGGAAAGTGAAAAGGGAACTGTAAACCATAATAGCCTCTATCAAGTACATGTCTATTTTGCTATGTGTAATAATCCTGAATGTGCATTTATGTAGCACACTGTACAGTACTTAAGCTGCTGTGGGCTGTCATGTACTGTAAATCCACATTTAATCAAAGGACCTGTGGCACATGATTGAGTACTGTAAATTTTCTTACTGTGGAGAAATGCAATTGTAGAATGGCAGTTCCGTAGATGAGCTGCAGCCGCGCTGACTGTCTAGCAGTAATAAACTTGTCAAAGGAGCTTCAGGTCTATCATTGGTAATTCATTTACTGAATGTCTGTTTTCATTTACTTATTTATTTTTAGCAAACCACTACCCAGCAGTGAGCAAAATGAATGTAGTCCCAGTAGCGATAACATAGCAAGGCATGAAGACAAGTAGACTGTTGCTGCAATTTGGTAATTTACCTGCAATAGCTCTTCAGTCATTTTTACACTATTGCATTTCTCTACAAGAAAGGCCTTATGTACACTGAGTAAAGGTTGGATATGATACAGAAATTGAAATCACTCAGGTTTTTGTCAAAGTTGATTCTTCTTGCCTTTCACCCTTCAACTGGCTCATCTGAACAGTCTGTTTTTTATTTCTTCTGTCTTCTGCCTATGTTTTGGGGCAAAGATGCTGTTTGAGAATGGCCTGATTGAGGAGCTTTAAAGGATAGCACTTCAGAAGTCTTCTGCACCAAGAAGAAAGGCCAGATTTTTTCAAGTGTCTGAGTCATTTAGGCACCCAACTAGAGCAGCTATATACAAAGAACTACTCCCACAAAGAGCCCGGGAAACTTTTGGTTAAGGAGGTCTTACAAAAGGTGAGAATTGTGGCTATAATTGTGGCTTATGGTAAGCTTATTTGAAATCCCCACTCTGTGGGGAAATCTACATATATTTTACGGTTTGTATGACAGAAATGAGAAATAGCTTGAAATTTAATTTGTTTTCAATTAATTAAATATTAAGATTTGATATTTTTACCGTTTGCACTTTTGACTCCCCAGTGGGTATAATATTATATTAGGCTTCTCAATAAGTCTTCTAATTATAATGCATCATACAAAGTGTAGAAGGTCAGAACCTTATTAGAAATAAAAATTGAAACTTTGGAATAATACTGAACACTGTAACGCCTGCAAAGCTGCCATGCCCATGTTATCAAAACTAGACTCTTGTGCCTACTATTCAAGCTGAATAAATACATTTCTTCATGAGAAGCTTCCTTGAAGTCAGTGGACTGTGCAGTATGTCTTTCCTTGCCATGACGGAAGGCACGAGGCTCTGACCTCAAATAAGGAAAGAGATTTTGATTTACTGAACCTTTGGACCATATTGCACAAGCCAGGCAAGTTTCTGGTAATGCTGACAAAGGAGAAACCTACATAACAAAGAAGACTTCAGAGTTATCTTGAGAAGGAGGAGAATGGTCAGTCCCTTTCAACAGTTGCTCTTTGGGCCATTCAAACTCCTCCTTCTGGTGGCAAACTAAAGGAAAGCTGAAAGAACAGCTTCAAGGACTGCCTCCTCTGGTCACTGTGTTTTACCAATAAGCTGAGGAGTGAGCATCTTGATGTCTGACATCCAAAGGGAAGATGCTGCAGTTCTATGAGCTCCACCAACACCATTTCAGGCAACAAGGAACCTTTTCCCCTCCCTGGGGATCTGGGATTGTGGTAGAATCATGAAACTATAAAAGCTTTCCCATGTGCCCACTCAGACTGGGGCTTGCCCCTGATCACACTGTCCCAGACTGAGATTTCATCAAATTGCTGCAGCTAACGTAATTTCTGGTTGACATTTTCAGGAGAGCCTCAAGTAGTCTGAAGAAGCATGTCAGAAAATGCAAACCCAAGAGCCAATCCTATGTGTGTCAGAGGGGGATCAAGATCTAGCATGGATTAAAAAGCATCTCCAGTACACTGACTTCAGCAGCATAACTGACAGCAGGATTTGGCCCATTGTTTCTTGGGAAAATTAATGAGCTGTAAGAAAAATATCTGACCATCATTTGACTTATCAAAGCCATTGTGACTCCTTCCCCAAATAACATTAAGATGAATCACCTATTATTTGAGAATCGAGAGTCACGGTAGTGACTGAAGCCAAGTTAGGAAAATAGCACTGCCATTACTAGCTCTGCAGGATTGAACTTGACTTGGAATCTGGGGTTTTGCCCTGACAATACCACAACGTTTGAAATCTTATTTACTTTGTGGGGTTTCTTTTGTACTAACCTACTCACTCTAACATCACATGGAACCTTTAATAGGTGTCCTACATACATGGAATTTATTGTCAGCTGCTTGAATCCTGATCTCATTCGCAATGGTGCAAATAAGAATGAAGGTGCTGCAACCAGTACAGAAAATGTCTATTTTCTTCTGCAAAATGCAGTCATTGAATTTTTCAGTAATGAAATTGGGCCTGCAAGTAGATTGTTGGTATTACTTTGGGAATGTATTTTGTTTGATCTTTATTGATTTCACACATTCTTTAAAGTGTCTTTTCTACCCTCTTCATTCTCTCAATGCTTCAGTTGCACAAATGGAAAAATATGGGAACCCTCTGGTGGCCAAAATAATATCTGTAAGTCCCACTCAGCCTTTATCACCACTGCATAATCTAGCGATAAGATCAAGTTTTGCTGGAGTTGCTTCATTATTAATATGCTTGATAACATTCTTCCTCCCCTTCTGTCCATGTACACTTGTATATATCCTGTATGTTGTTGCCCCTGTTACACAAAATGTCCTGAATTTATCAAGGCAACTTAAACAACAAGGCTTTTATTGTGGTAGAAGGTCTGTTGGTCTTATTCCTTATCACATGCTCAGTGACTGGGGCATCTCATCACAAATAAATGGCAAAGAAATTAATTAAACAGTAATCAGGACTGCCTATCACAGATTCTTCTGTGCAAGCCAATCCTGATCTGAGCATGCTCTAAGATAATACTTTTTGCCTTTATCCTTAAAAAAAGATGAACTTTTCCATCATCCCCCAGAATATTCCTTTTGACTTTAAAACAATAAGAAGTGTGAGCCCCCTTAGTGGCTAGAATAAGAGCTGGTAAATTCAAGTGTGCTGGTCAAGGGCATGGGCTCGTTGCACTTGAGCATCAATAAATTGGCACAACCTGTCTGCTTGTTGTGAAGTGGCTTTTGCTCTAGGCAAAGCATGCCAGGCCTCCGGTAACTCAGACTTAGATGTCCCCAACTCCTACTGCAGTGGTGTTTCACCTTTTTTTGACTTACCAACTTTGGTATGCCTCCTAGAGAAAAGTGTAGACTCCTCAAGATTTGCTTTCAAAGTGCAAGATAAGCCCATAGGGCAGTCTCATTTTCCTTAGATACTTTTCCTGGATCCAGCAGAAGTACTTTAATTCTGCCAGAGATCTATGGACCATAGTCTGCTACTGCCCTTCAGTTTGTCAAATGGATGAAGGTCTAGTATGAATCACTGCTTTTCCATTTTGTGCCATTGTGCAATCAATACACACTCATATAAATGAGGATGCAATGTCCAAGACTCCAGAGGGAGTTGGGCCCCAAAGATTGCTGCATCAGAAAGTGGTTGCATCAGATTCCTGCTCTTCTTTGCTGATGCTAAAGCAAATTTTATTGCTATGCTGACTAACTTGGCCCACTGAAAACGAGGCTTGTGACAATTGTGGCAATCAACATTTCCCAATCAAAGTTTTACTTACATCTTTATTCCTTTCTTATAGGGAAATGATTGGATTCCCACATATTAATTTAATTCTTTTATTGAAAACAGTCCATTCAGACAACTGTATACTAATTTCTTGTCATAAAATGCATCAAGGACTATGCATATAAGCTGTTCACTCAGATCCCAAGCTGTTCAAGGTAAGGATCATACATCTTTGCCTTGTAATCCTCAGCAACACCTACTGTGACCCAGATCATTTGTAATGCATGATTCCACATCCATTACAGTTGCTTACTTGACCTCACCCACTTGGTATCAATGAAGCAGTAAAGGGCATTCTTCATCTGCTCTCCTTATCTGTCTGAAACTTAGAAAGTCTAAATCCAAGCAAGTCACTTTTCAAACTCTGTATAGTCAATGCAGAAAAAGAGGCACCAACACAGATCACACATCAAGCCGGACATCTAAGATGAGTCACATCATCCATATGTTTAAATGGCTGTCCCTGAAATGTTTGCTGTGTGTGCCAGGCAGCACTCCTCTAGACAATTCTTGGGCATGTTTCTGGGGAAAGATGACCCGAAAGGCAGTCCCGGGACAGGACTTCACCAGATATGGTTCAGCACTGCACAGGTCTCTGCCATAGCCATGCTGTATACCTACAGCCTCCGTTTCATGCCATGAAAGCATCAGTCTGACAGGCTGCAGCACAGTATGTAACAGTATAATGGTAACCAGAGTTTCATTTTGGGTTTAAAAAACAGTATTTCTGCCATGTCAACTATATAGTAATTTTTATGATTGCATTTTATTTAAGCAAATATAATGACAAATAAATGATGCCTAGGATCATAAAGTATGCACAGTGGGGCTACATCAAGAGAACCAATACTTATGTCATGTGGATGTAACACCACTACTGTACCACAGACAAATTTCTTCAAAGCAAACCTGAAGATACCAGTTTCAAAAGGAGCTATGGAGAGCCAGTTCACTCAGCCAGTCCAGCCTTCGGTAGCAGATGAGGGCAGGGAAAAAAGCAGCCAAGTATTCACTGTCTCGTTAATGTGCTGCTCCTACAGTACAGGAAGAAATGCTTTGTGAGCCTACCAGTACATATCTTACTGCTGCCTATCTGCACATTTGCAGTGTTGCTTTGTTCTGAAAAGTAACTGTAAAAAATAGCACCTCCATGCTCCCGGATGCATGGAAATCTAGTTGTAAAGGGGTATAGTGTAGAATTTTTTCTGTCTATTAAGTCCTAGGCACTTAGGACTGGATGTATGCCCAGTTTCTGCTCTTCTCAAGGCATCAGTTACTTCAGTGAAGCTGGATTGTGAAGAATTTCTGAATTCCTCCAGACAGGGAGTTTAGAAAATAGTTTGGTCTGTAGAATCCCCTCTGCAATGGCAAACTACATCAAGAGAACCCACCTTCATATAAAGTCCTCACACTGGATAGACAGTTACAAAACAAACAAACAAAAAACAACAACAACAACAAAAACACCATTTACACACAAACTGAGCAAAAGCAACCTGTGGTCTTCACGACAGAGTCCACGCGTAACCCTGCAGTGCTGTTTTTGCAGGTACTTCTAAGAGAAGAGTTGCATTTAACGTCTATGTTGAGGCAGGCAGAGGGGAAATAGCTCTCTCATTTTGCAGCAGCCTGTAGTAAATTGATGCTGTTTTGGTTTCATGGCTCGGGGAGGAGGAGATGAAGGCAGGGAGCAGCACTCCACCAATGTGGGCTGTACTCAGACCACCTACAATAGGTGCCTCACGTAGTTGTCATGAATGTTGTGGCAACTTAGTTCAAGAAAGCAGCGAGCAAATCAGACGCCTACAGTCCAGCTAGGTTTTGGCTCCCTGCACAGACAGGAAATAGAAGCAGTCTCCGTGCCCCAGTTAGGCTCTAGTAGTAAGAGACCTCAATGTAGCCACATGTGCTTCTGCCCAAGAAGGCTATATAATGCTGCTGGAAACTGATTAACATCTGAATCACATTGTCCTCTGCCTGTATGGTAGAAATAGGTTGCAGTAGGGGTGGGCTGTATCCACAGCCACTCATCTCCTTAATGGTCTTATCCACATGCACAAAAGGCAGGAAGCCTTGAGTCTGCTCAAGGAAAACTTCTAAGATGTTTCCCTTGCAACGAGGAGTTATCCTGTCCATCCATGCCATAGAATTGCCCTTCTGGCCCCTTGTCTCTGAGGTTTTACCACTGGCAGACTGTGACATGACTCTCCTCCATCCATTCGACCCACACGTGGTAGGACAGCTGAAGAACTAGCGAAACTACAGCAGCTGAAATTCGCTTTCAGTTTGTTATCTATCTAGTGTCACTATAAAGGTCTGAGCTAATCTTAGCTGCATAATGGGCTGGTAGAAAGTATTCCATTTGTTATACAAATAAATATTTGCTTCAAATGTGGTTTCCCAAAGTAGGGTCACCTTGCACGCATCTGCTTCCAAAAATGCATCTGCTTTACAACAAGGTAGTAATTATCCTTTCCTCAAGGGGGTTCAGTTTGAACCTACTATGTGTACTAGACTGTTGGCGAAGTTTTTAATTTTGGTTTATGGTGTTTGTAGTTTTTGGAGGCACAGGATCAAACGCTTGAAAGGCAGTGTTCATCTGATACTATGTACCAACCCCAAATACAGGTAGGGTTTGCTTGGTGGGCTTTTTTCTTCTTCAAGTACAATTCTTTTCTCCTGTAAAAGGAGAAAAAAATCTCCTTTTTTTTTCTTTTTTTCTTTTTTATTTTTCTAAAAACATCAGTCAGTTGAAGTAGATAGATGCATAAAGCAAGTAACTTCATTTTACTGGTAAAATACCTTAGTGGAGTAACACAATAGCATTATCATCCTTCTTTTTTTTACTGGTTCTTCTTTTAATCTGTATGTCATAATAATGTCATTAGAGGGTGACTTCATCTTTTTAGCAGGCTATTTCTGCAGTATTTAATGTCTGTTTGATCTTTCATTCAGATATCTATTACCATACATATCTATTATAAGTTGAAAAGGTTTTTAGTCTGACATAACATTGAAGGGGAAGAAATGTCAGCTTCATTAAACCTCATAGTTCTGAGACTGGAGGCAAATTACTTAATCAGCATATTTTCGAAGAAACACCCTGAAAAAATCTTATGAAAATAGGTAGTTTGTCTGTATTTATTTTCCTTTCTCTCTTTAATCCACCTTTTTTCTACTTCCCCTGGAAAGGGGCAGTGAATTAAATTGTCTTGCATTAAGAAGTAAGGCAATGCCTGAGACAAATTTATACTGGACTGAGCAGCTCAGTGAGGTCAGGGCTGGGTACCAGGGAAAGGAGGAGGCTGGCAAATGGCACAGTCTTTCCCTCTCACATGCCCTGGCCTCATATTGAAGTGGGAAATTTTGGTTGTGCATATTTAGTTATCCCCTCTGAGGCAACATCATTCTGCCACAATAATGTCGTGGTGGGGGGCTAAGGCAGCAGAATGCTGCACAAAGTCTCAGAGCCTTCATAATCAATCAGGAGCTTTTCCAATTCTTGATGTTGGGCTGACAAGTAATTCAGGTGAATTAGGGCCTGATTCAGCAAGGAACATAAGCACTTTCACAATTTCCAGAGCACAAACCATCCCTGTGAAGCAGATAGGATACCTATATTTATGTGGCTCACTGAACTAGGACCATGAGAACACAAATACAGTGATGGCTTTTCTCCCAGTGTTTGTGGCCTGTCTTCATCTATCTGACAGTTCTCAGCAGTGGCACCAAGACTGACAGCTTGGGCATCAAACAGTACAAAACTGAACTCCTTTCGAAGCAGGGAACTGTAGAATGCATACGGCAAGGAAAGAAGAGGAGGGGGGCTCAGGGTGCCGAATGTTCAAAGGCTTTAACACTCACTAGCTACTAGGCCTTTTGGTTTTGCTCCTCTGAAGGATGTGGCATGCGGGGTTAGCAGTGCAGAGGCTGTGCTTTAGATGTGAATGGCCACACAGACATTATGCAGACTAGAACAAGGGTATGTTTGCGGATGCCTTGCTTTAACTCCCTGTATAACACTAGCACAGCTTTTTCATTTAGCTTTCAGAGGGATGTGCAGTTGTGTCTTGGTTGTCTTGACTGAAAGAATGATCCTGTGTGTTTTAGCTGGATCTTCTTTGCTACAAATCCATAAGAGATGCCATTGGTGTTTTTGTTACTATCGCTACTTGATGGCTTTCTGCAACTGCACTTCACATTCCTGAAGCTGAAAGTTTTGTTCTCTTGGCCACCGAGAAACACTACACTCTTATTTTGGAGTCTCCCTGCATTCCAAGATAGCACCCGTAACAGAGGACACGCAAGGGTCAACAGCTCCTCGGCCAGCAGCATAACCTCATTCATTGCAGCCATGAGATTTTCAGAATTTGGAAATGCCCTAGAGAGCTTTTCCTTCTGTGTCCCAAAACGGCTGGCATTTGCCCTTTGTTCCCAGGCAAAACCATGGGAGCAGCAGAAGGATATCATCAAATATTTTGCACCCAAACTTGTCCCTTCTTACCACTGAAAACTCTCTCTGAGATCACCTGGTGTCATGAAGAAGTCACACTGGGGTCCTTTGATTTTGTGACTGCTAAAGACATGTTTGTGCCATTGTTAGTGTAAGGAAAAGCTGGCAGCAAGCTTAAGGTATGGTATGTAATGACATTTGAAAAAAAAAATTGCTCCAGAAACACCTTACTCTCTGGAGAAACTGGGAAGATGAAGGTGAGAACTTGTAGCAGAATACACCTTATGCTGTACTAAATTCTGCCCTGGATTTTGTTTATATTAACTTGTTGAATCAAATTCACAGTTGTAACTGAGGTCTATACTTGGCTGTGAATAATACAGACTATTGACATTTGGGTGCAAAAGGAGAGATCAGGGTGTCTTGACAAGAAATTTTATCTCCTGTAACATTTTTATCTTGTTAAGTTTGAGATGTGAAGTGCAGATAGTTGATATACACTTGGTCTGAGGAGTTGTCATCAACTTTCAGTCTTTTCTTTCCCAAAGTGTCAAACTTTTACAAGCTGTTCAGTGACTGTGAAGTCAGTCTTCAGTCCCAGCATACAAACTCAGCCATTTACAGTGGAGTGACTGTAGTTATAGCTATAGCTATAGCTGTAGCTATTTCCAAGTGACCCACTCTAGCTATATTTTGTTATTGTTTGCCTGCAGAGAAGTGTCATAGGTAATTTTTCAGTTCCTTTCCAGACCTAGCACTGTAAGCCTTTTCGGACCAATAAATGTTCTGTTTTCTCTGTTAATTGTTACCTTAGGAGGAGGGCTTACAATCAGGGGGTTCTTGTGCATACCTAACATTTTGTTACATAAAGACTAGAAATGGATGATTTAGTATCAACATTTCTTATTTTTTGAGATTTTCCAATAAATATTGATTTTAAACAAACAAATAAAAGGAAAACCCCACATTTATTTAGGACAGCAGCTCTCAGACTATGGTAACTCTGACAATGTCGTTTAACACACTAAAAGGCGTCACCAGGTTTTGTACCCATGTCTGGGCTGATTTCTACTGGAAGGTGTCCCAACAGCTGGCAGGTCTGTGCCAGCAGGTCTGTACAGTACTGATGCAGCATTGAGCAATAGGAGATTGATCGTCTACTGTTGTAGATACACAACCTCTTTGGGCAACATAATCTACACTGTCAGTGTCCACATGCAAGAACTTTTCTCACCTAATTTTGGCTGCTAATGAAGTGGATTTTTCATATGGAAGCCAAGATAGCTGTTCTGGAAGAACTTCATCAGCCAGGCCCAGCCTCCATAAATCAGAGTGTCGAGCCCATGTTAGCTGAGCAGCTGGATGGGGAGGCAGGAGATGCCTTTGGGAGTTACTCTGTCTCTTTGCAAGGCAGCCAGGAGACTGAAAGTGAAACTCATCTGTGGGAGCCAGGCTCTTGCCACATTTTCATTCCCATTGGCATGGCATGAGACTAGCTGGGGGGCAAGGATGGAGTGGGATGTGGTGGACAGAGCAGTGGCAGACAAGCATGGAGTCCTCAGGAGGGAAAATATATGAGAACATGAGGCAGAAACATGAGACAAACTGCCACTGTATACATGTGTGACTAGCTGGCTTTTTTACCTGTGTCTTCCTAAAATTCAGCATGCACAAGCCACATGGTCTTTAGTGTTGACACCAGACTAGGAGCAAGAGCCTTGATTTCAAAGCCCAAAGAAGCTCTTTGGTCCAGGGTCAGTCCCTAATCTTTGTCTCTCATTAAGCTATCATTCAAGAGCTAAAAATGTTCTTCCCACTGGTTATATCATTATGAGTGTTTACCCTGCCAGTACCTGGAAAAAATTGCTCTCTGAGGTAGAGCCAAATACCATTACTAGATCTGCAAAAGATTTGACAGTGAAATTAATTAGTTAATCTTTGTAAAGTGCTTTGAAGATGAACAGCTCACTATGAGTTTTAGGTGATGTTATTATAGGTTAGTGAGTCACTTTGTTAATTTAAGGCAGAGGGGTCTCTTTTACCATGTCTTATAGTGTTGTCTTCACCATGTCTGTGGGGTTGACCAGTCTTGTCCTGCCACCTCCTGCCCCCTTATTTCTGCCTGTGTTCACGTGCTGCCTCTAGCCCTCTGGGGATCAGGGACAGTGCTAGGGGCACATTTGCTCTGGGCATCAAGATCTACAAATTCCTTTCAGCAAGCTTCATGCCTTGCCATCGCTGCCCCTCTTTCCTGGGAGGTTTGCCATCCCAGCCTGTTTTGGCAGGCGACTACTTCTCTGCCTGAGCAGACTCGGACCCCAACATCCCCAATCTCCCAAAGAAGGGCAGCCCAATCCACTCTGGCTCCCTGCCCCGGGCCCCACCTGGATGCTCTCTGATCTGCTTGTGGAGCTAATGGTTGGTATTAGGTCAGGGACTTTCCTTCTGCTCTGTGTTTGCGCAGAATGCATCACCCTGGTTCCCCACCAGACTCTGAGGTACGGCAGTAATACAGGCAATAAATAATAACAACCTTGAAACCTCTAGTGCAAATTACAGCCTCATGCAACACCTACATAATTTTGTATAATATTAGCACAGTAGCTACCCTGGGAGAATTATATTCAGATACAAGAATACACAATAATAATCCTTCCATCTGAAATCAAATAGAATTGTCTAAATGCCTAGAGCTCCTTTCCTGCTCCCGTGTTTTTTAAAGAAAAGACAGAACACAGAAAGGAAGCGAGTATGTGAGATAAATAACCAAAGACAAAAGGAATCAAAAAATAAATATTAAAGCATAATAATGATGTAATTTCTCTTCTATAATATACAGAAGTTCTTATGCCTGGGCCCTTCTTGCATCTTGCACTCCATGATTATACTGGAGAAGATGAGCCCTCTCCTAGTGTTTATAATCTGAGGTTCCAATCTTGCAAACATTTACATGCATGGTTAACTTTATGCACACAATTAGTGCAATTGAAGTCATGCCACTTGCAAGACAAGATGCAACAAGTGAGTGTATCAAACGCTAGGTGGGAAGAGGGCGGCAGACAGATGAAGGGTAGTAATGATAAGATCATGTGGTTACCTGGGCTAACTCTGCATGCTCAATGACTCCAAATGCCTTTTTTATTTTTGAATCATCACTTTAAAAGAGTTCCCTGTCACTCTATAACTGCTTTTTTGTGACTCAGAAAATGCTGGGCTTACTCATGTTGGTATAGTATGTTATTAGTGGACTTTTTCATTTTCTCTTCATAGAAATGCTATCTCTCCACCAACAACTAACACCACTTTAAAAATGATAAGAAAAAATGACCCCAAGCCTCTCTCATTTACTCCACTGCTTTCCTTTTCTCTGTGCATTAACCTCCCCCTCTGGATACCTTCTCCAAATGAACATCTTTTTGTTTCCTGAGGCTTTTCTTATCTTCCTTGCAGCTGTCCAAGAGTCAAGATCTGAGGAACAGGAAGGCAGACGTTTTGTTGACCAAATATAGCAGATACCCCTTACATTCACAGCTCCGGGGTTGTGAACCACACGGGGGCTGCTCTTGACATCACCCTGGCCTTGACCAATCCCTCCCAGCTCTTACCAATACGCACAACGTGGGGAAGCAAACCATGAAGTCTGGCCAAGCCAAAATTACTGGAGCATCTGGACCAACCAGGAAGGGCAAAACAGTATTTTTCAAGAACCATTTGCTCTCACATTTCCTAGCTCTTTGAACAGACAACTCCACAAATAGCTGAATATCTCCTTCTTCAAAAATGGCTATATCTCCATAAAACTGTCCTGGGAGGCTTCACAAATTCAGATTTAGTAAAGTCACCCTATGCCACTCCACACATAGATGGATACTTCAGGCATGTTTGCGGAGCAGGGAAGCTGTTCGAAGTTGGATGGACTTGGAAAGACAATTTGGTTTATACGTAACATTGTTATCACATAAGTTAGAATAATTATCACATTTGTGTTGTATTTTCATGATATTTGCTTCACTTAAATTGTTGTTATAAAATAATTTTATGAGTGATGTTGCTATACTCTGCGGCAATGTAAGGGAGTTTTCTGAACTCAATGGTGAGGCCATGTGATTTAATTGCCACACTATTTGTTAATTAGTCTGGGTGAAAATGCCAGCACCTGAGTGTGTTTGGAGAGTGGGCGGTGGGAATGTAGCTTTGTGTGAAGTAGTTCCAAATGCCAGAGAGCTTGAATTTGTGGTTCTGATTTCTTGATGTTCTGACTTCTTTAGCTTTACCAGCCAAATAACTAGTGTTTAAAAATTTCATAGGCAGAACTTTTCTTGTGTATCTCATGCATCTGAGCAAAGGAATGTTGATCTGATTCATCACTGGATCACATCTTGTGTAGTGCAAGTGGGTTTGGATCACTCTCACACCAGAGTGGCAGTACCTTATGCCATACTGAGAGGGCTTAGATGACTAAACAGAGCAGGCACCACTGGCCCCCTCAGTGTCTGGCTGAAGTATCTGTAGAGTAATTTGCTTGATATTCAACATAAACTTGAGACCATATAGTCTTGGAATAATTTTTAGTGATCAGGTAAGATACCTTGCAAAATCTTCACATAGTCTGGGTCCCACAGGAGAATATGGTCAAGATAAACATAACAGATAGCAAAGATAGTGTCATTCATGCACAGCTTGTATTAGATATGTATAATGATGTATCAAAAAACTGTTTTGTGTTTTTTTGTTTTGTTTGTTATTATTATTATTTTTTTTTAAAAAAAAAAGATCAAGCACAGTCAGTGATGCTTCTGATGTGGCCCAAGGAGCTAGGTCATTTCCCAGTTGTTGATCTAGTTGTAAGGAACAGCAACCACAAATCTGTCAGTCTTCTTGCTGTTAATATGCCCAGGCCTCAAGCTGCAATTTATTTTTTACATTATATGTGTTATTTCTAGGCTAACAAGTTTAGAGTTCAAACATCAAATGAGTTTTGTATTTCACAGAGCAGTAAGGGGATGCCATGCTCTCATGTTCTTTCTGACGGTACAAAGTAGACTACGCCAATCTGGGAGCTGGCAGAATCACCCACAGGTTTTAAACAGCACGGATGAGAAAGTAGCCATGCTTCTGCCTTGTTTTGGAAATAAAGGATAAAACGCTCTCTACATAATACCTGTTTTGATGACTTCAAGGCTTAAGGAAGACAAACGGATCTAGAAAGAATCCCTTTGCTGCATCACAACAGATGAAGCAACAGCTTGGCAGAAGTATAACAAGAGAAAGGAAGTAACTAATGCAGTGCTGGACTGAGCGCTTCTTTGGAGCAGTCCGAGGGTGCAAGAGAGACCTATTGGCTCAGTGCAAGAGTAGCAAAAAGTCCTACTTGTCAGCAGTCCCTGTGCACCCGAGACACAAACTGGTTGCACGCATATTATCATAGAATCATAGAAGATCCAAGTTGGAAGGGATCCACAAAGATCCAACTCCTGGGCCCCCAAAGGACCACCCAAAATATCAGGCCATGTGTCTGAGAGTGTTGTCCAAACGCCTCTTGAATTAATCACACAGGGAATACGCAGGATTAGTTGGCTCCGGTTTAGTTTTCCTGAGTTACTATTTTCAGCCCTACAACCCACCATAAATTTGTGTCAGGAGGACGTGGAAAAAAAAATTCTCTCTAACATACATTCATAATGGCAAGGAATGGTCTTCCTTTCATCAAGGGGGTAAACCTTTGTTCTCATTATCATCTTCTGCTATATTGACCACTAATTGCAACAGTAGAGATGACATAAAAAGAAGACGCATGCAGTAACAGGTGGGAAAAATGATGAGTTTTGCACTACCTTAAAGGAAATTGTCACTGTCATTTCAGAGTTGAGACTGGTTATATGATAAGGAGGAGCAAGTCACCTGTGCTTAATATCTATGTTCACACTAAAATAAACACAGTGCATCAAACTGTGCCCTCATGTATACACACATTGCCCCACAGTGACTATGGAAGAGGAACTGAGTGGAGAATTTGATCTAGTGTGATTTCAAAAATAGCACCATGAAGTAAAGTGGGCATAAATGCGGAGGAAGTAAACCCACAGAAGAACATAACCAAGGGTGTAAAACAGCAAGTTTGGGTGATGATGCTATCGACAAAAGCTCAGCACCTGGACGGGGTCCCTGCTCAGACAACAAACTCCCAAACATGCTCCAGTCCATCATGAATATGCAAAGCCACTAGTAGCAAGGAAAAGCAGGATGCTCCTGGGTATTGGAAGCCTGCATGGTTTTCAGTAGTCTTCTGGCAAAGGAGTGGACAAGGAGGAAAGAGAACAGGCCATTTAATCACAATCACCCCACAGATAAGAAAATTGTGGCTCAAATTCAGAAGCGTAAGGTAAAAATTCACTACACAGTTGAAACTAAAACTGTTTTATTTCAGGCAAGCTGGCAGAGTGTTTCAACAGCTTCCTGTGGCTTAGGTGCTATGACACAGTAGGAATAACCTTTCTTCTGTCTAGGTCTTAGGAAGTATTATGTTTCATCCTTGCTGAGCGACCTGCATTTCACAGGTCAGATGTAAAATTCATCCAAGACTGAATTCTCTTGCTCCTCAGCATGCACAGGTTCATTAGAAAGAGCAGCTGGTGCAGGAGGCACCTGGCACTCCGTACTTACCTTTCCTTATTCATAGTGCTGTCCCTGCCCCCGTGAGCATGATCACTGGCCAAAATGAAAGCCAGATACAACACCTTCAGAAAGGAGATCTCTTCCCTTCCCTTGGGATCAATGAATGTAAGTGGTTCTCCCTTGACCTCCCTAGAACCTACCTGCACCTAGAAAAATTCAGACTCTTCTATTAACTAAATGGCTGTGAAGAATTACTCCTATCAGAACCTCAGCATAACATTTTTCTGTTTGTTTGTGGTAGCCTGAGGTGTTGCCATTTGGGCCTCATGTAAAACGAAGTAGTTGAACTGTCATTCTGGGTTGATTGGGAGATTTTGAGACACATACCCAACACCGTGAGTCCAATTTAGGCACTTGAATACAATGGCAAGTGATGGTGCTAGGTGGAGTACTTCATATGGGTACTGTGCTCAGGTAATACAGCTGATATGGCATGCTACATTATTTCCAGTTTGAAAATCCTCTGATGGTGAAATAATACTTACTTTTCAATCTTTCCTTATTCCCAGGTGCATAATTAGTTTTTATAGAGTCATAATAAGATGGTTGCTTATACATAATTGTAATGTGTAAAGTCAGTATTTTTTTAAATGTTTAAATAAGTTGAAGAATAGCAGTGGAACATTCATACAATTTTCCCTATTACCCAAGGTACTTCCCTGAAATCCAGCAGCAATCGTGAGTATATGGGTTTAGAAGTCGGTCATTTCCTATTCTGTTATCAGTGTATAATCAAAGAGATGGAGCTTTACTGGCTTTTACGTTCATGACTTGTCCTTACAGACATGTATCACAAACCACATGGTTGCACACACTCTTACTAACTATGCAGCAGCTTTAACACAGAGCTCACATTGTTTTTTTTTTCCTTAAAATTCACAAATGGCCTTGGAAATGGTAGCTGTAATTCTGCAAACACTGAAATGTGGGGAAAATTAATTTAACTGAAGCTTCAGAAGAAAACCGTGGTAGAATGGGAGCTTTTACCAGCACCCCTTCTGGCATTTGGAAAAAAATCTCAATATTTTAATATTAAAATTACTTTACTTTTGGATTTTGTTGTTGTTTAGGTGGTGTGGTGGTAACATCTAAAGGTCAGAGAGATTAAAAACAAATATTGTAATTTCATTAAAGCATTTCAAGTGATCTGATCAGGATTTTCTTACTGAGAAAAGGGATATCTTTCAAAAAAAACAAATTCATTTCAAACTGAACTGTCGTCCTCAACCAGCAAAAGTTTTTATCCCCCTAGTGCCTCTGCGATGTAGCTGTGGTTTACAGTTGATTACCTTTCCTGTTTTTCTCTGACAATTCGGGCTCAGATGTCTGAAGATATTTCACACTTAACCATACAGATAAGTATTTGCAGGACTTCTTTAGGTACTCCTGAGGTGACTTGGTCCTGATGAGCTGTTGTGCGAGTTGGGCATTTACGAACCTCTGAAAATCCCTCTGCATGTTTACACTGCAAGAACCTTGAGACACTTAAATATCTGGCTTTAAGGATGGGACTCATCCCATCTAATACCAGCCTCCAAAAAGATAAGTATCTAACCTCATCTAAACCTGCTCGCGTTGTCCTGAGGGGAACTCAGCCCCGTCAAAGGGCAGGGCAGCCTCCCCATGAAGGACACCCACCTGCAGACACAGCCACTCACTTCATGGAGGTTTTGTGCTCTTCCCACTGACCCAAGGGACAGCTTAGATCCATGGCTTAGATGAGATGCTTAACTTTTCAAGACCTAATTACAGGAGAAGAATCCAACACTAGGGTGAGGTGTGGTACAAGAGTTATCTGGACAATGCTGTCATAGGCACAGCTGGTGTCTATATTTTAGGCACTTATTAAATTCAAAAAGTAGAGGTTTAGGAGCCGAATTCAGTGACTTTTATTTTTCTCCATGACCTTGATTCAACTGAAATCTGTGGAAGACAGAGTGCTAAAAACAAAATATCCTAGGCAAGGCAAGCTCGTAGATTGTGAAAGCTTTTAAGATCACTATGGGAGCTTCAGGCAGGTAAACAAGTCACAAGGCAGCTTTGGTGTGTAAAATTACTCTGTATCTCTTGAATTAAGTCCAACCCATCTCCTTTTTATATCAACATAAGGCCCCATAGGCCCAGGGCTGTACTTATGCTTTTCCAATATGATAATTTTTCTGTATGGAAAGCTCCATCTGACCAGGAATTTATGGCTATTATTTCTAAAGCTTTGGGAGATCCCTGGGTTAAATGTGGTGCATAAATGCAAACAGTGTTATTTAAGCTTCTACATGACTAAAAGCAGAACTTCAATGGTATCTAAATATAGGCTTGATAATTATATGATATCACAGATCAGTTAACAATTGTCTTGAGAGTAGTCAACAGCCTAAATTTGTTACACCCTGGTCTGTACATGTGGGGCTAGTTCTCCTCCTCACCTTTCCTGGAATGCCAGCTATGATGAGCAAGCTATTTTCAGTTTCTCATGAGGAAGCTGCCTTTGGACCAGTTCCTACGTTAGTTAGCATTTTGCCTCGGTAGCAAATTTAGGATCTGGCCCTAGGAAACCTGTTTTCTTGGCACCTTGAGCCAATTCATTATTAGTGTAGTTACTTTTAATCATCTGCTATGTGCTGCCTGCAGTGGCCTGTGTAGGAGCCTCTATGAAGATGGAGCTGTTGTGACTCTTGTCTCATGAAAGAGTCTCTCCAGTTCTTTACTTTGAAGGTCCACTGGAAGGTGTGTCTACGATGACACATCTGTTCTGTTTTGTTTTTTTTCTTTCCCGTATAAAAAAGTACCGTGATAACTTCTTGTCGCTGTGCCAGGACGTCACTCGATACATGTAGAGGAGAAACAGTTTAAAGCTACTTGACTAACAGCTTCCTCTGTCAAATATGACATTAGAGTTATGATTGTCTCTTTTTTATCTCTTCACTTTGATGACAGGCTTATCTGAGGTAGTGAGACAAAGAGCGGGGTTGATTCAGCCTACCATGCTGTGCAGGTGAGAGTTTTGAGATCAAGTACAGCTGTTCGAAGGGCAAGTCCTAGTGCTGAATGACAGATGCTTTCATCAGGAGCATGGCTTGTTTTTTCTTCCTTTCTTTTTTCTTTCCTTTTTTTTTTTTTTTTTTTGACAATGCCAAGAAATTTGACTGAGGCTTAAGGAATGTACAAGCTTAAATATCAAAATGTGACTGCTTGTGTAATAATGTCAGTCTGAGCTACTGGCTCCTTTTGATATTCTTAGATCAGATCAGATGCTTCTTTTAGAAAATTCAATGTGTTATTTCTGATTCTGGTCAGAAGGTGTGAATCTATTTACTGAATCCATGCATGTGGATCTGACAGTGCAGCGTATCACACCCACTGTAATACTGCACAGAATACTAACATTTCTGGTTTGTTGCTAGAAAAGAGCTGCAGATTGCTCTGTGCTGCACTTATCAATCAGTGTTCACCAAGATCGCGCTTTGCACCATTTTTTTTCAGAGCAGCATGGTGTTCCTTCCTTCTCTCCTTCCCTTCCCCCATCACTCACTGCCTCTCCACCTCACTTCTCAAAAACTATTGTTAGTTATTTGATAAGCCCATTAGCCCACTATCCAAAAGCTCTCAGATACTGCACGTTATTAGGACATTTTAAGTGTGGCTATTTTGAATTTCCCAGAATACTCGCATATGCAGATATACCATGAGGTTTTGAAAAAAATGCTCAGCCTTTACTGCATGAACAAAATCTTCCATGTAAGCAAGCAAAGAGGTATGTGCTTATCCAAGTAGTTATCTATGCCTGCAGGTATTTGAAGTGTGTGAAGGAGTGCAGGGTTTGTACATGCACTGGTTGGACTATACATACATGTTATTAAAAGCTGAATGTATTTAGGCTTGGTCTCACTCTTATTCTTGCTCTGCCTATCTAGGAGAGGATATATTTATTTTTAAACCTCAAGTCTTGTATTCCCTGAACAGAACAACAAGACTTCTGATTTCTTCTTTTTTTTTTTTTTTTCTTATTGTCTGTTATGTCACAAATAAAATATCATATGCTCAGAAATGCTGGAAATGCTGGGCACATGATCACATCCATGGTTTTTACTATTTCCTCTTATCTTTCCTCGAAGAAAATTCAGGCAACCTAACTTCCTGGCGATGAGAGATCCTGGTCATGTGCTCTTGGAAAGTCTTGAGGATTAAGATGTTATTTGTTATCTATAATAAACTTTTCAGCCAGGTCTTTGAAGTTTTCCAGCATGGTTTTCCCACCAGCAGAAGACACTGATTTTTCTGCCACGAAGCATACGAGAGTACAGGAGTTTATCTTAGGTGAAAAAAAACATTGAGCTTGGCCACGAAAAGCACTGGAAATAAGAAAGTGATTTGTAGCCATTATAAGATATTCAAGTATATGATACTTTTACATCTATTGATTGGTATTCACTGAAACCTAGAGAGGATAAGTTCTATTAATATCAGATCTGTCTATTAATGCCTATTAATATTAAAAGAGGGCTGAAAAAAAATATGTGAAGAAGCCCAGTAAAGTCAGGGAACTTCGACATGTTGTAGCTATGTCTAATATTTATAAAAATACCCATTGAACAAGAAGGAAAGAGAAACACTGATAATTCTCTGCCTCCACATACACATTGCAACAATACTTGATTATAGTATAACAAACTTAAGGGCTGATATACTTGAGGAAGACAGCTCTATATGTGAAACTATTTGTGTGTATTAGGAATATGCTCTTGCCCAGATCCCACCCTTCAAATCATGTAAGGGGGGATCCCTATACTCCATGGGATCTTGTCCTCAATTTGAGGGCTACTAGTGCCTTGCACCATAACTTCTACCTTGAGTAAGGCCACTGAACACAAAGGGATACAAGAAAAGAAATGTGTCTCATTATAAAACATCTGGGAGCAAGCATATCTAGCTAATTTAACTTAATTTTAAATGTGAACCCAAGACAGCATCCACCACGTAGTGGCAGACTTGCAGGGTGGCTAGGTGTCTAAAGCTGCAGACAACCAGCACAGTACCATTTAATTTCCATTGAAATTTGAGGTTTTGGGTACCCAGACGCTTTTGAAAATCTCACTATGCCTCTATTTACCTCTCTAGACATTTAAACATCTTCAAAAATCTAGCTTCTTCTCTCCCCTTTCAACAGAGACTTCCACAATGAGATCCTTTCATTATTAGTGCCAGAGTGGTAGCTAGTTGCTACTGAGGAGCTTTTCACCATGGCCAAATCCAACAATAACAAGTAATAAAAATCTAATAATCCAAGCGATTGACAGTGTATTGAATAATTCTTCTGAGAGCACAGTGCAAATAGCACAATTCTGGGCATACTAAAGACAGTGAAAGATTAAAAACCTAAATGAACACAGAAAATGTCTGTCACGTCAGATACATCAACTCTGTCAGTCCAATACAGACACTTAATTAAAATGGTTCAACCATCTGTCCAAGAGGGTGCATGGGAAAACTTTAATTGATCGTCTCAGTTTTTCTGAGTGATAAGGAAATAGGGCTAAAGCCAGCTCTCCTGGAATGGATTTAAGAGTTATAAAACTGACAGTTGGGGAATTTTCTGCCTTAGCTATTTTAAGCCTCACTCCTTTCTCCCCACAACTTTGATAGAATTGGGCAATTCAGGAACACAGGGGCAGCTTAAGCGCTGAGAAGGCAGGTGAACCGCGTCCCTCCGTGACAGCCAAGCCTTGTGCCCGGGGGGCTATTTGCTGTGAAGAAGGGTAGGTGTTTCCCTGCCACAGCCCTCCCTGGAGGATACAGCAGAGGAGCAAAGGCAGCTTTCATTTTCCGCTGGGGATCTCCGGGAGCTCGGTGAACAGAAACAGCTGAGGGTAGACACAGAAGCACTCACTGCCTTATGCGCCTCACCCTCTTCTTGATCTGGTCTTTCCTCTGTGCCACAAAGGGAGGCAAAATCACAGTTTTATTCACCTGTGTATATTCACCTCACCTAGAGGCATGCCTAGATTTGAGGCTCCTGGGGTGTGATTCAGCTCATCTAATTTTAACTGTTTTGGAGGTATCTAGACTAAGCAGGGCATCAGTGAGAGAAAGACCCCTCTAAAAGGTGGTTCAAAATGCTTTATGCAGGCCTCTATTCCTATAAAGCCAGTGGGAAGAGGCTGGCGCATTTGAAGGACTCCAAATATACATCAATCCAATATAAGTTTGTTTGTTTGTTTGTTTGTTTGTTTTCCCCTAAAAAGAGTTGTAATCATCCCCTGACAGCAACAGGCCTTCATCCAACCTATGAGTTTCTTGGTTGCTGCTTTCCCCACCCCCAGACTCTTCCTGCTTGATTTTTCCCAAACTCGGTTGTGGAATTATAATGTAAGTTGGTTTGTTTATTCTCCTCCTTTGCAACCTCCATTTTCCTTTGACATTTACCTCCAGAAGATCAGGTACTTTTAGCAGCCATCCTCTTGGAAATGTCCTAAAGGACCAGCTCCAGGGGAAAAGCATTTTATAGATTCTTCATATGGAAAACATCTGTGTGAGCCCTCCCTCTTGCTCCTAGAACATTGTCCAGGTAGCCTTGGTCTCTCTGGATGATACTGTACTGTCTTTCATTGGCCTCTGAAATAACAACTTCTACTCATGAAGGTGAAGAAAACCCTCCACAGAGTGATCACTGAAGCAGTGATGGCTGAGAGCAGGAAAATTACCATTTGTAATCACCCCCTTAGGCCTTCAAAACCAGGATGGTGAGAGCTCAACCCCTCCTTATCCAGGGCCCTCTCACCAGCCTCTGTGCTGTTATCATGGCTGCCTACTCTCACCAAGACATACTGGCTCCAGTGGTATTTTACAGTCCTTGTTGTGGGAAGAGGCTTATGCCTACCCATTGCTTCACTAACAGCCATAGGAGACAGTTGAGCCAGTCGAGCAGTGGTAGGAGCAAAATGAGTACTCCTTCAGCCTGCTCAGTAGCCTCAGGAAATAGCACAGTTGGGGCACACCCTGCTGAAGCAGCAGGGTGGGTGGGAATTGAGCTTAAGAAGTCTGCCTCTACCCCTTCAGACCACTAGCAGTCTTCCAGGCCATTCAGGCGTTTGCAAAATGGACAGACATTTTTGGTACCATTCTAGGAACTGGCAGCAGCCACAGCAGCTGGTTAGCATGTGCGTGACTTTGCTGGTGGGAGACGTGTGTGTTCGGATTGTGGGGAGCTTCTGCATGTTAAAGTACTCACCCACACTTCTCCAAGTGCCCTGGGAATTCAGCTCTGTCCGTGGCTGTCTGTTTCAGGCTTTTAGGTCCACGAAGAGGTTTTTAAATATTTGGTATGTGTGCACAGGGAGTTCAGGGACTTGTTGATGCCACATGAATGGCCACATGCTGAAAATGATCAGCGAGCAGAGGTTGTTTTATACTGTGTGGTAGAGGAATATTTTTCACAAGCTTGTCCTAGTCTGGTTCCAAAATTGTTGCATGGGGATTGTCTTGAGCCAGCACATTTTGGTGCAGGCTTCACCTGTAAGGCCTAGGGAGACAGTAGTCAGGTGAAACCTTTAGGGAAAGTAAGGAAGGAAGGGACATGAACTGAGAGATTATCCTGGACTTGTTTCTCAACTGTTCCAAGTAATGCCTTGTGATATTATATACCTGCTCTTGGTCCTGTCTTTAGCCTCCCCAACCATTCTGCCTTCTCCCACCATCCACCACTGTTCCCGTTGCTCCCATACTGACATCCCTGTCCTGAGTGCAGAACTCTGCCCCATCCCTCAGGACTAAACCATCCCTAGCGTTGCTGAACGAGTCCAAAGACATGAGTGTATCTTTCACCAGTGCCAATGCCTTATATCTTACCATCCACTCTATACCGTTTTCTTCTAAGGCTCCATGAACAAACTCCACTGTTTTCCTGTCTACAGTCTCTGCTTTTGCTATTCACTGAACCAAATACCAACAAGCACAAGCACTTGGAGAACAGCTGTAGGTACAGATTAGACTTTTTGTCCATGTTTGACAATGGACATCTTTCACTTACAGCATCAGACCCTGTGAGTGTTGCACTGTCCCACCAGCTCTCCGTGACTGTCCAATTTCTTGTGAAAGGATTTTCCCTTGATGGCCTTTTCCCAGTGGGGTCACACTATCTATATGGGCTCACTAAAGCAGAGCCTTATCTTCTAGCCACATCAAGCTTGATGTATTATTATCCTAAACTAATTTTCTCATTTAATTTCAGGAATATTATCAGTTGTATGATTTGTTTTCATTGACAGTAGCTACTGCTTGCTGTAAATTACACTGTACTGTTATATTGAAATTTTTTGATAATAAAAAGATTGTTACCACTCTGATCTTCTGCTGGACTGGTTCAGTAGTTAAGCTCTTTGGGTAAGCTGGGGAGAGTTTACAAGAAGACATATCATACTTAATATTTAAAGTATACTTTAAGATGAATGACTAATTGTGTGGGAATAATGTCATCTGTATGTTTGCATTATAGTTCTGTGATCAAAGACAGACTTCTAAGATATAATCTAAGCTCACTTAAATCCTAATGAGAAATTACTTGGGAATGTTGGTATTTCAACAATCCACAAGAGTAACTGAGCTCAATTATCCCAATGTCATAAGGGATTTGTTTGGATAATTGGGACTTCTGACCATTGAGGCAATGTTCATTGTAACTAATATACATGCAGGGATAAATCTCTATTTTGAGGAAGAAGGAATTGTAGACAGCTATATCTTTGGATAATCAAGTTGCACTGTAAAGCCAGTTTGGATTCACATGGATCCTTGTGGTTAATAAACAAGTAACAAGGCAGGCCTGGAACTCTTCAGAGGGATTCGTCAATTGGTTCATAAACACGATCAAGTTAGTACAGAGATAAATGACTCCACCTGTTACCCAGCCCTGCAAAATTTATCAACTCAAGATTAAAATCTCTTTGCCTATCCTTATGATGAAGTTCATAATTATGAAAAAATGTATCATATATAACTCGCAAGTCAAAACAAATACTATTCCTTAGGTTAGTGGACCAGCACAATTACACAAGTCTGTCTAATATTTTCTCCCTAAATTAATTAACAGGGTGCGAAATTGTACTAAATTCTTTGTAAGGGTGAAGTCTTTCTGCACTTGCTAGAGACATTGTTATCTTTCTGGGTCTCTCTGAGCCAGAGTAGGTATTGGGGCCAGCTGGACAAGATTCACTGCATGCTCCTATGGTTTCAGAATCATTGCAAGATAATAGAAAGCATGAAGATGGGAGCAGAGATATGGGCAAAGAACTCACTGTTTCTATCTGAAGCCTGTGAAAATAGGTCAAGTAGGTTTGTTTGTCTGTTAATGAACTCTGTAAGAGTTTTCCCATTTCTTCTTTGGGAGAAGGTTCTTTTAGCACCTAATGTCATCTGACTGGCTGAGAGAATAAAACAAGAACTGAAATCTTTAAAAAGATGTGTCATTGTGCATAATAATGCAATTTTCAAGAGCACCTTAGGTTCACAGCTTTCACTGAATGTTAGTGAAGGTTGTGTTCACAATTCATCTCAACATTTCTGAAAGCTCCACTTTAAATTACAGAGATTTAAACATCTTTTACTACTGTTAACAAACCATCACAGAGAGCAAAACAAATCACAGAAAAATGAAAAACAGCTTTCTGCTACTCTATAAACCCACTGCATTTGCATGTCTTGTGTACCGCATGAACAACTTCTAACTCTCTCTCCAAGGTAGTAAGAAGAGGAGTAAGAAAAACTGAAGGAACAAAACAGGTTGCATACAAGCAGAGACTGAATAGACAAGGTTTCTTTAATTTGGACAAGAGCAGATAAAGAAAGGATACGATAAGAGATCTAAACATCCATGAATGCTGTGAAGAACATAAAGAGGAAATGATGATTCACAATTTTCATAATGGCAGCAGGTTCAAAACTAAAGAAGGAAGATTTTTTTTTTTGCACAATGGAAAAGCACTAACCTGTTGCTACAGGATGTGGTGGAGCGTGGAAGTGCACTGGGTTCAAAATGGCTAGAAAAATTCCCAATTAGATAAAACAGAGAGCAGTAGCTATTAAAAGTGATGATTCATGTGCAAATACAGTTAACCTTTATCTACTGATTGCCAGAAACTGAGATCGGGTGACATGGTAGCATTATGCTATACTTAGTTTCTGAAACACTTTCCTGAATATCCACTCATGAATGCTTCTGGAGGCAGCTGGACACTTTTCTGACCACCTGGCTGAGCTTATACTGGTTAATTAGACAGGCCAGGATACAGGAAAGAAGACTTACGGTTAATTTTTCAGTTCAGTTCCTGGCATGGGTCTGACCTGTGCCAATTGTGCCAACTGTGAGAAAATTTTCTCACCAAGAAAATCCACAGGAATAGTTTGGGTTGTACAGAGTCACAATTATTCATAGTGGGCAGTTTCAACGTGGCCCTCTGCTTTGGAGGTAAGACTCTGCTTTCATGAAAAACAAGCAAGGAAGTGCTAGCTGGCCTCAGGGCCCAGAAATGGTCCCTATCTGGCTCAATTTGCTAAAGTGTAGCCACTATGGCTGTTCTTACATCCTTACATGACCATTCACAACAGGAGATCCAGTAAAACAGCATAAAGGAAGCCTCTGAAAGCTTCTTTCAGAAACAGGAATTTCAATGGGAAGTAGGTGCGACCAAAATGTGAGTCCAGGGATTTTAATCTATAGACAGGTGATCTCAAAATTCCTAAGATATGAACAGTTTTCAGAAGATAAAAATCAATGAAATGCAAGTGCTTCTTCTTTTTCTTCATGAAGAAGGCAGCAAAAGCCTATTTAGAACTTGCACTGTATTTTTCATGAAGAGTAGGAAATTAAGATGAGTCCTCAACCCATTTTCTAAGTCCTTACTTGAATCGGTTTGAAATCACAATTAAAACCAGATTCATGTGGCTCCCTGATGTACAGCTCAGAAGTTAACAGGGACAATACATGGTGCCATGTATTGGCATCTATGCCACCCTTGGAATTAACTTGAAATCTAATTTGCATTACATACCACTGTTCTGTTACAAATATGGGCAGACATGTTACACAGAACTTGTTCCCTCTTGATTGATCTTGTTTCTATACTATTTTGGAAGCTAAGTACTTTAACCTTTATCCCATTGCTGCTTGGTGTGATGTAATATTAGAGCTCCTAAGTGCATTTCTTGTCAGAAGCATCTTAAATCATGCACAACTTAATCGAGTTATTAAAAAATAGTTTCCTCTGTTGCTTAGTCTATTTTCCATGCTCAATGGCTGAGGTCCTCTATTAAGGAACAATTAGCTTCTTGCCTTAGTTTGCCCCAAGGAACCACAACCCACCTTCTCTGGGTGTGCTTCTTGGGGGTCTGGTGAGCCAGGCCCAATTGAAGCAATAGGCAAGGGGCATCATTTGAATTGCTAGGGCCATTTCTGGGTCTCTCTCCAATGCAACATTACTTACCAATTCACAAAGATGAAATTTGGCAGGGAAGAGAGGAATCACTGGGAATTCACAGTGACACAGTCAAAAAGAAATCCTATTTGTCTCCATAGTCTGTGTGAAGCAAACAGTCTCCTGTCAAAGGGCTCTGCCATTTGACCCATTTTTTGTCCTTTGATTTTCAAATTGCTTTTCTTATAACATGACTATGCCATAGATGACATGCTTCAATGTCTCATTTATTCTTTATGAAGGGCCACAAAGAGGTATATTCAAATTGCATACAATGGCACTTTGGGTTGGAATTGGTACCTTCAGTGCCATCCAAGTTCACAAGACTGATGAGGCAGACTGCCTTGCATATCTGCCAGAGCCGGGATCCTTGCCCAGTCAACTCTGAGAGATAGACACAACTTCTGAGTTATGTATTTAGCCTAGGTGGTCTGGTCACAACCTGTACTTCTGTCTGGGACCTGAATAGGGCATGATAGCTTCTTTTCATTTTATGATTAATGGTGGATCTTAACTCTCTGGCTTGCATTCAAAATAACGCTCTATATGTCAGATTTGCCCCTTTTCTGTTCTAGTCCATTAGGTCATAGTGGAGGATATGCATCACCCTGGAGATGGCATCATTAGTTTCCACTCTGGGGTCTGTAAGAGGCTCATCAGCAGAAGGCACCAGATACTATTAAGCCTTCAGTTGTCATGGCTACCTTCCTTCCGCCTCACTCGTAGAATTGTCTTGGGAGCTTTAATGGAGAAGACACTGGAAATCTTGCATCACTGCAACTTCTTTTTAACAGATTGTGAGATCCCTGGGATTCTGCACCTTCCCTAGGAGGGAATTTCATCCTCAGGTTCCCATCGGTCACTCTACAATGGGAAGAAAAGGATGAAGCTTGGGTGAAAGAACAGCTCTGGAAAGGGGAAGGAAAAGGCAGAAGACAATGGATGAGAATAGAAATACATAAAAAATATGAAGCATAGAGATGTAATGATAAGGAGTAGGAAATAACACAGGACAGAAAATGGGGAACGTTGAAAGAAAAGCAAAACAGAACAGAAAAGAGGAGAGACATGGAGTATAGCTACTTTTCCCTTTTTGTTCCAGCAGCCATAGTAAGGGCAGTCCGTAGCACATAACCTAGGAAGAAATAGGATTTCAGAGCTGTACAGTACATAAGGTCTCTTTTCTAAAGCTGCAGAAATTAGCTCAAGTCTGGCCTTTCATCCATTGGCAATAACTTCACAAAGGCAAGGTGAGACCACTGAGCTTTTCCTTGTTTTCCATAAGTCCACGAAGGAAGACAGGAAAGGACCTGGTTCCCTGACTAGCTTCAGATGATCCAAGCCCATGAGCTCATTACCAGGGTTAGGCAGAGAGGGCAGGACAGTATTGCTTCTAAGTGTGCCATCCTCAAAGATGGTATGTGTAACTGGTCTGCTGCCTGTCACTGAGGAGCTGGCAACCTGGTGTTACCATACACAAACTATAATAGAAAAGAATGAATATGGACATTTAATGCAAAGGTGCTGGTGTGCTATAAATATACCACTAATCCTATATAATACATACCTATACCTTTATCACGTCTGTACAAAATGCTTGTGAGGCATTTTAAGGATTTAGGAGTAGCAAAACCCCATATATATACATATATATTATTATTATTCAGTAATAAGCTTTTACAGGTTATGTGGGATATATATGTGTTATCCAGTAGTAATGTGCTTGAGATCCATCTCCTTGTACCATATAGCTTGGTATTCTTCTTCTGGGGGGTCATCTAAGTCTGCAGAAAACCTTTGTGGTTCTCATTTTCAGGCATTGGTGCAGAAGTTATTGCTGCCTTTACTGCAGGTGCTGGCCCAGGCATGGCCTTCTGCTTCCTTGAAATAGGCTTTGAGCTCTCATGGGTCTCTCTCCAGCAAAAGCACTTAAAATACAAGAATCTTTAAGCGATGGAACTTTAACCACTGAGGTCACTGGGACAATCTGTGTGTCTATGCATGCATTGCTTGACAGGGGTCATAGGCAGCAAGCAAGCCCAGTCAGTATAGATTATCTCTCCATCTTTCTCATTCACTAACTCCTAACCTGATTGCCTACTGACTTTCCAAATGATGTAATTACCTTGGCTTAGGTATAAGGAAGGCTTAGAAATGTTTTTCTCCTGTAAAACAAATATTGTCATTTTACACTCTGATGTAGCAATGGCAGGATGCTGATTCACTGATTTATTTTTTTTTCTTTCCCTGAAGGAATGATCCTCTGTCATGCATTTAGTTTACCTGCATGGCATCCCTGAACAGAAAGTGCCTCTGAGTGTGCAGGATAAACAAAGAGCATGCAGACCTATTTTTAGTCTTAATTTGATTGCCTGCTTCCTAGGCTTGTTCTGTGATTGAACGATTTTTTATTCATTATTTATTAGAATATTAATTAACAGCCATATATTTTCTTGAGATTTGCTTCCCCTTCAGATGAAAACACTGTCTGCTCCCTTTTTCCCTTAATGTATAAACCATTTGCTACATGTTTACAAAATGATATCATGTGTAAATCTAGTCCTGATAAGAAGCCTTGACAAGGAAATAACTTAGCATTCAGTGTTCATAAGAAGGGAGGGTGGGAGAGAAAGAGAGAAAAGGAAAAAGAGAGAAAGGATAAGATCTCAAATGAAATCAGCACAATGTGCTCCTTTAGGATTGGTTCTAGAGCAGATAAGGTTTCTATTCCTCCATAAACAGGTCAAGAGTCTCGGCATCAAAACTGTATTTACCAAAGTTTTCTGTCATTTCGTGAATTGATCGCACATATAGGAAACAAACCTCTGTAAATATGAAACCAGATTAGCATTTTCAAGTTTTTCAAATGCAGCATTCTCTTTAAAATGGTTGGGCATTTTTCTTAGACATTTAAATCCTATGCAAATAGTTACAGCAAATATATGAATCAGAAAAATGCACTTTCAACTGCAGTGACCACTCCTTTCTGTATCTCCTTTTATTTGAAAATAGGCAAACATAGTACTGAGTTATTTCTATTTGCTTTTTCTGTTGAATATTTTTAATGGTTTGTACTGACGGAGGGAAAAACTGATGTTTAGTTAAAGTTGATACAACCCACAAGTGGACATGTCAAAACAAGCTATAGAAAGTTACTTTTGATGTGTTTTATTGAGATATCTATGGTACTTTCCAATTACTTTATGCCAAAAAAGGTAGCTGTACTCAAAAATTATTTCTTTTGAAAACCACAAATAAAACTTGTCAGCCTTTTAAATATGCTTCAGTATATTTAAAGGGAACCTTCTTAAAGTAGAAATCATCCACTGCTAGAAAAAAAATATAAATAAAAGGCAAGTAATACAACAAAATCAGTTTAAAAATCTTTACATGAAGTACGCAATTTCATTAAGGTGGTATCAGGTCACTGCTATTTTGTGTTTGTGTATACAAGTGTCTTCAGTAGCTGCATTTGCAGGAGTTAAAAAGTAACAGTGTGCAGACAGCCAAGTTATTAGCTCTGTGATTGCTAATGCTCTGAGCCAAAAGTACATCATATTTGATGATACTTGAGTGTCCTTTCTGTGTTAGGATTCTTCCTCCTAGGACAGATCCAACCTGAAATTTTCCAGGATTTTCTTTTTGCTTCCTTTTAAATCAGACCTTAAAGCTGCTACCTAGAGGGGAAAAAAAAAAAAAAAAAAAAAAAAAGAGAGGGAGAGAGAGAAAAAAAAAAAAAGAAAACCCATTCTTTTTCCGTACACAGAGATATGGTTTTCCCCACCTTAAACATACATGATTTGAGTTCAAAGGCTCAGCTTCCTGAGTGATAGTAAAGGTCTGTTGTTTAGCCAAAGGATCAAGAGGATACTGGGCTCTGAGATGTCAGAAAGCGTGTCTAGACAGGGGTGGGAGGTTTCTCGGTGGAGGTGGGAGGAATGATAACCTTGATACTTAAATGTCCTGTCGTATCCTTGGTGCGATAACCACAGGGGGAGAAAAATGAGATGGAAAAGCCTAATAAAACGGCTTGTGAATTTTACAACTAGAAAGCATGTGAGCCTGGATGCCCATGCATTCCCCCTGCTGCAGCCATGCAAAGCTGCAGGCATTGCTTTCTGGAGCCTTGCCCTTTGTGGGAGCACGGCCGAGTGCACCTGGAGCTTTGGCAAAGCCTTCCTCCGCCTGGCATGCTGATGGGCAGAGTGAACACGCATGGCCCCACTGGGCACAGCTGGGGAAGCCCATGGCAGGTGCCACCAGGGCAGAATAAGAAGCCAGAGGTGAATCGCAAGAGAGAGCCAGACATTAGCAGCCCTCCAGGAACATCAGCCACAACACTGGGGGAATACACGCAGATTGTATGGCTGGGAGCTTTCAGGGAAAGCTCTTCAATCCCTTAGTTTGCAGATTTCTCCAAATCAGAAGACCAACTCATTCTGAAAATCATGGCTCTCAAAAAGTCCTGGCCTGGGTGAATGGGAGACACCTGGCCCAGTCACCTACAAAAAACTCATGATTAGGGCTGGACAAAAAATTTCTGAGCACTCATAGAGGAAGCATGCAAGTATCAGTCTAAAAAAAGCTTCCCAAGTTTATTCAGGATTTGGAGTCCTGGAGCGAAGCCCTAACTCTTCCTCATCGGCATTACATTCTTTGGGTAGCTTTGCTGGATCATACCTGCCCTCGTTACCCATATCAGAGACTGGCCCGTGTTCCCGAGGCTAAATGGGCAGATGCTTGTACCCACGCCAAGCACCAGGAGCAGACCCTGACTTGAATAATCTACCTGTGCTACAGTTTTCCTGGCAAAGAAACTATCAGCTGGTGTAGAGCTGAGGTGCACACACCCATGGTCATGAGCACAGTGAAGGTTGATAAAAGTTCCCCAAATGAAGGCCAAAGGACATGGTGCCAAACAAACCTGTAATAGATGGTTTGTTTCCCAAAGAGCTTCCTGCCAAAAGAGATATGACAGAAGGAGAAGGGAAGTGCTGGTTTGAAGGTAGAAATTAGCTTCTTTAAGCTTTGTATAATTTTGCTGTTTATTCCCAGCTATATTTTGTATTTATCAGACTCTTGTTCTCCATCAGATTGGTGCCTCCTAGCAAGCCCTCTGTGTCCTCTTCCCATCCACAAAATTACCCCTCTGCGTGCCCTCTGGAAATATGCAGACTTTTAAGGTTCTGTATCTATATATATGTGCAAGTGTCCTTGAGTGATGAGCCCTGCTTTAGAAAGAGCTGGAAATAGAGAAGATATAAAATCCATCATAGTAGGGCACAGTGGAGAAAAAAGAGAAGTGGAAAATTTGCAGATTGCATTAATTTGAACAAAACTTTTACATGTTTTGATAAAACTATTGCCATAGATAATGCATCCTCTGGTAACTTATACAGTGCACTAAGATGTTGTCATTTTTACATTTTCATTGCTGTTTTTATTAGCTTCTTTGCGTATTATCTTTTGATAGATATTGGTAGCTTTCCCCACTCTTGTACAACTGAGCCTCTTGATATGTAAATCTGCTGGTTCAGAAGTTATAGTTAGAGATATTATGATAGGATTGTGAGTACTCTTTTCCCTGTAGTACAATCTTTCATTAAAATATTTTTTTTCATTAAATTATAAAAAGCATGTTGCTGACTGTTATCATTTATTACTTTTATTATCTGCATCTTAAGTCTTTTTTGACTCTGTTATTACAATGTGTTCACAAAGAAGGTTATGATGGGTTGTACTGTAAAAAATGGCATTAGAAGGACTCAGACATCTCAGGAAGAATGAATTTATACCTTGATAAACGAATCGGTATATGGCATTAAATCTGAAGGAGAGTGAAACACAACCTCAAAAATATTCTAATGCCTGAGACATTCTATCAATATCTGAGCAAAAAGGATTTGCAAAACATTAATGGGTATAGTATTTCCTGCAATGAATTATGCCTGTTGACTTCTGTCAGTAAGAGGGACTTTGTCTAGGCTTACATGTTAGCAGGATTGGGCCTAGCCTGGCTGCTCACAGTAGAAAAGCATGCTTGCTGCAAGCCACTAGCTGTCAGAAATGAACAACCTGCCAGCATATGGGTGAGGTTTGGCTCTTCCATGGAACAAGGAATTCGGAGGACATTACTATTTTTTGACAGTGGAAGGAACCAGATCAGGTTTTAACTTGACTGCAAATTAAGAGCTCACTGGGCATAAGAAGAATACTCCTGCAAAGAGCAAATAGGCTGAGCAAGAAGAAGTGTGTGCCTGATCTTGCAGGGAGCCTATTAATGGAGTCATTAAAAAATCTCATGTTCTACTATTGGTGAAAATGTTGCCCATGACTCACGGGCTGTATCAGTATCAGTACAGCATGTGGTTCTCTGCCCACGGCCAGCTTAGCTTGTGTGCTTGACTTGTGTGCGAGTGTTGAGTTCCATTTAAAATTCTTGCTGTCTGCAATGCTGGCTGTCTGCAGCTACCCCTGGGCCAGCCCGTGTGGCTTCAGCAGAGCCAGGAGACAATTTGCACCCATCCCTGATACTGTGCAGTCAGCAAGGTAGGTAGACCCAGCTGCTAAAGCCAGCTGTTGAAAACCACCTCTGATGCCTCCAGATGCCTGCAATATTGACTCCTGTTCTGGGAGTCATGCCACACGGCTTGGCTTAGCCAGCATTTCCTCCTCGCCTGTTTTCTCCAGCCCAGAGCTGGAAATCCCCACGCGGTTCCCTCTCCCCCAGCCAGTGCCCCCAGGGGCAGCATGTGCCCATCTACCCCAGATGATACCAGCCCCCCGGCGCCTGCTCCCAGCCTGGTCCCCGCTTTCCATGCAGCTGAGACTGCCAAACCACGTGCGTTTGTTGTGTGCGCAGAGGGCTGATCCGTCCTTCCAAAGGCAGCGTTGGTGAACCGGACCGGCCAGGAGCTGCGGCGACATGGATTTCATCAGACACAAAGTCCTTACATATGCTTATTCTTTATTGTCCTCTCCCATCTGCTTTGTTCACTGACTGGTCTTCTGGATGGCGAGAAGGTCAGAGGCCCTCCCTGAATGTCACGTCTTTATGCATACCCATCTGTTATTGTTAGAGTCTTGCAACCCACTTTCGATAAACCTTGCTTTTCATGCTTCAGTATGGCCAACATAAAATGTTGAGTGAGAATCTCTGAAGTTACCATTACATGATAAGATATAATTATAAGAAGCGTACATTCAGGTCGTTTTATTTGCTGAATAGTTTCAAAGTGTTTGAGATGCATTCTGAGCATGTTTCCCATCTTAACTCTTAAGCCTTAAGGGCTAGAGACTTTTATCAATAGAGAAAACTGATATTTTGGAACAAACTCCTGATTCCAACAGGGGAAGTTTTAAGAAACTCGCCAGCAACTGTGACACATATAACAAAATAGAAAATATTGGTGATTCTGATATGTGCTAGCAAAACTTCAAAGCAAATCCAATTAGAAAAAGCATTCATTTTTGATGAATCTTTTAAAGCCTAAGAAGAGAAGTGATAAAATAGAATATTTTTATCCAGAAAATATTTAAAAATATTTATTATTTTTCTAAAGCAATACTTTCTTTTGATTATCAGATTTTTAAGCCCTAAAAGGAAGACAAACTAAAGCAAACATGAAATATAGGAAAGTTGAGTTAAACTTTTAAAATGCAGACAAAAAATTGTTTGATGGAAAGTTCCTTTGATGAAAAATGTTTAGGGAAGCTTTGTTCTACTTGGTAGCCAAGTAAAGCAGCCATGTATTTGTTATTCCTGTTACGCTTCACAAGTTAGACTGGGCCCTGTTGTTGTCCGTATACAGTATAAGCACACCTGTATATGCAAAATGCTATATAGGGCAGCAAAGTATTTGTGAAATGTTGCTGGTGATTGGGCATGAAATATGCAGAATGTGGATTGTTATAATAATCTCCACATACTCGTGCCTGTACTCCTTTTATTAAACTTTCTTTCAAGTTTCGCTATTAATTTCCAAAGACACAGAGATAAGAACTGAGAAAATATGAGCTATCTGCCTACATTTATCTATGAAGCCACGTCTTATTTATTTTTAGTTCTGGAGTTCAGGACCAGATGTGAAAGAAACATTGACACCAAACGTATTATTTGTATGAGTTTTAAACCTTTCAAGCTTATTTCCACCAAGTAGTCTTCCTCTGAGTCCCTTGCCTGACACAAAGCAGAGTAACATGGAAGAAGACAAAAAGCCTGTACATCTTCACCTTTGCTGAAGATTATTGCACCTATGTGCAACAAAAGCCTGTAGCATAGGCAAGAACCTCCATGCTCCCAAACTGATTGCCTAATGGAGTTGGAGGTTATGGTAGGCCATGGACACGCTCTGTTGCAAGACTCACTTTCCCCCAAAGCCTCACTGCTGCTGTTGGAAAAGGAGGAGATTCTAAAATCATCTGCTTAAGAAAATATGGGTAAAAATTGTCAGCTTTTACTTACATTTACATAGAAAGAAAAGAAGCAGAAAATTGAATAAAAGGGATTAAACTGGTGATGGGAAAGGGTAGAGAAGTGTAAAACTTTATCCCCCCCATCATTTGATGTACAATGGAGTGAGGAATGGGAGAGGACCAGGGACATACATGGTCCTCTGCAACATATTCTCCAATGGGGTGGTTGCAAAGATGGGAAAAATAGATATAGGGTCACTCAACAGGCTGCTGGCCACCTCTAGTGGTCGCTGGGAGTTGCAAGTAGTTCACGCTTCCTAGAAGTAGGTTCTTGGCATGTCCAAAGGCCGAGGCCTAAGGTACCGATTGTTTTGCTCTGTAAAATCTGGGAAAGATCCAACCTGCCCTGCTCAGGGAACCTTTAGCAGTGCTTCTTCCAAGCTGCAGCAGCCACATGCTTCGGTGTCTGCCCTAACAAGAAGAGAAACCAACATTTAAGTTACAGCACTCATGAGTTTTTATTCATTTAATTCATAAGAATGAATTCTTCAGCAAGCAGAACTGTGCCATTAACACCCTTCCCATTGCTCATAGTGGGAACACAGCAAACAGCCTACAGGATGGAAACACAGAGATGGATGGACATTTGGAGACATGTACAATAAAGCAGACCATAATTTAGGAGATTGTACTACAGTACACGAACAAGATTGACTGCATTTTAATGCAGAGAGAGAGAGAAAGAGAGAGAAGAGGAAAAAAAAAAAAAAAGAGTCCATTCCCAGTCTATGGGAAAGTAGAATGGTCTGAAAAGAATTGTCAACTTTGGTGAGAAAGAGCTGCACACAAGAAAAATGTAACTTTAAAATACACAACCACATGATGTCGGGTATGCTTAATGGATGGAAGGACTATATTAATCTGTTTGAATTGCTAATTGGGGATTTAGTTGGCTAGATTGGGGGTTAGAAGATTAAGGCTTTTATTCTGTGTTTTTGTTCTTTTCCAAAGGTAGGAATCCTCTATAGATCCCCGCTCTTGGGAATCTAATGCCCTCAAATGCACAACTCAGCAGCCAACAAGCAAGCTCATAAAGCATTCCTTGCAGATACTTAATGGGTACATTCTGTATCTCTGTCTGTATCTTTCTGTCTGCCTATGTTTTTTTTTTTCTCCCCCTTAGCACACTTGGAGGAAGGTAAGCAAACAAACAAAAACAAAACAAAACAACAACAACAACAAAATAAAACTGCCTCTTCCCTTCATATTTGTAGTTGCTTTCCCAGAAGTCATTTCCACATACGGAAATCACCCTCTCCATTCCTCCTGTTTCAAGACTTAAGATCCCTGTTTTATCTCGAGTCTCTTTAGCTGAGTGGGGCAAATGGAAAGAGGCCCTCAGGACTCTGCACACTTTGAATTGCAGCTGTGCAAATTGCAGCCCCAAAGAGTGCGGGATTTGCCATGGCAGCTTGTGGGCTCCCCAATTGTTCTGCTCCCCCCTGCCCTGTCCCTATGGCAGCCAGAAAAATGTAGACTTGGAGGGAAGAAAATGGAGAAACACCTTTGGAGATGGAGAGCAGCCACTGCCCTATATCAATACACGCAAGGCTCCTTGGAGGATGAGGCAGCTTCATGCAAGGCAGCTCTGGTCTGTTGGCAACACTTCCCGTGTTGCCTGATTAGCCTCATCATTTGCTATGTTCTGGAGAACATTGGAGGAAATACAGTTTACATAATCCTCAAAAAGCCATTAGTTCTCACCACAGTTGTTGCAATACAGTAACTGAAGTAATAATAAGGATGGAGAGCAAAGGAGAGCCTTTATTTTTAAGATAGCAAAAGGCAGTTGTTTATTGTGAGGTGGTTTATTTTTTTTTTGTGTAAAGGGAAGCTGGTGACACTGTGTTATTTGCACAGCTTCCAGTGAAAAGCTATGACATTTCAAAACCATTGACTCATTCTTTAAAAAGGCAAATACAGTAAAGATGTATTATGTAGTAAAATGATTACAAATGTCATGAGTTCTAAAGCATATACAAAAACACTCTTCTGAAATCTTGTTGCAATTATTATCCGTATTTCCCCAAAAGTCAAGTAAACATATCTTCAGAGTAATTTTTGTAGCTGGAATGCCAGAACAGGCATTTTTATCATTCAAGGAAAACCTCTTTAAGTTCTATGTTTGCTGAAAAGGAGGTAACTGTTCTCAGCCAGAAGGCAAAAACCAAATTCCTGAGTGAGTTGCTTATTTACTCTCGCAGGGAGCTCTCTGCTGGGGACAAATAACTGCCAAACTCATTTGTATCTTGCAACTTGTGTACTTCAATTCACCAGTGGTTTGCAACTGCTTCCAAACTGGGACCATTCCTGTATTGGAAGAGTAGTCCTGACTCCCAAATTACCTGTTTATACCTATTTTGCATGTGTAAGAATGGTTATTTGTTGTGCCAGCATAGTGATGGACTGGATTTAAGATGTTAGCAGAGCTGGGTTTCACATTTTTCCTATGGGGCCCAAAATCTTTATTCTCTGTTGTGTGGGTATATTCCTACCCCTGATCAGAGCCTTAATGAAGCCAGAAAAGGGCAAGAAATGCTCAGGGATGCACCAGCTTTGATAGTAGATCAGGGACCCAGCAGGTCATGGCAACCTGCCCACTTTTAATGGAATGAATCTCATAGGAAATTTTGCATAAAATTCATTGTCAAAACAGTGCCAAGTCAGATCCTTCAGTTATAACAAGAGAAGAACCAAAATATGGCTCTGCAGGGAGCTAAAAGCATGACAGCAGATGCTGCTGCTGTGTGGCTAGAAGTACCACAAGACGCTGTGAAGAGCTGAAAGGGGTGTTTTGAGAAATTATTGTTTAAAATGTTGTGCTTAATAAAGCAGTGCAGGGAACTTGAGAAATCTGGGGCCATGAGGAGCAATACATAGATGGAGATGATAAACAGTTCCAGAGGTCGAAACAGCAAGAGGAATATGTCCGAGTGAGAAAAGGTTTCAAATACATTTGCTGTTCAGACTTTTCAAATTTAGAGGCTCTAATAAGTTACAATGCAGATGACTTCTGTTTGCGGTATGCTTTATCTCCGTAACATCTCCCCCTTGTTGAGATGGAGTTTGTACTTCTTGAAGACTGAAAGAGGAATTGCAACATTTCTATGCATTTCTGTGCTGGGGAAAAATCAAATTGCTACTCCTGGAAGACACTTGCCTTCACTGATCCAAATTTTAAAGCGTCTTATAGAATTCACTCATCACCCTACATCTGTCCCCTTGTCAGTTAGGCTTGATCAGTATTTCTCTGTTCCTTTGTAGAGATTTAAAAGCTTCCCATTCTTCCTTTGAAATGTGGGAATAAATCGCATATTGGGTTTTGCAAAGTGAGTGAACGGCCCCTTTCAACTAGTCAGCAAAAAGTTTCAATAGAGGAATTAAGGCCGATGGAGGAGGAAATGTGATTCTGGGCTTAAAAGTTGTTTTTGGTGTAGACTTCTAGAAACCTAGTGCATACATTCATTGTGTAAGTAATAATGGAAAAGAAATGTCTTAAACAAATACCTTTTGTAGGATAAGTTTAATGCCACAATCATATTACTTGGGTTGACTGCAGAAATAGGAATGCAAATGATAAACCTTCCCCGACAACACTAATCTAGGAGGAGCTCTCTGGGAAGAATAGCATCTGAAATATTGTATACAATGAAATATTGTGTCCTTCCCTACCCCCATGGTTGAGGTCTTCTTCCCCTCTTCAGGCAAGTGGCACTAGTCGGATTACAGTGCAATCACGAAAACTAAAGATGGAAAAAGCTATTGGGCCATCTAATCTCTTCCCCTGCCAGTAGAGGATTACTCCTGAAGCATGTTCTTCAATGCCTCATCCAATTCTGGGTGACCTGAGCAATAGGCTTCCATCATTTTTTAGGGAGATTAACTTTTAGATAAGACCTTAAAGACCTATGTCCTGGCTACCCTGCACGAAGCTGTAGAGCTTGATTCCTCAAAGTTAGGCTTAAATACAGCTGTGTACATGCATTTGTCTGTACTTATTTTAAAAATCAAATTTAGGGCCATCACAGTGATTTTGATTAAAGTTGTTAACAATTCTTTGGCTAAAACTCCCTTCATTCCCACATCTGTATTACATGTAAGGAAACTATGTGGCCATTTGCTTTCAATCTGCATGTAAGTGCATACCAGAGCTTCTTCTGCAAGTTTTTAATTTGTAAAGAACTTTAGGATCTTGAAAAATCTAATCATCCATGAAATACGTAGCTTGTCTAAATATCATTGCCTAGTTCATCTGGTGTCATTTGTTCTTTTAAAGAGCCTTAGAAACATTCAGGCTTATTTATTAATTCATTTGTTCTGTTTTTTATTATTCTGTCTATGTGTTCAGATTTTTTTTTTTTTTATGTTAAGAGTTGTTCTGTTATTTCATCAGGGAATCATATGTACTTACCAAATTATAATTGTGAGGTTATGGCTATTTTTAAATATGAAGCTTAGTAAGATGTTTTGTTTTCCTGTTCCTTTGAAGCTGTTTCTCCATATTATTACTAATATACGTATTATTACTAGTGTACATATGATCTTGAATGCACAGGGATCCATATAAGGCCAAAAATGTTCTAACTTCCCAACTTTCTTTTAAAGTATATGCTCACAGAACACCAAGTCTGCAACCACTAGAAATGTGCTTAACATTGAGCAAAAAGAGAATAACAATATCTGTAATTCTATATACTACGAAATAATCACTTCTTTGCTCCTGATGACAAGGGGTCAGGTCTTACTCCTTTCCTCAAGCAGTGGAGAAGATAGATTTTTACACAATAATAAATAAATAATAATAATAATAATAATAATTTGTTTTAATCATAAATTCATGAACCGTCCTGTAGTCAAGCTTGCAGATGTATAAGATCAGGATGCAAATTAATACTGTATTGTTGAAGATTTGATGAAAATGCATTAGGTATTCAGATTTAATAGGAATCTTTTTCATGATGTTAACATCTTTGCATCTGCATCTGTTGATATTTATTAGCAAAGAGGATTGACTATTTTTGTTGCTATAACAGAAATGATATTTAAAGGAGTCTTCAAAGGGAGAAATTAAATAAAAATGTGATTTAGGTTGTGCAGGTAGTTTCAGACGCACGTCCTGCCGGAGAAGAAGGTCGTATGGGATTGTCTCAGAAAGATGTCAACAAGCTGTAATGGGCTTGCATGTTGAGCAGAGAGAGTTATGTAAGATGGAGCAAAAAAGATGAAAATAGCAAGGTCAGTAGCAAATGGATTGGATGGATATATATATATATTTTTTTTTTTCTGAAAGGAAAGAAGAAACTGTGCATTAGATGAAAGAGATCGTGTGTGTTCTATTATCCACAGTTAAGGTGAATGCAGTTTGCCCATGCTGACTCTGACTAATTATTTCATTTATTTGCCATTGTAGCATATTCATGAGCTTTATCTGATAATTCAATCATTTACAAATTTTCACCTAGATCATCAATATTTTTTTTCATTAAACTGTTGACAAGAACTCTTCCCAATTTTCCATTGCCAGACATCCATTTGTCTTGTATGGTCTCAATTGTTAAAAAGAAGTCGGGGGCACATCTGTGCAATGCCACAGAAATTTCAGACAGTTGAAATCTCCTCTGTAACACTGAACGTAACAATTTCCAAGTGCTGAAAATCAAGAATAACAGGAAATCGGGTGCCACTGATAGGCAGCACTGACTGATTTCATTACAAGCTGCTAAGGAAGTCTAAACACTTGTGTGTAGAAGCTAGACATATAGTAGTAAATAAACAGGAGATTTCTTTGGCCCAGAGGCCAGCTGGCATGGCCAGGCATGGCTCAAGCCCATGCGGCTTAGTTTTCTCCAGCTTCAGAAGAGCTGCTGCATCCCTGCTGCTCGTTGGCAGCAGGCCCCGCTCTGCACCGACCCCTGAGCTGTGCCCAGACCTTGTCAAGGAAAACAAGCTACTTGGCACTGGTCACAGCTGTGGCACGCGCCGAGCCAGCAGCTTCCTAGTGTGGGTGATTGCTGGCTGGAGCACGAGTGTCTTTCCTGGTCCAGACTCACTTTTCAGAGCAGGCTGCAGTCCTGCGTGCCCAGCCTCATGCTAAGCCGCACATACGGAATCGTATTGATTGCAAAACTATAAAAGAATAAATAATTTGCTCTCTTCTCTGAAGCTGTGGCAACTTTAGAGGTATTCCTGACATAAGGTAATAGACAGTAGGAGAAAAGACTGGGATACCGGAGAGAGCAAGCAATGTATATAAATGATGCAAGAGATGCTTTGCTTAGGATATATAAATAGAAGGCAAAATGCAATGAAAAACACATTAAAGCAAAAAGACTGGACCTAGTTTTTCTATTCCTAAATTGTCTCTTCCAGGAGCAAATGTTCCCAGGAATATTAATACTTTTTCTCAAATCTACTTGAAAATACTTAGCAGGTCTGATTAAGTCAGGGATAAATTTAGTTATCCCCATAGTCAGTTCGATCTCCCTTGTAATTTTTGATTGGTTAATTGTAATTGCCATTTGTATTTTATTGTATCTCTAATTGGTGCAAAGTTTCTTTTAATTTAGTGGTATCTAACTTACCTTGCAGTGTGTTTTGGTTCTAAGCAATTTCAGTCTTAAGCATACTTAATTCCCTTCTGAGATCCTCCATCACTAAAAACACAAGATCAAATAACCAACTAATTAAAATTTATGTCCATCTTCTATTGAAGTCATCATTCATATCCCCCTGAGTAGGTGATTTCTGACTGTGTGATCCCACAGGAATATTTTTATGTCTACAGTAATATGTGAGTGTGGAAATGTGGAGTTTATTCCATTTTATCCCTGTGTAAATGGAAAAGGTTTCCATTAAAGGGTTAGTATTTTTTTTCCAGTTTTCAAATATACTGTGCAAAAATCCAGCTAATTTGCCTTGGTGCAAGGAAACAGCATAAAGTCCTATATATATCATAGAATTGTACATCATATAGAAGAAGTTTCATCTTTCAAGAGCCACCTTTTCTCAGTTATTTCCTTGTAGGCACAAATGTTTCAACAGAAATAGGGGTGTAAACCCCTTCTAAGCATTCAGTACCCATATGAACATGTCCTTTGGAGTGCTGAGTGGCTGGTCACCTCTTTTGTAGGTGAGAACTGGCCTTAGCTTGTAGTTAATGACAACCTTATCTCTGCGGCTATGTCAATGTTTGCAAATGAAACAGGGCCAGAGCTCAGACCCAGACTAGGCCAGAGGTCCTCCACCGTCCATGCTGCTCCATTGCACGTTGGCACCCCACTAGTCATTTCGTAGACCCTGTCAGGGAAATGTGCCATTCCCAAGAGGCAACATGAGTGAGATAAAAACACTTTGAGTTCCCTCCACCTTACACCATCCTTCAGCAGCACCACAGATGATTTTGTACCCTTAAATACCTGTACATATTTGTGTACCATTGCCAATGAAAACGGTTCTTACCAAAGGATTCATGCTATGAAAACACTACCTTGATGGGCAACAATGCAGCCCTCAAATTATTTAAGAAAAAAACACCCTTGAAGATACGGAAGTAGACACCAACAATGATCATTACATCTTAGTGCCCACAGCAGCAGGACCATACAGTCCAGAAGAAACACAGAGCCAAGAGCTGTGCGACATGTATTTGACCAGATCATGACATTTGGCCTCAAGCCTATTTTAGTTAATGTGAATAGCAGCATTTCCTTGGCAATATAGATACAGCGTAAGTCAACTTTGAGGACTTTGCTTCTTACAGGATGGCAGGGAGGGGAACAGTTCTTCTCTGCAGTGAACCCACTGTGTCCTTGCTTCCTCTTTCACCCAGGTGGAGGAAGCCATCTGAGAACAGTTTGACAAATGTGCAGACCTCTGAACAGATCTCTAAATGGAAAATCACAATCCTACTGAGATGCCTCCTGTCAGTGAGAAATGCTGATTACCATGGAATGAAATTGGAATGAGATTTGGACCAAAGTGAGTGTCTAAGAAAACAGTTGTGCATGCAAAAGTGGCTAAGATAAAGCAAAGGGCATCATGTGGCTTCCTGACAAACTAAGTCCTCAACAGTTTTTTGGAGCTAAAATTAAAAGTTTGGTGATGTTTTAAGCACTATTATTTATGCCACTCTGTGGTTTTTTTATTTTTATTTTGATGCTTTCAATGATTTTTGTGCTGCATTTCTACTGAGTCAGGTTCATTTCTGAGCATATCCAGTTGGTGTGAAAATATGTCAAATATTTTCAACCAGGACAACAACCAAGTACTCAGTGTCCTCAGACCCATGGGGAAAAAAAAAAAAAAAATTACTATGGGTCTGTGGAGTTCGTGCAGAAAGCACACCCTGCTGACTGGTGATGCTCATGATCAAGTTCATAGTTTACATAGATAGTCTCTTACTGCTCATCCAGTATACGTTGCTGAGGTCTGCTGCTCGTCCAGTATATGCTGCTGAGGTCTTACTTCTCATCCAGTATATGCTGCTGAATATACGTTGAAGTATACTTTGGAGAAGGATGAGTCCTCAAGTTATGCAGTAGGAGTGGGAAAGCCAAATATCACATCTCTCCTTAGTCCATGGAGAGTGCCAGTCTTCCTCCAGGAACTACAGAGGAAGTCCTGTTGCCTAACTTCTAGACACTCAAGCTAGGTGAGATGAATCTGACCCTTAACACACCACTTGCACATTGCACCAAGACTCAAGAGTGCATAGGAACAGAGATAGCAGGGGGCTTCTCTCCACCACTGGAAAAGTTGGTCAGTTACAGAGGAGCTGCACAGGGATCGAAGCCCTCTGACCACATAGGTTTTAGGTGCAAGGATTTTCAGCCCCAGAGGCAGAGAAAAATGTGTGAGGATCTTGGTCTGTTAGCAGTTTAGAAGAAATAACTTGCATTGTTTTTTTTTAGTTAACACTTTCCCAAGGATGCCAGTGTTGCTTAGAAATTACTGTGGGATTGATGGAATTAAGGCAGGAGGATATGACTGAATGTTTCTAGCAGAAGAGAGAAAGAGAAACACCACACAGTAGTCCTATGGACATATTTCTCCTCTGGCCTCCTATGCAGGAGCATAATTAGAGATCTGATTTACCATTATTGCATGATTTATTTCCTTCAGTTCTTCCTTCCACTGAGTCTAATAGATTTCTCATGTTATTAGATAACTCTCTCTGTGAGCTGTTGTATAGATAATGGTTTCATGCCCCAGACCCAGAGCTTTAATTTTCACAAGTGCACTTAAAAAAACAATCAAGCAATGAGTTATTAGTCAAGTTATTAGTCTCAATTGTGTCACCATTAAATAGTTTGGTTGCTTTCTTGGCTACAAGAGCAATCATCTGAGTGTCTTACTGGTCCAATGGTTGTGGGATGAGTTTGATACCTTCATTACCCATCAGAAGAGCTAAGGCACTCGGGTGCCAGTGCTTATTTGGCCTGACATGTCCAAGGCTCGAGTTTAGCACTTAAGCCAGTACTTACATCCTGTAGAATTCAATGGAATTAAAACAGATTCTTTGTTAAGTAGAAACCTAATTAATTGCTTGGCTCACTTTAAGCAAAAGCCTGAGTGCTTTATGGCATTTTGGCTGGTGAGTGTGTGGATTTGGTTCTCTTAACCACAGCGGGTCCCCAGAAGAGCCACTCCCTGCTACTGGTGTGGACTTATCCATTTTGAAATTGTATATTCAGGTCTCTGGGTTTTGGGAGTCTGATCGTATCACAGTCGGAGTATACTGTGAAGTGAAGGGCATTCGACGCATAATGGAAGTCGTTCAGCAGTGGGGCAAATCAGGCTCTTAAGCTTTTACTGCATCCCACAATGTGAAAGTGGAGAAGTCCGAGTTTTATTTAGCTCCATAAAATATTTAACCTCAACAGTGATGGAGTTGATAAAAATCTGTATTTTGTAAAAAGCTTTTGTTTCAAAGCTATCCTTTTTATGACTAGCCTGTACATTCAAAAAAAAAATAATAAAAAGCAATATCTATTATTACCAGCGAATGATCCAATAAGTGTCTTGGGTATTTCTGCCAAACTTCTGTGCAGGTTCCTAATGAGGGAGATATTAAGTTAAAATCAATGTGGGAGTAGTTCTTGTAGACCAGGGGAAAGTGTGTCATTATTTTTGCTGGCCAAATATAGTATCATCATCCATTAACTCCCTAGCTGAAAAATATCCCATATCTCACTGGGATGCTGATCAAGTCATGTTCTTGTATATAATTTCTCTTAAGACATGCCTAGCATGTATTTTCACAGGAATTTTTCTGGCAAAAGAATCTAAAAAGCACTCAGAAATTTTGTATTGCTAAACCTGTATTATCTGAATCTCCAAAAATACAAAGAAAAAAAAAAGCCATTACAATTAAAAAAAAAAAATAATTGCTGTAGGCTACAGGTAATAATTTTATCCAGACAGACTCTTCTAAAAATTGGAAACTTAAACTAGCAAAGTTTTCTGGGAAGGCAGATCCAAAGCTGTAAGAAACACAATTCTCAAAGTAAAGAAAACAAGTCATTTTCATGAGGAAATTCAAGACGTGGTGTTCAAGTAAGGTAAAACTATGAAAAAAAAAAATAATAACCTGTAATGCATGCATGCTTTTAAGGAGCTGATGTTCTAACTAGAGCTAGACAATTTTTGTGGGAATATTCTGTACCCTTAAAATATTGTTTGAGATTGTCTGAAACTACTGGTGAAATTGGGTTAAATGAGGTGAACAATTCTGAAAAAAAAACAATTTCAAAAACAGGTATCAGTCACGCATTGAATAAAAATTCATTACAGGTACTGCTTATGTTCTGAAGGAAGAATTTAAATTAAGAATTGCTCAAAAAAAGTATAACAACAAACTCCTTCCTCTCCTCCACATTAATATGATGACCCTTGTTTTCGTGTTTGTTTTTCTAGTTTGGTCAGGCAGCTGAAAACACTCACCCATCTCTGTACTTGCTCAAGTCCAAGTAGAAATGCTATTGAGAAATTAATTTCATTAAGCATCTTTAAAAGAAGATATCCCATATCTAAAGCTTCTGCTCACTTCAGTCATATTTGAAAGACTTGCTGGTCAAGGGTACATGGAAGGACACCCATGGCAGTGCTACGGGCTGTAGTGTGGGCAGCAGGCCAAGGGATGCGGAGCACCACACTGCGGGCAGGAGGTCCTGGACCCCAGAGCCTCCTCTCTGACCTAGCATAAGCTGCCTGGGGAAGTGTCTCTGTTTGTCCTGGAGGGCAGAGAGGGGATGCCTCTCCCCGCATTCCCATTACTAGCCATGCCACTGAAGTTTTACAGCAGCTCCTGAGGGCTGCTGTCAGCAAGGGCTTCCCAACCCATCCAGGATCTGCATGAGTGTAGGGACATCCCTTTACAGTAAAGGCAATCCCCCCTCTCATTAACCCTCTCATTTGGTAATGATCCACTAATGGAGACAATTAAAGTCAGCAGTCATTGCCTTGCAGCTGTTCTCCACTCCCTCCTGCTGAAGGCAGGATTTGGGGAGTAGGTCTGCCATCAGATGCGTTTCTTCCCTCAGGCTCTACCTCCTCCTTGCATCGCATGATGCTAGCCCCATGGCCATCTGCATGGCCAAGGCACCCTAGCAGCCACATTCATCTATTTCAGCGTGGTTAGGAGGCAAGCAGGCTTATCTTGAAACTTGAATACCTCAGTTTCTCCCAGAAAACTGAGTCTACAATGAACTTTAAGTTACGTGCCACCAGAATTGCTTAAATTTCTGTTAAATCTGTGTCATTATTTTTTTTCTCCTTAGCTTGTTAAATGACTTTTGGAAAAGTCCTTTCAGTCATATTATAGCATTATAAATCACCTGCTGAACAACTGGGATTCAAGGTGGTTGATTCCTCACAATTTTTGCAAGATCAAAGGTATGGCTGTCCTCCAAAACTGTGATGCTTCACATCAAAGTTCACAATGAAAACTGTCTCAATTTTCCTCTTCAGCATTTGGATTTGACTTCATGACAATAACATTTTAACCACCATGTTCAGCCTTCGCTTGTGAGAGGACGTGGCTGTGCTCGTTAGCATAGCTAGTGCAAAAACAAATGGAGCAATCCTGATTTCCAATCTTCTGTTCCTAGAATTTGTGAGTCTGTTTAAAAAAGTGAACTTCTTTAGCAGCGCTATAAATATCCCTTTGGTAAATGCCCTGAGTATCTTTCAATCCATGCTGATCCTTGTAATCACAGCTGCATTGTTCTGGTCATGTCGTTGAAAATGCTTTTGACAGAACAAATGATGATCACCTGTGCTATAGTTTGTAAAAAGCCTAAGATCCAATCTGCTATTTCATCAAGAAAAACAACATTCAGTTCATTTCTTTCTCTCTTTCATGTGCAACGCTTTTCACTGGGACACATGGCTTTTTCACTAGATTTTTTTTTGTATTCTTTTTCTCCAGGAGCCTCACAAAACAAATAACTGGTGGGAAGTTCATAAAAGGATTGCTTTTACTTGCTTCAGGTGCTGACGGCCTGGTGTAGCTTGCCATGTCTTTTTTTTCTTTTTTTTTCTTAGGAAAAAAAAAAAGTTTAGGGACTGGACTCTGCTTTGCTTGAAAGTAAGAGTTCTGCGGATGTGCAATGGCTGATATTCCTCTACCTATTCTTGTACAGCAGAAATAGACTTTAAAGTGTCTGAAGTTGGTATATTCAGAGAATATCAGTCATAAATACTTTTATGTCTGACTCATGTAAGCTAGAGTTGTAACTTTCACATTGCCATGTGCCTTTATATTATTGAAGTTTAAAGGAATTCCTTTCGAAGCCTAATGTTTGGCTCATGATGAAAGAAAATCAAACAGCTTATTCGGAGTTATGTTAAATAATTACATGCGTAACCCTTTAAGTGCTAGATATGCAAATAAAGTGTTGTATGGTCACCTACACAGTAAAGACTTAAGGCCAAATTCCCCCGTCTACTCCCCTTCCCCAATCCCATTCCTGTTTCTTCTTCTAAAGCTATCTGAAAGGGAAATTACCCCCAGCAAACATAGCTTGATGAAACAAAATCCAATTATTTCGTGAAAAAAAGGTTCATAGCAAAGGACCCAGTTCTGTAGCCAGCATTATTACTGACGTCACTGGAAATTCAGCTGAACCAAAGGCTCACAGGGTTAATCCCCATTTCTCATGGTACTTGCTGTGACCCCCAGTCACAGACTTTTCCAGGTGGGAATAGGTATATCTGAGTCACAGGCATACCTGCTCTAATAAACAGCCACAGACCCTGAAAGGCAGTTGCTGCTGTTTGTCTTTGATGGAAACGGGCACACCAGCAAAGGCTTCAGGAGGTGCTGAGATGCCATCATGCTGAGCCTGGGCAGAGAGACTTTCATCTCTGCTAAACATATCTGAATTCAGCAATTACTCTCAACCTATGCTACCCTTCTGTGTGTTGGCTAACCTAGCAATGCTGCTGTTCTTTCAAACTCTTCCATAAAAGAAGGAGCTAAAAACCTGTTTAGGTTTGCTGCAAAGGATCTAGGCCTAGCTGATTCATCCAAGGTAATTTAGGAATTGCTTGGATTTATGCCCTCTTCTCCAACCCCTCTTAATGCTAATACATGGGATTATCTATCTGTCATTTCACTCAAACCATTTTAAAAAAGAAATTCACACTACAGAGGCATACATTTTCAAAATATTATGAAATCTCTTTTATGGTATCTTATTTGCATGCTAACTTTTTATTAACTTAATTGCTGTCCGCAACTAAAGAGAGTCAGAAAAAAAATTGCCTTTTTTTTTTTTTTTCATGGGTTCAAGCACTTCAAGGAGAACAGTGAGCTTTATTGTGTTAGAGCATTTTTGACTTCTTCATTGCCCTGAACGAGGACACAGTGTTTTCAAAATATGTGAACAAATATCATAAGGCCTGGGACAAGAGACAAAATTTTCTCTAATCTCAAGAGAAGGTAGAATTTAGAGTTTAAAATCTGAGCTATGATACCAGTTAGGTTTTGTTTGTTTAAGTCTTTTTTTTTTTCTGTTTATTTGATCCAAAATAATATGTCCTTCCAAAGTCCAAAGTCTTTTTTTTCTTTTTTTTTTTTTCTGGCAGAATTCTGTCTGTCTTCAGTTTGGTTTGCTGGAACTTGTGCACATGTACCACAAAAAATGTCTGCCTTAACTGAAAGCTTTACAGAGTAAGATTTGCAGTGTTTGACCTTTATGTACAAGACCAGGGATGGGCATGAACTAGTTCAGATCAAATGTAGAAAGAGGGTTTGGCCCTTAATAATTTTAAGAACACTTAAATGTACCGTGATTTATTTATTTATTTATTCATATTTTTACTACATTTGGAATATGATTAAAAAGGTAGAGAGAAATGTATTTCTGAGCCACAAACAAAACCATAGCACTGCGAGAACTAGAAAGGAAAAAAAATATATAGATATAGATTTAGTTACTTGTTACCACATTGTCAGCCTTTTCTTTAAGTCACACAAACATGATCATTACTAAAGTTTGTCACTGACTTTTAAAATATTTTAGAAAAGAGAATAAACCACTTTCATTTTTGACAGAGTGCTGTTGCATGCAAGGGCACTTACAGTTTGTTTACAGCATACCAGAAGCATTCTGTTAGTGAAACATTTCAGGGCTAATGAACCAAAACTTTGCACCAAACAGACAGCGGCTGCAAACACTTCCTTGTCTGCGTCTGCTGGAGTTCACATTTCAGCTGTGCTCTCAGCTCCACCCACTCCTCACTGCTGCAGATAAAACAACAGCTCGGATTGACAAGGCAAGCTTGCAAGGTTAGCTTTCTATGAAAAGCTGCAGCAAGTAATGCCATTAACTCTTTTGAGGCAAAGACGCTCATGCTTTTTGGGCAAATTGGCTACCATTGAGGGGAAGCAATGTGCTGCCTTTGCAGTTTTAATGTCCTGTTGATTAGCCTGGCATAAGGCTCATAAGGAATTATGAGAAAAGTATGCTTGCAAAGAGGGGTTTCATGGGTATGGTGTGTGCTAATAGTCTAGTGGTTCCAATTATAAGATCAAGAGTTCACTTTTGGGAATGGTTGAGGTTTGAAGGCACCTCTGGAGATGACCTGGTCCAAAACCCTGTCTCCAGCAGGGCCACCCAGAGCAGGGTGCCCAGGCTCATGGCCAGGCGGCTTTTGGAGCTCTCCAAGGAGGAGGCCCCACAGCCTCCGGGCAGCCTGGGCCAGGGCTTCATCATCCATGCAGTGAGGAAGTGTATCCTAGGAATATGGTTGGCTTGGCAACGCTTGTCTTATTTCAAGACCTTTCACTATGCTTTGAGGATCTATTTCTTTCAGGAGGCACAGTTTTACAGTGGCCACTACCAAACTGTTGTGACCAAAGCAATCCAAGGTTTTGATCCTGAAAGTCTGTAAATAACCAAGTAAACATCCATAGCACTAAAGTCACGATCCAGGTCTAAATGGTAGGGGTGCTCCTCTGGGGATCCGTGTTCACTTCTGCACTGACTCTGATTTTCTTTGTGGCCTCAGTAAAGTACTCTCGCAAGACCTTTTCTAGCTGTGCATTTGCATGGTATCTGGCAAAGGCCCTACTCTGATTTGAGGTCTCCAAGCAGCACTGAGTATGCAAGTTGTATCAATCAAGAACAATCCTCTACACTAAATTGAAAAAAGGTCTCAGTCAGTTACCTTGCAAATGCATGGAGAAACAAAAAGGTGTAGGCAGGGAATGGGGAGGTGTGGAGAGAGGTACTATTTTAAATATTTTCTGTTTCATGATGAAGATAACCATGGAGCTACAGTTGTGCCTAACTCAATCAAAAGCCAAAAGTCCCCCGATGCTGTGGAAGTGCTGTGAAGACAGGATAAGGTTTGCATTGTTGCTACTGCCCATCTCAGGTCATCATCCCCGTAGTGCTCCTCATGCAGGCTATCATCATGAATCCAGTCCAGCTTGTTTAGAAAGGAAGCTCCTTTGTATGTGAATCCAAAAACATATGTATTAACACAAACAGTTGCTTATTTTGATGAATGTAGATTTGGTAATGTGTTCTAGAGTAAATACTCGAAGAGAGTTGTTGAAATCCTAGTATTGCATTGCTGCACTTGTTGTTCACACGTCAGTGGACTGTCTGCTTCAGAAGAATGCTAGAGACATACATCAGGTACTTCAAACACGCTTTTTGAATAGGGTCTTCTGTATCAATGGGCTGTCCTACAGATTTCTGCAGGACTGGAGTCAGAGTGAAGAAATGTCAGCCAGCTTTTACCACATACAACAAAAAAGATTTGGTACAAAGAAATATGAGAAAAGAACTAATCAGGTAGAAAGACCTATGGTAGTAAAGTGGATCCCATTGACAAATAAGAGAGTCACTGTTTTTGTTTGGCATAGTGCTGTTATTTTCTATATTCAAAATGTGGTAATTTTGTGAACGTTTGACTCATATAGAAACTTATCCCTTGGCCACTACCCTTCATTGCTGTAATAAGTTACTTCTTGAACTATAAAATAAACAAAAAATTACTTTCCCCAAATTAATACCATCTTTGAAAATAATAGCTGTGTATAGGCAATAGCTGCTATATTTTTAAGAACAGTCATAGTCTTTCAGGCAGCTGGAAAGGTTATTCCTAATGGTTTTGAATCTGAGATAATCATCTTCACCAGCTACAATGAACAGGTCCTGTCTGGAAGTAGAGAGACTATATCTTTAGCCTACTTTTCTCCCAGGAACATGTTTGAGTGTGGTTTTTGGTTTGGTAGGGAGTTCTCTGATGTGTATCAACTGAAACATAGGAGTGTTTTTTATCACCATCATTTGTAGATGTGGTCCAAGTTAGCATTAGGTAAACCTACTACCTGTGAAACGAAATATGAATAAATTCACCTGTTTACCTTGAACTTCTGTTACTCAGTAACTCAATTATTTTTCCAGGCTTTTGACCCATAACTGGTGGGGTAGCTTGAGTACATAGCATATGTGGATGAAATGTAATAATTAGTTTAATTGAAATCAATGAAATCCCACAGTTCAGAAGTGGCATAGTGTGCCATCTTGTAGCAGGACTGTTGTCATATTGACATACTAGGAGCATTGTCAACATGCAACAAAACCTTTCTAGACAATGTCCAAGGTGATCTTCTGAGTTGCTGCTCCCAAGACATGTCCTCCAGGAACAAAAAAGTAGAGAAAGATTGGAAGTCAGTGAATCACTAGGAACTGGTGTTGCAAAACACTGTTCACTCACCACCTACCAATCCCTTGCCTCTCCCACAAAGCCTGTGGCAGGAGACACTCCTTCCATTTGCTAGAGATGACAATCACTCCTACCGCACCACTGCAGCAGAGACAAGCACAGAGTAAGTCTTCTTAATAACTTCTCTTACTGGAGAAAAGAGAAAGAGGAGTTTTTCTATTTTAGTTCTTCGGTGGAACAAGTTGTCCCTCACTCTGGGAGAGCTCCTGGTATTTTGGCATACTGCTTTTCTTAATCCCATTGTTGTTCTCGTTTTTCATTTTCATACATTGCACCAGTTGACCATAACCCAAGCAAATATGAATGCAAATGCCAAAGGCAATACTGGAGACATGTCATCTCTTCATGTTTGACAAGATCCTCCTAACCCTTGGATATGTTGGCAAAATTATTTTTGATACAGTGAAAGCTGGTAGCTCCTGTAAGATGTGGGTAATGATCTGAAGTAAGTCATTGTATGTTTCTTCACAAAAAATTTACAGGGAGTGTGCATGTAGGACATATCATGTAATAGGATTCATTTTAGAAAAAATAAATGTCTGAATGTTGTGAGACTACAAAATCAGCTTGAGACTTTCTTCTATGGGAGCCCAGAAATAGAGACAGTGCAGTAAATTGCAAGTTGCTATCTGTTCTTCTGCCCTTTGAGGCCAAGCACAAAGACCTCCAATTTTAAAATTGCGTATTAATTTTGGGTATCCAAACTGAAAATCCCTAAAAGTAGCAAGCTAGATGGAAAGTGGGGAACCCTCGATTTCTGCAAATCAAGCCTTTTCTAAGTGTCTCAAGCTACTCCTAGGAATGCTTAGATAAGTTTAAGAACAAAAGCTTTCCAAATTACTTTACTCAAGAGAAAAGGTAGATGGCATTACATAAATGCACTGCAGGTGATCACAAAACACCTTTTAAGTGCACTCTATGTTTGTACTTAATCCTGCAATCATGAGTATTTTCAATCCATATGAGAAGAGAAATAGAGTGTAGCTGGTATAGTAGAGGAATAGAATAAATGGTATAGTTGAGCATTTTACTGTGAAATCTTTTCTCATTTTGCATGACAAAGATAAACAAGATGAAGTGTGTTGAATCATTTCCAAACACTTCTTCTCAAGAGCCAAATAATGCATGAAAGCAATATTTACAATATTTTAACATAAATATTGCAAGAAACCCAGAGTACGTATTTTACATTCAAAAGAACTCTGTTTCAATTAAATTGGTGAGTCAATTAACTGAGTAAAATGTAGTTGACATTTATTTGAAATGTGAAAGACATTTTAAATATTTTAATTTTTTTATGATATTCTGCTGTGTAATAAGACTCTATAATTATCTGCCAAAGCCACTGACTTACATTTTATTTCAAAAGATACTCTATAATAAAGTGCTACTGTCATAATAGCTATTCTACTTTTCCCTCTGAAGTTCTTTCCCACTTGGAAGAATAATAGAGACTGGATATAATTCTATAGCATCAGCTTCTATAAGGCTAAACAGGTGTTTAACTGGAAAAGAATAGTGTTTAAAAAGGATTAAAAATTGAAACAGGAAGTATTTTGTGCCAAAAATATTGTGCTTAATGTTGCTCGTGATCACAAAATTGATGTTTCAGACAAAGGTTTACTTTCATTTGGGTGGATTGATTTCTATATCTTATTATCCTTTCAAATACCTACATAGAAATGTTAGAAAGCCCAGTTAAACAGGTGGACACACCCATTATTTTGGCAATTTTGTGAAAGTGACACCTGGACAAACATCTGGGCAGCCTAGTCTTTCAGCAGGGGTGGAAGCCAATCAGAAAAGTCAAAAATGCTGTAGAGACTTGTAATGGTCTGATTCAATAATAACTTTAGCTTAAAGTTGTGGGGAAGACTGGTTCAAAGTACTGCAGTGAAAGTGGGTTGGAATTTGATAAGGTGGGGAAATTAAGATGTTCCATGGAGAAGGTCTGGTTTTAGCATGTCATTAGCAGAATTTCAGTGTTGTCCCTCAGACGTTCATCCAAGTCAAGTTATCTCACAGGCATCCTGAGGGGCCCTAATCTGGCCAGGTAGAGGCAGACAGCTGTGTCGCTGGGGCCTGCTGTCTTTCCTTTGACATCTTTTAAGATTTGAGAGGGCTTGCTCCTATAGAGAATGAGATGAGATGATGATGATGATGATGATTAATAATAATAATAATAATAATCTAATATATTATCTGAAAAACAGGATTGTTTTTCTCTGCCCAGCTCTGGTAGTAGGTTCTTTTCCTTCAAAAGGTAGGTTCTTTTCCTTCAAAATCTGGATAATGATGGGCACAAACCATTGTGTTTTAAACCACAGTATTCCAAAAGGCATGGGATAAAACAAGTGTTTTTGCATAAGAGGATTTATTTTCTTTAATTGGAAATTTTACATTGTTTCCTCTTTGGTAAACCTGCTAACTGAGACATTTGGTATGTGACAAAGAGCCTAAGCCTGCAACCTAACCATAGTTTTCATATTCAATTGGACATCATCATAAAAAAAATCCATGAGAAAATGTAGCCTGAAAGGGATGCTCTTTGTAGAGTGAAATGGCATTGCAGGAAAGAAGTAGTTAGGACTACTTCTTATAGTAGTATATATAAAATAGGAGCTTATATATAAAATAGGGGCTTTTTTTTCTCTGATCTGCTCTTTTGACTTTGGAGATGATGTCTGCATCTCAGTCACCATGTTGTCCCAGCAGGGCACAATGAAGTTACAGAGCTACTAATACTGAGTCCGTTGCTGCTTGTTTCCCCTGCACAGAGCAGGTACTTTCTCCTCCTCACGTTGCATAGCATGGTCCCTGCAAGCAGTCAGCCTGGTTCCAGCAAAACTCCACATGAGTAATCACAGAATCACAGAATATCCATAGCTGAAAGGGACCCACAAGGATCATCAGGTCCAGCTCCTGGCTCCGCAGAAGACCACACAAACATCAACCCTTATGTCTGAGAGTGGTGTCCAAACGCTCTTTGAACTCCTGTAGCTTGGTGCTGTGACCACTGCCCTGAGGAGCCTGTCCCAGTGTCCGACCACTCTCTGGGTGCAGAACCTTTTCCTAACACTCAGCCTGACCCTCCCCTGTCCCAGCTCCATGTCATTCCCTCAGGTCCTGTCGCTGTCCCCAGAAACCAGAGCTCAGTGCCTGCCCCTCCACTCCCCTCGTGATTAAGCACTAGTAATCTTGCTCTAAATTAGCAGAGCAGTACTACTATGGAATTGCTCATGGAAGAGGAGGTTTCTATAATCAGGATGACTATTTAGCTATATGTCTTGTGAAAGCTTAATGGGAAGAAGGGAAAACAATTCATTTTTTGAGCAGATGTGATACTATGACCATGCCACACGTTACAAGAGCTTGGCTTCAGCTTCCCAGCAGACCCAATGGTATGTTACATTTTTCTTTGTAGAGTGACAACTGTGCCTCAAATAATTCCATCCCATTTGTTAAATTTTTGAAGATTACAATTGTTTCACACCTGTCAAGCAAATGGGCATTGCCCTCCTAAATGGACGTCTAATTGGCGCGCAGTTTCATTTGCATGCATTTTCAATTTTCAACAGGTGGCACTAAAGAGCCAATAAATGATTCTATTCCCAGACTCCAGCATTCAAACTCCTGGGCAGGCACTTTTATGTGTGTTTATCTATTTAAATATGGTATTATAATTCCAACATAATTAGTCATCTAATTGAATTGCATGACCACATCCATCCAAGACATTTGCATGTACAATTAATTAGGATTTATCTAAAAGCACTCTTTTTTGTTCTCTATTTCCTACAAGTCAAATTACTCATGGATGGATTAGATGCTGATTTCATTTTGAATGAGCTACAGTATAGGTACCTGTAGAAAAATAAATCTGCAGAATTGGTAAGCAGCAGACAAGTAAAGAATTATTTTTCTTTTCCTTTCTGTCTTTATAGTATCAATGCTTTAGAGCATGGCCAATGTGGGCCAGACTTGCAATAGTCCTAGAGAAATAGAAGTCTGTAGTGCCTTCTTCGGACACCCGCAGAAACAGGGTTTACAAAAGCAGAATGGCTTTGCACACACTGGTAGTTTTCAATCTCTCTCCAGCACAATTTTTACTTAATCTTACACATTTCTGATGGTTACAATATATTTGCTAATGAGCATTCTTGGAAAATGAGAAACTCTTGAAGCCATCCTGTGAAAACAGCCTTTTCAAGCAAAATATTTAGAACCATCTCAGTTGCAGGAGCTAATAGAGACCCACCTTGAGATGTGTATGCCAAATAGAAACTGAAACATTATGAGTGGCCCATTACCTTTGAGAAAGTGTCCAAACTGATGAGAGATGAAAATACCTTGGAAACTGGAAGGGCTATATGTCTTTGGTTTCTTGTTTGACAAAACTCTTTTTCTTCACAATGTATGTATTTGATTATTGGCTACTAATGGGATGGTGAAGCTCTTCCTTCTTTCTTTCGTTACCCAGTTGTAAGCAGAGTGGTATGTACTTGGGTGCTTCCAGAAGAATGAGCAAACCTAAAGCACATCTTTGAAAACCGAGCTATGTGTGAGGAATTATAAATACAGCTGTGCAAAACCAACCAAACAAATAACAGATATGTTATTTTGTAGGAGAACACGTTAGAACTAAAATATATTGTGTTTCAATCCTGGAGCTCTGAGGACAGTTTGCTCCCAAAAACTGCTTAGAGAACCAAAATAATCTGTGTCAAGAAATAATTTCACAAGGAGAGAGTAACACTAACATGTCAACACCACAGTGTAAAAGGGAGGAGTGGGCCAACATTCCCCATTTCTGTGTAGTCTTTGAACTGACCATTGCTTTGTGGTTCTTTATTTTAAACAAATTGTCTCTTGTACTTCCAGTACGTGTTCTTTAAGTCTGTAGCTTGTCAGAGAGCTTTTTGTCTGTGAATGGCTTCTGGTGGGGGAAGTGGGCTGGTTTAAAATTATTTCTCCTTGAGACCTTCCTTCTCTCTTTTCTTCTACTTCCAGATTGTCCAAATTGTGGTTTATTTGTTTTTCTAATAATTATATCAATATTTTATTCATTTAGAAAAGCTTACCTAAACTTCCAGAGGAGTAAACAGTGAGCCCCTGCAGGGTACACTGGCTGCTGATCACGTTTTCAACAAGTATTTCTGATATGGGTGTTTCTCTCACTGTTGCTGTTTTTAGCATCCTATTAGAGCTAGGCTGGATGGATTTTCTGCTGGCAAAAGTAACCACTCTCTGAGATAGACTTTTTTTGTATCTCAAAAAGTTAGTGGAAGGAGGTTTCTTTCTAGAGTTTGTAAGGTTATCAGTAAGTATCGTACATCTCAACCTTTCATTGAACAACCAATTGCTAATTCCAATGTACTTAGCTTCAGTCTTATCCTTACTTTTATGTTTAGGTGCTTTGCTGAACAAAATGCAAGCCAGCTCAGTTCTTTGTTGAATTGCAGATGAAAGAATTACAGCCAGACTTGCACAAGTGTGTGCAGCATGTGTGTGCATTTCAGCTTTGTCACAACTGATGGACAGGACTATGTCTGAGCTATGTATTTGAAAAATTACAACTAGAGCAGAACTAGAAGAAATAATTGAGAGAATGGAACAGAACAAATGAAGGTGTAGAAGGAAATTAGACTTTCCTTAATTACTAGATCATTTAAAATTCAACAGGTGAACATGTTGTAATGTGGTATAAGGCACAATTTTCCTTTGGACCAGTGGGGACAATGCAGCAGTCTCCAAACAACCTGCTCTGTCTACTTTGTAAAACCATCTAAGCAATGCACTGTCCTTCCATCTACTGAAACTGCTGTTTCCCAATTAATTTCATTGCAGTTATGTATTTTTTTCTTTCTTTTTTTTTCAAATAAATTGTTTTGCGTAAGAGTTGTGAGCTTCATGACCTCAGTGGAAATGCTTGTTTGTGGCTTCAGAGAGTGCACTCTGCCAATAGCCCCATTCACCTCCGATGGTGACAGCTGCAGCAGTGCTGATGACATATAATATACTGTATGTGGCTTTAGACACTCCATCAAAACATGAGAAGTCCAGAAACACATCCATATTTTGACAATTTGCCAAAGTTTCTGCTGAAACAGTGGGTTATAATTCAAGCGTCTGATAAATGCTTGTAAGACTCTAACAATCACAAAGTCAGGAAACTCTATGTAGAAAAGTTAAAAAAAAATAATAAAATGGAAAACATTATAACACTGAGCTTAACTTTTTGAATTAATTGACTTCTACTTTAACCTAATCAAGGGACTGAAGTTCTGAAAGTTAAGGATGTAACATTTAAATTTGCCTGAAAAAAATGTAGAGATTTTACTTTGGCAACAATTTGTTATCTGCAATTTAAAAGGCAAGTAAAGCAATAATTCCCCCAGGTGCTGACTGGGAAAAGGTCAGATTCCTGGAAACAGAAGGAGACTGAAAAACAGATGAAGAGAAGGGGAAGTCAGTAGTGTCTTTACTAAAATCTAATTAGGAAATAGCATCTTTTCCTCTGCTTTGGAAAGAGCAGAAACTATCAGTGAAATATCAGCAAACAGTTTGGCATCTTCAAAGATATTAATTAAGTAAAATTTGGAAAGTGCTTTGAAGATGAAAAATGGTAGGGAGTGCTAAGTATCACTATTAGCAGGACCAATGTGTCAACTGATGTTGTCTGTCTGCATAGCATTGGGTAAACACTTGGGTAATTAAGGTCAAATGAGTAGCCGTGCCTGGTCAATTTATGGGGTAAAGCGTGTCTTGTTGCTAGCTGAAGCAAGATGTGGTATCTGTGTGACTAACAGACCTGGAAAGTGAACGTCTACAGCAGATATATTTCATTGCTTTGAGAGTCACCAGTAGCAACAGCTCTGTCTGACTTTGTGGTTCTGACTTGTCCTCTACATATCGGGGCAGTGAGCAGTGTTTCATACCATTTAGCAGTTTCTAAGCTTACAATTATTAGTTTGACATCATACGTGCCTTCACTAAAGGCACGCGAGCCTTCTTGAACTGAAATTATATCTCGTTTGCCAGATCTAATTTTTCTAGCTTACCAATATTTTAATACTAAAACAATTATGTAATTAATTTGGCAAAGATTGGGGCAGTGAAGGATTGCTTTTGCTGACAAGAGGTGTTATTCAAACCTCTATCTACAGTCTGCAAGTGCACTTCAGCCTTTGGGTTATTACTCTGGGAGCTGTAGCCATGGACTGACCCCAGTCTGATAGACATTGTACTTTTGCTGTACCAAATCGTGAATTTGCAAAAATAACTTCTAATTTTCTGAGGTTCAATGTTTGCTTTGACTTACCTTAATGAAATCCCCAGGGGAGCAGACCCAACACAGGTCTCAGCAGTGGGTGCAGGTTATGGTGCAGCATGGACAGGCCAGGACTGACAGCCCAAGACCTAGGGAGCACGAAGGTCTTGTGCAGATTTCATAGTAGGAAAGCTCAAGTTTTTCAAATGTTTGGTTCTGTTGCAAAATCAAATTTAGAGTCAGATTAAACTGTCCCATGTGACTTGAGAAAGCAGGAGGAGTACCTGTACCTGAGCCTTGGTCTGAGCTGAGAGAAAGCCAGTGACAGTAGATGCAAGGTTGCTGCATCTGCTTGATACCATCTGGCAAAGACTTTATTCAGCTAACAAATCCTTGCAGGTACTGTTTCCCAGCTGCTATTATTTATTTCAAATGTATGTAGTGTCAGGGCATAACAGGGCATAACAGAACATCACAAGCTGGCATGGTCTATGTAACCACCTGCTTAGCTTGTGAGCAGATGTGTTGTCTTTGGGCTGCAGGCTGGGACGTCCATTTCATAGCTCAGTAGCTACTCCATAGCATCCTTTTGTGTTTTTCTCTTTTGTATTTAAATTTTCAAAAATCTCCCCAACATACTTTGAGTAAGAGAGCACCACATGAGCATCACTGAGGTAGGTTCAAGCAGAATGGTGGCACTCAGGTAATGAGCAAAAAGCTAAGCCAAGTCAGTTCTCAAAACTTGCATTTTTTATGTAAATACACTGTCATGTAAGTAATGCTGTAAAGGTGAATTGTGCACTCCTATGTTCTGTTAAAATTTAGAAGTGTTGGATGCCATAGAGGTCAAAAGAAACGTGGATGAGGCAGGCCTGGTAGTGTTACTTATGGCAGCTCTACCCACAAATAGCTTGATAACAATATCCCTGGTGGCCAATAATGCAAGCTAAACTGCCTTGAAATCTAACTAGAAGAATAACAGCTTTCCATTTAGTGCATCTTCCTGACTGTACCAAAAGTAATTCTTGAGCAGAGCAAATGCAGAGCACAAGATCATAAAGCTGCAAGTCCTTTCACAGAGTTGTAGGCTAAGACTTACAGAGAAAACTCAGGCATTGTGAAAGAGGCAGCAAGAAAGACTGTTAGGAGTCTTGTCACCAAGTTTCTTGTCCCTTTGTTTTGCCTTAGAAAGGTGCATGACAGGATACCTTCCTGCAACAACACATGAGCAGAAGTTAGATGCATGCATCCATGAAAACACTCAAAAAGCTACCAATGAGCACTGAAATTGTTGGTATTCAGTCAACAACTGTATTTTGGATCTCAGGATGCTTATGCAAGCAGTCTGCCTTCAGAGAAGCTACCTGCAGCCTGAGTCTCTGACGGGAACAGTTCTGTTATGCATGCTCTGAGAACAGACATGCTCTTGGATGTTTGGTGGAGCACATCTTGTCTCTTCGACGCACAAATCTGCCCATAGCTCATGGTATACCTCTTTTTTATATATATTGGATGTTGTAGCACGTACAGGTGAAAGCCAAGACCTGCTCAAGATTACTTTAAGAATCTTGATGACTCTTTACTTTTTTAAGTTATGAGTGTTGGGCTTCTGTACATTACACCATAGCTAAAATAATCAGCAGCAAGGGTGAAGAAGAGAAACCTATGGAGAATAAATAAGAATAATTAAACCAAATGACAGAGCCACCTGCTATTAATATCTGCTACTGTCTGTGTCCCAGTCTCTCAGGGAGCTGTACCCAGCTACCCAGAGGATCAGTAGCTCATTTAGCATTTGTCATACCCCAAGGATGAGTCAGTCTATGACTTAACTAATCTGGCACAGTGCTTTTTCTGTAATGCCAAGTTTGATCAGACTATTTCAGTGGTTCAGCGTTATAGAAAAGAGGCACTAAAGACTAAAAGTGATGTTGACTCAGCCATTTGGCTCCTGCCAGTGAACATTAGTGATTTTTGAACTGCTTAGATTCCACTTCTAATGAAAATCCATTTAGGCAAAGTAATTTACATGCACTGCTCATTTCCATATGAGGTTTGAAGCCTTTGCCACGTTGCTACAAAGAGATGCAGTTCAGAATGCAGTCATTTCTCTCTGCCGGTATACCGTACATGAATGATTTTGCCTCACATAATTGCTTGATATCAATACTCGGTAGATATATTTTGACACACGACAGAAGATAATGGGATTTCCTAGGGAGAGAGGAGAAACAGAATATTCTAGTAGGATGAAGAAGGTTTTTGCATTGGATTGATTAAAAATTTTACCAAGTATATCAAGAAAGTTTCATCTCCACAGCTAAATCAATGCCCAGTCCTACAGCTGGCAGAAAATAACAGGTGATTAGCTCTAAGACACTGAGGAAATACTCCATCTGTGTTGGTCAGAGGTAAAACACACATGGATTTGCATATGGTGAGAATGTCAACCTGCATAAGCAGTAACAGCAAAATAAGCATTTCAGCACTTACATGCAGACTTCACAGGCCACAGAAAAGAAAGAAAGAAAACTTTGGGCATCCAGAATTGGTTGTAAGGTAATTTGGGCTGCAGGTATTCATGCTGTCATCTTAGTGCCTAAATTAGAGCTGCTTTTCCAGAGCTTTCTTTACAGCTGAAAGAGAAAGAAAGGCACTTCCAGAAGGTGATTCAGAGAAGCTGATTTCGGTTCCTGCCTTTGAGCTGTCCTGCAGAGAGAAGCTTCTTTTTCCCAGTACCTAAACAGCGTGCCTGGGTAAATGAACCTCCTGAGCAAAGCACCTAGGTTTGTTCCCTGAGGGGTGTAAATTCCAAATTGCAGTTTTGAAGATCTGCTTAACTCTCTGTGCACATTTACAGCTTCTAAAGCAGTAGAAAATCCAACTTCTGTCCAAGCAGAGAATGAGTTCAGCTTAGACAAGACTGAGCTAGATACTTTGTCTTACTCACACCTGCTCATGATCCAGAAACAAAGAGTGGGATGTAGCTCTGGAGGAAGATGCTTTTAGGCATCCAGAGCACAGATGTGTCCCTGTGATCTATACATGAGTGTTTGTTACAGTCAGGATAGGTAGAATCAGCACAGTCCATGTAGCCCTGAAAGCTGATCAGCTCCTAATAAATCAGTCACAGACATTTGGCCAGTTGAGCAGTTTCCCAGACTCCTCAGAGCTCACATGGAGACCACAGCGTTGAGGTACCATCTCCCACATCTGAATCCCATCCCAGGTGCCACATCATTTACATCCTCTGAGAGCATTGGCCTTTCCAGAGGATGTTTAGCAAACACCAGTGTATCAGGCATTTATCAACAAGTGATGGGTTCAAACCCTCACAATCCCCAAAAGCACTCTGGCTTAACATCTGCCAGCTGGTCTTAATGGGACACTGCCTCTCCTTTTTAACCTTTTACCAGTGAAAGTAGAACAAAATTCAAGAATGTGTGTGGCAGAGAGGGAGAGATCTGAAAAAACCTAGATATGGCAAGACTAATGGAGCCTTTGGGGAGTTAAATAGAGAGAGACCTTGGTTTTGATTCTTGTCCCCAGAGCTTTTCCTATATATTGTATTAGCTGCCAGATGAACTAAAGAACTTCTCTTATCATGGGGATAAGAAACGGAGATCCTGAGAAGTTACAAAATCTTATCTGAGATCCTACCTTAAGACAGTAGCAAGTTAATAGGACCCTCAGACATGGTTTTTCACACTCACTCACCTCAAGTAGGGTAACGTTACTGGTGTTCTCCTAGATGTATATTCAAAAAGGTCTTGCTAAACTATTTACTTTAGACTAAACAAGCCCATGACAGAGTGGTCAGATGGTAGCTGGGCTAGGGGCCATGTTGCAGATGCATTGTCTTTCCTTTCCAGCTTTCCTGTATTGTAGAGGTCTTTTGCACAGCAGGCACTCAGCTGTTATGGTGATGGGTAACATTATAAAGCTGTAACCTAGATAGATGGATGTTGGAAGAGGAACTTTCACCACCTCTTAGTTGCCTTTTCTTTAAGTAATTAGAGCCCTATATTTATCCTGGCACTGCTTGCAAAGTCTACATTTACAAAATGAAATTGTCTATGAGGGTGTACACTTTCAGCAAGCCATTTAAAACTGAAGCTCTGAGACAGCTAAGTGCCTGATTTTGGATTGTGCTGAGAAGAGCTAGGTGAGGTGTTGGGGGTTTTATTTATGGGAAGGTAAGTGGTTTGTCAAAAGATTTATTTGTCATAGTTTTTGTTCATTTGTGAGATTTGAAAATTGAAGATAATAAATACCCTTGTCTTCTGAAGAAGAAAAGAAAGTGAAAATAGCCCTACTTCTCTATTTACAAGGTGAATGGGATTTGTATTGCCATTGTGGTGCGATGTCTATAGTAAGGTCTCAGTTATGCCCATATGAGTTTTTCATGACAGCATTGCCATAAGGTTTGTGCCTTACTGCCAAGCAAGGGGAAGAGATGATCTTATGGTCTTTGTCTCAATGACAAGATGGGGTTTTACCAAAAACAGAATAGTAAAGGAGAGGCTGAGATCCACTGTACTGCATCCATACTCTTTTTGAGGAGGTGTACTTCTCAGATGAGACTGTGGCCACCCAATGATGCCACTGAAAATGGCCTATGAATACTGCTGTTAATTTCTTCTGTTTTTATCGATTTGGTAATTTAGACATAATTCATTATGTAAAAACAAGAGAAAGCAAAGGGTTGTAGGGACAGAAGGGAAAGTATTGAATACTTCTGGACAGTGAGCTATCAAAACACAGGTAAAAATAAAATGAATGAGATGTGGCCTTGTAATCTTGTAATCTTTTATATTTTTTTTACAAATCTCAGAGCTTTTCTCCAAAGATACACATTTCCCAAAAGTTAAATTTAAAATACAGTCAGGTCAGAAATGATCTGATGTTGAATTTCTAAGCAAGATAGATGGCAAAGGCTGTCTTTTTCATGTGAAAATTAAAGTAGAGTTAAAGCAGATTTATCACTCAGAGTAAGATTCAGCTCACATATTAGGATTCCTAAATATGGGTATATGTGGTTTTATTCACAAGTGACCTAAGCTTCCACTGTGCTCAGTGGAGATCTAATGTAAGGTCTACTTAATGCAGTCTAAAGAGTTATTCCACTCATCCTGAGATAGATACCTAACTGGTCCTCCATACCTCTGATGAGGACTTGGAACCCTAGCAATGGAAACAGGTTAATAATAATTACTCTCAAACTGCTTCATTTTGGGTATGGCAAACTAAAATTTTCCAGAACATTAAGTTACACAAATTCATATATCAACTCTTGGTCCCAGTTCAAGGTAGAAAAGCACGCCTGAAACAGAATTCCTTCCAGTGCATCAACATCAAAATGCCTAGCTGCTAAGCTTCTGGAGTTCTCTCTCAGCCGCGTTTGTTCCTCTTGACAAATTTGTTCACTGCATTGAAGAATACCAGCCCAGACAATCTTAAAGTATCTTCTATTGGTTTACTGAGGGGAAGAGTTGGATGTTTTTTTTGTGGCTTTTTTTGTTTTGTTTTGGAGGTACCGGATAGATCTGTGGCTGAGGAAATATACATTAAATTTGGTTGTCCTTGTATTAACTCACCTTGAATGTCAGCCTAGGCTACAATACTCCATTAATTGGTGGAGTACATTGTACAAGCATCTGGCCACTAAGTGGGAGAAAACACATTAAAGATGAAGATTGGTTAAGCTACTTTGTGTAGTTCCTAAGGAGAATTAAATTCTACAGACTATATTCCGTTTCATATAATTACCAGTCATTTGAACTCTCAAGTGCCCAGTCCCTCCTTTGACTGCTTCAGTCTAAATTTAGATTTAAAAAAAAAAAGAGAGAACCAAAAAAATCCTTCCTTAATTTGTCCAAAATGTTTGGTCTCGACTTTAATTGCTTTTAAATCCTGTCAATTAGAGTTTATAATGGAGAAAACCTGTTAATAGTGAAATGAATCCTCTTGCGTTCTCAAAGTGTGCAGTAAGCCTTCTCACCCAATTGTAATAAAATTTGTTGTGGCATAGTTTTTGGGATCAATACAGCAGACCACTGTCAATCAAAGAATTTTCTACTTACTTAAAAGTTAACAGACTTTTAGTGTCTTTGTGTTGGACTGAGGACAGTCTGAGTTACCACAGAAGATTAAATCTTTAATTTTACATTACTTCAGCCATCTCTATAGAACAAAGTGGGCTTTACCTGTTGAATATGAGGCTTATGTGAGCTGAAGTGCTCTTGAGACATTAAGAGGCAGTCTTGAACAGTCTCTGAGATTTAAGCTGAGGGGAATTCTAAAGGGATTACTGCAGCATTTTACATAAAATGAGAAATAAAAACAGACTTGAGCAATGCATGATCATAAACGCATTCCTGCTGTGATCAAGAGTCCTGTTCCCATTGCTGTTCTAAGACTAAAGCAGGAAGAACTGTCAAAGGGCAACCATACTTGTAAGGATTTGTACAAGTCCAATTTATAATGAAATTAAGGGGCTGAGTAGTTTTGAAAGATTTGTTTAAAAAAAAAAAAAAAAAAAAAGAGATACTTTTCATAGTCTCTCCAGCCCAGAGGTGGGAAATACAAGCATTGTTGGAATACTGTTTTGTAGAGGAGGCATGCTACTTTCCAAGAACAGACACAGCTAACAACTAGTACACAAAAAAGTAATTTTAGCAAAAATTCACAAAGATTTTAACTATTGGTTACCCTTTTCTGAAGACAATAGTGGCAAGTGAACTATGAAGAAGTATCTCACAAATAAAATACAGACTTATGTCTACCTTTGCATGCATCACATAGTACATGAGAAAATAAGCGTGTTCTTGCCATTTGATTCGCCTTTATACTACAGCTTTCTTACACTGCAAGAATGGTGTAACAAAAAGCTCTGTACAAAATGGGAGGTGAATCTGTGTACTGTCTTTACTGAGAGAGAGAAGCCTGTGTGCATTTGTGTGCGTGTGTAAAACATATACAACACAGTGTATTTCCTGTTTTAATAAAGAGGAATTATGAGATAGCACCAGGCAAGTGTCAGCAAATACTGACATTAGATTCTTGTCACATATTTCCTACAAAAAAATGATAATAATAATAAATTAAAAAAAGTTCTTTGTGCCTGCAGTTTCTCAGGAGGTGAAAGCAAGGATTTTGTTCTCTGTACTGAAGGTGCCTTGGAAGTTTTCACAGCTAAATATCATTCTGGCCCTCAGGGACAGTAGAAAACAAATCCTGCCAGTCTAGGTCAGGGATGAGATTTCCCAATACAGTGAACGATGGATATCAATCTTCACAAAACCCAAAACCATGATGATATATCACCTACTTATCTTTGAACATGAAGAAGGATCTTGATAAGCAGTCCCTCGGCCAAAGAAAGTAACAGCTTGCCTGGATTTTCCATTACTTTCCTCAAAAATGACACATCAGTAGGCTGAAATTTCTGCAGGTCCCAGTGCAACCATAGTCAGGTGTTATCTCAGCAACACACAATAACACTTGTCCCCTTCTCAACCAGGGATCAGATAGACTGGAGGGCCCACCTCGGCACTAGCCTATTGTCCTGAGGCAGAGCACAGCACAGCCCACCTGGGCCTCCCTATCTCTCCTAAGACTACTGTTGAGCAAGGTGTTGGGTGTACTGGAAGATGGGCAAGGCTAAGGCCAACTCTTTCTTTGTCTCTTCAACCACTCTGCATGCCATAATATCTATGCACAGCTGTGTTTCTCCACTGGATAGTTCTTTGTGATGCCCATAATTCAGTTCAGGTGTCAAAAAGTCCCTCGAACCCATTTTTTTTTTCTCCCGGACAAGTCTTGCAGTTGGACTTCAGTCCTTGATGATGATCCTGTGTTTGTTCAGTGTTCCAAGTCCCAAGGAAATCAACTAAACTTCTGTCTATCAGTCAGCACTGCGGATCTAGCTCCTCCTTTGGGCTGCAGCATCAAGACATAGCTTTACTGATTGTTTCACTGCTGATAAACAGTAAAGCATTAACTATCTGCTAGGAAAAACAAACAAACAAACAAACAAACAAAGTATAACTATCATATTGTCCATTTGGTTATGCCAGAATGATGAGCAAATCTTTACTGTTACCTATCAGATACCCCATTAAAAACACACAAAATAGATGAAATTTGTGAGGAGAGAAATCTATGAAGTTCAGTTTCCATAACTGGTCTGAATGGAAGTTAAATTTGTCCATCATTAGACACTGTGATTACAAAAGCTTAGCAAATATTTACTTGGGGTAATTACATGCAGAGATTTCCAACTCTATTTATATATCTAAATGATAGAAATCTCTCTGTCGAGATCTTTTCTGTTCAATTACAAGAAGCATGAAAGGAAACAAGGATCACAATAAAGCATTTGATAATTGTCATACAATAAAATACAGAATATGAATGGAGATCAAGCACACATTGTGAACCACAGTCATTATTATCATAAACTTTTATGTGGAGTCTTGCACTTTATTATGGTCTTATCATTTAAAATATAGATCAGTCTGAATTAGAGTAATTCTAAAAACAGACCGGCCACTTTTCTTTTCTTTTCTTTTCTTTTCTTTCTTTCTTTTCTTTTCTTTTCTTTTCTTTTCTTTTCTTTTCTTTTCTTTTCTTTCTTTCTCTTCTCTTCTCTTCTCTTCTCTTCTCTTCTCTTCTCTTCTCTTCTCTTCTCTTCTCTTCTCTTCTCTTTCTTCTTTTCTTTTCTTTTCTTTTCTTTTCTTTTCTTTTCTTTTCTTTTCTTTTTTCTTTTCCTTCCCTTCCCTTCCCTTCCCTTCCCTTCCCTTCCCTTCCCTTCCCTTCCCTTCCCTTCCCTCCCCTCCCTCCCCTCCCTCCCCTCCCCTCCCCTCCCCTCCCCTTCCCTTCCCTTCCCTTCCCTTCCCTTCCCTTCCCTTCCCTTCCCTTCCCTTCCCCTTCCCTTCCCTTCCCTTCCCTTCCCTTCCCTTCCCTTCCCTTCCCTTCCCTTCCCTTCCCTTCCCTTCCCTTCTCTTCTCTTCTCTTCTCTTCTCTTCTCTTCTCTTCTCTTCTCTTCTCTTCTCTTCTCTTCTCTTCTCTTCTCTTCTATCATGTTGTATATTACATTGAGGAATAACTATTATGTTATACAGAAATAACTGTAATCACCATTTATAGTTATGTTTTGCTGTTTTTCCTGGAATGAGAAAAATGCTTAGTGTGTTGGACAGCCACAAACGGCTTAGAATGTTCAAGTCTAAACATTGGCCACTTTGTCAATGGACTTTGGTGGATTTTTGTTTTGTTTTGTTGTTGTTTTTAATAAGTGAGAAGGTGGAAGTTAAAAGTACTAATAGCTTATTATTTGTGTTGGAAATAATTAAGTATCCACTGTACTGCTTATTGTTCATAAACTCCCAGGTAGATCTGGAACCAAGAGCTTAGAGTCTGATAGCTGGTTTATAATAGCTATCATTATGTTTAGGGTTACTTTATTCCTTCGTTAGTCCTCCTGAATTCAGAGTAATAAATAAATATTAGATTTAAAATACTGATGTTATGTATGTGTGATTATCCCAAACTGTGCCTAAAATAGTGAAGATAAGTAAAAGATTTTAAATGGTGTATATGACTCCTATTTTATCAAGAGGAAATAAATACCCAGAATTTATATTCCAGTTCATCAGAAAACACAGCTGTTTAATAAATATTCAGTGTACATGAAAGTCAATATGACATGAACATGTGCTTAAGATAGTTTTGCACACAAACATTTTGGCTGCATGAAGGTGGAACAATTCACATGTTTGAATATGTTTCTGAACTGAGGTAAACTGAGTCACCAGGGAAGATGGACTGAATCGAGGATCTATTCTAAACCTCTTGAGTCCCACTCCAATGTCCCATCACAAGATTATCCTATCTCAGTTAAAAGATATAATAATAAGTCACAACTGAATTATTCACGTCATCTTGAATGAATGCCAACAAAACCCTGACACTACAGCATATGATTATGTTTTTACTGTATGGCACAGATTAAACAGAAAAGTAATGGAGTGAGGTCTGACATATATATATATATTAATGTACTGACTGTGTTTTTTGTATCTCTCTGAACAATGCATTAACACTGCTTATCCAATGACCAGGGCTGTGCAAGGAGAAAGGGTAGGTGTCTTTGTCCAGTACCGGATAGACTGGAACTGATTTTCTGTGGAGAACAAAGTTTTAACATCTTATCATATTTAATGCACTATTTTAACATAAAAACAAAACAAAACAAAAAAAAACTGATCTTTTGATAGTACAAAATGTTTCTGAATTTCCCATTTGACAGGATAGTGAATAATAACAGTGATCTATGACAAAACATTGCCTTAATAGTATAAGTAATTGATTGGTCTAGGGGTCAGTAGGGTTAACTGATTTCTTTTTTAAACCACTGCTAATAGCTGCCCAAAAATTGGCAGTTTTGATGTAGTCCAAAGTAGTAATTGATTGATGAGCAGACTGTAGGTGAAAACACAGAACTGCATAACATTTCTTCTACAACTTTGTCACTTGCTGTGACGATCTGGATGCTGCTCTGAACTGCAGATTTTCTTTAAACATCAAAGCTGTATGACTTGCAAAAGTGGAGAGTCTCCAAAAGAACAAAATTGGGCAAAACAAGAATCCAAGACTGAACTTCCTCAGATAATGAAAACATATAGATTCAGGTCAGTCTTTCTAGTCCAACTGCCATGTGCTATCTTCTTTTATACATGGAAATATGTATTTAATGGAACAACTTCTTCATGGTCTATGATATATCTGATTATTTTTTAATAGATGATGTGTTCAAAAACAGGTTGGTTCATCCTCTGCTCTGCTCTGCTCTGCTCTGCTCTCCTCTCTCCTCCTCTCCTCCCTTGTGTCTTCTGTCACCAACATAAAATTTGAGCAATTCCTTCTGTGTTTTAAGAAACATGAATACCTTCTGAAATTCTTTCTTTCTTCCTGCTCTACTGGACAACACAGTGAACTGTTTATATTTAGGGAAGAGGTTGTTTGTGCCTCCCCTATACATTTGTTTGTTTTATATGCTCAATTAGTAAAGTCAGGGAAAGCCTTTGGTTGAGGTGGAAAGTGGTAAGGTTTGTAATGATCTTAACACGTGAAGTAGTTTATTCCAAAGTAGTGAAAACCTATGTATCTTTCACAGATAAGCATGTCCCACACCTTGTGAAGCTCCATTGTGCTCAAGGACTCCAGCTGGTGTCCATGGTTTTTAAGATGTCTTTGCTCTCAAGTGGGAGGACAGAGTGAGTTCTACAACAAAGACAGCTATTGCAATTTATAGTGTGGCCACGTTGAAAGATAACAGGAGGGCTACAGCTAAGAGCCCCTCTCCAGAGTGAGACCTCCAGGAAACACCAGCACTTCCCAGTGTCACACTGAGAGTATGTGCCCTCTAACCTGGTCTTCCATCTTCTGCAGGATAAGTTTTGTCCCACTTCATGATTGGCCACAACAATAAACAAAAACAGAATTGGAGAGATTGCAAATTCATCTGACTTTTGCTGTCCTTGAACTCATGACAAGCATCTGCAATGTTGGACATGGATCTGACCAGAACAGTGACTTCATCGCAGCCCCAGGCTGTAGGGTTTAGATCCCAAATTAGAAGAGTGTAAGAGTTTAACTCTGCCATGACTGAACTGTCCCATATTACTGAGCTCAGAAAAGAATAATATCATAGTAGACAAACAGTACAAATACAACATTCTCCTAGATTTTCACCAGATCCTCTTCTTTTCTCTGCCTTTACCAGGATTCTTCGCTTTGCTCAAAACAAGGGAAAAGAAATGAAGAATGACTTCTCAGAAAGGGTATGGAATCATCTTAACTTTGATCAATTGCTAGCAAAAAATTATTTCCTATTTTTCAGTCATGGTACCTTTCTGAAAGTACATGCATTTGCCCCTGAGAAAATACAAACATATAAACATTTGAGATCTGCAAATATTTAAAAAGAACTAGGATATTCCACAGTAGTGATGAAAACATACCTGAAAACTCCTGAGAGCAATAAGAACCCAATGAATTTAGCCAGCGATTCTGACATTCTGCTGTAAAGTCATCCCATTGTGAGCTGAAGATTAGATAGCCCAGTCTGGGTTGTGTTTATTTTGTTATGTTGAAAAAGATATCTCAGTTGATTAAAATATTTTTTATAGATTAAAGACATTTTTGTCATTTTTAATGACTTACTACTAGTACTTTATAAAAACTATTTGAGATTATGTTGACATATGCTTTAAAACAAGAAAAGCTTAAGTGGTATTTAATGGATAACTTATTACAAAGAAGGAATTCTCTAGACTTACTTTACCTTTAATTCACATTGTTTGGATGGAGCACTTTTTCACACGATAAAGCACTATGTGTACAGATAGAAAGAGGTGATTCGTGTGGCCAGAGAGCAAATCAAAGTCACGTTACTGCAAACAGGAGAGGGCTCCAGTGCTATTGTATATTCAAGAGAGCTCAGAAATGCTGAACTGCAACATTATCATCACATTCCATGGAAACCACCCCTGGTCACCAAGGAGTTGGATGGAGCCACACAGATATCAGCAATGTCTTTATTTCATCACAGTTGAAATGTGTGGGCCAAAACTGGAATCACAATCTCATTGAATGAGGTACCTATCTGGCTTTAGCTGTTTCTAGTCTAAATGAAGAGGTGAAAGAGAAGTTCTCGGTGGGTCCCTCCTATCAGAACTGTTTCTCTGCACTAAAAAACACTGTCGACAAAAAGTTGGGGAATAAAGTCCATAATCCAGGTCAATCTCAACATGAGTTAGGATCTCTTTTGCTTTTCATCTGGCCCCACCATTCTTGTATATCAGGCTACATGATGGCTTCAAAATGTTCTACATGGTGCAGCTAAAGCTATATTTTGGGAAGTGATAGTTTTGAGTGCTAACTCCTCAGGCATCCACAGACTATCCCCTAAGCACATGGGCAACGACACTGATTTTACTATGGAAATTCTCAAGAAGTGATTGTATTTGTACTTTCTGTATTGTGAGGGCCAGGGCTGTTTGTGAATCTTCATTTTTCATTTCTTTTTGTACAAATATATTTTGATGGCTGGAGTGCCATCACAATGTGAATACCTGCTGGTATGAGGCCATCCCGCAATCAGTTCTCAGACTTCATGGACATCTGTTACACCACTATACTGACACTCTTTTTAACACAAGTCTCTGGAGCTGTTGATTCCCCACTTTCAAACCTGCAAAAATAAATTTGTTTAACTGATAGCAATGCAAAAATTGGCAGCACTGACAGCTCTATTTCTTTGGGCTGGGTAAGATTGAGTCTATGCACATTAGGTTTGAATCTTGTGCTGGGTCTCCAGAGCTTAGAAAATAACTGGCTGCTTAAATTTTTAAACTGAGTAACTTCCACACAAGCCTGAGGACCTGACTGTAGGAACCCAAGCATTCTGCAGTCTTCATGTAGCCAACAAATACAAATACATGTAAGGTTGTTGTTAGGAAAGGAGAAGTTCTGAGCCATTTCCTTGGTCTAAGGCAGCTAGACTCAGACTCAGTTCAATTTTAGGTACCAGAATAAGCTCTCATGATTTCACATTGACCACTGAAGTCAACATTACACAGGAAAGTCGTAGTGGAGTGAGGCCTGAACTACAGCTTTAAACACCAAGAACACTTATATACCCAATTCAACATATTTTTCTAACATTTCATTCCTGGGTCTGTCTCCAAAATAAAAAGGTGTTGTTTGCCAGATTTAGTTTAGATGAAGCCTAGCTGGGAGAAATCTCAGCTGGTATGCCATTTGGGATTCGAGCCTCACAACTGAACTTGTTATACTGAAATGCAGCAACTTTAAGTCAAAGGTTTTTCATAGGAACAATGTCCAATTACACTTAAAAGCAAACAAACAAACAAAAAGGAAACCAATAAAACTCTCATCTTTCAGTACACGCCGAACACTCTCGATTCTGACAGAGAAAGTAGAAGACCTACTTTTAACTCTTGTGCTTATACACATTTTTATTACGACTTTACAGTTACTCCCAAATCATGGAGGTAATAGAAATATACTTAAAAAGAGCTGCTCATGAGTTTTCACTGTCACTGAAAACTGGGCAATCACAGATTCACAAATCCTAGTATCAGTCAAAATCAAAACTGCATTATAAGTCTTTGTTACCTTTTTCTCTTGACATTTTTTTTTCCTATTTTATCAGATGGTTGCCCCACAAAGCTGATGGTCTTAAGATTTGGACTTCTCTTTTGGTTCATTTTAAATACCAGAAAGTGGAACACTGTACAGAGAACAATGAATTCAACCATAGCTGGCCAAGGGCATGTCCAAAGTGGTTAATCTAAGATCGGTAAAATTTTCTGGATTCTGTTGCCAAGTTGCTAAGTCATAAATTACCTAAAAAAAATTTAAATTGTACCTGAACCTCACTCTGTCCTTATCTCAGCCTTAGCCACAGAATATACCAGAGGTGCAAGTAAGCTGCTGTTCTTCCCCAGTGTGATCTTGGGATGGTGGCAAAATACATAATTTGTGGGATATGATGATCCATAACTCAGTGCACAGATAGCCATGGGTAACCAAAGCTTTACATATTTCTGGGATTTTTCCATGTCTTCTCTCCACTGAGCAATTCCCCTCTCTGTTTCCACACTCATGGCAGCACTGCCCAGGTAGCCCAACCAGGGAGGTCAGAAAGGATTTTGGTCTCTGACATCCCACTGTAGGGACTGTGATGAAGGGGTGTCTGACATGTCTGTTGACCAGCTTTTTCAACAGCTCACACCAGCTACATTGATCCTGTTATCTCAGGAGGCCTGTTTTCCTTTAAAAATCAACACTGGGTCCCATCAGTTTGCATTATTTCATTATTCACCACAAAGAAGGCTTCTGGCAAGGTGCTTCAGCAATGAGATAATGGTTGGGAAACGTAAGTAATCATTTAAGAACTTATGGGACTTTAATCAGCATGCCGTTTAGGCAGGATTTTTATGTTGCCTGGTAGGAAAGCGTGCATAATGGGGCCTCTTTGGAGGCATTTTTCACAATAGATTACTCAGCATATAGCAAGGGATATAGTCAGTATTAAGGTGTCTGAGCCAAAAGAACTGGGCAGGAATGGGCAAGCTCTACCAATTCATGCAGATAAACTCAGTAAGAATGGCTTTGTTTGCGGGCACCTTGCAGGCATTGCTCTTATGTCACGACAGCTTTGCTCGCACGGGAGCACCAGCCCAGAGAGCCAGTCTGCTGAGAATTACCCAGTGCAGACATCAGCCAAACACAGCCCTGAAGGGGCGCAGGATTTAACAGAAGTGGGGAGGTAAGAAAGGAGTTGCATCGTGCTCCCACGTATTAGTAAAAACCAGACACAGACTATGCCATGTTCTAAATAATGCGGCTTACCTCTGAAAAAAGAAAACAAAACAAACAAAAAAAAACTATCCTTCCCATCTGATGGATAAATAAATAACTGCAGCATAGAAGGTTGAATTGCTTAGACCTTACTACTGGTTTAGCAAAATTTAATTTAGATTCATCTCCTCAAAATAGCTGGGGAAAAAAAAAAAAAAAAAAAAAGCACCACTAATAAAGGCTCAAATAACTGTTTAACCCATCTTCAAATAAGAGATTTGAATGTAAATAATTAAATTGCATTAAAAAAGCACATCTAGCACATATTTCCATAGAATGAGCAGAACACTGTGTCAGAATGAGATGAAGTGCTCTGAAGAGATTATGTGGATCTGGATTTACCCCTCCAAAGGTCTGTTTTGGAGCATAGCATCCTTTGAGTCCTTTTTTTTTTTTTTTTTTCGACAAGAGAAACAAAACCTTAGCAGAGATTTTAGTGCCTGAATAATATTATGTGCATGCCACAGTGCAGTTAAATTTTAAAAGAGATTTCAGGTTCTGAGTTGTGGACAAGCTAGTGACAATTTTACCTTTTACTTTTTCCCTTGAGAAGTTTATTTTTTCCTTGCTTATGAAACATCAGTCTTTCCCTGCTCTTCATTTACTCAGTTGTTCTTTGCACGTCCACAGAAAGGTCTGAATCTGCATGTTGGCTTCTCTCTGAAGAATTTCCTGAATGAAGCTTGCTGTCAACACAGATTTCAGGACAAAGAAGGGAGATTTTTAAAAATGTAAACTGGAGCAGGATGCCTAACTCTTTTGAACTGTTAGTGGGAGCAAGGCACATTACTGCCCTTTGTGCTTTTAAAAATCATCCTTGGAGTTATTTATCAGATTAAGGTTTTAGCAAAAATAGTTTGACTCTTGCCACAGTCTGTCCATTCAAATCATCAGGAAAGATGAATAGCTTGAGTTTTGTGCTTGAATTATCCTTAAAAAATGCTCATGGTTTTAGAAAAAAAAAAAAAAAAAGAATAATACTTATGGATTCTGTGTTTAAATCTACATCCAGCAATATGCAAATATTTGCATGCTGTAACTTAACGTAAATCAGGGTTCTTGTCAATGAATTGTTTGATTAATCAGTGGCTTAATTTGTGCATCACAGCAAGAGAGAGGAAAACAACCCAAAACAGCTGTGTGATTGATTTTTTCCCTTCAGACCAGCCCAAAGTATTGTATAAATAACTAACTTCTATTGTGGTTAACTTCCGCAAAAGATAAAGAAGGAGGCCAGAAGCTTGCTTTTTTACAGTCCTTACTTGAACACTGGTAGATGTGGGGCTGTGAAAATCCCAGTACAAGCCTGGAATGGCCCAGGGATGTTGGATGTTGGGACACTGATTTACACAAGTTTAATCACGTTTGGTGATTTGGCCCTGAGTATCTACAAAATATGAGTTTTCAACGGTTTTGATATGCTCTCTAGCTTTTGAGCTCTCTGGCAGGGTAAGCTTTGTTGTACAAGTAGGTCAACCATTCAGAACATAAAGGTTGTGCGAAAGACTGTTTTTGTTCAAACTAAAGACCCATGCAGTTGAAGGTGACGTCCCTCTGACCAGTAGCACATGCTCTAACTGCAAGACAAATATACAGTGCATAAAGCAATCGATGTTAACCAGTAAATGAACATATAATCTCTGTTGAGGCCCCTGATGCTCCCTGACTTCCAGCATATTCCATGAATGATTCACCATGGACTAGCTGCGTCCCTGCCCTGTTCCATCCTGCAGACGCCAGCCCCTACTTACCTACTACCTACTTACCTGTTTAAGGGTATTTCAGTTTGGGCTATGACTACTCTACTTGCAAAGCAGCTTGGAAGTGTCTGACTGGAAAGTGCCCTTGTGCTCCTCAGCAGGGAAGGTAGAAGATGGGCAGAAGATGTAGATGCTCTTCAAGGGTAACACAGATGAGGTAAACAGGATCATCTCGTTCACACTTGGGCTGGCTTTTTCCTCTATGCCACATACAAATGATTATCTACTCTCCATATTTGTCATTATATGTAATCAATGTGGCAGATAAAATAATAGTATTATAGTTATTAAAGCTGTACGTGACCTCTTCTACAGAGTCAGTTTAGTGAAAGAACAAACTTGTAGTGATTCTTCAGCCACATCAAGAATCAGGGGGACATATGTCACCACCTGTGTAATGGGAATTTGAGTGTAAACAATGTCCTCTTCATGACTGAGTGAGCTGAAAGGTCTTGGAAATTTGTCTGGTGATAAAGAAATTGAGAAACAGAGGATGGGCTTGTGCTATGGGGGAATGGGGTTGTGTGAAATCACTGAATGAGGCTTCGTAGATCCTGTGTTTGTCTTTGCCCTAGACTTTCTATACAACAGGAAGAAACATATCTCAGTTGTGGTGTGAGGTGGGTACAGGAGAGCAGAGGAACACTCCTCCTAGTAAGGAATACATCCAGAAGTGCTCACCAGGTTTTGCTGGGGGTTGCAGAAATAGGGTCTATGGCAGGAGACCCTTTGGGATACACACCAAGAAGAGTCTGGAACTGATACCGTGGTTGTCTCTTCGATCACAGCACATGCTCAAGCAATGAGAGAAGTTGAGCCCCTTCAGATAGAAATAACATTTACCATATTTTAAAAATATACCATTCAGAAATACCCTTAGCATCTCAGAGGTTGATTTCATCTTTTTCAGATATTTTCTCTCTGCTGCTTCTCTGTTTTACTTTCTTCTGCTTTGCCAGTAATGTTTTCCATTGAAAGACTTGTAGTGTTTGGACAGTTTCACATTAAGGCTGACAAACCCCAGAGACCTGTGGTGTGAAGGAGGCATATATAAAATGCTACGTAGCAGGTTGACAGCAAAGGTTTTCAGTTACTTAAAAAGCCCTTCAGAACTGAAGTGTTGACTGTCCTTTGCCAGACATGGTTCAGTTTAAAATAGTGGCTACACAGTAGGAGCTCTGGTAGAAATATCACTGCATTAAAAATGATGCAGAGAAGACAAAAAAAAAAGGTGGAAAAACACAAACTCATGGAAGATGTAAAGAACAGATGCAAATTCTTTTTGCTAGAGATTCACTATGACAAATAAAAGGCAACACTGTCACAGAGGTCCTACGTGATGTGTGTGGTATAATGCAAGGTTTAATGTTTGATAAATACTTAAATGACAGGCCAATCAGAAATGAGGCAAGAGACCCATATCTATACGAGCACACCTAGAAGTCTTCTGGAAATGTCACGAATGGAGTTTTAATGAGAGATGGGTATCCAAATCCCTAAGATAGTGCTGAAAATTTCATCCCTGTGTAATGCTGGGTATGCTGCACATGGATAAGCAGCAAGTGCATTTCCCTACAGCAGAATCTGAGATATCCTTTGAGAAGCAGAAACCTCAGTTCTAGCTTTAGTGCCTTCCTAATGAGTTTATCAAAGCTGTATGTTTAAATTTAAAGTTTGCATTAAATGTAGAAGAGAACGTTACAATAAAATGCTCATATAATTTGGCAATGCAAACCATGGGTTTTGAGATATAACCCAAGAAATACCAAGGACAAGAGCAAGAAAACAAATTTGACGCATTTCAATATTGTAGAAAATATGTGTAAATATGCAGGTAGCAAGGTTTGTGTGAATGCTCAGAGAGCCACTAATTTCCAGGTAGATGTTGCCCTTGATGACAGTGATGGGGTCCCAAGGGAAGAAGTAATGTTCCTAGACATGCTGGAGAACTGTTTCCTTACAAGGTTTGTTTAGCAATCAACAAGAACAGACACTGTTTTCACTGTGTCCTAGGAAGTGAGCCAGGTATAATAAATAAGTAAGGAGTTGGTAAACATCCAGGGTCTCCTGTTCACAGTATCTTCAGAAAAACTCCTGGGGATATGTGCAAAAGTCAGCAGCACAGAAATGTTGGCAATGTGGGAAAAAAGAATGAGGTAAAGAAAGTTGACTGATATTGCCAGAAGAAACATCTTGTAAAAGCAGAAGACATAAAAGAGAAAGTTAGAAGTGATTTCATTTCAACAAATAAAAGAGATGTTACATCTTACATGCAACATGGAGCAAATTCTAAACAAATTTGTAAAGAAAAATAACAATTTTATGCATGCAAGTTTTGGCTTGTTTACAAGCATTAGGTAAATATGGCTACACACTCAGAAATCAAACATGGGCTTGGGGCAAATGTATGCTTTTTTTGTCTCCTTTTTCATATAATGACTAATGACAAAGTTAGCAGTTGAATTTGCACTAATGTGTATGTATCATAAAAGAACAGCGTATTCCTTTACCTTTGTTGTGAGAAAATCATGATTATTAGCTAACTAAAGCAACTAGTGATATTCTTATTATCTGGATATACCTGACATCTTTTTCTGAGTCCTTTGAAACTCCTGGGCTCTTTACTATGTCACAATTATGGGATGATTGTGCACTATGGAAGAAATATTTCCATATTTTATTTTTGATATTCAGGTTTGTCTCTTCCACCCTATTTAATGTTCTTTTGCTCCTGACTGGGAGGAAGTAGGTAGGCTGCATTCATTTCATCTCTTCCAGTTTACTAGTGAACAGCCCTATCATGTTATTCCTTACCTGTTTTCCTTCTAAATTAACTTCTCATCAAACAGAAGCGTTCCTTGCTCCTACTCATTTTGTTTGTCTTTCTTTGAACTGTTTTTTTTTTTTCCTGCTGTGAATCAGTTGTGAGACAAAGAGTTTTATCTCATCTAACTTTAAATATGTAGAAGTTAGACCTAATCTAGTCTGATTTAATCATGGCATATTCCCTGACTATTCCATGGAGAAAAGCAAGCACCAAGAGAGGGCAATTTTTCAGACCTGTTTCAGAAAGATTAGACATCTTTCTTTGGTTCAGATGTATCAAATACTTAGTACTGACTGATGTCTTGCTGTAGAATTCTAGAGGCAAATGTTAGTGCTGTAGATGTCAAAAGGCAAAGGTGGATGTAAGGTCTCCTGATGAAGAAGCCAACCTGGGCACTCTGAATGGTCTAGTGAGATCTAGCGACCAGTGTCAGTGGAAGTTTTGGTGCAACTCCTCCTCCTAAAGCAAAATAGACCAGATGAACCATGCCCAGCCTTTAAACATGCAGAGACGTCTGTTTAGGATCACCCACAACAACTGTTGAACCCATTGACACTGGTGAGGAGCTCTGATACAACAGTAATGGATCACTCTAAGAAATTATAACATGAGAGAGAGCAGAGAGAGGGTTTACCTGGCAGAACAGAGCTATCAGATTTTTGATGGAGTTTGGCAGAAATTATGGAGGCTTCGGTTTTTCACACACACACACACACACACAAAAAAAAAAAGAAAAAGAAATGTGGAAATCATTTCATTTTCTGACAGATTTTTTATTTATTTATTTCTCAGAAACTTTTGTTGTTGTTGTTGGGACACTGAGATTGCTTTGAAAAGAACAGTTTCAACCAGTTTCACTTTCTTGTCTCATATTGTTGTGCCATTCTATATTCTTTCTTTACATTTTGTTTGCTCTGTTTTTGCCCCCATTGTGTACTGAGAAGATATTTTTTGCTGAAGAATTTAGTATGCCAACAGATCTGTATCCTGAGCCATTGTCATTCACTCAATATCCCTCAGAGCGGGACTATGGCTGCCACGCTGCCTGCTAAAGAGCCATGCACAGCCTGGAGCAGATTCACGGGATATTTGGCACCCTCAGAGTAAAAACACAGCACTTTTACCATCTTTAATTGGAGGTAAGCTATACTTTGTAGAAGCATGTATTGTACAAAGAATGGGGAATACCATGAGTACCAGTAATACCTTGCATAACAGTAAGAAGTTAAAAGGGAACTTGTTTTTAAGGGCTCCCATAGTAATAGGCTCTGCATCACATGAGCAATCCCCTCAGCCGTCTGAAAATAAACCGTGTTTAATTGACTGGATAAGCAGATCACATACGTTAAAGCTAGGAATGCCCCTTCAACTGTAACTTTGAACTGTAACTTGCACACCCTTTGGCAACGCATTTACACAGAAATGTGTACATCCCTTGGCTATAACAGTAATTTTGGCTGCAACAGTAACATGTACACCCTTTGGCAAAGCTCTTGCATGGAGGAGGAGAAAATTTTTTTGAAAAATGGAGCGTTTCCCAGTTAAACCCTGGCTGTACAACACACTCACTTTACTATTGCGAGAGTATTTTTGAAAACATTTTTGATCCCACTACAGTGAAAAAGTACTTTGCACTATGCACACCATCAGCAAAGAAAAAACAGGTGGACTAAGCTTCTTTTGGGCAGCAAATCAAATTCTGCTCTCAGCTATGCCAATGGTGACCTGTAACAAGTCCACTGAATTTACAGGAGTTACTAAATTCTTCAACATCATCAGCTAAGATCACATTTGGACCATTTGACCACATCTATGCATAGGCACAAATTTCACTCTAAAAGGGAGCATTTACCTCACTGACCTACAGATTTTTTTTGCTTGACCCTTCCTTCATCTAAGCAAATTAAAATAATACCAGGAAGCCTTCCATGCAGCAAGTAAGCAAACACTGAAGTAAAATCCTCAGCAGCACAGAAACCTCTGTGCATGCTGTAACGAGCATAAATAATTCACCACATACCTTTTGGAAGAAGAGCCATTAAACTTGTGACAAGCCAGCCTAAAATCTGTTGGAAATTTGTCTGTGTGTGTATATACGTACATGGGTGTAAACAATCTTTCATTAAAAAATGTGTACCTTGTAGCAGTGAGCCAGCCAATGAAATGAGCCAAAGGGCAGACTCTAACTTGGCTCAGCATTCATGAATGAAGATGAGCCAAGGAGGAGCAAAGGACATTGCAAACAATCTGGCACAGGTTCCTGGCAGTCAGTGATCACTTTGGGTATTTTTCTTTCAAGGTGTGTACGGGCACATCCAGTGACTCACCTGTATTTATATACAAAGAGCCAAGATGGACCCATACCTTGGCCCTGAGCTGCACTAAATCCTGTATTTATAGCCTGCCTTTTTCCAGTAAATAGAAAGCAAGCAGAAGAACCGCCTGTTAAATTGTTGCTTGTAAAAGTGAAGATATTTTCAGCTGTTTGAAACCCAGGCCATTGGACCTGAATGATGTGGAGTAATTCTGCCTCTTTGCGTGGGGAGAGAGCCACTTGCCAACTTGCTGCCCAGGCGTCTCTTCGACATCCTCGCTCCATAAAACCCACTGTGCCTTCACTCTTCTCTCGTTGTCACTGTTACATCAGTCAGGGATGGATATTCCTGTCAATGGTCATTCAGTGAAAATGAACTATCAATCCATTTTATTTGTGAATAGCCATGAATTTAAGAAAGGGCCTTCCAAAAAATTCACTGCTGTCTCTCTTCTGTCTTCTAAACCATGTGGCATGCCCACTGAAGACACTGGAATTTCAATATATTTTCTATACTCTGTTCTTCATGCTCAATTCCCCATTAGGACTTTCCTGTCATCCCCTTTTTCAGACACTTATCAACATAAACCTATAAACCTTCAACTGATATTGTAAAAAAACTTACTTTCTGCCTAAATTCACCATGTCACCTGAAATAATGATATGCTCAGGGAGAGAAGAAGAGAGCCAGTATTTTTAACTCCTGCCTTTTTGAAACCTCTTTGGCTGTTATTTTCTTTTGTCATTACTGAGGGAGAGCAGAGCTGGCTGAATGTGATGACAAGCTGAATCTTAAAAGCCTAAGTAAAGGTATAGATTTGCTAAAAGCCTTACTCAGCATGCAGTTTTAAAGTTGTTTTTTTTTTTTTTGAGTGATAATAATTAGACTGTACTGCAGACCCTGAGGATACCTTTGGGTTTTCGTTGTGGCATCCTGGAAGCTCTTCAGTTCCACATGTTGCCTTAAAATGAGTGTATCTGAATGACCCACACAGTCTAAATCTACAGGAATTTTTCAGTCATCTTGGGAAAAATAGGTGAAATACCAAAGAGATTCAGGGTGCAAAACAAGGTCAGCAAGAAAGGAAGTCTACTCTTTCCACAAAAATGAATGAGAATTGAGAGGAACAAAAAATCTGCCAGCCTCCTGATTGTTCCTGTGTTCTGTGTACCATGCCCTCTAAAAACCCCAAAATGGAACTCAGTGCTTTTATTCATGAAATTTGAATGAATTGTGTGCTTTTAGCCTACCAAAAGCAATCTTTTGTGATAATACAATCTGCGCCTCTGTCAGTCCTCCACTTAATCAAAACCTCAAATCCGTTATCTAGTTTTCACGCAAAGAACCACCAGGCAGGACAGACACTATAAAGCTAGTTGCTTTAGATAGCGGATCATGTACTGGAAAAAGGTATATTAAGCTCAGAAATGCATCTGCTAGAAGACTGCTGTTCCTTCTCATGTTATCTTTTGTAGCTCTGTCACAAGCCATCTGACCACCTGACTTGCAGTCTTTATGCAAAGGACAGCAGATAATTTCCTGTACAAAAGCATATAGACAATGTATTTAAAAAACAAAACAAAACAAAACAAACAAACAAAAAAACAACCCACTATCACAAACAAACCAACAAACAAAAAGCCACCAAGGAATCATCACCAGAAGCATCTTATACTACAGACAGCTTTAAAGCACTGCCTGACTAATGGTGCTTGCAAAGAGTTTGAATGAGGATAATAAGGTAGTTCTGCAACACGTTTACAGGTGCTTTCTTCATAGCTTGAAAAGCAACTTGAGATGAAACACAAAGATGATTGCTTAAAAAAGAAACAAATTGGCTTATTAACTTTGCTTTCCTGGCAGTGTGAGCAGACTCAAAATGTTTAAAAAAAAAAAAAAAAAAGGAATTCAATTTTTTGTTGTTGTTCTACATCTAAAGAAAGAGTACTGAAAACTGAGATGCATGGAGATGGCTACATCTACATTGGCAAATGTTGGGAATATTAATTTCTATTTTATTTTAAACAGACATTTCTTAAAAATAAAAAATGCTTTCATTTATGGTGGAAATGTAATTATTCAAAATTGTTAGTCTATTCTCCTTCAGTTTTTCTGTAGTTTTGGCTATAAAAGTCAGTCTTTGAGGAATTCATTTTCTAACAGAAAAGTCAAAACTTTTCAAACTTACCACTTTAATGGAAAATTGTTTAACGATAAATAAATACAGTTTCCCTCCACTGGCAGAGATGAACAGTACATCAGAGATGTGCTGTATACCATATAGTCAGTCCCTCATGACTCTCTGTATGGTCATGGAATGAAATGGGCATTTTTAGAATTATCAGCTGTATTTACAGTGCCTATTTAAAGCTGACCACACCCTGCAAAAACCTATTTCTATCCCCTGAGTGTAAAAGGTGTGTAGCTGATTAGTTCAAAGGTATGTGCCTGTGCTGTAGACATCAACATCTGAGCAGAAGACTTCTACTCTTTATGCTTTCTGCAAAAAATAAAAAAGTTTGCATGAAAAATTCAGCTGAAAATCTGCTTTTGATTCCAAAGCAGCTTTGACACACATTTTTAATAAACATTAAAAAAAGATTCTCTTTGCAGCAGGAGAATGCATCTTTGAACATCTAAACATGATATTGAGCCTCCTTTACATAAAACATTTACCTTTACAATTGAATGAGAAGTTTACCTCCATCTGGGCATCAGACTGAACCTGGTTTTCATCAGCTCTCAGCCTTGCTAGGAATTAACTCCACCATGAATTCTTGATTAACATAGGAATTGCACAGGACCTTTAAAATATATGTGTTTTCTACTTAATTAATTCACTTTTTCTGACAAAGGGTTTGGAGAATTACATCTGAGAGAAGACAGATGCAAGAAACTCTGTGTCACATCTTACATGAACTTTACAGGGATGTGTCTTTTATTTGTTTACTTAAATACACTGCTTACAGAAAACAATAATGAGTGTACATACCCTCTACACATCTGAGCATAGAAATGTCTTTTGGAGGCAAAGAGTGAAAAATTCAAACCAATAGAGAACACCAAGACAAAGTTCCTTACGTCTTTTTATAACTCTCTTACATCTTATTCCTGTTTCTATTGAAACAAGTGCTTTTTATATCCCTCAGTGAAGATGAGTCAGTATTTTCTCTTAAACTATAAAGTTTTACATCCAAATTTAGTAATTACTGTCAGTAGAAACCTACCATAACACCTAAGAATCAGGCACTTAGTTTAAGGACTTATCTGAAACTAATTGAACAGTTTAGTTCAAAAGTAGCTTCATTTTCCAGTGACTCCTTAAAGCTTGATCTCATTTCTTTTGCCAGCTTAATGACTTCTTAAAGCTTGATCTCATTTCTTTTGCCAGGTTGATGACAGTAGCATGGCTATATAGTGGATTGTTGAATATTGCAATGCCAAAATTCCGTCTTTAGTCAGGGCTTCTGTCCTCACCTATGGAAGAACACAATGAGCAGATATGTAGACAAAAAGTTCAGACAAGTTTTGAAAGAAATGGTGAAGAAATATCAGTTCTTTCTATGAATGAAATTGCTCTAGAAATGGTATGATACTTCCAGGCTCATTAAAAGATCAGATATATTTGCTTCTCATTCTTGAAATGAATGTTATGTGTAAAAAAAATATCCCTGAATACTCACAAATGAAAGAGAGAAATCACCTCTGAACTTAACAGCATTCAACAAATGTCATTTTAGTTAAATGTAATATAAAAAGTGTTTTTTTTTTCACACATTATCATAATATTTAAATAGGTGTTTCTGCTGCTATAAATCTTAATCATCAAATCAAAGTTCCCTTTGCGTACACAAGAGATCTTGAAAACTGCCTGAAAGTTTGCCAGATCTTTTAAAAAATATGTAATCTTTGCAGAGGTTATTCTCAGAGCACATTAGTGAGTTGAAAACCCAAATATACTTTCCAAATCTTAGTGCAACAGACAGACGAATAGGCATCCAAGGATCTCTCATAGACCTGAGATTGCTCTGTGTAAGTTACAGGTAGGTGTTATATTCCTTGGTATGCCATCTGTCAAGTGATAGACATTGGCACAGCTTGTTTCTTTATTCAGCTTTTCCCTTCTCAAGAAGCTAGTTTCAAACTATTTATAGGTATTTACAGGAGACAAACGAGCTGCCATGGGTTTATACTTTGATTTATACTGTTAGAAATCTCTCAACTTTTTACTCCAGAGTCAGTCACTAATGCTGGCCACGTCTTGCTGGGTTGGCAATAATGGCTCAGCCAGAGTGCAGCACCTCTGAAATACAATTTATGAAGAATTAGTATTTCAATAGGCCACAGAGCCATGGCACTATGTCAAGCCTTGTGAGATTCAACTGCAGACAATGTGTGCAGGCTGCAGGTCTTTCAATGATTGAAATGAGCACGAGAATATTTCAGGGTTTTCAGTCCTTGCAAACTGGGTTCTTAATATTGCTTTAAAGCATAACTGTATGCAGAAGAATATAGTGGCTTCTGTCTGGTATGTTATGGCTCAATATTTACCATTTGCTCCTTATGAAAGCATAGAATTTCCAACCTGGTGCAAAATTTCTTCTGCCTGAAAAGTCAGATATAAGCATGCTCTCTGAAATGCTCAGGTTCTCTTATGTACCTGCAGTGGGTTGGATTTGTACAGATTTTTATGGCCAAGATAAACTGTAGGACTGTAAGTCACTATCAGATGGTAACAGGCTAGATCCCAGCACTGTGCATGCAAGCAATAGGGGGCACAGTTAATTGAAGGTGGCACTCTATGCTATAAGGCTGTCCTTATGTGTTGTGGTTTCTTACGTGTTTCTGCCCTTCCTCATAAATATGTTGACCATCAGTGTACTTCCAGAAATAAGTTTATCATGTAGTTGTGTTTGAAAAAAAAAAAAAATCTGCCAAAATGTTGATTGGTGCTTGACAAGCGTCAAACATTTGGCTTTCACTGATACTGCAAAGTGGCATCTCAGAACCAACACGGGGGTAAGCATGGCAGTAGGACCGACCCGCCTGGTTCCAAGAACATAACACCATCTGGAAATGTAAGCACACATTTATGGATGTTTTTTTTCAGCTTGAGCATTGAAAATCACTGCAAAAGTAAAAATCATATGAATTTTGATAAGGAAATGTACTCATCAGAAGTATCACCAGTACATTCTTATGGATAACATGATTTAGATTTAAGTCCTTTGATGATGTTTGTTAAAATAAAGAAGGTACTTCTTTTACTTGACACCGGATATTGCAGGGTTTGATTGCTATGTCTGAAGGCTTAAGGCATTTTGTAATGAAAGAATTATGATTTCAAAAATCCCCCAAATTATAAACAGAATATCCTGGCTCCTGTATTACCTTTGAAGGGGATAAAATTGCCTTGCTTACAGAAGCCACTAGGAGTAGCTCCTTTGCAAAACTTTGTCTGTACTCATATTTACCTGTGTCTACATGGTCTCTTATTCACATTCGTCTGTGTTTATATGGTCTCTTTTTGCATTGTGCCCTTACCTGGGATACCACATCCTCTAGCAACAGCAGCATGCTAAGCCATAGGTCCTGTTCCCTCTGAGTCTGCCCAACTTCTACAGGAGGGCAGCTGGCCCTACAGTCATTTCTGTTCATCCTCAGAGGCCAGGTTTGTATTATTTGTATAGTCTGCTGTTTCAGTATTCCCAACTAAAAATAGGAAAAACAGTCTCTCTTCTTCAAGAACAAAGGCATATAGTAGCAGAACTGGGTCCTTCCTTTCCTTCCCTGTCCCATAAGGTCAATAAAGAAGATAAGAAATGAAGCTTTTTCCAGTGCTTAATTTACCCTTAGACTCTTCCTTCTGTTCTCTCCTGACATTTCTTTTACTATGTTTCCTTTTCTAGTGATTAATTTATGATACAAAGGGAAAAAGTGTGGTTTACATGTCCATGGATGACTTCCATCCGTATCCGTGAAGCAGTTTTAGTGGAGCTGGAAAGTCAGTCGAGTTGAGAAGTTGGGAACATCCTGACTTCTCAGAAACGCTACAAGACTGGATGCCTCAAGGAAAATATGAATAGCATGAGCCATGGAGCCTGCATTTGGGTCTGAATTCCCATACTGTATGTGAGATTTTGGGCCCCATGTTTCAGTTTATCTCTGAAAACAAATGCTAACATTTGCCACCCTTGTCTACATCTAGGCTACTTTCCTGAATCCCTCTTTTTAATGAAGTGGCACCAAAATAACTGAATGACAGCTATCAGAGTGTTGATGTACCAGTCAAGACACTGCATTTTAACATTCTTATTAGTTTAGTTGTTTCCCATTATTTACTCATAAGATGACTGTCCTGCTTTGGCTGTCTCTTTCGTCATGCAATTGGAAAAATTATTTCAGTTCTGAGTAGCTAAAACTGACAGGAGGAAGAGAGGAGCTGGAGAGCATTTCAGGGAAAAGAACAAAAATGATTAAGCACTAGAATGATTGATTTATGATGAAAGATCAAAAGAACTGAGTATGTATAGCTAAAGGGAGACAAGCTGAGTGCCTACGAGAAGGTGAAGGGTGTAAGCACCAGGAAGGAGAGGAGGTACTTGTAGGCTCTATGAAGGAACATGCAATAATGCAGCAAAGGAGAAGCTGGCGTCTATCAGCAAAAATTCAAGAGCAAGTCTCTGAGGGAATGATGTTCAGGTGAGATTGCAAACCATTGCTACAGTACATTTCAGGACAGTGACACTTGTTGAGCTTTTGGGAGAATGTTTCTAACCTTTGGTCTTGAGTTTTTTGAAAGCTTGACCAAAAAGACTCCCCAGGTGTGAAGAAAGGAAAAAGAAAACATCTTTCCCATGATTCAAAAGAAATGGTAAATTTGCTACTGTGAAGAAGTTGTTGTTGTAAATTGCCATAGGTTAATCCCATCTCCATTACTGTTCCAGAAATTTTCATAATTGCTTTCCTATAAAATCTCTAGGCCAGGGACAACTGAGAAAAAGCAGGGTGGAGAAGTCTCAAGTTTAGATTCTCTGAAAATATTTTCTGGCTAGAAGAGGTATGTAGCTTTCTTCTGGAAAGTATTGCTTTCCATTTACCATCTTGTAAGTACTTGAAATTGAAAATACAGTCTGTCAAAAAGATATTTTTGTTTTTCAATATATAGTACATGCATCTGAGATAGGATGAAGAGCTGGTACTTGTGATGAACTACTCACTGGTTAAGCTCTGGAGCTGCTCACCTGCTGAGCTCTTTTCCTTTATTACAATAAAAAATCCAGGAAATGAATGAGTCTGTAAACAGACGTCAGTGCTGCATACTTTCATATGCCAAAGGTAGTGGACTCAAAATTAAGGTTAAAAATGGACTTACCTTTGCACAGGAGTGAATAGTCAAAAACATTATATACATTATAAAATATGATAACATATTGTCTCTGAACTAATATTTCTTCTATATCTTTAGGTACACAGGAATAGCAACTTGTGGTTGTTCTTACTGTTTCCCAGATTAAGGGCAAATAGAGCCAAGGAATGTCCTTTGTACAATAGTTACCTAGTAAAACTCAACTTCAACCACAAACTACAGGTGACGTATATAACTCAGTAATGAGTGAAACATTTCTGGGAAAGCTATTTACTTAAGTTGCATAGAGAGAAGAGAACTTATCATGTAAAAACATCTTGCTTTGATATGCTAGAACATGAGGACAATGAAATTAATTCAAATATACAAATATAGGAGGAGGCAAGGTGGGGCTAAGAAGTGATACAGAAGTTAATCTCTGGTTTTACACACACAAAAAAAATAACAGCACAATGGAAAAATAGATTTAGTGCCATGCATGGAGGGGGTCAAAGCTTTGCTTGTCTATTGCTCAACCTTAATGTTCTTTTAAGGTCATTTTTATATTTCATAATAACAGAGGAGATAAGGAGTACATACAAAGACAGGTGCAGGCACTGCACTCCTCTCTCTGTACTCTGAGCTGGCTGGACAGAAGCCAGCACCAAACTGGGAGCCATGTAATTGTGCAGGCAGCAGGGCATTGAATCAGGATGGTCACCTCCTGGCCAAGGAGGCACACGCAAGTTACCAAGGGCCATATTGCATCTTACCTCTGCTTTTGTTTTTCTCTGAAGTGACCCTTCAAAAGTATTGAGGGGATACCACTAGGCTTGAGTGTGTTGTGTCCTATGAAGAACTTTGTATCTCCAGCCCTCATTTTCCCCTTTTGTAAAAGGAAAATGTTGTCCCTGTTGCTCAAGCATTTTGAGAGGTTTTCATAACTGATATTTGTGAAGCTGTCAGAAGCTGGGGTGGAGGAAACCTTTCTTAGAACCGAATGATATCTTCAGCTAAATGTTGCAATGTATGTTCTCTATGCAGTCTGAGTAATAGCATTGCAACCGCATTTACTTTTCCTTAGAATAAAAGTTGGCAGGGAAAAACTGAGAAGTTTACTTTAAAAAATGCTCATGATATTCCTCGCACTAATTTTCTTTGTAGAAGCTGAAATTCTATTCTCTAAGAAATTAATTCAGAATGACATCACGTGTTGGCAGAAAAACCTATCGGCCTCCCTTCCCACTCTTCACTGGCAGTAGAACTGACACATCTGTTGGTGTTTTGGTCGAAACATTTGTCATCCCAGTTATTTGCACAATATAGATGTGTGTTAACTATGATTTTGGTTTGTGTCTAACAAACGTGTACAATTTGGGGTCTGCCATCAGTATGTAGGATTATGTCAGAGAAAGAAATGGCAAAAGCAAATGGTTCTTCTTTTTAACAAGAGCATAGTCATGGAGAGATAAGTAAAAAAAGACTTGACAAGTGCAAAAGCCAGTAGTGTTGAGACATAGATGTATTTAACTATGCAGCAGTATCTACCTGACAAGGAATACAATCTTTTCCCAATATTTAAAGACGATCTTTATGTGTCAAGAAAACAATACTGGAAAATGCATGATAGGACATATAAGATATGGACAGCTGCCAGGCCTCTGAACAGCTGTGTGGTGTATAAAAACTACTGCAGCTGTATTTAAACTAGAAATCAAATCTTTTTTTTTTCTTTTTTTTTTTTAATGTGTTCAGGCTTTTTACTTATCCAAAAGGAAACATTAGCAATTATGAAATGTTTATTTCCCCACAAGACACGCTGTTTTTTTTTCTGCTGTCTGTGAGCTCTGATGTTCAGGAGACATCCCTGTTCATCCTTAAAAGTGTGTAAGTAGAGCAGGGGGGATATTTTCTACACATGCTTTGGTTAGTGGGAGCAAGGCATTCAGAAAGAGCTTTACACCATTTTAGGAACAACTTGAAAAGGAATAAAGAATAAGGTCTCTTCTAGTGTTTTGGAAACACTGGTAAGGAATACATCTGATACCAGTGTGTGTTCAGGACCCTTATGAGACCAAAAACTTCAAGGCAGGTTCACACATCACGACTGATCCTATAAGCTTGGTGGGTGTTCAGGAAGTGGAGTGCTTCTACCCGCCACCAACTTTGGACATGCTTCCATCATGCTTGTGAAAATACTCTGCTCATGTGAAATGAAGTGATCACAGCAGAGTTGGGTTTGTAGTTTTTCTTGATTTCCAACCTCACTTATTCCTTTTCAACTTTTGTAAAAAAAAAAAAAAGAAATAAGAGACACATGAAATTAGTAGGAAATGTTACATCTTGAACTTTCTCTCCCCTTTCCTATAATTCTGCACAGGCAGAACAGAAAATTGGGGAATATGGTTGCGAATTGTTTCTACAGAAAATAAAAAAGCCCCATGAATTGCTAGTAATGTTAAAATCCCCAAGACCCAACTTGCTGCATATTTGGCTCTTCACTAAAGCCAACTGATGAACAGGATATTAGACTTCTTCCACCATATGGATGTAGAGTTGCTGGTTTACATACAAGCTGTCAGCTTTATTGCTGCTAGAGCTAAACAGGATAGTAGTAGGTACGTGTGGTTTTGGATTGAAAGTTCTTGGGTTCTCCCTACAAAGCCACATCTACGGTATGTGGTTTGGCTGGCAACCATATATTCTGATTTGTATGCAACCCTCTGGACACTTCTAATTTAATGTTTGTATGAGAGGCTAGCTCTGTGGCCACTTTTAATTAAAGGAGATTTCCGGTGAAGTTAGTCAACAATTTTTGTGACTGGACTGAGAGTACAGAGCCATGTTAAAGAATGTTTGGACAATCACTGTGAAAATAAATGGGATAACATTTGGATAACATTTGTGAAAATGAGTGAAATTTCATGGGTTTTGCATGTAAGAACCAAATCCAGAAATTTTCCTTTGACATCAGTTATCAAGCATTCTTGTTCTGTTTTTCATTGCTCTCCTAGTTATTAGAGTTAGATTCACTGGTGGGGAGAAGGGAGCTAGAGACATTACAACCCTAGGCTTGCTATTTACTGCCATATTTTCAAATCTCCCCTTCAATCCACCTAAAATTTTGGTGTCATCACATCCATGGTGAGGAGATCCCAAGATCATTGCCTGCTGCATAAGGAAACATTTTCTATTGCTTGCTTTGAACTTGGCTTTCATTAGCTGCCAATAGGGATGCCATACTATGGTGCTGGTTCATTTTCCTGCCTGAAATCCTAAATACTTCTTTCTGTGGAGGCTGGTCAACATGACTACTAAACCTGATTCTCCACCAATGACAACATCTATACCTCCCAAATGGGGCATGGTACAATGATACACTTCACTATGACCTAGAAGACATCCATCTATTCTGCATAGGAGTAAATGGTCTCAAAAGGAGGAAGACAGATGGAATATTTGTCTTTGGGTTCTCAGTTAATCATCTGAAATTGCTTACAGTTGAAAGAAACACAACAAAAAAAAAACTTTCACTTTGGTCAACTATATGTCAATGACAGTAAACAAAAGTGAATAATTGCTCTGGAGTGGCACTTGTTTTTTAGACTAAAATTATTTAAATTTTGAATCATATATTTGAATAATCCCAATGAATCAAGTGAAGAAGTGAAAAGTCTAGGATATTTCATGAATAGAAAACTTATAAAAGATTAAATTTCAGTAAATAAAAACATTTTCTTCTGATAATTTCATAGTGCTTTGTTAAGGCTCTAACCACTTCTATTTATCCTGCTGCAATTAGCTGATCTTAAGGACGTGCAAACAAGTTGCCACAAGTGTTAGGCTACTTAGTAATAACTGTGCACCTTTGTACCCACCAGTAAATGTAAGATCATTTACTTCCAAAAGGGGGAATTCAGAAGAGGGATAGGCAACCTCAAATTACTACACATTTATAACCATGTAAAAGTCTCCCCACAGGCAGTTACCACAGATGAGCTAAATTACTGCAAATTCAGACTCTAGCTGACATCATATTAACCACATTGTGTGCCTATCTTTGCATTTTAAAACAAAACATAATTTCTACCCAGAAGACATCCAGTTTTCATATCGTAGTGTTAAACTGAATTGTTTAGACAGCTGGAAACAAACAAAACATCAATTTGAGGGGAAACTTAAGAAATTTATTGATTCTACTCCTTTTCTGGAGAAAGTTTCAGTTTTGATTACTCTTTAATTTCCTACTTGAAGACTGTGTTGTTGTTGTTGTGGTTTGTTTGTTTCAGGTGATTCTTTATCACCTCAGTGTGAAATGAGGTTTTTCTCTTTTGAAATCAATAAGAAAAATGTCCCTTATTTCTGTCAGGAATTCCTACCAGATCCTGACTATGTAGAAACCATTATTTTTTTCCTCTTTTGTTCTTATAAAAACTAATACTATGGATTTTTAAGGGTTATTTTTGTTTGTTTTGTTTTGTTTTGTTTTTATGTAGCTCTAAGGTGTTTGGAATTTAGAGGCCTTCACTGCAAGGAATCAGACCCCTAAAAAATCAACATAAAAACATGAATCTGAAGAGTAAAATTCTGATTATTTATGAAAAAAATAAAATAAAATGGAAAGACTTGGACCCCCTAAGGGGTCTAGAATACAGCACTCTTTAAATCAATGAAATTTAAAACTGGGCAAAACTCCAAGGTTTCTTGTATCTTTACTGAACAAGAAGCTGTTAGAAGATAAGCCACATTCATTTTTCAGTGCTCATCACCCTTCCAGAATGAGCAAAAGAAAAAAGTAAAGTAGATACCAAATCTCACAACTCAAGAAACTATTTGGTTCAATTAGGGCTGCATGCTGTGTGCCATTTTTGTTCTGCAGGCCACATCATCTGAATCTTGTAATTTCTTCCTAGCCATGACCACCACTTCTGATTGCAAATCCATCCCTTGCTTGAAAAATTCCTTTGAGACACCCTCCAATGGTGGAAGCCTTAACTACTCCACTGCACAACTAAGGCAGTTCACAACTTGAACTGCTGTGAAATGAGTCATGCATTTTCACAGTGCACCTCTCAGTTAGGTTTTGTGTAGCTCACCTGGAACATGCTAGTCTTTTCCAGCAGGTGACTTATCAGTTTTATTCAAAATACTGGACAATACTGGTCAGGTACTGTCTGGAAGTTGTTGCCTACACGTTGACTTGATGAAAAGTAGGCCTGAACCTCATTCTTCACCAGGTTTCTTCCCTGTACATCTTGATAATTGTGAATTGGTTACTTTTATCCTCTTGGTTACATTCATCTTTGGTCTGGTGTGTTTGAGAATCCTTCAGTTCTAGTGTATACATACAGTGTTTATTGTGTAAGCCATCTCCAAAGTCTTTTTTTCTACTGCAGACTTTTCTACTCCCAGGACAGACGTGTATTTTTAATATGGCAGACACAAATCACAGAGTCTTCCAGGCTGGGCAGGGGTTCCAGAGGTCTCTGATCCAAGCCCCTGTACAGAGCAGAGTAAGCACAGCATTCAGACCTCCACAAAGCTGTCTAAGTTCAGAGAAACGTAGCAAAAGTTCTAAAATTGAGGAAACTTTGGGGATTTACTAGCATCTCCATAAAGTCATCGCCTGGCTAATGGCATTTTAAAAATAATACAGGCTCATGAATCATAGATAATCTACCTGTGTACTTGCCAATCCATTTGTTACTTTGATTCACTTTAATAACACCCATTTTTTGCTCCAGTTTTTGTATTTTCTATTCACCTGCTGTCTCCCTCATACACAGGAAAATAAAGAAATGAATTAAGTAGAATCAGTCTGTGCAATCAGAACTGAAGCATCCCGAGCTGAAAAATGACTCACATTTATCTGCTGGCATCTCTCCTCACAAATCTCCTGCAGCAACATCCCTCAAAGTCTCTACTAATTGAGCCATTTTCTGAATGCTAGCAGTGAATGGAAGTTAGTGAGACAGAGACCAACCAGCATATGAAATATGTCATTAGTGGGAATGGCAGTTTTCCTAGAAGATTTTTGAGAGTTGTATTGAAAGTGCAATTGAAGAAGTGTAATTTACTGCAAGCTAGCATTAAGCACTGACCTTCATGCTGCTCAGTAGTAAGCCAAGAAGCAGAGATGTTAAAATACAATGGAAGGCTTAAATAGAAGTGTCTGTAATTAAAAATATATACTGGATTTGGGAAACACCTGGGCACGGTTTTAATGAAAACATTGCTGTGCCACTGATATTAAGATTTAAATCCCTCAGAAAGAAATCAACAAGCATACAAGTATAGTCTAAATCTCTAGACAGATAAAAAGGCAAGCTCCTACTCTTCTTTTCATGCATTATATATCCATTATATATTCTTATTTTTGAAAAAAAAAAAAGTTTAAATCCATAGATTCATTTTAAACAGTATATTAGCATGGGACAGCAGGTGCTCATCAAAAACTCTTAGTGTCACCAAAAGCATCCATGACATGTTAAAAAACTTATGAAGAATCAATGCCTGTGCAACAAGTCTGTTTCTTACTGGTGAGCAAAGAAACTGTCCCTGCCCAGGCAGCTAAAAGTCCTCCAGGAATGCCAAATGGCAGTCAGTATCATTCCTGCTGGAAGAAAAATTGCTGTACTGTTAGGAGCCTGAAGATCAAACTGTACTGAAAAAGAATATAAAAATGACTCCTCTGGGTTAAGCTAAATGTGTTTTGGCCAGAGCTGTGCTTGCATCAGTAGCTAGTTGAAGGTGCCTACAGAAAACAAATCAGAAGATCAGTGTCTTTTCCTGAGCTGTACCCTCCCAGCTCCACTCATCTGCCAGTTGGAGAACTCTTAAGCCAGAGGCTGTGAGGCCGCACCTCGAGTACTGTGTTCAGTTTTGGGCCCCTCGCTACAAGAAGGACATCGAGGTGCTCGAGTGAGTCCAGAGAAGGGCAATGAAGCTGGTGAGGGGTCTGGAGAACAAGTCTTACGAGGAGCGACTGAGGGAGCTGGGATTGTTCAGCCTGGAAAAGAGAAGGCTCAGGGGTGACCTTATTGCACTCTAAAGGTAAATTAAAGGAGTCTGTAGCGAGGTAGGGGTTGGTCTATTCTCCCGTGTGCCTGGTGACAGGACGAGGGAGAATGGGCTAAAGTTGTGCCAGGGGAGGTTTAGGTTGGATATTAGGAAGAACTTCTTTACTGAAAGGGTTGTTAGGCATTGGAATGGGCTGCCCAGGGAAGTGGTTGAGTCACCATCCCTGGAGGTCTTTAAAAGATGTTTAGATGTAGAGCTTAGTGATATGGTTTAGTGGAGGACTTGTTAGTATTAGGTAAGAGGTTGGACTCAGTGATCTTGGAGGTCTCTTCCAACCTAGATGATTCTGTGATTCTGTGATTCTGTGTCTGTTTCTTTGTATTTAATGGACTTGATCAGTTGACCTTTTTTTTTTTTTTTTTGCAAATGTATGTATTTTACATCCAGAAAATCCTGCAACAGAGTGTTCCACAATGTAACAATTTGCTGAGTGTTCTATTCCTTTTGAATCCTCTGATTACTTATTGCTCTATGTCCATTAATTCCTGTTTTACTAACAAAGATAAATAATATCTCTCATTTACTTTTCCTGTGCAAGATTTATAAATCTGTGAAATCCTTTATTTTTGTTTTTCCTTTTTGTGTAGGCAAAAAAGCTCCTACTCAAGTTTACTGGCACGAGTTTTCTGGACATATATGCCTATGCACATTCTAACAGGAACATTTTTTTTCCTCAGTTAGACTGATACAACTTAGAATAAAGTAATAATGTTGTGAAGGTACAGTCAGAGGAGAATGGGGCCAGCAACTTTCTGTGCTCATTTGATTCATATCTCTGATCACACTGCAGTTTATCCCACAGTAGCTGCAAGGGAAATTTTCCACGTCACTTGTAATACTGAAGGAAAAAGTCTTGACTCGTTTTTAAACATACTCCACCTTTCTCTTTATGACTATAAAGCCTCCTCAGATGTTACCCACTTCTGTTTGCTCATGGCTGGAGCCATCCTTTTCCCAAGCAAAATCCTGTACAGGTGGATCACCATGTGGTGATGCTGTGCCGTGGTACTGTCTACACGTCTTCCTACCAACTTTGGGCTTTTTTCCTGGGTTCTTCCTCTCTTGAGAATCACAAAAAGGGCCCCACAACTGCCTTACTTGCTTGTGAGCACCACAGGTGCCCAGGCTGCATTGGTGCCTCCATTACTCAGGACCTGGGCCAGATCTGGACTGCAGTTGAGTGGTAGGCAGGCCTTCACATGGCAGTGGCAAACTGTCAATGCCTCTGCTTTTTCTTCAAGGAAAACCTTTTCAAATTCATCAAATTCATGCATGCACCACATAAACAGAGATTTGCTACTTGGTGATCGGTTTCCAGTAGAAAGCATTTATTGTTGGTGCACTGCAGAGAAGCAGGACTTTCTCTTTCCCCATGCACCACATAGAAAGCTTGGTATTTCTCTAGAGATTAAACACAAGACCAGCCAGAGTTTTGCTGTCCAGACTGCATACATAAGATCATTTTAAAGGGCTTGGAGCCTTTAAAGGAGGATAAATGAATTAAAGACTGCATTATTAGCCCACATTCAGTAGACTATACTTGTCAAAATTGGTTGAATATCCAAATTAAGTTGAAGCTAATCCCTGCACGATCCTATAAAAACCTGTTCCCAACAAGCCTGCATAATAAATTCTTTGTGCCAGGAAATATGAATTAAGTTGTTTTAAAGCAATAATGTTTAGGTAAGTAAAAAAAAAAAAAAAAAGTTTCCTACTGGGAGATATTTTATGAACAAAATTAAATATTATAAAACCATATTATTAAATTCTGTCAAAAAGGTATTAATCTTGTTACTCTGGCATTGGTACCTTGGTTCTCCATAATTATGGATTAAGTCTTAAAACAAAAATATAGTGTGGAAGGTGTTTTCAAAGTTCCTGAAAAGGAAAATAAAACTTGGAAATATAAACCTTAAGACTTGCAATATGTCATTCTATTATTATTATTAACTTATTAAGTGCTGACTTTATGATCTACATCGTACAAAGCTCAGTATGAATACAGTCCCCGCTTGCAGTATGCAAACTGTGGAATCAATCCCAAAGAAGACATGTTTAGTAACTTAAATGGTACAACACATGACGTTACAGAAAAATCCTCCATTCATTTGCGTAACTTGTATGTGTCTGCTTTATTGCTCTTGCTTCCACTGTAGAGAGAAAATAACCTTTTTCAAGAAGAAACAGTTTCTTAAGATGACCGCATTGGTCTCAGAATACACTAAGGTTGGACAGATGAAAACAGAGTCATCTCATGTTTTAGACCAGTTAGGTGGACAGGTCTAACCTAGCCATGTTCTCTAGTTAACAAAGAAATGGATAGCTTGTTCTACCCTTAGAAATCTTCCCAGGACAGGAGAACAGACTTTGGAAGTGCCTTTCTCCCTTCCATTAACAATCTAATGAGCCTAGTGTTGCTGTAGAAGTGACCTAGATTTCCAAATTTTCGTCCAAATTCCCAAGCATATTAAGTGCCAATGAAGTCAACAGAAACTAGGTTCTAAACCCAATTTGGATATCTGTGTCTTTGCATAAAGAGACATACAGGAAAGATTGATATGTCAGGCTGGATTCCTTGATCCATCAGGCCTGTGTCATACTTCATCCCAGGAGCAGCCATAGTTTACTTCCATGAGAATCCCCTTTGTACAGGGCAGGTTAAAACCTTTGAGGAGGCTCTGCTGCCTTTTTTTTTTTTTTTTTCATAGAATCATTTAGGTTGGAAAAGACTTCTAAAATCATCTGGTCCAACCTTTAACCTAGTACTGCCAAGTCCACCATTAAACCATGTCCCTAAGCTCTACTTCCACACACTTTTTTGAATACCTCCAGGGATGGTGACTCAACTACTTCTCTGGACAGCATGTTCCAATGCTTCACAACCCTTTCAGTGAAGAATTTTTTTCCTAATATCCAACCTAAACCTCTCCTGGTGCACCTTAAGGCCATTTCCTCTTGTCTTATCACTTAGTGCTTGGGAGAAGAGACTGATTCCCACCTCATTATAGCCTCCTCTAAGGTAACTGTAGAGTGTGATAAGGTCTCCCCTGAACCTCCTTTTCTCCAGGCTAAACAACCCCAGCCCCCTCAGCCACTCCTCACAGAGAGACATGCAACAATGTCTTTGATGTTTCCCAATTTACTATGCATCCAAGAACTGCTGTAACACGATACAAAATAAATTCTATGATTTCCATCAACTCTAAGTTTTTGAGAGGGAAAGAGTTAAAAAAAATACATCAAGAGATGTTTGAGACAGAATCTATGGTTTTAAGATCTCTACAGAGGATTTTTTGCACCAAGGTAAATTGTCCCTCATGATCTTTTTTAATCCCCCCACTATACCCAGTAAGGGTATTCTGTAGATTTACTACACTCCTTAATTGGATTATCTCTGAATGAATGCAATAGGTAGATATTCCTGTTCTAGTACATGTACATCATAACTCTTTCACTCTTCCCTGTAAGTCTTTGTTAATGGATCATAACCCTGGAATTCAGTCAGCAATTTTTGCTATAATCCAGGTCATTTATTCAGATTATTTGTTAGTAATATGGCATGCTTGGGATCATTACACTTTCTTTACCCTCTGAAGCATGTGCAGGCAACAATTAAGCATGGGGCAATGCTCAATCACATTTTACTGTCTGATATTTATGCTGTTAATCCACTAACATAAGCAAAATAAACTCAGTAAATGTGTAATGAAATGGATTTTTCTGTTATTTTTTCTTCCAGCTTTATAGAAGACTAACCTGCTTATAGAGTCTGTCACCTCCAAGTAATAGCTTTGTAATCAGTTCAGAATGGCAGGTTTCTGATGGCAGCTAATTAGTCTAGGTAGAATGAGTTGGTTCAATCTATTTCATAGTGAGTATATGTCCACAATACACTTTTTACACATAGGATTGACTGGAGCACATGCTTTTAACCTCTGTAAATGTGGCAAGAATTACCTTTTCACCCCACCTGGTCCCTCTTGAATTCCCCTGATCCCACATGAGAGGACATCTTGTACAGCAGCTGAATGTTACATCTAGTGTTTTTATAGCTAGAGAAATACAGAGAATTGTGTTCACTGAAATGTAAACACTAACAATTACACAAATTCTACAGTGATTCACAAAGTTTAAAAATATACCTTCAGATTACATCGTTAATACATGACAGTGCTGAAGACTTTGGGAATTTCTGGATGGTAGCACTAAGCTGTAGAATTTTACACAAATACTTGTGTGCTTTAATTATTTTACTTTTCACCAATATCAAGTTCCTGTTACCATTTCCCACTAAAATTATTCTGTAGAAACACACAAAGTTTGGGTGAACCTATATTGCAATTTAATCAAAATAAATTATTTTCTTTAAAATTTTTCTGTACTTTTTCATTATGACATCACTTCAGAACTGTGAAGATGCTTCAGAGACCATAAAATTTTGGGATTTAGAAGCTCAACACAAAAATTTAACAACCTATTCCATTTTCTTAATGACTGTGGACAAGTTTAGTGTATGATGTTCACTGTAATATGAAGAGCTGCCAAACTAAGGCCTGAGGTCCACTGCTGCCTTGCCATTCAAGGGTGATTTGTTTTAATGTACTATTTATTACTCCTTCCTGCTGTTTACTTCTACTGCCAGGCACATCTCTGCCCAAACTGATCATTTAGTTTACAGCATAATGAACCATTTGTGTTCACACTCGATGGGGTAAATTTCAGAGAGGACAAGTGGATAGGGATGATCTGAGTATTAGTGAATCAGTGAAGAACTTCATCGACCTTTGATGTAACTACCAAAATCTTTGACACTATCTAGAACATTTTGTTCTGTTTTGTTTTTATCTTGGTAGAAGCACAGAAAAAAAAAAAAAAAAAAAGAAGAAAAAAAAAAAAGACCTGTCTCTAAAGCAGAAGCATTTTTTTTTTCCATAAAACATGCGTCTCTGATGTTGCATATGCAGAGAAGATTAAATAGAATAGAATAGTTCAGTAGGAAAGAACCTTCAAAGACCATCTAGTCCAACTGCTTGACCTCTTCAGGGCTAACCCAAAGTCAAAGCATATTAGTGAGGGCATTGTCCAAATACCTCTTGACCACTGACAGGTACGGGGCATCAACCACCTCTCTAGGAAGCCTGTTTTAGTGTCTGACCACCCTCACAGTACAGAAATTTTTCCTGATGTGCAGTCTGAACCTCCTCGGGCACAGCTTTGTGCCATTGCCATTCACCAGATGCCAGGAGAAGAGGCCATCACCTCCCTCCCCATTTTCCCTGCTCAGGAAGCTGCAGAGAACAATGAGGCCACCTCTCAGCCTCCTCTTCTCCAGACTGCACGACCCAAGTGCCCTCAGCCTTTCCTCACATGACACGCCTTCCAGGCCTTTTAGCAGCTTTGTTGCCCTCCTCAGGATGCTTTCAAGTACCTTAACACCTTTCTTATATTGTGGAAACCAAAATTGCACACAGTACTCAAGGTGAGGCTGAACCAGTGCTAAATATAGTGGGAGAATCTCTTCTTTTGACCACCTGGTGATGCTGTGTTTAATGCATCCCAAAATGAACTTTGCTCTTTCAGCTGCCAAGGCACACTTCTGGCTCATGTTGAGCCTACTGGCACCATCACCCCCAGATCCCTTTCTGCTGAGCTGCTCCCCAGCCACTTGTCTCCCAGTCTGTGCCTGTGTTTGGTTTTGCTCTGTTGCAGGTGCAGCACCCAGCCTTTTCCTTTGCTGGGCTTCATGCCATAGCTGATGGCCCAATGCTCCAGTCTAGATCCATCTGCAAGGCTTCTCATCCCTCCAGGCAAACAGCAACTCCCAGTTTGGTGTCATCAACAATCTTGCTAAGGATTCATTCTACTCCTTCAACAACATAAATGATAAAAATGATGAACAGGACTGACCCTAGAATTGAGCCCTGGGGAACACCATTAGTGACCATCCTCCAGCCAGATGTAGCCCCATTCACTACAACCTCTTGAGCTCTACCATTGAGCCAGTTCAGCACCCGGTGTAGAGTGAACCTGATTGTCTCACAGTTGGACAATTTGTTCAGAAGGGTTCTGTGAGGGACAGTATGAAAGGCCTTACTAAAGTCCAGAAAGATTATATCCACTGCCTTGCCTTTTTCCACCAAGTGGGTAACCTTAACATAGGACATCAAATTGCTAAGGCAAGACTTTCCCATGATGAAACTATGTTGACTATGCCTGATAAGAGCTTTGTTCTTTAAATGCCTTTCAATATCCCCTGGGACAATCTTCTCCATAGCTTTTCCAGGGACTGAGGTTGGACTAACAGGTCTGTAGTTTCCTGGATCTTCTTGCATACCCCCTCATACCATTCACTGTGCAATGATTTAAAATGTTATCTACGTTGCCCCACCTTGAATACATAGCTTGATACTGCCACAGTTTAACATTTGTTTTTATTTCTTGTGAATGCAGCTAAAGGGTGTTTGAGTTGATTCTTTTTATATTATTTTTTTAAGCTTTGTTCATTGGAAAAAAAATGGTATTGAAACAATTTAAAGAGATGGAGAACTTTTCTGAAGATCTCTGCAATGATAAATGATGCTAACAACGTTAGCAGTTCTTCACAATGGTTAGAGGTCTGTCAATGACTGAATCAGAAAAAGGGAGTTGACCCTTTCCAATCTTTTTCACTTATATCTTTTGCAAAATGAGTTTGGTGAGAACAACTTGTTGTGGTTTAGCCCGGCTGGCAGCCAAACACCACACAGCCGTTCGCTCACCCTCCCCCCTCCCTCTCCGGGATGGGGGAGAGAAACGGGAAAGTGAAGCCTGTGAGTTGAGATAACGACAGTTTATTAAGACAGGAAAAATAATAACAATAATAATAATAATAATAATAATAATAGTAATAATGTGTACAAAATAAGTGATGCACAATGCAATTGCTCACCACCCGTTGACCGATGCCCAGCCTATCCCCGAGCAGCCGGCCCCCCACCCCGGCTAGCCACCCCTATATATTGTTCAGCATGACGTCAGATGGTATGGAATACCCCTTTGGCCAGTTTGGGTCAGCTGTCCTGGGTCTGTCCCCTCCCAGCTCCTGCTGCACCCTCAGCCTGCTCGCTAGCAGGACAGAGCGAGAAGCTGAAAAGTCCTTGGCTTGGTGTAAGCATTGCTCTACAACAATTAAAACATCAGCATGTTATCAGCGCTCTTCTCATCCTAATCCAAAACATAACACCCTGCCAGCTACTAGGAGGAAAATTAACTCTGTCCTACCTGAAACCAGGACACAACTGAATGTGACAGCATCTTAAAAAAAAAAAAAAGTTAAATAGATCAAAAAGTCATGAAATTATGATAGTCAGCAGATTCCAGAATAAGAGGACATTCAATAAAATTACATGTACAGATCTCATTTCTGAAGACCGAAAGGAGTAATAGAGCTGGGACACTAATAGTAGCAGCAGTAATAACAATAGTAATAGTGATAGTAGTAAATAGTAATAATAGTAAATTGTAATAGTAATAGTAATAAAAATAGTAATAGTCACCAGGGAATAGTTTTATGAGCTTAATGCCATCTTCTAAAATAGCTCTGAGTATCAAATACGTGACCGTGGAATCTGACAGTGAAACACACAGGAGAAAAAAAAATACTTTAGATATTAAAATTTTACTATTAGAGTATTCTGACAAAATTTTGCTCTTCAGCCACTGGAAATCAGTTGAATCTAAAGCATGTTTGCTTCATTATGACTTTCTTTAAATATGCCCCAGTACTTAGCAGAAGGAAATCAAGTGTCTATAACACCTTTCAATAACCTAGGTACCAGGTTAAGGCTTTCACTTACACTGGCAGAGAAACAGAGAGAGAAGGGAGGTGTGGGGCAGGCTTTAGACAATTTGTGCTTTCAAAATAGCTGATTCAAATGTTAGACAGAACATATATTAGTTTGAGTTTAGTAAAAAATGTTTTAATTGCTTAAATGCTTAGAAAGTGTAATGTATACATAATAATACACTTAAAAGTATATTATTTTTGCATGATTTCTTTTAAATTTTACATTGAAAAATTGAGAAAAGAGCATCTTCTGTATTGGAGAACAACTCAAAAATTGTCTCAGGTAAAACTAATTGTATAAGTGAAAGTATCATTTAATTAAAAAGTAATCTGTTATTTGGTCAAGAATCTGATCTAATACCACTTTTCATTTGTTCTCCAGGAACATACCAATTAATTGCTTATATAGAGATTCCACATTCCCAAGCCTTTAAATTCCCATACTGACTTTACTGCTGCCTGCTTCTTGACTGTGAGTGTGTATGCTAGCATCTCCCTTCATTTGGGTGAATTTCTTTTTGAGTTCCCAAGAGGCACGAAAAATACTTGGATCTGTATTTACAATCTGTGTCCACCAGTTTACATTTACAGTACATAAAGAGCTTAACTGAGTCTTCCTTCTCCACACCCCCTTGCCTTCATGTCAATAACTCCATGTTCCAAGCTCTCTTTGTCTCTCAAATCTCAGTGACTACGCCTGGTTGACCTTGATCTTTTAGTCTCTCCAAGTCATTTTGCATTTTGTTGTTCATGGATTTTGCACTGTCAGGAATTCTCCCACCTTCCTGGCCTTTTATTTTTCCAGACCATTGAAACAGAAAATGAACAAAAGTTAATTGCCATGCCTGTCTGCATGGTGCTGTGACTCCAGGTTGGGACCCACCTTGTGCTCTCCAAGGCAGCAGAGCTTTGGGAGTCACCAGCCTCTGACTTTGCCCAGGAGGATATATATGTATGCTTCCACATTACCACATCAAACAGTGCCAAGGAACAGTTCAGTCACTGAAATTTGACAATCCACACTGTGAAATAGTCAAACAATAATCAATTAATTAATGTTGAGAGAGACCCCCGAGGTCATCTTTTCCAACTTCCACTCGATTCACAGGTGTTTCTTCATCCTGAGATAATGAACATTTTCTCAAACTGTTCCTGTATATGACTTGCAGACCAGAAACTGCTTCCAATAAGACGTTTGCATGCATTCACCCTGCTTTGAAGGTTAAGGGAATTTAACAGTGTAAATATAGGCTCTTCCATGGCAGCTGAGCTCAGGGCTGGGAGTTTGCATCAGGTACGCTTGATTCATTAGTATGAGAGCAACCTCTCAACTCTATCAACACCGAGTATTTACCATCTGCTAACACACTGGTTATGGTCTATGCTTGCCTTGCAGTACTATGCCACCAGTCATCTCCTTTAATCTTCTACATTGTTCAAAGAGGGAATTTGCTCATGTTCATAGAGGAACTTCTATGAAACACTGTGATCATGTCTGAATTAAAAATAAAACTTTCTGATGTAGGAATAAGCTATCTGATATATTGTCTTTCTCACAAGGAAAAAAGAAAGTAGACAGAATTGCATTTTAGTGCCCACAACAGTGCATCTTGCTCCCATGCTGGTGTTAAACTGATTGCCACGTTAGGCATTGGGAGGGAATTTCTCTCTTCCCCAGTGAGAGCTGGCATGGACTGTCAGGGTTTTTCTTGTTGTCCTCCCCAGTGCTGGCTGTGGTCATTTGGATTGCTTTAAACCCTGGTTGACATGAGCTAGTTTTTTTTTCTGATCCATCTAAACAGCATCAGTCTTTAAGACACAGGTAATATTTAACCTACCTTTAGGTGGTTGAGAAATTATTGTATCTAAACATGCAAAGCTGACAGGCAAGCCACATCATGGCCTGGGTTCTGTATGCCGGTTGCTTGTCTGCATAATCCCAGGTCTGTCTATCCTTCTTCTGTTCCCCAGACCTGCTCACTCTCTGGCATTACCTGCAGAAATTAAATTATAAACTATTAACTTAACTGCTACATCTTTCCTTACTCGGAGAAGTTCTATACTTCTACATAACCCTTTGTATGTATTTTTTTATAGCAAAGATCCTAACTTTTACTTGTTGAAAATAAACACAATTTCTTGTGGTAATTTTTTGAATATTTTTCCTCTGTTTTTCCAAGGAAAATATTTCTTTTTCTGTAGTGGAAGGGTTTTTGTTAATGCATTTTTCCTTGAGAATGCTTTTGGAGATGAAATGGCATTTGACATGAAGAATATTTTCAACTAGAAAAATTTTGAATATCTACACCTACTAAAAACAAACAAACAAACAAACAAAAAACCTGAAAACAGAAATGAAGAGTGAGATTTCAGTGGAAACCTGCATCTCCTTAGTTTACTCTGCCAAAATTCAAGATCTGAACAACTCCAAGCCTTCAGGGATCCTTATGGGGTCATGATCCTTCTGGGTTCCTTCCAACTCAGAATATTCTATGATTTTATGTTTCTGCTATTGGGAGAAGAAATTCAGCACTTTATTTCATGAAGCAAACTGACACATCTCTCCCTGGAGGGTTGATCTTTTGATATTTCTGCTATTAACTATTGCCACTACAAAAAGTGAATATTAGAATTTTTTATACTGGTTATCATTGTGATTTCTAGAAACAGTTCTAGGTAGTAAAATACACCAGCACAATGCCAGGTTGCTTACAGCATTGCTTAGTGTAGTACCACATAGAAATGCCCAACTGGCTTTCAATTAGTCCACACAAGAGCAAAACAGATAAGGCAGAATTATGTGCTAACATGGCTTCGCTGCCTTGAACAGAGAGACTCTTTTAGTCTGAGTTTGGGTATCACTGCATGAAATTGCATAATACAGTGTGCAGATATACCCTAGGAGTTTCACTGGCCTAGTTAGGGTGGTACAGATACCAGCAGAGTTATGCAACCAAACTGGGAGCACAGGCAGCTCCTGCCACTCCCTTCCTCCCAGAACATGTAGATGTTCCTCTTAGCCATAACCAGCCCTCCTTGAAGGATGTGAACCAAAATAAGATGCAGGAGGGCCAACGAAGCACCTCTGTGCTGATCTTGCAGGGAAAACACAAGTCTTTTCCAGATTTCCAGGTTCAACATGAGGGGTGTGGCTCCAGCCTGGGTCTCCCTGTTACTCAGTGTTTTTCATCAACACCAACCCTTGAGTTGTTCTGTGCGGCAATTTTCTTTTTCTGAAAACATATACTTTTTTGGTTAAATGACATCTTCTTTGTGACTTTGCCCTCACAGTATTCCCTCCAACAAAACATTTAAAATGCTGGTCATAATAAATTTATCACATCTACTCTAATTAAAATTAATATATGGCTGAATATGTCAATGTATTTTTCCTTTTTTACTGCAGTCAAGCAATTACTATGACATTCACAATGGTTACTGATTTCTAAACAGCTTGTCCTTGAGATTACTTCAAAAATCCATTTCTGTGATTTGTATTCATCTTAAATAACCTGAAAACTGTCAACCACAATGATTAAATCTTTTACTAAGTGTTTCTTTCCTTCTGTTAAAAAAGTTGGTTTTTAATTAATGTTTGTCTTTTGCAGTGCTGAGTATTTTCATGTTGTCATTTACTAATGACTGTTTTTATTTATTTAAAATGTTTACATTCTTTTCCCTGTCTGCTTTAGTACTCTTGTTTTTGGCATTTTAAGTAGCTGATTACAAGTGTGGTAGAACTTTTTAGAGTTATTGTCTTATAAAATAATTGTTTACCTGGATAATTTTTGCCTGCCTTGAATTTTAGCATGCGAAAACATGCAAACTTTGAACTGAATGCATCAATGCATAGCAAAAGAACAGGTGCTGTTTGCTACTTTGAGCTGAAAAGCAGACTATTGAATCAAGTCTTCAGGATGTTCCCTACGCTTTGGCCATACCTTATCCCAGCAAAGCAGTGGACATTTTTTAATGAAGTGAATGGATTTTTTTTCTATTAAGTCACAGCAGAATGTATAAAATACATAGAGCACACATTTATACAACAAATGTACAGCATGTATAGAACGCTTTAATATATAGAAAATACTCATCTTATGATATACAAGCTACACTCAAACTAGGAGACATAGCTTTTTTAGATCTGGACCATCCTGCAGTAAACAACGAAAGACACTATTGAGTGATAAGTTTATATTAAAAAATATATATACAAAAAATAACAAAAAAACTTCAATAAAAGAACAGTTCTGTGAGAGAGCACTGGGCCATAAATCTCCTCCTCCAGAGACAAATACCATATCACACCAGATGACCTATAAAATTTCCTGGGCTTTGCTGTACCTGCTGGTACATTCCTGCTTGGACTTTCTCGCAGGATAATTGATAACTTGGACTTCTGTCAGTCAGCTGGATGGATGTGCCTATTCAGACATGCCTAGGAAGATAAAGTCATGAAAAAGCTTTGGGATCTGGTCCAAGTCTCACATATGTATCCAACATAGACAAATAGTGAGATAATTTAAGGCTGACTTGAACATCCTTTTCTTACTCTTGATCTACGAGCATCTCAGGCATCTTACTCTAATTACAAGGCATTTAGTTACCTCTTTTAGTTAGGCCATGAGTATTTAACACATTACCTATCCTAGAATCTATATCCTACCTATCCAAGGAGCTATATCTTAAAGTGTCACTCAATGAGGTTTCAGTTATTCCTTCTGTCCTTTCTCTTCTGAGCTTTGTTCATCTATCAAATTGAAGCCTTTTGTTTGCTTTAAGTCGCCCATGAGTCCAGCTGAGTCCAATAGCACTTGAGACTGAAAAAATAGATTTATAGCACAGTGCAGGTCTCTTATCCCCTAAAACTGCAGGAAAGAAAAAAAAAGAAAGAAAAAAAAAAAGGTTAATTGCTCTGTTAGGTGGCTGAAGACAGATATGAATTTCTGTGCGTGTAGTCTGCATGTACACAGCTGGGCTTGGGCAGTCTGCAGTACACCTAAACACCTTATTGCCCCCCCCCCCCCCCAAATGTCCAAGCCACACCACTTATCCTTTTAGCCAATTTACTAGCTTTCTTCCCATGAAAAACAAGGCAGAGAGGATGAAAGGATGTGTGCCAAGTTATTAGGCCAACAGTAACCTATTGGCAGCTAGAAGTCACATCCATTTTAAGAGCCAGTTAAGCCAGTTCTAGAAATTCAGAGCTTATTCTTTCTACCCTTACATCCTTCTTGGAACAATTACTTTATGTGATCCTGCTCTGTAATCACACATTTATCTTTTTGTAGATTACCTGATTCAAATTCTGGATCTTTGGGACAATGGGTTAATAGTTTGTAAACTGCTGTCTCAGTAGTTTTCTCTTTCAGAGGGATGTCTGTATGTTCTTTCAATTCTGGTGTGTAAAGATCAAGAATAAACCATCTACCTACATGTTATGAAGCAATAGAAGATGTAAAGTTAAGTTTTCAAAGCATCCAAGTGGCCAGGTCTTAAAAAAAAATGCTGAGAAAATTTATCTACAAACTGTGAATTTTTATCCACACATATTCATTAATACGTACACTCGATTGCACAACTTTGCTCTTCACAGAGTCTTCTCCCACCTGGGATATGTTGCTATCTGAAATTATTTTGTAAGTTATACTTAAAGCTAAGCACAGGAGAGAAACAGTGAGAGATGAGGAAAAAGCAAGGGTGGATTTCTATGTTCATTCAGCCAATCGGCTTTTTAAGAAAATATTTCTTTAATACGTGACAAACATACAGTTTGTTAGTTTTCCCCACAGATTACTCAGAGCACATGAGCTTTAATCTGATTTGACAGCCTTGTGATATTTTCTGCCATTCTTGTTCTTAGCAAAGTGCTCTAAAAATGCATCCATAATTTATTTATGGGACCTTCTTTAACCCTTAAATAACTACAATGTACACCATACCTTTCATCCTTGAACTGTCAGTGCTGATTGCAGAAAGTGCCATCAGACATCTCTGAGGTTAAATGGATGAGCATTACTTTTTCTTTCTAAAAAGATAAATAGCAAAGAAGCCACTGTTCTGTTGTCAGAATGCTGAAGAAGAAATACCAAACCCTCTTAACACATTACATCTCCATAGCAAAATTCACTAGCACCATGAAGACATACAGCAATTAATAATTTTGTGAGATACTTTAATTTCAACAAAGGAAATTCCCAGCTGATTTATTTTTGTCTGTAGCATGAACTATTTTTTCCACTAAAAACATACTGAACTCGTTTTAACATGAATATACCATTACAAATCCTATACAGAAAGCTCTTCATAATGGGCATACTTCATGTTTCTTGTAAAGCTCTTAACTTCTTTTGTAATATACGCCTCTCACTGTATTTGGATTTGTTGCAATTATTTAATATCAAATAAATCTTCTGTTTCTGTGATACCAGAAGTGACTATTTGGTGGAAGTAGACTAATTACCAAACTGGACAAATCATTATTATGATAATACAAGGAATAGCCCTGACTTTTACTTATTCATTCTGGATTTGACCTGACCACATTTTGTGAAATGATATGGTATGGTTTCTCTTCCCTTCAGCCCAGGAAATATTAGCAGATCAGCATTAACATTGCAGATTGTGCTACATTCCTTTCTCAGAGTTGGGTGGAGGCCTGACTAATGCAAGCTTGTATTTCATAGAGCCACAGAATAGTTGAGGTTGGAAGGGATCTATGTAAGTTGCCCTTTCTGACCTCCTCTCTGAAGTAGTTCCATTTAATCATCCATTAAACCAACCATCTATTCCTGATGGTTGCTCAGGATCTTGTCCAGCTGAGTTGTGAATATCTCCAAAGATGGAGAGCCCACAACTTTCTTGTGCCCTGTTACAGTGCTGGACCGCCCCCACTGTGAATATTTCTTTCCTAATATCTGGTCATAATTTCCCCTGTTGCAAGTTGTGTTTGCTGCCTCATATCCGTTTGCTGTGTACCCCAAGAGGAGTCTCACTCTTCCCTTTTGAGTTCTGGGAAACACATCTTTATACCCCTACAGAAATGTCTGGGATTATTCACAGCTCTGGATGTTCTCACAAATAGCTGATAATCAGTTATCAACCCTGCAAGTGAGGAGATGGCTGAGGTACCTTGAGCATGTGGCCTGGTTTTGTAGTGTCTTTCACATAACTGAGGATAGCACAGGTGCATTTCCATCCTGTGCCAACTGAGGATGGTACCCATCAGATTGTACATCAGAAGTCAAAGACCTCAGTTAGGACTCAACCTGCTCAAAACATCTCTTATGCTCTACTAGGGTAGGTGCTGGGACATGGATTCTGCATGATTCAGGAAACCACCCTCCTGTCCTCAGGAGAGATGTTCTCAGCAGATGTTCTCAGCATTCAGTTCAGGTTGTAGATCAAGGACTGCACAAACTATGCAGTATTAAATCTATATGTGGCAGTGAAGACTTTGTTCCAAGAAATATACTTATTTACTTTCATCAGAGAAAAATGCTTCTTTTCTTTTTTCCCATGGCTGACAAGTTTTGAACTCATGGTTGGTGGGCAATAGAGCATCCAACTCAATAAAGAAGTGCTTCTGGGAACACATCATCCTAAGTGAACTAGGTGAGCTGCAAAGGTGCCTTCCAACTTCAGCCATTTTGAGATTCTGTGTTAATTTCCCTCAGCTTTGGTAGAATACTTTGTTTTTACTGCCTTTTTAAACGTAAGTGTCCCTTCCATATTTTGAAGCATTAGTACCTTTTTAACATAGTATCTTAGCACACCTTTGCTAAAAAATACTTCTCACAATCACATAGAAGTGAAAGATTTTCCTCATTTACTCTTTCATTTTATTTTATTCTACAGTACATTTTTGTGCAGATGTGTGACAATAATGCTGTAATCTATTGGAAAATGTGCATTGGAAACTAAAATATACGTTTCATAAGCCTCATTCAACTAATGCTTACCTACGATCTAGTAATATTGACCAATTTGCTAGGTTACCTTGAGTCAAAATGGGAAGATGGTTCCTTTGATATTGTTATTATCCTGATTTTGTAATAGATCTTGAGCAACCCTGTCCCTAAGCAGTAAAGGAAATTACCATCTCAATACTCAGATAGAAAACTCCCCAGGTAAGCGAAAATTAAGATCTTTAGTCATTTCCTCAGCATGCTCTCTGCACCCCTAATGATTTGTTTTGTCAACTTTCAGTTCATTCCTTGTGTGGGTACCTTTTAAAACAAATATTTAAAGTGTTTTATGGAGTTCTCCCTGCCTCTGTCTCTGTCCCCCTGCTTTCTGACTATGAAGCAAGATTAGTGTTTCATTAACTGTCATGAAGACAACATCTTTGGGAGACCCCAAAACAAGGAGTTTCTGACAGCAAGGCACGAGAGTGAATATTTGTACAGACGGATGTAAGCTCAGGGCCAGGTTGACCAGACATCAATTCCAGAAGCTGTGTACATATGGCAGCATGAGAAAGTGTTCAAGTTCATAAAGCCTCCAAGGTGGGCACCATAATGCAAGTCTACAGGTGGCATTTTTTGACCTGTCCACATCTGACTGGGAAGGTGCTTCAGCCTGGCTGATCAGTCCAGCATCCATGGTAAAGGCAGTCTCAGGTCTGCAGCAGCAGCCACAGCTGTTTTGGAGATGTTCACGGAGGAGCCAGGAATTCCCCATCACAGCCTTGCTGCCAACTCCTTCATAGCCTTGGGCAAGTCATTTAACTCTTCTGACTCAATTTCCCCATCTGCTAAATGGGGATAATAGCAGAGGAGTATTGTAAGGATTAATTAATTAGTTAATGTTTGTAAGGTGCTTTGAAGATCAAAAGCACTAAGCACTATTGTTGTTATCAAGGGTGTTGAATTAACTTTCCTCATTTTGGCACAAAAAAACCCAGCACTTGGACCATTGCCCCAGGGCATGTGCTGGCAGTAAGAACATGATGATCATCATCTATTCATAAACAGAGATATCAAAGCACTCCTGGAGGTGCTGCTAGTCTCTGAGCCTGGAGCTCCCCAGGCAGAGATACCATTTTTTCCCCACGTGGAGACAGTGCAGCAGTTGCAGAGTGACCTCTCAAGGTGTGCAGTGGGTCAGGGTAAGCACCAGAAAGTTGTCACTGCTCCTCCTGCTCCTGCAAACATGTCCACAAAGAGTTTAGACTTTTCTGAACCCATCAGGTTTTCTGGGACCTTTCAGATCCTTCTTTCAGCCTATCCCTAAGCATTTGTTTGTGGGTCAGAGACTTTCTTCCTCCTCTGCTTCCTTTGAGCTGGTTGGCAGCTCACAGAAGAGGGAGCACATCGTGCTTTTCTGGCAGAGAGATCAGTAGTTACCATAATAGAGGCTATATTACACAGACACACACACACACACACTCCAGCTGCCAAAATAGCAGGTGTATCACCAGATTTATTGACCACTGAAGCTCACAGGCTGCCCTGTACATGGCTCAGACTGAGGGCAATATGTGGTCTCCTTCACTGCCGGACCTGTGCACCCACTAGCACAGGATCTGGCCCCTGGTGCTCAGGATCAGGCACCTGAGATGTGGGAGTTAAATAACTCTCCAGGAAACACTGACTGCTCTAGCTGAGCTACACAAGCCTCTGCTACTGAACAAGAAACCCAAAACAATTTCTTAGTCTTAGAGGAGCTTGACCTTCTGCTGTCATCTTTGCACAGCCCCAGAATAGATTAAGAAAATACAAAGATTGTGATAATTACACGAAGAGAACAGAGGACAAATGCTGGTTGATAATGGAGAGTTATTGTCAAAATGTCATTTTAACTCATTCATCATCAAAACAAGCCTAGTTGTTGATAATAGCTAAAGACTGTAAAATCAAAAAATGATCCATTTCATTGAAAACAACCATTTAAATGACTGTGTGACATTTTAATACCACCTTTTATTATTGCTGAAGAAATCATTCACACCAAAACACAACACTTGCCCTCCCCCATCCACGATAAAGACAGCAATTATAAAGCACAACACATCAGATTTTCTTTAGCCCTGCTAAGTAAAAAAATGTATTATTAGTGATAATGTAGTGGTGTGAAAAACATCTATATATGGCCTTGCCTGCATTTGCACTCTAATGGACCATGTGTGGGTCCTTTTCTGTAAATCTTGTTGAACAGCTATTTTAAAAGTGAGGCCTTTAAAACAAAATGCTACACTGGTTATTAGTGTTGATGAAGAAAAAGGGAGTTCTGAAAGAGACAAAGGTGCCGAGTTCATCAAAGCATTATTTCAGGTTTTAATTTCTTTATAGTAACTATGCCCACTCAGTCTGGCACAAAATATGTGGTTTTGAAGTCTCCTAAACACATCTGAGTTACTGGGATCAGTCCTGTAATATTGTGAAACCAAATCAAACACTTGCATTGATAGTTTTGCATCCTTAAACATTTGCAAAGGGTACATCTCAAAAATAAGAGGTTGGAAGATTGTCATTAAATTGAATTGCAACCAGGTTATATATTGATAGAGATACTATACTGAACATTTTACCTTTAATTTTTGTTTTTACAAAGTCATGAAAAGGGATAAAACTTTGCTGAACCTGTTTATTAAAGACATGCTGAAATAGCTTCCAAAATGCACTTTCTCCAGTTGACAAATGCCATGAAACATCTCTGTTTTAGAGAGGGAGCAATTTTTGAGTATGGCTTTGATGCTCCCAGGAGACTCCTTCTGACGTACTAGTGCAGAGCTTTTGGTGATGAAAGTTACCTCAGCTCAGCAACCTGTAAGTTTTCTTTTCAGGTTCTTAAGTGTGTTTTTGTAATTTATCCTCTATGTTCTCCACATATGTAGTCCTGAAACAAAATACATGGTTCCTAGGGATATCCACATTTCTTACAAGAACAGTGAGATGAGAGGTGGAAATTGCAGTAGGAAATATCACTTCACACTCTCTGCCATAAAACACTGTGCTGCACCATAACAGCCCCACTACACACTGCATCTGTATCATAAGATGTATTTGTAGATTTCTGGGCAAAAGAAGACAGCTCCTTACATTTAAGCAATACAATAATTCATTACTAGAGAAGCATAGAACATGAACTGGAACATACACAGCTCTAAAGCCACCCTTTAATTAGTTAATTATGATTTCAGTGGTGTGTGGGGTATCAGCACAAGGGTTATGGCACATCCTACAGCAAATAATAAAAGCTAAATTTAGGCAGGCAGCAAGAGTTAGCTTTTTTTGCCCTTTTCCTTGCAGAAGAGCTAGCATGACTCATCTTCCCCTGGAATTTTGTAAACAAGCCTACAGCAGGTCACACACATAAATACACCTGTTGAAGCATCATTACCTTACTCTTGCTCACAGAAAGGTACATAGAGTCTGTATGTATCCCAGAGAGTTAAAGGTAACACAGAGACATAAAAAATGTCAGGGTAGGGACTTCTGTGAAAATAAAGAAAAACTGTGGGAGGATATAGCCTTAATCTGAGCAGGGAAGATGGGTGGAAATTGCAGATGCACAGTAAATGTGCACGTAGATATGGGGTGGGTGTGTTTTATTAATATTAAATCTTTATTTGCACTCTGGTAGGATTAAAGAGCCTGTGTTTGGGTAGCAGCCCCTTGTACTGAGTTTTGTCTGAACGCATAAATAGGCAGAGTCCCTGTCCCAAAGATCACACCACCTAATTATAGTCAATACTTCTGCCATCCCGAGGGTTCACAATTCCAGAGTTCAAGCCCTCAAAACCTTGAGACTGGCAAAAAAAAAAAAAAAAAAATTGAAAAAAAAAAAATATCTGCAACTGGGGTTATTTTTATTTGCCTTCTGGTGTCTAAGCCTTTTCAACACACTTGAGTCATGTTTTCTCCACAGCCCTAAGGATTAAAAATGTAGGTCTTGCCTACATGGGATTATTTTTGGGCATAACAGAACATGTGAATTTAAAAGAAAGGTTGTAAGATCAGCATAACCCCTTCCTCCCATAGGCCACTTGCACTGACATCTTGCTGATGTAGCAAAGTTGGGCAGAGTTATAACTTAACTCGTCTTCAAACAGTAGCCCAAATACTAATGGAGTAATGGAGTCCGTTATATCAGTACAATTTTGGATATGCCTATTGACATGGAATACAGCTCTAAGGATATTTTGGCAAAACAAGGTGCCTTGGGAAAAAGAAAAAAATCATGAAAAAGACATGACTCCAGGAGTTGAATTCTAAATGTTGACGTGAAAGGTTAGATGCAAGACTCAAGAAAGAAATCTCAGATGTTGGCAGTGCTGCTGGTGGAGGCTGAAAATGAGTAGGAAGGAGGACAACGTGAACTGAGATTAAATCCAGCTAGGACAGAAGCCAAACTGTTCTGGGTCACTCACACTTAGCCTATTTATAATTTTAGTACAATTCAGATCATGAACAATATTAAAATAAATAGCATGTGCCTTAATGACCTCCTCTTCTTGTCTCTGTCATGCAAAGAATTCTCTTATTCTCTGCCTGCTAACAACCTCATGTTTAATTGCTTTTACACCCTTCCTTATACCCTCCCCTTAACTACCTCTCTGGCTAGCACAGTAGTATCCAAGATTAAAGTTTTTACACTTTCTGATCAACTCTAAATCACTACATTCAATTCAAGCTGTATATAGAATTGAATTTATCTCCACCTAATAAAATGAAATATAGACACAAGCCGAAAAGGACTTTACTGCTATAAGTTTTTTTGGGGGCTGTAAAGTAAGAATTTCTAATTCATCAGATGTATACTTTACTTTTGGTGTTAAGATCATGGGTGTTCTTTTCCTTCATGACTCCCCATTCTTCACTTGCAATTGGTTGTTTTTCTGGATTATCTCTCCAAACTTGAGCCAGTATAACATGTCAGTATACTTATTACAATGGGATGAATTTAGAGGCAGAGCACAGAAAAGCAAGTGCAGTCTGATTTGGAGAGAAATTCTAAGGCTCTAAGTATGACCAAGAGATTAGCAGAGATTTGCTGCTTTTAACCCATCACAAATAACCCACCTTTCTTTGGCACTTTACGCCGCCATTCACCTCCACATGTGGACCCCACACTCCTCTGTTGTAACTCTTTGGTAGGCTGCTGGAGACAGACTTTTTTTCAGATGAGTTTGCTCATGTTATGTTCTTCTATTCTCAATGTAGCTGAATTGTTTGGAGGAAATTTCGCAACAGAAAAATTTCAGAGGAACAGCAATCCTGGCACTGTGAAGGTAATATAGCCCATAAGACTAGAAAAGAGCAATGGCTTGCAAAAAGCCCCAAGGTCATTTTCTAATAAGCCAGATATGTTACATGGGTGGGTAAACAATAGATATTTTAGTTAAGTTTTCTTTCAGGTTGCTTATCTAAACCTCAGTCAAACCTCCTGGCACTAACTGAATCAGGCCAGAAAACCTGTAAAAATCTCTTTAGTATTTCTTTTGATGGCAATTACAGCCAGTGGAAGCCTGAGGTTTTTTGGATATTGCATTCAGGCATGGGTCTTAGAGTAACAGAGCATTAGGAGAAGATACACTAGAGGCCAAAATCCTCATGTGTCCTCACCTTGTAGCAAAAGTTTGTGCTATATGCTGCTGTATATAAGATTTTCTCCCTTCACACACTCACCTTTCTCTCCTCTTTGTCTGGTCTCTCTATTCTCTGTTCACTATTTCCTTCAGTTTTCATTTTTCAGTTTTCTTCCCCTTTTTCTTACCCACGTTGTTTTCTTCCATATTCTTTACATTATGTTGTTTATCCCTTGCTGCAGGGTCAACACCAGCAGTCAGATTTGCTGAAGGCAGCTAGAACTGAGATCACTGAACGTCTCTGAGCTTCTCCTTTACCCCACAGAATTTTTGAACCTGCTGGGATCCCTTGAATGAGCACTAGAATCCCATTCCATCTGCATGTCTTTTCAACTGACCTTTTCTCTCTAATTTTTCCATCTACTTCCCTTTTTATTTATATTTCTCCTTCCCATTTTTTCTGGTGATTGTTTTCTGATTTCTTTGTTTATATATTTACTTAGGCTGATCACTTTCCTGATGGGCAAACATCCTTCTTATATATGCTGTAAAACAAGTTTGTTGTCAACAGAAGTATTATGCTGTTTACTTTAGAAGAGGATTTGAAAGAATGTGTAAAGAATTGGTGATTATGTATGTTTATAAGTATGTTAAAAAATAGAAGTATGTTAAAAAATATTAAAACCCCCTGTGTTAAAGCTTGGTACCTCTCAACTGTCATCCAGAGATGACAGGTGAGCACAGGGATCTTAGCCTGTGCTTGTAAATGTCTTAGATCTCTCTATCAATGCCTACCCTGCAATATTACTCCCACGTAGCCAGGATTTATTAATACTTTATTAACACTTGCCCTGATGCGCCTCTAGCATAGTTTACTGCTGGGAACGAACTGAGGTTGCAACATGCTCTTGGAATCACTGACAGCCTTTAATAATGTTGGGTACAAGCTTGATATGAAAGGTAAAACACTAAAGCTAGGTACCTCTCTTCTGAGTTTTTCTGTTTTTCTGATATTTTTTTTTTCTGGGAGTTAAGCTGCGAAACTCTTTGACTCCTTATGTTTAAAATAGGGCCTAGCTTTGCTCAAAATTTGGCTGGGCAATCAAAGAGCAAAAATATTCGGTACCCAATCCTAATAAAATTATTTTAATTACAATTTTGGCCCTACAAAAGCTCAACTGACATGACAGAATTTCACTGTAAAGAGAACTGTAAATGTTGCAGACCCTAGAAACAAAATGAAAATGGCAAAATCCAGGCAAATGAATGGAAGCATTCAGTGAGGTTTGAATTTTTCACTGTGTCTCAATGGAAAATGAAGTGGTTTAAAAGAAATTTGAAAATGAACTTTTTGCAAAAGTCATCAGCCTGAATTGCTACAAGAATACAGGATGCTTCTACCTGGCTCATCACCTTGGAGGTCTAAGGATCTAGTCATTTAATTTTTATAAGGAGAGGCCTCAACCTCGGCATCACTGGAACAGGTCTAAAACTCTATTTGCAAAGAATAATATATCCAGTATGCTTGGTTGTGATAATAACCTCAAAATTAGGAACCACACGTAACCCATTCCAGGTCATCCTCCTGACCTCTTTAGCTTACTGAAGCTGCTTTGCTGTTCTTCATCCCCCTCACACAAGTCTCACAGAGCATATAGCTAAATTTGGGTAAGCACTGAAGCTGTCCAATCAAGTCTCTAAATGTTTTTAGGGTTGTTGTTTTGTTTTTTTCAGCTCAGTGAAAGTACTAGCTAACCTGTTATTCTCCTAGGTTCCCCATACACATACTGTTTAGTACTGCAGAGATAAAGGTAGCTAAGTCAGCACGTATGCTATTATTAAACAAACAAACAAGGCTAGATTAAGTCTCTTCAGGTACATGATTTCAGCATCAGAAGCTCTTATCTGATCTTTTATCCAAATTACTCTTTCAGGAAGACAGTGGGATCATTAACTCAAATAGTCATCATTACGTGCTTCAGATATTCTCATTCCTGCCTGCTTTATGTACCTGAAGAGAACACTCTAATGTGAGATTGGTATCAAGATTTCCCGTAAGATCTGCAAACTTCTGTGGAAAAACAGGGCAGCGGCTATGGGACTTACTGAGAGACACTAAACTCATTCTGCTCTCAGAGAAGGGGAGTCTGAGAGGATGTGCACATTGCCAAATAATTCCACTTGCTATTCAAACACGCAAAGAAAAAAACAGGCTTAGTGTTTAGAGAAAGGGACTGAAAAATATGAAAGCAAAACTGATCACAGAAAGAACAAAACTAGTTTACTCATGGCAATGCTGTAAATCAACTTTTAGAATAATGCTGGGGAAAAAAAATCACAAAAAAAAAACACACCTTGTTCAGAAAGGTATGTGCTAAAGAACAGAAAGGAACAGTTGAATGTTAACACAGCTCTCTTAATATCTGTGGGGGCTTATTGATACATTTATATAATTTATCGTGCCGTACATGACCAGATGCAAGTGAAAAGACAGACTCACAAAGAACACTGCATGGTGGTTGATGGGCAGGAAGAAAGTCCAACAGAGCTGCACCATGGCACAGTATCAGCTCTGCCAGCACACTGAAATGCAAATGTGTGTCGTTGTTGTTGGCTACAGCGGTAAAACTGAAATTGGAGGAAGCAGATGCTGTAATCTGATGATGATGTTGTTCTTGCTGAGTCTGAAGAATCATTTCAAGAGCTAGTAATGAGAGTCGCTGAAGCTAGTGTTGATTACAGACTACATCAGAATGTAAAAAGATAAAGGTGATGACACTTCTGAAATGGCGTATTGCAGCCACAATATAAAGAAAGACGTTCAGCAATGAAGGAAATTCTGTTTCTAACAGACACGGGAAAAAAATGGAGAATCCCATTTCTAGGAGGGAGACGTCTTGTTCTATATTCGTACATATGAACATATGACTATTAAGGATCCCCAAAGGAGACTGTGAACACAAGACCAGGTGAATCTCTGCACTGCTAGGAAGGGAGAATATGTATGCACTAGAAACACAGGTTAGAAAAGCTGTGAGGAACTGTAACCTCAGGATCTCTCCAAATGCCATGAGAATCCCATCAGAGTGGACTTAGAGGTAAAGCAGTGAAAATGCTTTTAAAACAATTTCTTCACAAGGGAGCAGAAAGAAGCAATGTGAGAAGGAAGCAAAGGGAAGTGTTTTGAAATGGCTATGTTTTAGCTGATTTAAGTTGAATTGGGGGTCCCAGATGGAGACTGAAGCTGGTTTTGAAAGGTTATTGGATGGGTTTTACAACCAACAAACCCCCTAGCCTCAGGGACAGAGTAACTTGTCAAACAGATTCAGCTTTAACAAAAACATACTGCAAGGGATCAACAGGAAAATTCTCTTAACAAATCCCCTCTCATTCCAGAGATGTAAGATACTGGTGATGTCCTCAGTGTCTCCAGCCTTTTCCCTGTGGAACTGATATGCACAATTCTCATCCAATGTTTTTTTCTACAGGTCAATGAGAAGGTTGCAGGAAGCACAGAAGTGCTGTGGCCTGTTGCAAGGTAGAAAAGGAAGAGCGGGAGGACACAGTAAGCAAAATAGTAAAAGATATGCAAAGGATTTGGAGGAGCATCTGCATGAAAAGGAGTCTTCAAGAAGTAGCCAAGCAGAACCAGAAGACCCCCAGTGCCGCACCTTGGAGTAGCTGAATATTTTGGACTTTCAGACTATTTGGATATGGAGTTTTGGATATTTTGGACTGGTCTTGCAGTCCAGATTTAGTAGTGCTCTGCTCCAATCTGTTTATAACACCACTCTCAGTTAGGTCTGCACATGGGTGCTATACCCAGGAAAAGTCAGTTCTCAGCTTCTTTAGCAGTGAAATATTAAGTATCCTCACTGCAATATTTTATCATATTGCACATTGGCCAGTAGCCACATAATTTCCAGTTTGTAAATGCACAACCATCCATCAGACACAACTGCTGAGAAGGTGAAAGAGTTTGCAAAATTAAAGGGATTTCTAAGTCCTTGCACTACAAGTGACTTCTGTTTTTTACCCGGCCACTCATGAAATGAAGGATTTTCCATGGTCATCTGCTGCAAGGCAATTGAAAAAGGTAACAAACAATCTCATTTGCATATCAGGACCACATGAAACTGGGAAAGCTCTTGAGCATGCCTTCTAGAAGATCTGATGGCCCAGCTCATGTCCCTTTAAATGTCACTGCTGTGTCACGCTACTTCTGACACATTATGTCATGTGTGGTGTGATTTCAGAAAGCAGGCAGTCTCTGAGCCAAGCACACAGCAGATGTTGAAGAGACCAGGTGGCCATAAGAAATGTGTAATTTTAGATCTCTCCAAATAGTTCAGCAGCCAGGCTTCTTTGATGCTTGTGCATCTCAAGTCCAAATCTCTGACAGCATTGACATCAACTTTGATTTCCCATTGAGCATCATCAAACACATTTAATTGTCTCTTGATCCATAGGATTTATCCACTTGGGTTTGTATCAGAAGGATGGGTGAGGGACTAGCAGGGAGGGTAATAATAGCACAAGTACCTCTTAGCTAGCTACTTATCAGGCTAAATGTACTCACAATTGCCAACCTGCGTCTGCTGTTCCAATGAAGCTGATGTAGTTAACTCTGCCAACTTCCCACTTCCCATCCTCTCCAATACAAGTAATTTCAATATTGCCTCTACTCCCACCTTCCTGTAATTCAGTCATTTCTTATCCTTAGATTCAATTCTGGTGGAGCTCAGGACAAGCTACCACTGGTGAAGTTAAAGATCTGACCACTTTGGTACTACCATGTTGCTGTATCAGCAATGGTCATTCACACTAGATGTACCGCATAACACCATTAATGTGAGCAAAGTTAATCTCATATAACTGCAGCCATCTAAGTTAAGTGTTTGGACTAAGCTATCAAATCTCCCGCTGTAGTATACAGAGAGACAGAGATGCTGTTCTAGATTTTAATCCCATCTATCCCAGATTTTAGCACAAGGAAAATCAACCGTTTCTTTCTCTGTGTTTCTCTCTCCATTGACTGTAGAGGGAGCCTAGATGATAAGCATAGATTCAAAGGTGAAGGTTTACAAGTGCAATGGGATAAATCCTACCCCATCATATAATATATGTTACCGTGTTACATTCCCTTGTCCTTTGTGAAAGTAAAGCAGGCCCATAAATGACCTCATACATATCTACTGGTGAGAGTTCATTCATGGTCAGAGACAGTTAAGGGCCACAAGTTTTGTATGTTAGGTAGTATTCTTTGGATATCTGCACCAGTTTCCTCACGGGATTTTCAGCAAGTGACAAAGCAACTGCTCCCAGAGAATGTTTCTCTCCTTTACTACTGCATGATGATACGTCATGGCAGAAGTAAGGAGTTCAGGAAGTTTGGCAAGCTGTTTTTCTGCAATGCTCAATAAATGAGCTGTACATTATGTTGATTTAAGTATCTTCCAGCAGCCAAAGCTCCCTGGATTTTCAAGAAATAGATTGTGCTGCACCAAGGTTTAGCTGCATATGTGCTACCAGAAGCAGAACTCCTTTTCACCTATAAATTTCAACAGATTTAAGATATTCGTGTTCCTGCCCAACTCTATAGTTATAGAAGTATCACTTTACTTTTTCTTGGATCCTGGAGCCAAGGAGTTCATTTTAGGTAATAAATCCTGCATAACGGTAGCATAATCCAATGAAGCAGTAACTGCAGTGATATAGAAAAGGTACTATTTTTCTCAGTCATGATTTAGGTCACAGCTTCATCAGATTGGTTATTGCTATAGCAACCACAGCTTTTGCCTTTGTACAGAGACTTCTAACAGTATTCCACAAGGTAAAAGAAACGTTCTGAAACATAGGAGATGAACCAAAGATATAAAGGCATGCAGCCAATCAAGGTTTAAAAAATTTAAAAAATTGTTTAAAAATCTACTTTTTCCTTAAAGATTAAACTAACAACTTGTTGTGAAAGAGAAAGGCTGGAAGTAATGAAAATAAATATAAGTGTTTCATGACTGCTGGTAAAAATGAAATCATGGTAAGGCTATTAGAGCTCAGAACACAAAGGACTCTTTCCTCTGGTACAGAAGGTCACAGATTTAGCTCCTGCAAAGGGAAAATCCAAGCATACTTCATACTACTACACCAGAATAAGCACCTTTAATTATTTTAGGCTCTCTCTCTGCTTTCCAGACAATGACAAAGCCACGTGAAGGCAGGGTTTTTATTTATTACCTAGCTCCTGCAGGACAATTTATTTGACCAGCGTTGCCAACACAATGATTCCTTAGCAAACTTTGTTCCTCACTGCAAATTATGCCCTATTAATTTAAAGAAGCAGAGACAAAACTAACTTTCTGCCCCTTTTGCCACAAATGTACTACAGGGCATTAAAAATGTATCAATCCTACCTGTTAAAAGTACTTTAGGTTGGCTGGTTAAAATTAAGAAATCTCTGACAAAAAAAAAAAAAAAGAGTTTTCCAGTTGTCTTTTAGTTGGGCTAATATGTGAAAAAGAAAAAGAAAGAGCCTAATAATGACTAATAGTTGGCACTTGCATAGTAGAGTCCTTTTCATCTCTGGAGTGCTTTATATTATTAGCTAATTAAGTTTAACCCATTCCTAGAAGGGGGACATTATGAATCTTTTCTTGATCAGGTAAACAAGAGCAAAGGTTTGAATGGCTTAGCCACTAAAGTCAGGTAAAATCAGTGAGAGCCAAGGCTCTGTGTTTCCTTGCAAGATGATCTCAATATCTAATGTTTATCCCTTACTAAGGTGGTAACAGGGGATGGACCCCAACAGCTTTCTTGGGCACTTCTTAGGCCCATAAAAGTTTGATAAAAATTGCTACCTAGAGTTTTCATTTAACAGGCAATGAGGCCACAATACAGCAAAGAAATCTGAGTAATTCAGTTAATATTTATCCTGATAGCCTGTGATGAAGACAATGCTTGGCATATTGATTTCTATGGCATACAACTCTAACAAAGGACAGACATCATACTGCTTAGCAAGAAATAGTGATGGAAGAATTCTACTGTAGTTATTTTATGTAAAATTTTATGTATGCAAACAGAACGAAATTTGGGTTCAAATAATTGTTCCTCAATATGCCATCATGCACAGCCATACTTTCATTCTTTTGGCCAGCTGAGATTTGTTCAGATTTCATAATATTTACTTACTAAGGTTTCCTTCTTTTGGCTGTATTTGCTGAACTATATAACTTTCTTTTTATCTGTATATTTGACTGTATTCATTGCTGCAAATTGGTAGATAATCTAAATGTACCCACAGCTTTAAAAGCTTCCAGCTGTTACCTCAATGAGGCCAAAATTAAAACAATTATGTTAAAATGTTGAAGCATTTTCCCAGTACAATAATTCTAAAGAAGTCCCCCCGGACCTTCCAGATTTGTTTTCTAAAACTATTGCAAGCTGAAGTTTGCATTACACTCAGAAACTAGACAGTTTGCTTTATTTAATAGAGTTGTCTGTCAGCCCACTTGTACTGCATCCTGTGTAATTACCTGCTTTCCCGACACAGATGCTTCAACGTATATTTTCAGTCTACATACCAGTCTCTGAGTCCAGTGATCAGACATCACCCTGATCCCACAGATTTAGACTGTTGTGAGAACTGCCATGAAGCACAGTTTCCATTTAATTAAAGGCAGTACAAACATTCCAGTCTCTATGGCTACATCCATCCTAGTACATAAAACGGGCCAGGGCCCATTCTTTGCCCAGATGGCAAGTGGCAAGGCACGGCTTGTAACTGTATGGCTAAATCCTCCTTTTTCCATCCTGCCTCTTGGGAACAGTCCTTACCTAGTCCTGTTGCCTGGATTGTGTCTTGGCATCCTGTGGAACCTGAAGTTTCTGCTAGGGTGGCTTCCTGACCTACCCTGACATGACTAAGCTTCCATTAATGGTGTGGTGATCACAAGCCAGCCTCTGGCCATGTTCAGTTTGCCCCCATGGATGCAGCCTATGTGTCTTTCTAGTCTACAAGATGACACAGCTGATTTCAAAATAATGAATATTTTAAAATGAGTTTAAGCCAGACTGAATATGCTTCAAGCAACTGGCACATGTGTATTGCCAAAGCTGTATCTAGGCCCCTTTCACTAAGGGATGTGACAGACAGGACCCCACATTTTGTTATTAATTGCTTAGGGGGTCTGTATCATTCTTGTGAAAATGACATGCTTTCAAAATTCAATAGCACGTGGGAGAAGATACACCCAGGCAGAAAATACAATGTCGTGATTCAGCAAAGGAAAATTGTATGGAATGTTTACAACATTGTATTTAAGTGTCCATCAGAATGAAAATTATGCCACAACCTTTGATAAGTGCCATTGGTGTATTCCCATAAATGCTGTCAAAATCAGCCTGTCTTGGGAGAATTTGTACATCAGTTGTCCTTCTCCTCCCAAGGCAAAAATGCACAGTGGTAAAGACATCCCCATTACAAAACCTCTACTGACACATGGCATTACTCTTTTACACCTTGTACTTACACTAAAGATAATGGTGGCAGCTTGTGGTTTACCCGTGGTCACACAGTAGGTGGCCAGAAGGGTTCAAGACAAGATGCCTCATCATGGATGCTCAGTTGCCAGAGTGCAAGAGCTCCCATGCTTCCAGGTGAAGTGGTTTGCCAGGCACCTGGTGCTCTGTGTTTCTGCCTGGTCTTTCAGCCAGGCAACTACGATCAGCATTTCTTTGAGCAGGTATCTGAGAGCTGGTTGTTTCTGCACTGTGTTAGGAAGGACAGTGCTAGCATGAAAGCTAAACGACTGCAGGGGGAAAGAGAAATTGAGAAATTTCACGCTCAGCAGTAGAGGCTTTTCCCTCTGTCTTTTAAAAATGCTTCAAAGCTAACTTGAACAACTGAAATCACAGGCGGATATGATTCAAAACTATTCTGGGCTTGTTAAAATATTTTTAAAAATGCAAAAGCTTTTATTAGCTTAACATTCTATTTCAATCCGCACGAGTAAAGCGGAGCGTGTCTTCGTTATTCTCCCAAGATTATGCACATTTCCCTCCTGACTCACGACCACACTGATCATAATGGCTTTAATTGATATTCATGTGCATGCCATATTTACTTCTGCAGAGTTCCCGTGTAATTGAGCAATAGTTAATGGGCACTTATGACTCTATTCACAGGAGATTACAAATGTGTGTGTATTGGGGAGCTTTTCCCTGAGGAGTTTCCATGTGTCTGGATAGGTGCATAATCAACGCGCCAGTCATCAGACACAGCAGCTGACACTTGCGGCCTGGTGAGGTCTTGAACGAGACAAATTTTCAGTTTTTTCCCAATTTGGATGGGGAGGGTGAGGGGCTGCGGCTGGGGGTGATGATTAAGAGTCAGGGCTGCTCAGCAGAGCCCTAGACAGCATCTATGAAGATTCAGCTGTTATTTAGGTGAATTATAGCTTAAGCCTTTGGTAAACCAGGGCCATCCCCTTCATTTTTAGCTTTTTAGGCAGCTTTGCAGCTTGTCTGGACCTCTTCTCAGCTCCCATCTGTGAGGCAAGAGCCTGACCTCATCCAGGGCTTTTGTAGGATTGGCCAAATGACCCATTCCCCCCCATTTTCAGTCTTTAGCTGTAGCCACAGACGTCTTTCCCCAAAAACCATCAGAAAAATCAGAAGCTCTGAGACCCAGCAGTGCTCCGCTGTGCCTCTCTGCCACGAAACCTTTAAGATGTAGAAATAACACATTTAGAGAGCAGACCTCACCAAGCAGAACCCCAAAGCACTTTGCAAATTACAGAGAGAGGAATCGCATTAGCTCCCCCCTGACACGTTCTCGTTCTTGGTCTGCAATGCAGCAGCTAGTTTGTAGCCCAGAGCAGCGCTGCACGGTGGTTCTGGACAGCAAGCAGGACTCGGTGCAGCATCCCCTGACACGGCAGGAGGAAATAAGGCAGGTGTGGAAACCGATTCCATGGGTTGGACAGTATTTTCTGTGCTTGCATTCGGGGAAGGTTTCAAAGGAGGTTGAATGTGATGGGGTGTTGACTTCCCTGGGATTTGTAAGTTAATGGAATAAGGGAGAGGAGTGAATAAAGATGAGCTAGGTAACACCACTGCCACATCAGTGTGTTAACTCAAAAACAATATCTCTTTTTTTTTTTTTTTCTCTGCTAACCAGTACTGTGCAGGGTTCAGTCTGCTCTGGTTACGGAGATTAATAACACCAAACTCTTGAAGTGGTAAAACAGGAATTGTTGTTTTATTTTTTTGAGTTCACTTATGATTTTGAGCATCAATGGCTACTGATTTTACTGTTTACTTCCAACCTGTTTCTATGCTGTTGTGCTGCCACTGAGCTTAACTCTTACCCTGGGACTTGCGCTTTCCTTCTGCAAGATGAAAAATTCAAAACTAAGTTACGGCAGAAAAAAATAAAAAATATCAAAAAATAAAAATAAATAAAAATAAAAATAAATATAAAATTAAAAATAAAAATAAAAAAATAAAAAAAAATAAAAATAAAAATATAAACACATCTGCAAAATGAAGGAAGTCAAGCTAGAAACTCCACACTATTGGCTTGTGAAATGGCCAAAAAGAGCTCTATGAAAGTCCCATGATTGGCAGTTCTAGAGGAACCACACAATAGTCCTAGAGGTCATAGTCCCTGTCATATTTTCATGAAATCTGAAAACTTCCCCCTCATGTATTTTTATTCTCCTGGGTCATACCCAGGGTCAATTTGCCATCAAACACAAAAAAAAAAAAAAGAGCAGTATTGTCTGGCAATATGACCTGTGCTTGTCTGTAAAACTATGACCTGTCACAGGAGCACACTTTCGATATCAAGTCTGGAAGCAACCTCTGGATCAGCGTGAAGCAGGGCTGCCCATTGTATAGCTGCCATCAGCAAAGGTGTCCCACCTCTGGGGATGGTACAAATACCTGTGCAGTTCAGCAAAATTACCTCTCTCATTGGTCAGGTAACGGTGAACACACTTTCCTTCCTAGAAGAAGATAGAAAACAGCTCTCTCTAGGTTTCAGAATTGCATGGAATTGGTATGAAAGAAAGACCTAATGTGATTTGTGGGGAGAAGTGTAAAATATCTGCTGTCAGCGTTAAAATACAAGATAGCTTACATTACGTATTTCTTACACATGGGTTTCCCTGATGTGGGTGTACAGTTATCACACTGCATTCATGTTATGATAATCCTCAGGTGGAATAGCTCCAGCAAGTATGAGTGAATGTGGGAAGCCTTTCTTATGTTTGTCGGTTTTGAAATAAGTCTCTACTGGTGAAAAGAACAATAACAGCACTCCATCCTGGTCAAGGCAGTGTTGCCTTTATTACATCCATCATGATGTTAAATGCAAGAACAATGCTTTGTAGAACTTTTCCAGACCATGATTTGATTGAACATAAAAACACTGTGTTTGCATGAGAAAATCTTGACTGTATGGCAAAGAGGTATTGTTACAATCCAGAAAATTTAGGATCCATCCAACAAAAAGATGCAATGCTTTTGCTCCACCCTGAGAATGGCAATCTTGTTTTTAAGGTATGCTGTGTTGGTACCAGTTCTGATATGCACCCTGCATTTCTCTTTGAACTAGAGAGGCTGTTCTGTCTCCTTACTGGCTGGTTATCTAGATTAATTTTTCAGTGACTACAGTCCCAAGCTGGAAGTTGATTCACATATATTAATGCTGAATTTTGTGGAACTGCAAAAGCATATGAGGTGAAAGTTCATTTTGGAGAGCCGCAGAGTGTTCTTAGTGAATCTCAGCAAGTTTGTTTCACCTATATTACTGAATCTTGCTTTTCAGATGAGATATGGAATAAAACACAGAGAAACTCTGTCCCACGGCTGCCTGATCTTATGAGAATTTTCAGTTCTTCACCAATTCCTTGGGTTTTCTTAGAGTTTCTTAGAGACTAAAATCTAGATGCACATAAAATCTAGGGAGGGAGATGATGCCCAGCAGTGACTTAAGGGTTATATCACTCATCCTCTGTGTACAAGACAATGTTTTTCTCTGCATTAGATTATTTCTATCTTCACTTCCCACTTGAATGCTCCATCCTCCAAGGCAGAAAGCATTCTAGGATGAGATTTTCTATATCAGAAATTCTAGAAAACTTCCAGTTCCTGTGGAAGACTGAAATATCCACTGGATATTATGGATTCAGTGGGATTTACAACAATCCACCTATCAATTAGATATGGCATCACACAACACCTATAGTTCCATCATGCTTGAACCCAAAAGTCCAGTGATTACTCTGTGCAGAATTATATAGTTACTTCACTATTATCTGCAGTAGAGGATTTGCTCCATTATAGAAGAATTATCTCCTGGGATGGTAAATGCCAGTTTCTGACCTTATCAAGAGTTCTGAGAGTGAGCTGCACATCTGTTCCATGTTCTAACCAAACGGGCAGAGACATTGTGCTGTACTGCGTTGATGATTAGTGTGGAAAGGGCTTTCGTGGGTTGGATGGTGACCTTTAGTAGTGACGAAATTGAAGTGTTCATGGAACATTTTAGCAATACAAACTAGTCACATCACTTGGCAGAATTGTTCCTGAATGTGTAGGAATAGCTAATTTTTTTCTTAGAGGACCAGATGTTTTGGAGGCTCTCATGGGGATGTTGTTTTTATCGCAGCACTGTAAGCAACAGCAGTTTCCAGAATCCAGCTCAGCTCCAGTGAAACAAATCAAAGTCTTTCTACTGGCATGGCAAGTAAAGGGAGCAAGGCCTGTCAGCCTTGTATTTCAGCACGAGAAATGAAGTATCACCTTGACAGCACTGAGCCCAGGCTTCCAGGAGCACAGTACTGGGTACTGTAAAGCTGAAAAGCATCCATCTGCTTCCCAGTTTGCTTCCAGGTTGCTTCCAGGGTTTGAATTCACCAGCACCTGCTTGAGTCTCAGCTCTTCCCTCCTATCTAGGGACTCAGTCTCGCTGAGGCAAGAAATCTTCATTTGTATAGATGATGGTGTCATCTATTCATAATATTCTGACCCAAGGAAATATTTCAGTCTGAGCAAGCTTTACTGGGAAATACATGTTCATCAAAATATAAACAGTCCCCTGGAGCAACTGTATCTCTTACTGGTACAGATATACAGTTTGGACAATAATTCTAACATGAAACGTTATATAAGGATAAATTTGACTGTTTCATCTTGATAAAAGAGAAATAGTTTTGATTCTTATTTTGCTTTGGTATCATATCAAGATACTGTTCAGTATATACTTTTTTTTTTTATTAGATTTTAAACGTGTTGATTTCTTTGACATGGTCAAAAAATATGTCATTGTTCCAAATGAAGCAAGCACGGGTATTATTCTACAGGAGACATTTCAAATTTACATGGGGGAATTTTAACATTTTTTGGACCAAAATAGAACTTAAAATGTTGAAATTTCCCAGAAATGTGGAATTCCATTTTTGGTAAACTTTAATTGTATTTATGAGAAGCTCTCAATACTTACGTAAAGAATCCAAACTTAGTCACTTACTAAAATGGGAGACATGAAAGGTTTTCCATATCAAACACCTGCCTCAGATTGAAATCCATTCTAAAGTTTGAGAAAAAAAAAAAAAACACTCTTTTTAAGATTAATAGGAAAAACATCATAAATTGTCCTCTCAACTTTACAAAGAAAATATCTACAGACTCTTTACTGAGAAGATCTCACATTTCCATGCCTCTACCGGGGCTTCTAAATCTGTCAAAAAAAATACTGGTTTATAGGAAAGTCCTGTATATTTGTGAAAATGCTCCAGCCAATGAAGTCAGAAGACTTTGTGGAAGTAAACGTTAAAGGTGGACAGGTTCAGTGGTCATTCATTAAACTTTGGCCACTGGATTTGCAATAGTTCCTGCTTGTTTTACTGAGCAGTGGGCAGATGCTAAACCAAATCAAATCCTCTTTTACAAACAGCAATCAAATTCTGAATGCATGGCTGAATATGGCCAATGTCTATTTTCAGTGGAAATGTTTACAGACCATCCCATATCCAAACTCATCTTGGTTACCCCATGATCACAGTATCCCTCTGTGCTGCATCACAGCTTCCCTCTGCAGCCAGGAATAGCAATACCCACTAGGGTTAACCATAGTGTTTCTGCTCATGTGGGAAACAAAAGTAAAACTCAACCTCTAGTTCCCTCTCCACCAGGTTTGTGCAAATTTTCAGAAAAGATTAGCCACAGTTTAGGTGGTGAATTGAACAATCCCTTTTTCTCCCCTCTACTGCCACTCAGTAAACCGAAATTCTTGGGTTTAATTCATAAACTTCTGTAGAAGTTCTTTACAGAGTGTCAAGCTCATAATCTTAAAGTTTAATGACAGAAGTTGAGATTCAACACCATGCTGAAGACTCTGCATGCACGGTTTAATGGAGCTGTTCCACAGAAGAAGCCAATTGAACTACTCAGCTTCAGGGAGCTTCCAGTACATTAGAAAGGCACTGGAAAAAATTATTGCCCCCAAAAGGAAAGGGGCATATGACCCTTAAATGTACAGCCAGCAAGGTGTACTTGGCTTTCTGTTCTACAGAAGGGAGGTCGCTATTAATTTTTTGCATCCTTAACAGGAATAAAGGGAAGACATCCTGGTTTGATGGCATTTGTGTGTCCTGAACATCAACTACACCATACAAAGTTGTTAAATTATCCTTCCTTAAGGGAAGTTGTTAAAATTGTAAACTGGGAGCTTATGACTTGTATGACCACAGGATGTTGTAACTTAGCACTACATAAAGTCACATAGTGTTGAGTGGGGTTCCTGGGTAACCCCAGGATATAATTACTAATCTTAAGGAGTTGAATGAGTTGTGTAAATTAGCATAAAGATAACATCTAAAGCACTTTTCTTATAGTGTTATCTACTCATGTATAAATATTTATAGGAATATAGAATGCAACTAACAATAAAAATTGCATCTAATTCTCTTTCTTTGTGTAAGTATATATAAACATGCACAAAGAAAGAGTGAATATATGTATATATGTGGTATTTTTTCGTTTTGTTTTAAAACAACTTGTTGTTCATATGTTTGAACAGTCCCTTGGAGTCTTTAGGTTTGAGACAAGTGGATTTTGCGACAATAACAAACATTAAACAACTGTTGGTTAAAAGTAATTCTAAAACCATCATATTTCTAATTAAGTTTGAAAGTGATGCATAACAAAAAGACTTGGAGAAACTTTAATTTCATATTCCAAACTAGTTAGTCCTATTTGTTTGCTTTGAATCACTCATTTCAATAAGGTGAAAACTTGTGTTAATCCTCCATTCATCAGTTGCCTGGGTGCGTGTGAAATGAGTCATGTGGACAAAATAAACCACTGCTAGCCGCAATATTCCATTGTCCTTTAAGCTTCTTCAAGGGGCCTCTTCACAGGTACCAAAAAGCCACTCTAGACACTTCACATATTTTTGAAGATCCTCCCTTTTTTCACATCGCACATTAATCACTCATTGAAGAATAGCAGAGAACAGGCATAAAATGAAGGAAAAGCTGAAGTAGGCCAAACTCATTTTCTACACAGAGAGAGATAATTGGCACTGCAGTAATTTTGGAGAACTGAATTAAATGAATAAATTGTGACATGGGAAAAACTGAAAAGGACAACAGTTTCCTGGCTTGCACATAATAGTTACTTTGGACAGCATTTTTCTTGGAGACCAATTGATAAAACAGGACAAAAATGTTTTTCCCATTAATTGCTTTCAAACATTGTCCTGCTAAATGCCCAATTAAAAGGTAGAAGTGTGAGCTTCTTTTTTGCTTATAATGACCACATATTGGGGGGAAAAAATCAGTAGCAACGTCCTAGCATTTTCCTTTGTGGATGTGGAATAAAAAGATCAATGGAAAAAGGTTCTTAGCTTACCTTAAACTAAAACAGCAGCCTCAAAGCCTGCAGAGCAGCATGGGGGTGAGGATGGGGTGGTGGATGCTAGGGCACATACAGTAGCACTGCTCTATGCTTAAACTATCTTTTTTTTTTTTACTCAATTTCATACGTTGGTAAAGTACATAAACATAAGTTCGTAAATTGCCAACTGGTATTTTGAATGGGTTATAAATGAGATTATTGTATGTCCAAGGGAAAAAAAAGAAGAAGAAAAAAAAAAAGGTTCTATATAAAAACCTTACACCAAAGATTTCCCACATTTGATTTTTAAAGTACAGTTGTAAAGACATCATTTTCTGAGCATTAAAAATGTTCTAGTGGGTCAAATGAACAAAAGGCACTAGAATCAAAGTTAATTCTGAGATAACTCTGCTGAATTAAGGAGGGGTTAATTCATCACCTTCCATTAATGATACTGCTTGAGATCTTAAAGAGCTGTCACTGCCCATCAGCACTATAAACATTCATTACTTGTTGTAACGGTATTTTTAACAGTAGATTCATTGTCACAAGGAAATTTTCTTCTTTTCCAGATGGGACTAAACTGAATTCAGCAAAATTAAATTAAAAGGAACATCCTCATAATAAAGTAGCTTTTGTCTGTTCATAACTTTTACCTGTACGTCAGTAATGTCTCTATGTTTCACAGTGTTTTATAATTTCTCATAGACCATCATGAACACTAATCCAGAGCCTTAAAATGAAACCTCTGTAAAGATGAAATGGTTATACAGGTTAGTTACAAAACACCTAACATGGCCTTGCACCAACTAGTAATATGCAGGGATTCCGGGATCTGCATAGTTTTCTGTTTGGCTGAATTTAATGACAAATCGTGCTTCATATGAAAACAATTGTCTCCAATTTTCAGGCTGCTGTAAACACTCTGGAATAGAGGATGCAATATGTGGTACTCCAAAATGAAGGATTGCTGCTGGCAAGGACTTCAGTTACTCCCAGCTGTGTTCAAGCTCTTTGAGAGCTGTCACTGGGTTACAATGAAGATGTACAACACTGCAGATAAACTATTAGTGGCATGCATCTAAATCCACCCGTGCTCTTGCAGAAAAGGTTAGAAAATGGGTAAAATGCAAGACAGAGGGAAATAAGGAGTAATAAGTCAAATGCTAAGAGCTCCACATTTTACAAGACTGATTAGCACTTTTAAATCTGGAAGCATGACTAAGCAAAAGGACAGTGGGAGATACACATTCTTCTGGAGTTGCACGGGGCTGTGTTCACACCAGAGATCTCTTGTGCTTGTGCTGTGGCTGGATGGCCCAGTGCCAGCATGTCCAAGACACATCAGTGGCCCTTTTAGAGCCACTTCTAAACCACAAAAGAGGAAGTTTCTGAGGATATCCAGATTACAGCGATCCTTACAAGTTTTTGCCTCTCTTCACTCTACAGGAAATTTTCTTCCTTTGCCACAGAAAAGAGACTGGTCCCTTTGGGGCAGTAGATTTCTCTTCATCTTCATTGCCTGAGGCACTGATTAAGTGAAGTGCTTAAGCACCTGAGTGACTATGAGCGCATGAGAGATTGCACTGAGCCAGTTAGCCAAATGCAGAAAAAGACCTTGCTAAGGGAAAGTTGCTGTACAGAGCTACAAGGCAAAAAATACTGCATAGCACTTATGCACATTTTTTCCAGTAGTCAATGGCATTCAGTTATATGGAATGTGCTCATAACTATTGGTTGAGTTTCACAGAAGAAATCTCTTTTGCTTTGAGACACTCATGATTTACCTATGTAAAGGTTTTACCCCAATAAGGTTTAATGTTTCAACTTCAAAACTCACACGTCATTCTCATGCATAAGGGGGGGGGGGGGGAGGGGGTACATGAATATGATATTCAAATATTGTAAAAAGTACATCAAAAGAAAGTTAAGCTAAGAGTTTTTAAGATTCGTGTGCTATTTATAGGGTTTACCTCACTGTACAGCATGTCTTGTTTGGAATGGAAAATTAGAAAAGTATCACAACAAAGTGCCATGGCAGTTCTGTCCTGTAGCAGCCATGCTCACCCACAAATGAACCAGATGTTGAATTAAAGCAAGCTGTTTTCTATAAAAAGATTAAAGTATATATTATCTGAGTCTTCAAGCAGAGCTACTTATGGCATTGTCTGTGCTTGTCTCTGCTTTGCCTTCCCTAGGTACTCCTCTGACTGAATGGGAAAGCCTCTTTTTGTTTCTAGAGAAGGAATTCATTCTGAAGTTGTTATCCAAAATTATTTGAATGGAGACAAACTGGGGCTGTGATCAGCTCGTGATATACCAGTGCTGTGCTTATTTGTAGGAGTCTCACCTCTCTTCCCTCTATCTGCAGAGCATATTTGGGCAGTGTTAAGGACCAGACCACCTCAGGGCAAAGACCATCTCTTCCCGTGATTTTGGAAAGTGTTTGCCAAATCAGAGAGATTAATCTCAACCAAGGCAGTGATTAGTAATAAGGCAAGGTGAAGCAGGTAGTCAGTTTCCACTGAGGTCTCAGTTCTTGGTCATAATCTCCAAACCCTGTCCCTCCATGCATTGCTCATCACAAGCCTGTTACACCTCTGGGTCTGAGTCTGCAGCTGAGCTCCAGTCCAGTGGGATAGTACTACTTCCAAGTGGCTTCCCAAGGCTTGACACTTCAACATGCAAGTCCCTGGCAGTGGTGGCTGGAAGGGACTTGGAGAAAAGAAAGGTGCTGGAGAAAGGAAACTTTCCTGCATGGCATGTCTTACATCAGCTCTGTGTAGCTCCCTTTCCTAAAGGTCTTTTTTTTTTTCTCCATTATAGCTTGAGATCACTGCTTGTGGAAGGTTTGGTGATTATTCATCATCCCATTTAAGAATTAGCGGGTAAATGGCCTTTTGATCAACAGGTGAGAACTCATATATTTTGTCAGTCTCTATAGATTTATCTAAACATTACAAGATTAAGCTATTTTGTTACAAGATTTTGCTATGTTATGCCATACAGAAAGTGTAAAATTCTTCTGTATTCTAACTTGGGCGTCCCCTGTTTCTCTGTCCAAGGACTGCACTCTTACTCTTTTTCCAACATCAGTGCATCCAACATTTTCTGTTGATTTTCAACCATTCATTATCTGGTACCACTCATTCTAAGATATTGGCTACCACCTTGAAAATATAACTTTTTTTTTTTTTCCCCCTCTAGAATTTCACTCTTTCAAGATCCTTAAGCTCAAATGCAGTCAAGCCATCATTTTCTTCATGTCAAGCCTGTATATAATGACATAGTGCTATAGACATCAATCAAACTACTCTAGTTCTAATATTCTTACTAGGAGTATTGGTATTTTTACCAAAAATTCTGGGTCATTTTTATTGTCCTTGTCTTACATGAGATGATTTATATTAAAAAGTAATGCACATTTTCTATTTTTGAAACACTATAGTAATAATTTTAAAATGTTTAATACACACTCTCCAACATTTGTGCTTTGCAATGCTTTGTCCTCAATCATATATAAACATCTTTTGAAGGCTGCAAATGAGTGGACATCTCTTTTAAGTAAAAATTTATTAAGCATAAAATGAGTAAAAGTCCAACAGCAACATATCATTAAGGTCTTCTGTGTCATCAGATCCATTATGCATTAATGATTCCTCTGCATAGAACTAAAGAAGGCTAAATTTACACGTACCTTGTATATCAATAATAATCATAGTAGATGCTAAAATTATTGCATGTTTTTAACAGTACCCTGCTGGTTCTTATAGCTTCTATGGGAATATAAAACAGATAATTTGTGTCCCCCATGCAATTTATGCAATATAATTTTTTTATGTCCCTGCTACTTTAAATGGAATTAGTGAAGGCAGTATGCTATCCTCAGTCACTATCCAACAGAAGTTATGTTACAATTGATTAAGGTATTACTTATCTTAACTACTGTTGACCTACTTTCTTTCAAAACTGTCACACATACGTATAAGATGAAATATACAGTAGGAACTACGCAAAGATGAAAATTTGGATTTCAGAACACTATGTAACATCTGGTCGTTTCCAGAAGAGCAACCTTTAGAACATTCAGAAGATATTAATTGGATGTAATTGTAACATGATGCTGGAGGGTGGAAATTTTCCATACATTTACATACATTTTTTCAATCTTCCATATTCTTCTTTACCTCATTCTTCTCTTTCCTAAGCTTTTCTGTTTACTACCATCTCTCTCACATTTTGACCATAAGACATACCTCTACCTTAACCTTTTTAATGGGTGAATGAAAAAACCTGCTTCTCACACCTCTTTCAGAAAGAGCCTAACTCCAAAGCAGGGTTCTTAACCACAATAGGATGCCAAAATGAAGGAGGAACGTGACTGAACCTGACAGTAAATATTTTTTCATCTGTCCATTGATCTATCCATTGCTTGTTCAACAGTTCACACGCACTTGCAGATGCTAAGTAATTGCTGCATGGATAGAAAGCATGACCTGCCATTCTATTATTACAAGGCAAGGTCCTGAAAGTGCTGCAGAAACACAGGAATTTATGAAAGTCTTGCTGTGGCCAACTAACATTTTGGAGCACTCACAAAATTCAAACAAGTTATTTTTATTGGACATAAAAAGAAATGGAGGGGAAGATGGGATTCACTAAAACCTTCCTAGAAATGATCTGATGTCCTGTGCAAATGAGCTTTGAAAACTGAGGTCTCATTTTGGTTTGTCAAGTGCACAAACAAAAGGTGATTAATCCTCTCAGTTCTGCACTGTTGAGGCTGCACATGGAAAGCTGTGTCCAGTTTGAGATCCCTCTGTACAAGCAGGATTTTGGCAAACTAGAGTGAGGATCACCAAGATGGTTGGGAGGATGAAGCACATTATGTACAAGAGAGATTGAGGATGCTGGGCTTGTTTAGTCTGGAAAAGAGAAAGCTAAAAGGGAATCTAATTGTTGGTTTCAATTACCTAATGAGGTGTTACAGAGAAGACAGCGACAATTTTTTTCAGACCTGCACACGAAAAGAAGAATGTGTAATGACCATAGGGTGCAGCAAGGGAAACATTACATGAACATAAGGAACAAGTTGACCAGAAAGGCTTTGAGACCTCCATCTTTGAAGATTAAAGTTGATCAGACATGCTTGAGGAACATGCTCCAGTGACAGCCCTGCTATGAAAGTGGCATTAGACAAAATGACTTTCAAGGTCCCTTTCAGCGTAGGTTATTCTATGCCATTTCTACAAAAATTCGGTGGGGTTAAGTAGGTTCTTGTAATAAAAACTGAAGACTGATATCTAGATTGCATCCTTTGATCTCCTCAAATACTCAGCACAACCTTATCTTTACTATAGAGACTACCCTTTCTTGTTTTATGCACATTAGTTTTCAGAACCTTATTTTCTTGTTGCCCAAGTTCAGCCCACTTGGGTTAACAAGGTTTGTTAAGCTCCTGCCAACTTGGTGGACTGAAGATGAAATTGTGTATTTTCCACATTTCACAGAAGTCAAGGGTCTTCTGTTCGTCTTAACTTCATCTCTTCTTAGAAGGATCCAGAAATCAGTAGTTAAAACAGAAAACTGGTTATATCTTTGTCTTACAAACTGTTTATCAGGTCTGAGGGTAGTCCCATTATATTTGTAAAATACTAAGGATCCTTGGAGAAAAGAGAAAGGGAATTTCAATGTTGTCATTACTCTTTTATTTCCCATTATCATACACATACTAAGAGACAATGTTCTCTAAGCTTTGCTGTCTCATATCAGCATGAGGTAGTTCACTAGATTTCATAAATTATAACTTCTACCTTTAAGACATAATCTACCAAAACACAAAATAAAACTGCCTGGACAGTGAACACCTTTTCTTGAGACTGAAAATATTGTTCACAAGGCAATTCAGTCCTGCATGTGAAAGTAGAAATCCCAGACCGGTCCCACCACATCCAGAGACTGCCACATGCTACGCTACATACTCAAACTGTGGTCCACGTCAGAAATAAAACCTTTACTTGTCAGCAAATCCAGAATATACCAGAAACTCTTGCAAGTGCATCATTTGGCTGAATTTGGTGGGAAAAAAAAAAAAAGGATTATGTTTTTTATTCAATTCACACTTCAGAGTTGTTGGACTTTCTTGATCTCATAAGGGGTCTATGTGTTCACATGGATCTTGGCAGAAAACTTGGCAAAAATAATAAATAAATTAAAATAAACCATTAAGTTCTTTATGGTCTTTTTGACAGTAACTAGTAGCAACATAAGAATGTTCATCTGCCTCCTCTGTCAAGATATAAGAGGGCTTTTGGAGCAAAATACTGATAAGTTTATGCCTTGACCATGCATCAGTGAAAGAAGTGGAACTGAACAAAGTCTAATCCTGGTGAATGTGAAAACAGAGTTAGAATTAATTTTCTGTATGCAAAATCCTTGTGAATGCTATGGCTGGCAATCCTGAAAATATCATTCAACATTGTACCAGACACCTTAAAATGAAATTAATTTTAATCATTAATTTCCTTTAGTTCTATACATAGAAATTAATAAAGACCAAAAAGCAGAAATCAATCAAGTACATTTTTTAATTAATTAAAACTTTTCATTCTTTTGCAGAACTGATTAATAATTTTCCCTGAATATTTCAAATTTTTCAACGTGCAGTGTAATCTACATATCTTTTAGCTCTTGTACCAGCCCAGTGTGTCCTTCCTAGTACCTACAATGAACAAACCTAACAATCATCAAAGGGCAAAAGTCACACAACCGTATGCTGTCTATTCTTTTTTTTTTTTTTTTTTTAATGAAATACTATAGAAAAGTACATTGGTTGGCATCTGGGAAGGCAGTTTTGTATAACAGACATTTTGGTGAAACATGGTGCATTGCTCTCTCAATATCTCAACTGCATAAACATGAATCTTACAAATACAGATGTAGATTTTGGCAGTGTGCTCCAATTCAGGCTCAAAATTCCTAAGATTGATCACAGATTTTTTTCATAAATATGTATTTCAACTTCTGTATTTACTTGCTATAGCGCAGTTTTGATGGCCTGCAGATTATCCTATGTAAGCTTTACCTAAACATTGCATGAAAATAAATAAATAAATAAATAAATAAATCAAACAACTAGAATGACCTCTTTTCACAGTGAGACAGTAATGCAAGATCACATGCAATTTCTCTTGTACTGCAAGGACATATATATTTATTTTTCCCTCTTGCTTTCTTCAGCTGTCCATTCAATGAGACCTTGCTGGTTTGACAGACTACCAAAGCAGTGCCAAACATGCACGAAGGTCTGCCTGAGTATCTGGCAGAGATGATCATGTGTAAGTTTTTCAGAGCAGGTTGGACAAACATCTGTCAGGAATGACGCAGGTAGACAAGATCCAGCCTTAGGGCAGGGAGCTGGACTAAATTACCTCCTGTGGACCCTTCCAGCCTTTTTTTTTTCTTTTTTTTTTCTTTTTTCTTTTTTTTTTAATGATTTCTCTCCCTTGGGGTAAGGTGACACATCTCATTCCTTGGAATGTCCAAAGAATTTTACATTGGTTACATGTGGCTACATCATACCCTTCTGGCCACTACTTCTTTATTCCTGTCTTTTACCTTGGGGCTATACACAAAGTCACACACTTCCTCAGACGTCTTATTAACCTATTATTAAACCATGCAAACTGAAAGCATAATAAAACAATAAGAATATTAGGGGCTGAAAATAGCCTTTGGCATTCCACCTATTTTGCAGTCTACTTTCTCTACTGGAGTTTGTTGTCAGGAAGACTATTTGCATTTAGGATTTTTATATGTTTTGCAGCCTGCAGTGTCACGTTGGTGTTGTAGTATTTGTGGAGTTTCCTGGCTAGTTCTTACAATTTCTTTTGTAGAGCCAGAGATTTGTAATTCTGAATTACTGGGAGACAGAGGGCTGCAAATGGGGGAAGGTAACATATTTGTCAAGGGGACTCTGTAAATGCTGCTTCTGCCCTCTTTTGGAAGAATTCATGCATCTCTAATGCCTGGTGTTCAGCTCTGGGAGCAAAACTCAGTTTGACATTGCAGGAACAACTCTCTCCCTATCTCGTTACAGTCCCCAGCATCATTATCACTGACTTCAGGAATTGCTGTAGGTTTTACTTATACAAGTTTTCTTACTTCATTCACTAACTGCTAATACAGAAATGACATGAAATGTTATGGCTCCACACAGGGCCACACTGCAAGCAAATGAAACAAAAATAATCAAAGAAAAACAAGGTTTGTACATGAGCAAAAATATATCCTGTTTGTTTATCTCAGTTTGTGAAGTACCTTCTCATCATCTATCAGCAAGAAGGAACCTGCATCACACCATTTGCCGCAGTCTGTTCGCCTCCCAGCACGTGGTTATGAATATTCAGTTCTCACATATAGTGCCTGGTATCTGGGCAATCATTCTGGGTCTGGATTATCTTGTCATCTCCCTTTTCCTGAAAAGAACTACTCTCCTAAGAGAAGAGAAAAAAATAAATAAATTACTATTTAAACTCACACAAACATTGTGCTACAACCAACTGCTTCAGATTAAAGTCATAAAAGCACACTTTTACATCCTGTCCTGAAGGGAAATATATGTCTTCTTTTTAAGAAACAAATAAATGTAGATTCATTTGCACAAGAAAGCAGATTTATTTTGTTCTTTAAGTCTTGATCCAACTCTAGATTACGTGCATAACCGTCACTGAGTTCAGCCATCATTTGCTTCAGAGCACAGTCCACTCCTTAATGTGTATATATTTCTATACTTCAATCTTGAAAGATGTCCATTCTATGTCTGGTAAACACTACAAAGAAATTTAAGTGGACAAGAGCACACTGTAAATGTAATATAACCAAGAGCAAGAGTTCAATTACTCTGTGTGGAACAGTTATTGTATGTTTATCCCTCTCTATTTCCCTTTATTTTATTTCTTGATCCCTGGAGAACTCACATCTATTTCTGGTTTGATATTTGTAAGTGTTTGTAAAGTACTTTTTGAGAACAATTTAAAGTTTACAAGTTCTCGCACACTCATTCCCTGTCAGCATTTATCAGACGCTCTCCAGGCTGAATTGGAGGGTTAATCTAAGACGTGGAATTATTTCTGCTCCCTGACAAGACAATTTCCATTATTTAAAAAGAGGTAATAAAAAATGATTATCGAGTGACACGCTTTGCCTACTGAATATTTGCCAATATTCATTCCTGGCTCATATCCACGAATCCTACAGAATACACAGTGATTTCATGATCATGTGAGCAACCATCTGAAGATTCTCTAATACCCTGGATCGCAAGGAGAAGAGGAGTGAAGTGATTATATTTATGTGCTTTTTTGTCCATTTGTCAACAAGCTCTGCTTTTTAAAGTGTGATAAAAAGATACACAGATGCTCTGTATGCTTATTTTTTTGTATTCTCTCACATTCTAAAGAGCTCACTGGAAAGGCACCTGCATAAAACCATATCACAAAGAATGGTCAATAACGACTGAAAATAGTGTTAGTACAGGTGTTGTATGAATATCTTTGATCTTGAAAGCTTTGCTTCTTTTAAAAGCTTTAGGAAGAATGAATGCGTTTAAGTCAAAGAAAGAGCCTATGAGTATTGTTTTCTAAAGCAGACAGGAAGAAAAATCACTGACTTTACTCAAATACCTACTACACTACAGCAAGAATAAAGGCTGAAAAGAAGCTAAGGCTTTATATACATATAAAGAAATACGAGTGGATTAATTCAGCTAACACTACCTCACCAATGGCAAAAAAAATATACATTATTCATAACCCTCTGATGAGCTACTGGTAGGTAGCCTCAGGAATGTCATTTCTGAGGCTGATAAGCCTGATAAGCATAAGTCTGATAGAGACACCTTTCTCTACGTTCATATCTGTCAATTTTCTAGTAGTTCGCATAGTAGGATAGCAAATATGATTACACCCTGAAATGCTGACTCTGCTCCTGATGTTGTGGTGAGACGTGCTGAAGCTCTGTACATTTGTGAAGGTCTCTGAGCTCATGAGGAGTCCGTGTCATAGCCAGGAGCTGTGTGTGTTCATTTCCTAGAAGCAACAAGACAATACAGGTATGAAAATACCTATCTGACTTGTAACATAAGTCCTGTGACAACTTAGGTGCACACAGCCTCGAACATCAGGATGCTACTGGATGACCCAAGTTGCTGGCATCTGGCCAGGAGAAGGAGTACTATGGACTGAAAGATGAACCCTGAAGTAGGTAGGTGCCTGAAGTCAGGAAATTCATCTGCCTGTTTCCCATGAAGGTAATAACATGGTGTTTTGTGCATTATTTTTGCTGGCAGCTCCACCTTGAGAAAATGGTGCAGCCACTTATGGTATGAGTACAGCAGCACAGCACAGGGGATTTATTTGCCTGTACCTTGTTCATTTTCAGACCCACACTACAGATTTCTTTAATGAGCTCATCCCTACAAGCAGAGGAAAATATCAGAATTTAAAACAGACAAGTACTGTAGCCAGTTCAGGGCTAGACCCTAGGGGCTCAGCAATAACCTGTAGCTCCACAACATGTAACATCCGGAGTTTCATTTGAAGACGGAAGTTACTATCTCCCTTGAAGAACGAATTCAGCTTAATTCTTACATCTCCTGACAGCAGCCTTGGCCAGAGAATAAAGGCAGAGACCTTCTCCTGAGCTATTTGATCCTGGATTTTAGTGGCTGAGATCAGGGACCAAACCCAAACCTCAGACCAGTGAACTGAGAGGGTTTTTTATTCACTTTGGTCAGACAAGAGTGCAGTCTAATTCCCAAAATGCGGAGTTAAAAGATAAATGTAATGGTTAGCTTTCTGAGCCTTCCCTGTAGTTAGACACTACACAAGGGCCTCAGATATAAAATCACTGTTGAAAATTTTGATATTGGTACTTCTTAAGAGTTATAATAAAAAAAAAATAAAAATTTTTAAAAAAGAGTAGACATTGTTTGAAGACCAACTTTAGTCACAAACGATGGTCAGAGTTTCAGGAAATGCAACCTTATCAACAAGGAATAACATTTATTAGAAAAAATATAGACTGATTGGTTTCAGAATAGGCTATTTCCATAAGGGAACAGTGAATTGTGGAGAATGTCCCTGTGCTGAGATTTCTCCGTGAATTATAGAGTGGTATTAGCAGAAAATGCAAGCAACTTGGCATTCAGTCTTTCAGCTGAATACAGCCCCTACTGAAGTAATTTGGCTCTAGAGGGAAAGAGAGAAGGTGGGTGTTGAAACACTTCAGCAGTGAGTCAGCAGCCTGTGGAGTTTGATACTAAAGACCCCCTCTTAACCAGCTGATTGAACAGCAACATTTTCATTAAAATGGATCTATTATTACAATTTTCTTAATATTATGGCTAAAGGGTGGAGTTACAGCTACAATCAAGCTTAGAACAAAGTTCTGTATTTTTAACAGAAACAAGAACACAAAAGATGAAATATCAGAAGAAAAAGAAGTACTTTGTGTCTCTGACATTTGTTTCAGAAGGAAAACCAGGCTGGAAGACAAGAAATCAATTAGTTTAAATTTAACATTAACTAGAACTTTCATCTAATTGCTTTTGTTGCACTTCAGAGCTGACATTTAAAACCTGCTTACCCCTCTGTAGTTCAAGAAACTCCGCTGTAATTTTCCCTAAGAAGAGACACTGCTTTTTAGAATCCCAGTAGTAACTCTGCTCCATTGTCACACTAATCCCCAACAATGAGATCCTCAACCTCAATAGCAGGAGAAAGGTTTTACAATACCAAATTTTCACAAAACCGAAGTGGCTAAAAGCTACTGTAGTTCCACATTCCCTGAGGTGTCTTGTGAAAACATTCAGAAGCTTAGCACCGTACTTAGCTAGTTGTTTTTTTTAAGTTTTGTCTACTCAGCCCATGTCTGCATTAAAAAAAACATTCAGCATCTCGGGATTACAAGAGCAACAATTAAAGTAAAGCCTAAAAGCTGACCTCTCTTCAAAACCTTGAGCTATTGCTATGCAGGAAACTATTTTATACTTAGGTGCCAATCTTTGCATAAGCCTTAAGCTTCCCAAAGCAAACAAAGACTAAAGAAACATTCGTCTCCACCAAACACCAGTGGCAAACATAAACATAGTTTTTTTGTGTATCTGGTGAAAAGATGGTTTGGGAACAGAACCATAATTCACTCTAATTGCAAGATCTGACTTCTGCTCTTTCAGAACAAAAAGATAAATTTGAAGCCTCACAATCTCTTTGGTCAACTCACCTACACCAGACATCAGACACTCTCATTTTCACATAGTCTCGTAATTAGTTTAACTTGAAAGTGTCCTTTAATGTCCCGGATGAGAAAAGTAAAGTGAAGAAATATCTCTGACACCTTAATGTTAGGCCTCTTAAAGCAAATAGTATAAAAAATAAGTTTAAAAATAAATCCCGATGATCAGCTTTTCAAATCACAATTTCCTAGTACACAAACCAATTTTTATTTAAAAGTCCACTATAAAACAGTTGCCAAATGCTTTAGTAAAATCACTTTTAGCTAACAAGATGGAAATCTCATAGAAAACTATTTTCACTGGGATGTTATAATCAGGGATAGAGACCACTGAGTTATACATGTCACTACTGGATAGCTCTGAATTGGGCAGTGACCTGGAGTGTGTGTCTTTCACTGGATGAGGATACTGGTAAGGGAGGAGGGGCACTAGTGTAATTCCAGTAAACTGAAACACACTTTTTCAGTGAATACAATAGTGATCAACCATGCCATTTAAAGGGATCTGAAAATGATTGTAAAGTAAGGCTAAACTGATAATTAAACCCAGAATTCTTACTCTTCTCCCAACGAGAGTCAGTCAGAATAATGCATTTCAATATTTTGAAATAATCCATTTTACTTTTTCATCTTGAATTTTTCTTTTTATTATTTTGATGGTTGAAGACTCACATATTCACAGAGACTGAACCATGCAATGTTAACCAGGAGAAGAAAGCCACTATCGTGCCCAACAAAAATTTCTAAGGGACCAAATCCCCAAAATCTCCAGTTGCTCCTTGTCAAAAGATTGTGTAATGCTGTACAATGACCTAAGTCCTGAAAACAAAGGAGTTGTGAAAACCTCAGAAAAAAAAAAAAAAAAAACAGTACAAAATCCACTACATCCCAGTCCACTTTTAACTTAACCTGAAAACTGAGATCAGAGAAAACAGGTGGCCTAGCAACGATATTATCCTTCAGATATTTCATTGAAGAAGAAAAAAAGATTGAAAAGAATGAAGTGATCTTAAATATGATTTATTTATTTATTTATTTATTTATTTATTTTGGTTTGTGAGTAGAGTAAAATTATAATCAAGGTGCATTTTATGATGGTTTTCTATCCTCAGCCCCCCATCCCACCCCTGCCAACCAGCAATGGCAGTCATGATGGATGTGTCCGGTCATGGTGACTGCATCCTGGATTTGGGAGAGAAAGAAGACAAACAGCAATGGGCTAATTTGAGCAACACCCTCCACACAACCATCCCTTAACCACAGTGCTGGTCAAATTTGGAAGTCCAACTCAAGCCAAATTTGGAAGAAACTAACATCTGTATGCAAACATGACCATACGTCAATCATCTTATCCCATAAATAGTGATCAGTCCAAGAGCCCTTTGGGCTCTCTTGACAAAGGAGCAAGCTGTATGCCAAGACCCACCCCCCCCGGGCAGGGATGCCTCCCAGGGGTGTCTCTTCTGCAGATGAGGACCATTATAGCTACAGATAGTCGGTAAGTGGATTGGGAAACTAACAGCATGCTAACATGTTGTAGCAGTGCTTTATGGTCATGCTTTATAATCAGCTAAGTAGCATGAAGGTTTGGTGTAACACATATAATCCTTTAGACGTAAACCATTGACCAAGTATGGGACTAGGAGCAGATTCAGCCACTACTAATCTCCTTATCTCTTCAGTTCAACAAGTTTAGAAAGCAAGGGGGTCCAATCTAAAACTCATGACTCAGCAGGAGGGTTTCCTTGATGTAATGGTGCCTAACCCAGTTCCTTATGTAGTACATAATGTCTTTCATTTAATGTCTTTGAGTAGTATGTAGCGTCTTTATGTAGTGTTATTAAGTGTATCTTCCAGTTATAATCATGTGTACCTTGACATCATTGAATCTTTGTCAAATCACATAAGCTTTGTTAAATCATTACTTTATATCAGTAAATTTTATTGCTTCTCTCTTTTCTGAGTGAAGTACACATCATTTCCACTCATGAGACATTTACAGACAACAAGCTGTCACTGATGGACTGTTTGGGGAAGATAGTTTTCCCAGGTTGTGGAAGAACGATAATTACCATTTGCATAGCACTTTGAGTTAGCAAAACTCTTGTAGGGATAGCACACAAATAATAGGTGAATAAGGCAAAATGTTTTGAAGGAATACTTTTCTATTGAGAAGTACAACTCAAAATCAAGGACTTTTCTATGGTAAAACAAGGAAATCATTCAAATTGAAATAGAATATTTGGCAAAATACCTCTTCAAATTTCTGATGCTTTTCTCCTGTATTATTGTTGCAGGTAGTTTTTAGTCATATCAATCAAGCTGTCAGTAAACAAAGGAAAGATATAAGTAACCACTTACAGGTATGAAGCCACACTGGGCAGGGTAGGAAAGCACTCCTACACATAGTGTATGTCACGTGCATTTAGTACATTTAGTCTAGACACACAGAGGTAATTCCTCTGCGAATCACCCACTTCAGATACCTGAGCTGGGGGATAAAAAAATGGGCAAAGGCTGCCTGCCGGAATTTCCTGGAAGGCTGCAGGTTGCTGAGGACATTTAGGGCTGTCTCAAAAACTGAAATGACCTCACTCAGCAGCCATCCAGCAGCTGCAGGAGAGACTGAATTATGTGGCGTCTTCAGCTTCACCTGAGATGATCACAGTCCTTTATAGGTGTATAGCTAAAGCTGCTGCCAAATACCCATTCAGTGGATGGAGAAACACAGGTCTAGGTGACTGCCCATCAGAGCAGAGGTGGGTGAGACACAGGGCATGGATTGCTTCCTCTTGGCTTTTAACGGAACCAAAGCGAACAACTCAACTTAAGGCCTCATACTCACACATCAGAACTAGGTACATTATATAAAACAGCTCTTGAGACATCTCTTATAGCCAAGGAAGAAGGAATATTTTCAAAGGGCAATTAATTCTACTTGAAGCAGTGGAGTATCCTAGAAGTGAATGTCACAGGGAATGCCTGTCCATCTCCCCTAGTTAATGAGGGAGATAGAAAATCTAGCCAAGGTGCCAAATTTCTGCACAAATAACATCAAACCTAAGCATTTTGTTAACATTAATTAGTTGTTGTTGTTGTTGTTGTTTTCCCTGAGGAATACTCACGCAATACCTTCAGCCTGCAAGTGAGCTTTAGTATCATAAAAAAAATCTTTTTAAAAAAAAAACGTTTATCTCCTACTAGGGAAAACAGTTCTTTAATGATGATAAGCTTTCACAGTTCTCATCCAAATAAATATTAAAATTAAGAAAATAGCTTGTTTTCCATATTTTGTTCTGTACAGCTCTTTCATGACAGATGCTTGCCTTTATAACACTATCTTTGTCATGAACTAAATCAATGCACAGTTTTCCTGAAATTTCTATGTAAACTTTAAACCATCTCATGCTACTGTTAAAACATGGATTGTGACCACCTGCTGCATTCAAATCGATGGAGTACAACGAAGAGGTCAGGAAAGTTCCTAATGCTTGTCCTCACTGCAGAAAAATGACCAATAAGAGATTGCTAGTTTTTCCCTGAGGAGGTTTCCGGGCTCTTTCTATTCTTCTTGCACAAGAAAAGTTGGTAGAGCAGAGTCACCAGTTTGCTGGGATTTTCAAAGCAAAGCTAACAATAGCTATTTATTAATTCAGTTACTTACAGTATGCTTAACGTAAAAGTTTTAGAATGGAAAATGTAATACAAACATTTACATATTTTCAAAGAAAAAGCTCCTTTTCCCAAATGTGTTAAAGCATATTGAGGTAGTCTGGCAAATCAAGCAGATAGCTAATAGACCAACAGGATATCAACAACTTTCTCTGACAAGTGAACAAGTGTAAAGGTAGGCAGTAAATGTGAGAAAATCAAGAGAAAGGAGGAGAAAATACTCAAATGAAAGAAACAACAGAGGATGCAAACAAGGACATTTCCTTCCTCCCACTCTCCCTTTTTCAGGAGGTCTCTCAATTTTACTAGAAATTTACAAGAATTGGAAGCCATTTCCTTTGAAAACAAAATAGGATGTTCTTATGCTGGTCTAATGCCCTTGACATATCTAAACTGATAAAGGCTGGAGCACCAAAAATGTGGGTATTGACAGTTTATAGACAGTTGGCTGGAGCTTTTAAATGAAGGCACTTTTAAGTAGACAGTAATTCCAGGCAAGCTAAATATAATACTTGGTGCATGGTCCCTGGATAAATTTGAAGACAACTTGAAATTAGCTAATCCTAAACCATGTGTTCAGTATTTTCACACAATTTTCAAAGCAAAATGAAATAGCTAGAAGGGGGAGTGGGGGGTGGGGGGGGGTGGGGAGAGATCCACCTACATGTTACCATCTCTGTATGTTATCATGTAAGCATATGCCCATGCTGCACATGATGATAGACACCCCCAAGACAGCAGTGGCCAAGTGGTTGCGTTGAGATAGCATAACACCTGTGCTTCATAGCTTTGCTGAGAGATATGGTATATTTGCTTGAGCATAACCCGGAGCTCATACAACTTTGCTGTGCAGGTATCACTAGACAGAGGTATTGCAGAAGTGTGATGCTAGTCTGAGGGTCTCTGCAGGGTCTCCAGGAAAAAGTGTAAGCATGGTCATATGGATAACATTCTTCAGCTATGCATTGTTATGCAAAACAGAGCGTCGAACCCATATAGTTTCTAGATAGTGTAAAATTATAAAAAAATTAATGTCTTTACTTTTATGTCTTTGCTATGGGAGCCCATCAACAATAGAGGATGAGGCAGTCAACTTACTATCATTTGCTCTTAATTCAAACATTGTGGCATTTTTTCAATTATTTTCCTCAATATTTGTTTTATCAAGTAGGACTAGAAGTTGGGAAGAAAAAAAAAATATATATATATATAAAAAAGGAAGAACAAACACCAGCTCCAGCTGTGTTTTCTTGAGAAAGAAACAATTATTGTTTGTGTCATCCATTTGGGTGTGCAGATATCAAAATCCAAGTTATCTCAGTAAAACAAGCAGCAAAGGCATTCAACATGAAATGGTCACATAACCAAGTGGTAGGGTTTCTTGAATGTCTCAGGTTTGTTGGAATTCCAGAGACTGGATGTTGGGAGTAGGAGACAAGGGGAATGTGAGGTATTTACAGAAAATGGGGGCCTAGTATGGAAAATGTTTCAGGTCTACAGTATGTGGAAGATTTCTTGCACAATGTCTATGGTATTATTTTTTATTAAACAGTTAAAAGAGAATGTGATTCTGTATAGAACAGTTAAGTAATTAAAATTCTTAACTGCACAGTCAAATACATACAGCAGTACATTGCCAACTACAGACAAAAGTAGGGCTGTACAAGTCTGAACATGCATCTATTTATTAAATCTTATTTAAAACACTGAAGTAACTGCAGTGTCTGATGAAATATTTAGGGTGTTTAAACGTGCTACAGCTGACAGAAAGCATTTTTTTTTCTACTGGCACAAGATTATTTTGTTTTGCTTTTTCTCTCCTGTTCTTTCAAAAAAATCAAGGTAAATGATATGAACTTATCTAAGTACAAGGTACGTTTTTCATGCCTCCAGTTACAGCATGGGGTTCTTGAAGTGTTTCTGATTAATTGAATAACTTTTTGTTTTGCTGGAGTTTAATCTATAGAATTTCCTTTGTATTTCTAAAGAAACAAGCGTTTGCATATAATATGACATTGTGCTACTTAACATCACTGCATAGTTGTGGAATTGGCCTCAAGTGTAATTTAAACTTAGACAAACTATTCTTTTGAAGTGGATGTCCTGGTGGTGTTTCTGGCAAAGCTCAAAAAAAAGGACATTGTATTATAAATTCTTTGAAATGCAGAGGTCTTACCATCCCCCGTTCTTCCTTCAAGCAAGAGTAACCATTAACACTACTGCCAGCAGACCCAAACCTTCACATTGCCTTGCTGTAGCATAGCAGCCCTATTGATCCCATTCTGGTGAGTCTTCCACAATCTCCTTTTCAAAGTGCTTTCTACCCTTTCCATGGCACAACCTCCCAACAGAGGCAACTTCTTCCAAAAAAATGCCCATTCGTTATTGACATATTATTCACACCAAGTAAGATGACCACCACAGAAATTGTTTTTTGCTACTTTCACCCCTCAACAGACTTCTGCCCCTTGGCTGGCCCTGGCTTTGTGAGCTCCACTCAGCACATCATCAACTTTTTAACTTTGTGTAAAGCTCCAAGAACCCTGAGGTCATTATCACACAACAGTTAATAGTCATTTCTGCTTTAGTAAGTATTGTTTCTTTTACACTGATCACAAGCTATTTCATGCCTCTGTGCTTACAGAGAGCTTCCTGTCAATGGCAGTGGTTGCCTTGGTGCCTATTGGTGCAAGATATATTCCCCTGACAGCAGTGGGTATTATTTGCATGCACATGCACAACAAAAGTCATATGCTCTCTACTCCCCCCCCCCCTTCAAATTTATTACAAACTATTTTTGATAAGGTTATTATTACACTGCATTTGAATGTGTTGTCTTCAGTCACTCCATAATTACTCAAGTCCCCTTTTCAGTCTTCCAGTTACACTGCCTATTTTGCAAGCTATTAAGTGTAGGTAAAATGTAAATTGTCCAGAAAAGCACCGAGCATCTCTTAAGTCATTTTGAGTCAATACTCATTTACTGAAATTCTAGTGGTCAGCTTTCTCACTGATGTGCATCCTCAGCTGCAGCCCCCACCAACAGAAAGGTGAGGAGGAAAACAAATTTCAGTGAACTCTGCCAGACTTTGTCACAGCTACTGCTGTTGGGACCTGGCTTTATTGTGAGAAGAGAGAAACAGATGAGGAGAAGGCAAGCCAAGGTGGAGAAGCAGGGTGGGGCTAGGGAATGAGACAGGAACCAAAAGGATAGTAGAAAGAAAGCCAAGGCGGAAAAAGTGGGAAAAATAGAAATGGGGAAATGGGGGAAAAAAAGCGGGGGGGGGGGGGCGGGGGGAGGAAATAAGAAGATGATAATGCCCATCCAAACTGGACTACAAAGCTCTGATGTGGAGCTGGATCCTCCCATGACTTGCATGGTTGGATGCAAATGTAGGCATCACACTACATGGGGAAACCCTTAGAAGAAGCTATGGCTGACCAGAATGACTTTTTCAAAACCTTTCATGGAGGGAAAGTCTGAAGGAACATTTTCATAGAATCATAGAATCATGAAATGGTTGGGGTTGGCAGGGCCCTTAAAGACCATCTAAGTCCAAACCCAGGAACCTCTTCCACCAGCTCAGGCTGCCCAAAGCCCCTTCCAGCCTGGCCTTGAACACTGCCAGGGATGGGGCAGCCACAGCTCCTCTGGGCAACATGTGCCAGGGCCTCACCTCCCTCATAGTAAATAATTTCTTCCTTATATCTAATATAAATCTACCCTTTTTTCATTTAAAGCCATTACCCCTTGTCCTATTACTACTCTCCCTGACAAAGAGTCCATCCCCAGCTTTCCACATCTAAGAACTTATTTCTTCTTTGAGTGCTGTTCACGAGATTGAAGCCTTCAACACAAAACTGGGATGCCTAAAAGATGCTGTGTTGTACCTCAGCACAACACCAGCATCTCATCACTGAAAAAACCATCTAGAAAAAGTGGCTATATTTCACTCCTGACATGCAGAATCATCAGTGAGTATTGCTGGTTCACTATGTCTGATCCATGAAATGTGTTTCCATCGTCTCTTGTAAGTCAATGTCTTTAAAGGCTGAATGAGAATCATAAGATCCTTGATCTTATACCCACTAGATTAAATGGAAAATTTATTTTGCAGCATGTGTTGGAGCAGATTTTAATGGAAAATTCCAAAGACTATCCCAATTTATAGTGAGCAACCTAAAAGACTGCAAAAGATGAGTTTTTCTGTTTTTCTTTGGACACCGTGAATGTATCATCAATCTTCTAGATGCCATCTTAAGATGAGTAAGTAATTTATAACTTATGCGGTTAATGATTTCACCCTGGTGTACTAAAATATTGTAGCTTTCTCATGATTGTTCATCCTTCAGATTAAAAAATATCTGTTTACTTTTTGATTGTTCTGATGGGTCTCTGATATGAAATTTGGGTTATTTTGTTCCATTGTGACTAATCATAAAAGTCATACGATCTGTGTAGTTTCAAATTCCAGATTGGATAAGTGCAAAAGCACCCACATTTTCAATTTTAGAACAGCTTTTATAACTGGCTTTTCACAAACATTTATACAAGAAAATTGTCCACTTCAAACTGAAAATAAACTTCCTTTCCAAATTGCTTGATTACTTTAACTAGTTGCTATAACAGCTGTTACGCAAAACGTGTACCATATTTTGTTTTAATAGTCTAACGAAAATTTCAGATTTTACAGAGGAAATATTGAAATGAGAAAACAAAAATGATATTGCACTCATCTAGTATTTTCAAGCCCAAGAGTACATTTAGATTATCATATGAAACAGAAAAAGCCAGTCCTGAAGTTAGGCCTGAAGTTAACACAATTTTAACAAACATAACAGCCAACTGCTCGTTTTACTTGCTGGCTCCCATTAGATGTGATGGTTTCAATCCCTCTTTTGCAAAGAAGTGGGCTGGAAACATAATTTGTAAAAACTGAAAGGTGAGATCCTCATATAATAATAACTCCAGGACTTAGACATTTAAAATAAATAGAATAAAAAATAAAATAAAAGTCCACATTGAAACTAAGACTAATTGAGACACCCATGCAGCAGGAATTATTAAATTATTTTCCAGTATAGGTTGACAGGACTGAAGCAGAATCAGGTCTGCATCCAGGTTGGACCTTGGCAGAAGACTACCAAGTCACGTCTACCCTTGGGCACAAAGCACCAAATGCAAACAAAATTGCATACATAACATGTGCCTTGATGCTGCTTTAAAATAAATTCTTCATGGGCCCTTCGGTGTGGATATGAGGCTTTGTGTTGGAGACAAAGAAACTGCTTCTGTGCTACTCATACTTGTGCTGGGGAAGATGAAGGCTTGCCATAGCAGGCATTGTAGGTCTGCCAAGCCTTCTGCCATCCAGCCAGGGAGGAAACACCTGGAGACCCAGGGGCGGAGGAAGAGAGGCTTGGGCTGGTCACAAGGAAATGGGAGTGGAGAAGGGACCAAGAAGGTGCCACTGATCCCAGATTTATAGCAATTATGGCTGTACCTCACCATATTTTAGGAAAAGGTTCTGCACTCAGAGGTGGTTGGGCGCTGGGACAGGCTGCCCAGAGCAGTGGTCACGGCACCGAGCTGCAGGAGTTCAAGGAGCATTTGGACAGTGCTCTCAGACTTAGGGTCTGGTTTTCGGGTTGTCCTGCATGCACCCAGGAGTTGGACCTGATGGTCTTTGTGTGTCCCTTCCAACTCGAGATACTTTATGGTTCTATGACATATGAAGGGAACATCCTGCTTGCCACCCAAAACACCAGTCTTCTGCCTGCTTGGTGGCTTTGCAGCAGGCAGGGCAGATGCTGATGTAAACTTAACAGGGTATTTGGAAGTAATACGAGATATGTCATTTGTGAAATAATATACATTTACTTAGAAAATATGTCTGCAATTATTCATATTGTAAGGAGAGACCCTATTCATAGAACCATGCTATATTAGGTGACACATAAGTATTTAAAAAACAAAACAACAAAAAAACAACAACAACAACAAAACCACAACAGTTTCTCCTCTAAAGACCTCATCATTTTTGCATGGTGTTGTGGTTTAGCCCGGCTGGCAGCCAAACACCACACAGCCGTTCGCTCACCCTCCCCCCTCCCTCTCCGGGATGGGGGAGAGAAACGGGAAAGTGAAGCCTGTGAGTTGAGATAAGGACAGTTTATTAAGACAGGGAAAATAATAACAATAACAATAATAACAATAATAATAATAATAATAATAGTAATAATGTGTACAAAGTGATGCACAATGCAATTGCTCACCACCCGTTGACCGATGCCCAGCCTATCCCCGAGCAGCCGGCCCCCCCACCCCGGCTAGCCACCCCTATATATTGTTCAGCATGACGTCAGATGGTATGGAATACCCCTTTGGCCAGTTTGGGTCAGCTGTCCTGGGTCTGTCCCCTCCCAGCTCCTGCTGCACCCCCAGCCTGCTCGCTAGCAGGACAGAGCGAGAAGCTGAAAAGTCCTTGGCTTGGTGTAAGCATTGCTCTACAACAATTAAAACATCGGCATGTTATCAGCGCTCTTCTCATCCTAATCCAAAACATAGCACCCTGCCAGCTACTAGGAGGAAAATTAACTCTGTCCTACCTGAAACCAGGACAGATATCCACCCCTTATTCCATACCATTTATGTCATGCTCAGGTTACACTCTTTCCAATACCTTCTAATTAGTCACCATTTTCATCTATGATATATAGCAACCATGGTAGTGATGACATACAGTGTTATATGATAATTAACATACTACAATTCAACTCATGGGCTATTCTCACCCAGTATTAGGTCCCCTTGAGGTACACACCGAACCTCCCCATTCTTTTGCATTACCCACCAAGTGCATCCAGGTCCCTGGGCAAAAGCAATCCCACGAATGGGCTTGCCTTTTCCTGAGGCAGGAGTAGCCCAGACTGTCTTACCCAGCATGTTTCTTACGTGCAGTACAGGAACTTTATCCCCTTCTACAGTGCGTAACAGGTTTGATTGGGCAGGTCCAGCTCGGTTGGCAGATCCTCTAGTATTGACTAACCAGGTGGCCTTTGCCAAATGTGTTTCCCAATTTTTGAATGTCCCAGCACCCATCGCTTTCAGTGTAGTCTTTAACAGTCCATTGTATCGTTCAACTTTCCCGGAGGCTGGTGCATGATAAGGGATGTGATACACCCACTCAATACCATGTTCTTTGGCCCAAGTGTCTATAAGGTTGTTTCGGAAATGAGTCCCATTGTCTGACTCAATTCTTTCTGGGGTGCCATGTCGCCATAGGACTTGCTTTTCAAGGCCCAGGATAGTGTTCCGGGCGGTGGCATGGGGCACAGGATATGTTTCCAGCCATCCGGTGGTTGCTTCCACCATTGTAAGTACGTGGCGCTTGCCGTTGCGGGTTTGGGGGAGTGTGATGTAATCAATCTGCCAGGCCTCTCCATATTTGTATTTCAGCCATCGTCCTCCATACCAGAGAGGCTTTGACCGTTTGGCTTGTTTAATTGCAGCACATGTTTCACAATCATGAATAACCTGTGCTATAGTGTCCATGGTCAGGTCCACCCCTCGGTCACGAGCCCATCTGTATGTTGCATCTCTACCTTGATGGCCTGAGGTGTCATGGGCCCATCGGGCTATAAATAATTCACCTTTATGTTGCCAGTCCAGGTCCACCTGAGCCACTTCAATCTTAGCAGCCTGATCCACCTGCTGGTTGTTTTGATGTTCTTCAGTAGCCCGATTCTTGGGCACATGAGCATGTGTACAAAGTGATGCACAATGCAATTGCTCACCACCCGTTGACCGATGCCCAGCCTATCCCCGAGCAGCCGGCCCCCCCACCCCGGCTAGCCACCCCTATATATTGTTCAGCATGACGTCAGATGGTATGGAATACCCCTTTGGCCAGTTTGGGTCAGCTGTCCTGGGTCTGTCCCCTCCCAGCTCCTGCTGCACCCCCAGCCTGCTCGCTAGCAGGACAGAGCGAGAAGCTGAAAAGTCCTTGGCTTGGTGTAAGCATTGCTCTACAACAATTAAAACATCGGCATGTTATCAGCGCTCTTCTCATCCTAATCCAAAACATAGCACCCTGCCAGCTACTAGGAGGAAAATTAACTCTGTCCTACCTGAAACCAGGACAGATATGATGAAAACAACGGGTGGATACAATGAAGAGGGAAATAAAGGAGTCAGAGTAACAGCATATTTATCATCTTCAGCAGAATAAGTAGCAGCACAGCAGCTGCTGGGCTATTGTCAGATGTTGCCAGCCACCACAGAAAAAAAAAAAAAAAAAGTGAGTTTTAAGGAGGGGTTTGAAGGAGAATAGATTAGCAACCCTGTGGCATTTTTATGAGGAGATAAGCATATGCATAAGGAGAAGCTCTGAGAAAGTAAGAAGGCTCTTGGACTAACAACCGGTGAAGAGAGGCATCATGGGGACTTCAGAATGTATTGCATATTGAACCTGCTCTTGTGTGTAAACATACGGCATGCTACAGTCTCTCAGGATCACTGTTGCCTTTTATTCAGCATCCCAGTACTTCACATCGTGGTGGCTGCTCTGTGAGTGATACATTAAATACATTCAGTAAATAAATATAATTAAAAATGTCTCGTCATTTGAATACTGAACACAGACATCCAGTTAAAGTGTCGTGAAGGCAAAAGAAGAAAACAGCAACAATGAAATTCTGGTGCCACTGAAAATAGTGGCCAGATTGATGTTGGAAGCAATGTCATTGGAAGCTAGATTACACTCCAAGCATTTTGGAAGGGGTGGAAGCCCTTTAGCTTCAGGAAATAAGCAAGCCTGCAGCTGGACTTAGGGAAGGCTTTCCCTGCGGACAGGTTATTTTACAGCTACTTTTGAAGGATTTCCACCTTCCTCTTGCTCAGGAATGTGCAAACCACAATGCTGTCTCCTTGCAGCGAGCTTTGCATTTCAAAGTAATTTATTGACATAGCTGACTCTTAGCATAGAAATGTTCGAAAATATTTTTTAATAAGTGTTGCAAAAATTAGGTGAAACTTTCTCCGTTTTCCAGATAAGGCTGATTTTTATTTTATTTTTCTATCAACCCTTACCATTGATAATATTGGGAAAAGGAGGTGGTTTTCTGATCACAGCATTCTCTTTAGGACAGTGAATGTGCTTCCACATGAAACACATGAGCCAAGTCGGTACATGTCCATGGACTGCACATAACCTTTTCATTTGAATTGTACATGTGTTATGAACATATTCACTGGGGCTACAGTAGATGCTGAACACCAATATTTGCACAGGAGGTTCTGTTCCTGCCTTTATTCCTCAGTGAGAAGTCTCCTGCCCTCCTTTGAAGGCATACAGGAGTGTGGTTCAAACAAAATGTACTGTAGGCTGAAATCACCCAGTGCAAAACAATAGATGAAGACTGTTCACTATACTGCATTGGCCTGAGACTGAATCATACTGCCATGGGAATCCATAGGGACTATGCTGTATTTTCATTAGACACTTAGATTTTCAATGATTTGAAAACTGCATTTTAAGTAGAGGAAAAATTTGCTGGATAGCCTCTTCGCCTACCTTGGGAAATCTGTGAGCTTTCCAGTATTTCAGATATTTCCACTAGCAAATAAGCACTTCTAGAATATCTCCTATTACTTATCATCAGTAGTGCTCTGTATAGAAGGCCACTGGAGTGCCTCGGCATTCTGCAAACACCCTGAACAATTTAGAAATGCTATTTTGCCTCCTTATCAATTGAGGGAATACATTACAAAGCCCAGCCCTGATAGAGAGCTCCTGCTCACACAAATAGTGAACCTAGCATCAAAAAGAGATTTTTAACTCTTTCCCCTCCCCTGGCACCTACCACACCAAGTTCTTACATCAAGACTGCTAAAGACAGGTAAGAAAACGTGCAGGGAGACTTCCAGCACTGTGGCAAGCATTTCCTGATCTCACCCAGGATACACAGGAGGGCAGGAGCTGCCTCCTTGCGCCGCTGGAGCACACACGTGAGACAAGGAATGCAAACCCAACAGGGGCTGAACTGCACTGTTCTCAGGATGCTTTCTAGGCTTCTTTATCTTTCCAGTGGAACTGACACCAGCTGTGTTTCCAAGCATTTAAAACACTTTCCCAAGCTGTTTGATTTGGTTTTGTGTGTGTGTTTCCATTTACTTTTATTTCCAAAACAGTCAAGGCTGCATTTACCTCTCTCTGATACAAGTTCCAGGGTGGCTGATGTATTGAACATAGGGTGAGCTATGAAAGGCCAGGGGATTAGACATCTCCCTTCATGTTTAGGAATGTTATTTAATTTCTGTGCAACAGACTCAGAGGCAGAGTCCTCTAGAAGGCTGGAGAAGGAAAAATGAATTTCATCAGAATGGTGAACAAACTGGTGGACAAAACCAGTTAATCTCAGTGTCTTGCATTTGTTGTTGTTTTGTTTTTGTTTTCTTTCTTTTTAATCACTGCCATGAGCAATATCAATAGTGTAGCCCTATCAGTTTATATCTGATAAAATATAGGGTGTATTTTCACAGGATGGGCAGGAATTCAGCTCCTGCCAGCTTTCAGTGGGTATCTTACCTTCCCAAATAGATACAAAACATCTATCTACAGGTGGAAAAACTATCGGGGAGCCATGCACATTCTGCAGCCTCCTACACCCAGGCTTATGCCCTTCTTTAAAGCTCATTCTTGCCTGCATGAAATCTGCAGAGCCCTGTGGCTGGGGTCGTAGGCGTGACCTCCACTTCCAGGCAAGTGAAGGGCAAAGTGGGAGAGGGATGAAACCACCTCATTAACCCCCCTTCCCCTAGCAGTGACAGCAGAGCTCCGTTTGCACAGGAAAGTCCTTTTGTTGCTCCTCTGCCATGACTTCTGTCTGTCTGTCTGTCCACCCAGAGACTGAAAGCCCCAGCTCTTCCTGAAAGCCTAGAAAGTGCCTATAACATTGTGGGTACTACCACAAACAAACGTTAGCAAAGACTAAGTCCTATAAGATGTTAATAGGAATGCGAATGCAAATAGTCTTGCAAAATGCAGATCAGACTCAATTATTCAAAGAGTCTTTCCTGGACCTTGTTGTTTATCATTCCATGATAAGGGATATATTTATCTTTTAAATTCTTACTAGTCAAACAGAGGAGCTTTGCTTTCCCAGAGGAACTCTTTTCCTCCATCCCACCGTGAACACGGCGGCCTCCCTCCCACCCTCCCCTCTTCCCGACACACACAGCTCCTTGTGCGTGGAAACAGCGGTGGGACATGTCAAGTACATTTTTTCTCCTTAAAGCACGTGTACCTGGGAGGTCATAATCTTTACAAAGTCAAAGTTTTGTGTGTTTGAGAGCTTTGCCCTACTACCATGTAATTGAAATCAAGCTTTTAAAAGCTCACGGCAATGTGTTTGTTCTTTAACCTCACCCAGCGAAGAGAGAGCACTTTGCTGAGAGAACCCATTGTTAAGCTCCTGCACTTAACTGATAAGGCACTGATACAACCAGTAGCAAAGAAACCAAAGAAACTAATAATAATAATTAAAAAAAAAAAAAAACACAGATTCACATGCCTTCCTTCCCCAGTACATTAACGCCCTGCCCATATTAATTTCCTAAGTTGTTAACAAATGAGGTGCATCATCTTTAATCATATTAACATATTGCTTTGAGATGTATTTAATAACAGGCAGATGGAATGAGTTCTCATTTCAGAAAAATGAGGTTTTTTTGCAATTTGGTGGTCTGCTCATTATCCTTTCTCACAGTTTAATGATATATGCAATCACATCCTTCCTGGTCCAGGAACTAGGAGTTCATGAACAAAATTCATAAGTGTTTGGATTCCATTTTTTTTTTTATTCATGCCAAAGATTATTCACAAAAGCCTTTGTTTCCTCAGTAGAAAGTTTACAGAAACATGATCCAGTTGTACCAAGTCACACCTCTGGTGTGCCATGCAATTTGTAATTGAGATTTCCACTAGCATGAAAATACCTTGCAAGAATTCAACCATTCCCACCCTGGCTAGCTTGATGATCTCCAATTTTCCTTTCCTTGCATCATGGTATCTATGTGAAAACAGAGTCCTGGTAAAGCCATAGCGGAATGGAATTTCAATATAAGCCTTCGATTGGCCTCAGCCTTCTATAACACAAAAAGATACCTGAGATTCAGCAGTGAAAATCCGAGAATGATGGTATCTGTAAAGAAGAGAAGTTTCCAAAGATACTAATTGAATTCAACTGGTAAACATTTTTAAATGGAAAATTGCTAGTAGCCAAAAGGTTTTTCCTGGGAAACCACCCAAAGGTAGAACTTTGAGCTGACTTCATCAAAGGAGATTTGCAACTGTGAAAAATGATAACACCCCCATGGCAAAAAGAGCCTCAAAATCAAATAAGCCTTGGAATAGTAGTAACTGGAAAGGGCTTTTGTTGTGATACAGCAAATATCCATATGCTGCATCTGTGAAGAAGCATTGTGAGTCTTTGAAAAGGGAAATTTCCACAACAGTGTAAAGTCCTCCAAAAAAAAAAATATATATATATACAGTGATAGGGACCAAGATGAATTCACTGAATGGTAAACCAAGCCACTTGGAAGAATGTCAAAAGTCTATTCAGTAGCATGTTCCTCTTATCAGAGGTAATTCATAAAAAAGGAAGAGAAAACCTAAAAACGAAGCCGTTCCCTGTAGCCTGATCAATCTTTACAACTGAAAGCTCCCTATGTATCAACTATTCATAGTATTGAAGGGTTGCATTTTGTTCCTCCCTGGCCAGCAGGTAAGAAAGCAGCCTCAGAGCTCCCAGGAAGTCATGATGGAGTGGTGCTGATTTACACAACTGGAGATCATTGCCAGCTACACACAACACACAAGGAGGCTATTCCTAATTTAGGATTTTATTTACCACTTTATCACAGTGGCAGTAGGAACACAGCACAAAATGGCGTGGTTCCCGCCAGGCTGCCATCTAGCTTCCCGGCACAGAAAGCAGGTGGGTGCAAGTAACACCAATGCAGTTCTGCACAGCATATTAGGCAGCAATCACCTCATGCCACCTGTCTGCATGCTATCAGGGTGGATAGATGCATCATGACCTAATGGTAAATAATTCAGCAGAAACTGAGAATCACACACAAACCCAGACAAAGCCAGATATGTAAAATAAAAAAGATCAGAGGAAAGATCCATCTCTAGATTTGAAAGGTCATCAGTGAAACCCTATTTATAGGCTTTTCAGGCCAGCTGAAGCTCTGTCCCTGGAGGTAAAAGCTCTCTGAAATGTCCCCATGTGGGCAGAGCAAACAGAGCCATTCTAATGAGTGAGGAAAGGTTGGGCTCAGGGATGAGTATGAGTGAAAAATATTTGGCTAGACTCCTGGTACAAACTCCCACGCAACGCTTTGAAAATCTACCCCTCTGTGTCCTTAGCATTGGTTTTCAAAGTACAGCAGCCTAGAGACAGATGTGCCATTATTGTTTATGGTTCAAAGGCAAAGAACTGGTTTGGTGGGGAAATAAAATCTATACTAATAGAGCAAGTACCAAAAAATGTTCTAAGAGGGAATAAGCATGTTCTAAGGTGTTTTAACAATCTTCTGGCTCCTGGCCCAGAACTCAGTTGGAACAGTTGTATTCATCTCCAGGCCACCACTCTTTGAACTTATGGAAACCCATGGTTATATTTAGCTAGTTAAAAGATATATGGCCAGCGCATTGTAACCCTTTTGTCAATGACTCCCCATTACAACTTTTAATTTTATTGCTTTCTAACCACAGTTGTTTGATTCATGAGTTCAACTAAGAGGGACAGAAGGCAGTTGATGGATGGTGTGACAATGGCAATCCTGGCTGCTGTTACAGCACTCATCATCTCCAGAGGAAAAGCCAGCTTGCACCACTCTCCTCAATGGCTGGTCTCAAACTTACGTGTGCTCTAAGCTAGCCCTCTCTGTGCTTATGGGACTATTAATAGACCTGCTGTCAATAATTTGCAGGCAGAACACCACCTTAGAAAGGCAGAAAACAGAGCATCGCTGATGGTGGATTTCAGAGCTCAAGGTTGAAACTTAGCAGGCTCCACTGTGGTACAGGTGCTCATCTGTAAGGGAAAAAATACAAAATCACTGAAGACACAGACAAAACAAAACAAAACAAAAAAAAAAAAACTCATTCAACAATCCCAAATCCAAAACTTTTCAGTTATAATGAGCTTCTTGTTCTTTCTGTTATACAACAGTTAATCAGGACTAAGTAAAATCCTATAATGAAGAGAGAATAAAGCAGAGTAATTTCAGAATATTCGTGGAGCTGGTATTCCCTTCCTTCGCGATCATAAAGATCAGCTCTGCAGATAATGTGCCAAAAGGTCAAGCAATTAAAACCTCTGAAGCTCCAGACTAATAGGTCTGGTAAAAGAAAAGTTCAAATAAGTGAGAAGCCATAAAACTATCGTATCTGCTCTGCTGGGTAGATAAATTTCTAGCAACTCCAGAATAGCACTACAGATAGTGGGCAAGAGGGGAGGGGACCTTAGAGCGGAAAAGGGGCAAATATTTTCAGTTTAGCCTCACGGTTTCCACTGCCAGTCCCAAACAGGTGATTTCATCCAAAATAACTGTGTTCGGCAGCCACCAATGATGGACTGTAATGGCACCACGAAGGAGGAAATGAAGAAGTGAGGTTGAACATGCAACAGAATTGAATGGCCTGATTATTTCCACCCTCCCTATTTTAAGTGCAACATATTAGCTGTGCAGTACCAGACACACAGTTAGCAAGCGCATGTGATCATAGAGTCATGTAGGATCAGATGCCAAGTCCATGGAAGGCAGCAGGATGACTTACCCAAGTCATGCAACCAGGAGAATTTCCCTCCAGCTCTTTAAAGCAAGCCAAGGAGTGGAACATCAAAAAGCACATGTGTAAAGTCAGAGTGCATTTGTGTTTAAATGTGTAGCCCTTAGGCTTTTACTGAAGCATTTTATTGTTATAAAAACAATTTTAAAAGTCCAAAGAGAGTGAGAAGAACCAGAGGAGAAACACAGATTTTAGTTAGGGTATTTCACAAATGCGCAGCAAACAGGGCAAAGCATTTGAGGCTGGAGGTTAGGTTTTTTTTAAGCAGATATAATTGAAGGCTGCTGTCGCAATATGTTTCCTTCCTTCCTCTCTTACTACCCTCCTGCTGAGGGCTCCCATGACCAGCATTCATACAGGCAGTGATGAGACAGATAAATTCCCTAAAATCAATTTGGGGAGCAGGGCAATTTTCAGCCTTCACTGCTGTTTGCATGAGTACAAGTGCAATGGAGGCAGCAGGAACTTGAGTTTGTAGGAAAAAAAGGCAAAAGTGTACCTTTCAGCTACAGCCCATACAGAGTTTTGCTTAAAGGAATTATGAAAAAAACAGTTTGCTCTTCATTAGTCCTACAGATCCCTAGAGAAATAGGTATGGTGTGAAGAAAAAGTGTTGTAATTGTTTCTGGAGCTTTTCTGTCATTTCTCAATGAGGACAAGTGATCTTGCAGTTACCACACATTCCCTGCCTTGAGAGCTAAGCCCATCAAAGCGCTCAGAGAAATGGTTATAAATAGGAGTTGGAGTCAGTCCTTCAATTTGGTGCCTAATTAGCAAAGCAGTTAGACATATGTCTGCTGTGAAGACTGCATCTGAGTGCCAACACCCTGTTAGACTTCACATTCCCTGTTTCACTCAAAACCAAGGGGACTGCTAGCTGTGGGCTCAGCAACTGCAACTGCAGGTGTCTACAAGAGCTCCTGAGATGATGCTTCTTCAAAGAAGTTTGTAATCATCTGGATTTCATTTTTCTTAGGCTCTGGAGAAACCTAGTGAGATGTGCGAACAACTTGTGCAATAAAATCAGAGGGGAGTGTATATCAAAGTACACAGCAACATGTAAACATTTTGAAAGGGTATCAATACATTTGCTGCCATTTATTTTCATGTATTTAAGAGGTTAACCCAAAGCATTCCTAAAATGCTTGCAAATATTTTTGAGGATGCATTAGGTGCTTACCCACTACGGGTTGCTGCTCTTTCTAAAGCCTCTCAGTGACAGTTATTGACAACTATAAAAGGGATTTCACATGCGGAAACCCTCAGAGTCTGTGCACGTCAGAAAGGCAAAGTAAGATGCAGAGACACATGGAGAGTGATGGCATCGTGCATGTTTCAACTCCCTCATACCCCTTGACTGTTGTACTTTCATGCTGAAAATTGGGTTCCAAAACTCAAGTGTGCTCATTAGCTTTAACTACAATGCAGCTCAGCCTATGACAGACACATCCATCTCTCCACATCAGTCACTGGTAGGCAACTGAGCCCAGTCCTCTGAACCTTAACAGTTTTTCTTCTTCTGTCCCACATCCCTTCTCATTTCTCCTATACTAGCTCTTCTTCTTGACCTTCCTGTAGATGTGGAGACATTCCTCAAGCATGGTATAACAGCCAACACCATCTCGCAACCTATCCTCCATCCAGCTTTGTTTCAAGATGTCCTTAGAAAGAGTGCCCCAGAAAGAGTTAAAAAATAAATAAATAAATACTATCAGCTTCTGTCAATCTACATATATATTCATGTACCTGGGTAGGAAAACAGGAAAACATTTTAGTCCCTGTTTTGACCCCAAAACCTGCATTATTATGCAGGAGCTGTTGGCGCCATGCAGTTGCATTGGAGCAGAGCCAGAGCCTCTCCCTCTGCATGGCATGGGGTGAAAATAAGCCCTCCCTGCAAAGCTTTCATTTTCTGGTGGATGCTTTATAACCTTTCCACATGGATGGACCATGTAACCCAAACGGGAGCAATTTTTCCCTCCTCACTGCATTGGCCTAAGATATACGAGTCATTCAGTTCCTCCCTCCTCTTCCTCCCCAACAAATGTTGCAAGCAGTAGCCAAACTCCTTCCTCACTGAAAGTCCCAGCAAATCAAGCAGGGACGGAGAGATCTGTGCAGTTCAACAGAAAATGAGAATATTCCTATGAGCTCTTAGTTTCTGTTTAACTACCTGAGAGCATGACTGCAGCCACGTTGTGTTTTCTAACATCACTGAGAGCAAAGCTGGCTATTTGACAACAGGCCCATAATAGGAAGCTGTGACAGAATAGGGATTCAAAGGAGACAGGATTTGGAGTAATCACATCAACATCTTGTGGTGAGGAAAAACCTTTGGTCTCACCTGGATTACACGCGCAGCCTATGAAAGCAGAAACTGCTTCATGATTTTATAGCCTAAAACCAATTTTAAAATACATAACAAAGGACTGTAACAACTCTATCCAAGTTAAACCAGTGAAATCTGCTGCTACCGCACACTGCTGAGCCCTAGGGAAAGCACCGCAAGAGCCCAGGATTTGAGTCCGAGACAATTAAAAGGAGGTTTATTCATCACAAGTCTGGAAGCACAGGGTGGGATTCAGCTGCCTAAACATCGGTGTCTAGTGCCATTTTCGGTGCCTTAGGGTACTGCATCTGGCCCCCAGATGCTGCTCCAGGAGCAGGTCTCTCATAGATCATGTGTCATATCTGCCAGCTCCGTGTGGATGTCTCAGGTGGCCTCAGGCATCGAAAATGACGCTACGTGCTTATGTTTTGGCACCTGAATTGCTCCCGTACTTTCTTATAGGTAATTTCCAATTCTCTTTATTAAACTTTATTTTTTATTATGTTTATCCTTTTTTTTTTTCCCCAGTCTCTGTGAAGTCATGGAAATTAATTGTGTCTCCGGGAGCACCCTTTCTCCTGCGTGGGCCAGATGGGGCTGGAAGGAAGCAGGGCAGCGATGTGTCCCACCTCCCTGAGCACCCAGCATCAAGAGAAGCCTGGTGAGATCTCAGGCAGCTCAGTGCCTCCTGCAGCACCCAGCCTGTCCCCAGATGGACACAAATGAATATTTCCAGTGTGGATTACACCAAGGCCATGCAGAACAGCACAGGTCTTGATGCCATGGGGCTTTTTCTAGTGAGAGAATTTTATTTCCATCTTTGCTAACTGCAGTTTAGGCATCTTCTGGTGACAGGTCTGGCTTTTTGCTTATAAAAGACATCCCTTTCTCACCTGATTTATCAGATCCTCTTTTTTTCTTTAAATAAGAGTGAAGATGGCTAACCCTCACTAGGCATTTGAGTCAGCATTTGTTCTCCTGAAACTCTTATTTTTAGTTATGAATGTAGTAAACTTATTTTTAGTCACTCCTGTGATTCCAGATGCTGTTGCACAGGGATTTCCTCCTGTGCACCCAGAAAGGTAAGTTACATCATTGCTATAGACAAATTTAGGTAGGATGTCGACACACAGGACAGTAAAGGGGTGATACATGAAAGATATTTGCCACTTCATTCAATCTATTCAGGTAGGGGGAATTATTTTCCAACAGAGATTTTATTACATTAACGTAAATTATTTTGTCTGTGAAGCAGATGTAAGAACAATGATGAAGACACTTATTGGTCCAGAGTAGCTTTTCATAGAATATTTCCACTACAAATAGCTACAGCACAGTGAGTGCCTAAGCCGGTCTGTCAGTTAATCACAGATAAAAACCATTTCAGGTTCTGCTACAAATAACATTGTTCAATGGCAAACCCTAAACACATCAGTGAGTAAACCTCAGTAAGCTCCTTCAGGATAATGGCCCTAGAACAGCTTCATAACACCTGCAAGTGCCAGCAAAGGATCCCGAAGCATTGATTTGCCAAGACTAGAACAGAGCAGCAACCACAGGTGCTTATTTTGCCTTTCTGTAGTTCATCAGTGTCATGCAACTGCTGGCTCAGTCAGCAGATGTGTCAGCTCTTGGAATAACAGCTACTTATGTAGGTTAGGTACACTGCCAAAAGGTAAGTGTTTTAAAGAGTAAAATCATAAAGTATTATGGACATAAAGCCTGTGATAGTAAAGGTGACTCCTTAGCATTATGCACCATAGCAACATATTTTACCTAGGGCAGGAAAAGTCAGCTGTATTTTCACCCTTGTCACAAGTCACAAATACTACTCCCTGTGCAACTTGTGTTGGCTTTGGACACTTTTATGAGACCTAATTTTTGCTCTTTTAATTTCTGGTAAACACAGGGTTCCTAATTCACAATTATGAGTTGCTCTCACATGGCACAGACCTGTGCAAAAAGCATGCACTACTGCACTACCGTGCTTTGGGCAGCACAGTGAACATATTTACGCAGAAGGATGAGCTTAAGTACAGTTCAGAAAAGAAGTGGGGAGCCTGGAGAGAGCTGAGCCCAGGACTAACATTGTCAAGGGCCAAGAGCACCTGACTCACAGGGAGAGGCTAAAGGAGCTGGGTTTGTTTAGACTGGCAAAGAGGTTAAGGGGTAGTATAATAACAGTCAACATCTACTTGACAGGGAGTTTCAAAAGTGACAGAGCCAACCTGTTGTCAGTGGTGCTAGACAGTGTAGCAAGGGGCCACAGACTGCAACTTGGCATCCTCGGATTGGACATTTGGGGAAAAAAAATGCACTTGAGGAGTGTGGCAGCACTAGAACGGGTGCTGGAGATGTTGTAGAAACTGTCCTGGGAGGTTTTTTAAGACTCAGTTAAAGTCATGGCTGAACTCATCCACAGCTGGCAATAGTCCCAATTCACGTGGGAGGTGGGACAAGAGATCTTCAGAGCTTCCTCCCAACCACTGTTTCTATTTGCTGTTTCAACTCCTCACCTTAATGACTCTGCAGGGACTTATGCCTTAAAACTCAGGGGTTTTTTTGCACACTCAGGGGTCTCCACCCCTGAGACCTCTTCCTTTCTTTGTGCCTTGCATGAATCTCAATGAAGTGGGCATGTTCAGAGGACATCTGCCAGGAGTGAGCTTTGGTGTGAGGATGGGCTTGTGCTCATGTATCAATCCAGCTGTCTTGCTGGATGCCACTGCCGGGACCAGGATGCTTCTAATGTGCCCAGATGCAAAACTTTAGGTGCCTGCTGCTTTCAGTCACTTGCATGGAGTCCAGTTTTTGGCTTTAGGCAACCAACAAGCTTGTTCAGCAATTTGTGATGTAGCAGATGCTTTGGTATGAACTCAAGAATGAATGTTTATGAGAGCTGTTATAACAGAGTTCCTATGTCTTTGCCATATAAGTAGTCAGGGAATTTTGAAGAAGTTGTAGCCTGGTCTTCTGATCTGAAAGCCACCACAAAGGTGGTTTGAAGCTGTCTGAAAGATCAGTCACCGGCTTGGGCCTTTATATCCTCATTGGTGTTGGCGCATGTTGGAGGCACAACTGGTGCAGAGCTTCCAGGTTCATCTCCAAAGAGAATTGAGCTGGCATGTAACAAAATCACTCTGTGAACTCTAACGTTGAACTCTCGCAGCAATCAGAGCATTTGTCTCAAATGCTCAGACTAGACAGTTCCCTTTTGCTGTGCTCATGGCAAGAGCAGTCTTAGAGTAGAGGAGCATAAACAAAGGGTACACCTTAAGGCATATATCACCTTAAGGCATATATGTATATCACACTAAACGTTATATGATGATGTAGTATTTTCTTATTACCAGTAAACACAGAAAGACACAGACATTATTCATAATGGCAAGTCTATAAGGGTTTTCTGTTGTTTTAAGAGGGATGTAAGAGGATGAAGCCAGTCTACCCCAGTATCCCCTCTCTGATAGCAGCCAGTAGGGAAAGAGTGAATGAACAGATCAAATAGAGAGTTTTCCTTCCCAAGCATAATTCATCCTCCCAGTCATTCTGGGTTATGGACTCCTAGAAACAGTAATCATACCAAGGCCATCTTGCTTAATAGTCATCAGAGAATCTATCTTTTATGACTTTGTTAAATTCTCTTACAATTTATACTTTTGGCTTCCATAAATTTCTTTGTCAAGGTGTACCACAATCTAATAATACATCCTCCTTTAAAAAAGCCTTCTTTCTGTATGCTTTAAGCTTGCTGTTTCATAATTTCACTAATTCTTAGATTATGAGAAACTGTGAAGTAGTCACAGAGGAGTGCTGTGATGTCTACACTGAAGTACTCGAGTAATTTTGAGTAATCTGTCCTTTGATTACATGATATTAAAGCAGAAGAAAAACCAGACCCAGCAAATAATTTATATCCGTTATCTGGTGGCTTTGATTTTTTGACAAACACATCGTACAACTATAGTCAGGCTAACAATAAAATTTCTGTCTCTGTGAGAAGCAGCATGAGCTAGCAAAGCACATCTATGTAACACATGCACAGCAGTTGGTTGACCATTTTGGAGTGTTACTTTGGCATTATAAGGTAAAAGAGAGCAGAGCAAAGAGGAATGATGAGGATGTTGGTGTGTTACAAAGAAATCTCCAGAACAGCTAAATTTCATTGCACAGTTCAGTGTTAAATCATGCTGTAAAATCCCCTGGTGTCCTTTATTGTGAAGTATTGTAAATATCACAAATCTAATTGACTCTTGTCTCATACTATAAGGTATATATATAAGCTGCTACTGTTTGTGTTCCTCTTCTTCATGAAAAGCAATACAAGTTTTAAGGCATTCCTTTCACTTGCACACCAGAATCTGACCCAAGAGAAGGCATAGCACTCTTGAAGCAATATTAGTAAGTACAAAGGGTCATGGTGAAACCTCTCTTCTGAGGTATCACTCTTTTTCTGCAATTTGTTTCCAGCACAAGCTGAAAGCAAAGCGCATTCACATGACAATTAAAGGCTAGAGTGATTCATGTGTGCTCTTTAACAATAAATTACCTATGGATTTCTGAAGACCTCAATTCAATTCTCATTATAATCTCTCAATAAGCACTGCCATCTATGCCCTTCAATGTTTGACATAAATTATTTGAGGCAGTATGTATTTCATCTCTGTAGATACAAGAAATTACAAGTGGCCTAACGGTTAGTGACAGAAGTTGACATATCAAAGGATTCAGAGGAACATAAACGAAAAATAAATCACCATCCCACTGCCCCTCCCCAATACTAAATTCCTCATTTTACAAAGACCATATAATCCTTTCATTTTCAAACAAATACCACTGTATCACTGTTATTCTAGCATAAGCTAGCATAAAGCTTACAATAAGGACATGTTTAATGTGCTTTTTAATAGCCCTGTTTGAAGGACTTCTTACTGACATCATATCATTGGGTGATCCAAAGGGGATTACATGTGTCAGCCCAATCAATTGGTGGTAACTGTAGCACAAAAGACCTATCTGAGAGCTCACACAGACACAGTAAACTGTGCTTCTATATTCACCTACCTTGCTAAGAAAAAAAAGAAAAAAAGAAAAGAAAGAAAAAAAACAGCTATTAAATTAATTGGCACTAAAAGCATGTAATAGTTATCTAATCTATTAATTTTTAGTTTAATATTAACTAGGGTGTCTCCTATGACAAGTATTTGACCTGTAGAGCAAGAATGGAGTAAGATCACCCCTGCCGTCTTTCAAGTTAACAAAATAGTTGCTTGAAGGAAAGAGGTGAAGGCATTCTTTAGCCTCTGCCTTGTACTCTAAGATTTTATTTGTTTTCATACAAGTATTGACTTTATGTGGGGCCAGCCTGGTTGTGCCTGACGCAGCATGTTTCTCTGCAAACTTCAGAGCTTTCAGCCCGGCTTCAGGGATGGCAGAGGCCACATTGTCACTTTGCAGAGCGTAGAGGGAGCGTTCAAAGCTCACGTCGGCTATTCAGCCGCAGAGGGGCACAAAGAGGCTCCCATCCTGCTTGTCAGGTGCTGAGCACCGCTGGCTTGGGCGTGGAGTCAGGAGCACTCATCACCTCCACGACTTGGATCCATGCAGATGAGCTGAGGAAACAGCCTGGGAGTCAGCTTCCTCTTCCCCTTTCTGTCACTTGGGTTTGAACACAAGTCCAAAGCCATTTAGCAGTCAATTAGTTCTAATTATGGCCTCAAAAAAGAATTGTTTACCGCCTTCCACTCCCCTTCAAGGAGAGGTTTGGGAAAGCATTAGGAAGAGCAAGATAAATATCCAGAACACAAATCATGGTTCCACCCTTTCAAAAAACTGCATTTAGGAGGCTGACATGATTTATTGATCTTGGTAAAAGCAATGTTTCTGGATGGAGCTCTGCAGCTCGGGGGGAGCGTCTGCCATGAGCAGCACATGCACCTGTGGCGTTATCCAGTGTGTGTCCCCATCACCACCACCATAACATACCCTGCGTGGCCCTTGCGGTGCCATGAAGTTGACAAAGCTGTGGTTTAAATGCAGTAACGCATGAGTTCAGAATTTCAAAAAAAGAAGTTCATTCCCTAAGAATATTCAGTCATCAGCTAATCTCAACTGTTCCCTATTCCAAATAGTTTTAAAATAAGATCTAGTTTCATTTATATGCACCCTAACTGCCAAGACCTTCTCAATACCTCACAAAGCAAATAAAAAGCATTAAAAGGAACCAACATGATTTCACAGGAGAAAACACTGCCTGAGCATTGAGACTAACACCAATTTTCACTCTGCCAATCTTGCACAGAGAAATCCAGTAAAGAAGGCTAGAAGTGAGACCCTCTTTAGAGGCCAAGTTAAATGACCCAAATTAAAATTATACACTTTTGTCTATGGAAAAATATACAATCCTCTGCATTCACATTGACTAAAACATGGCAGTCACTTACGATGAGCACAACTGTTGATCTCTTTAACCAGTGATGTGCAAGCACAGTTATCAGATACATGTCTGTAACGATGAAAAATGAGAATGGAAGTTAGCTGTACAAATATGTCTTCTGAAAATACATCTTCCACTGTCATCCCAATAAGATGAGCAGTAAAAATATCAGAATTTTCAAAAGACTGAGTTGATTCATGTCTGAAAGCCCTCAAACCCTCCTGCAGAAGGGCAACCCCAGATCATTAATCTAACAAAAAATGTGTTGGTTTTTTGGTGACCCCATGACCTGCAAAGGTACAATCCTTTGTTTCAGTGGAAAATGGAATTTTCAAGAAAATCCAAGTATGTGCAAATATGTCAACATATCAGGTGTATTAAAGAAAAGTTGAGTGCTTCTGGCATTGTGGTATAGCAGTTCCTTACAATATGAACATAGAAGTGGGGCCACTGAAAAGCATCATACTTGTAAAGCATGAATATAGAATAAACCAGGTAAACTTGTAAGGTAAGGAAAAGCATTTTGAAAGTATAGAGTATAGAACTGTTTTTATTCCATGTCCATAGTCAATATAGTTCCATGTCCATATAGATGAGTTACTACTTTATATAGATAAGTTACTACATACTCTCTGTCTATAGGTACCTTAAAGGAGGCTGTAGCGAGGTAGGGGTTGGTCTATTCTCCCACGTGCCTGGTGACAGGACGAGGGGGAACGGGCTAAAGTTGCACCAGGGGAGGTTTAGGTTGGATATTAGGAAGAACTTCTTTACTGAAAGGGTTGTTAGGCATTGGAATGGGCTGCCCAGGGAAGTGGTTGAGTCACCATCCCTGGAGGTCTTTAAGAGACGTTTAGATGTTGAACTTAGTGATATGGTTTAGTGGAGGACTTGTTAGTGTTAGGTCAGAGGTTGGACTGGGTGATCTTGGAGGTCTCTTCCAACCTAGACGATTCTGTGATTCTGTGATTTCTTCCTACAGGTTCCTTCATGGTGAAGAGCATGATTGAATTGGAAAACTAATCAATGTTCAGCATTTGAAGTTAATCCACTTTTCCCCGGAAAGAAACTGGAACTGCAATGCAACAGTCAAATTATTTTTAAATCTTTTCCATTTAATTGTTTCATAAAAAAAGAAAAGAAAAAAAAAAAGAAGAAAATAAAAGCTTTCTAAAGCTGGGCTGTCTTCCCATTTTCTGGGGTTTTCCTTTCTTCCCTTCACCTCATGCCATGTTTCCCATGGACACCATCACTCATTCCTTCAGAACCCAAATAACAGAAGAAGATGGAAAAATCACTGGATTTTAAGATCAAGAGGAAAATTTAAAAGACCTTGTTCATCAGCTGTACAATATCCACCCATCTCAGCTTGGCAGAGCATAGGGCCATGAAAACAGCTTCTTCACAGCAAAGCACAGACTTTTGCTGTTCCCTTCTTGCTTCTTTCTGTGCCTCTGCAGAATTGAAGGGTATGATCTGGGCCATAGTTTTGAAAAAGGAGCTTGAGAATGGGTCCAGACTTGAATGAAGCTTCAGGGACTATTGCAGTGTAAAAACTAAAACAAATTAATAAATGAAAAAATTAATTAATTAATTAATTAATTAAAGCTGTGGTCAGATTTTAAGACTACATGAAATGGAGTTACAAACCCTTTGTGGCATTTCAGCCTAAGACTTCAAGGAGCAAATTGCAAGACCAGCTATTCACCGCCACTAGGCTGGTTCACTTGTGGGAGCTGTATTCACACTGTCACCTGTGCACATACAGCCTAAAATCCAGGCTCCTTCTCTCCATTAACTCCCTAGGAAGCTGCGTCCACAGCCCTGGAGATAAGCTAATCTGAATCACTCATTCTTTGCTTGAAACTCGGTGCTGTGCCAGCAAGCTACTCTGAACCACAATAACAAGCAATTTATTGAAGACCATGAACCATAGCCCTTTCAGCACTGTATTTGCAGGTCAAGTGTCCTTTCCTCATATCTTGTGGAGAAGGTTTCAGTTTCTCCTCCCCATGTTGTTTGTGTGCCTCTAATTTAGTAGCCAGCTGCAGAGCAGCGTAGTTTATTGGAGAAGTATAAACTAGAGACAGTCAAGATAAAGATTTAACAGTGTAAAATTCCTATTTCCCACTATTAATGTAGCACCCAATGTTCAGAACAATTAGGTGCAAAGGCACATAGTATTGTTATACCTCAAAAATCAATCAGAATCGTCCTGTTTTTTTGATCTAAATGATAAACAAAATATATTTTCTTTATGAGCAAAGACTGTTAAGCATCTCTGCTCTGCTTGTAATAGTTTCAACTTCCTGTGAACAACAGGGCTAGGATCTCAGCAGCAGAATTTTCTTACATTCTTCTCTGTTGATTTGTTAGTGCTCTTGAGTGATAAAAATCATGATTTTCATAATAAGTGGAGTTAGTGAAGTATGTTTGGAATTTGAAAGAAGTGTTGAGCTCATGATGTGCATCTCATTCCAGTCAGGCAGCCTTTTGCAAGCGAGTGAAAGGCTCAAATGCAAAGTACAAATTATTCCTTGTCCTTCACAAGTGTCTGACAGCATTGATCCCTTTGAGACTGCAGCACATCATTAGTTTCTTTGCAATACCAGTCCTGGCTGTGCAGTTGGCACCAAGGTATCCTGGTACATTGACATTAGCGGTGACATTAGCTAATGCCACTAAAATTTGAAAAATGTAGAAAATAAGTTACTGTTTTAATCTTGGCAGGAGAAAAAGGGCATAAGAGCTTTGATTTTACAGCTCTTCAGGTGTTTGAACATTTCTTTTCTGCTTGGTAAAATTTCCCCGGAAAGAGATGGGTCAGTTTGCTGTATATGTGTGGTCAGCAATTGAACATTATTTTACATCACAAAATGACAGCAGGGGAGGAAAGAGAATACTGTGGTTAGTATACTATAGTGCAATTCAGGAGATATATGTATAACTCCTAGGTCTTCCAGAGATTGGTTTCTGTGATCCTGAGCTATTTCTTTCTCTTTTCAAAGCCTGGTTTCACATTGTTATGCTGGTGCTTTCTACACCTTTCTCCGAGTTTTTACACATCTGGCCTAACCATATTGTAGCTGATCCTGAAACTGAACTTCAGATCATGCTAAGTATATTTTTAATATGTACATCATACAAGGCATCCTTTCCTCTAGGCGCTGCTGTAGTACAAATTATTATTAATAATACTATGTGCTTTGCAAAGGGTCTTAATTCTATAATTATATGGTTAATTATATCAGGAAAGTGAGCAGTCTGAATAGGTTTCACTGTGCCCTGGCTAGAAAAGTATCTCTCAGAGTGCAGATCCTGCCTTTTCTGGCACACTTCAGCGCCTTCCTGGGGAGGAACCATCCACACGCTGCACCACAAAGCAAGATGTGGCACTGTCCCTACACTAGAGCCGGATGCAGACAAAGGACAGCAAATATCTCCTAAGGCAAATATCAAAGGAGAGTATGTTACTGCCATAATCATGACAATCTAGCCAGCGTTGACCCCAGAAAAATGGACCACGGGCTGGATGAATGTGTTTTGTCTCGTAGCTGGAAAAGAAATGTCCTACTTATAGAGTAGAAATGGATTTTTGACTAGTTTCCCTTTTTCTAACAGGCTTGCACAGACTCAGCTGTCCCCAGCTGCCCAGCCACCATGTGCTTGACATGGAGAAAGCCAGGAGATGGCAGTCCTCGAACTTTTGTTTCCAAGGATGCAACTCCAACTGTCTCACCAGCACCCAGGACTGTTAGAGGAGAGTTTGCCCTGGTATTTCTTACCTTAGTACAAGCATCCACCTATCTGACAAAGTTTTACAACTCTTCAACACACACAGTGGCCAAAATGGATAATTTTGGAGAAAGATGGATGACAACAAGTGTTAGCAAGCTAGTGTTTAGCTGATTGCCACAAAGCCATATGCTACTTGTTCAATAATAAGGGATAATGGACCAAAGGGTCTTCCCCGTATGAAAGGGTTGAAAGTGGAAGAACTGACATGGATTTGGTTTGAATCAGTTTGCATTCACACCTATTTGGTATTAATTACTTCAATATGTTTTAATTTTTAGGTAGCCATATGTGGAGCCAGAAGCTGGACTCGGTGATCCTTGTGGGTCCCTTCCAACTCAGGATATTCTCTGATTCTCTGATTTTCTGATTCTCTACCTCTTACGCATACACTGAAAGATCAACAACACTGAGAACCATGGTGAGGTTCAGGAAATTGAGCAGGGAATTGATTTTCATCCACTAGTTAAGAAGCACAAGCTTGCAGGACAAAAGAGATCAGAAGCCCCTATACTGTGCTCTGCTCTCAGCACAGAGGTTACTGGCAATTGGCAGGTGGCAATTCAGAAGCTCCAGTCTCCAGTCTCCAGTGTGAAGGGAGGGAGCAATAATTGAAAATCTTGAAATGAAACATAATTGTGTAAACTAATATCCTTCTGGTAGGACAAAACAGAACAAAATACAATAAAAAAGACCTCCCAGTTTTCTTACTACAGGAAACAATCCATTGTGATATCTATTGTCACAAGAAGATAGATGGCATTGACACAGTATGTGATTACTGAGATAGACAAATATTTTTTGTTGAAGAGGAAATAAATATATTTTTAATTTCTTGTTACAGCTGCAGTTGTCTGAAATCCAGTAAGGAAAAACAATTATCCTTTTTTTTTTTTTTTCCCTGATTCTTTTCCAAAGGAACAGTGACAAAAATGCAGTTAGAGGTTGAAAAATACAACCAGCTCTAATGTTTCCTCATGCTTCCTGTATTCCTGGATTACAGCAGTGATGATAGTCAGATATGACTTGAGAAGGGTGTGGGAAATGGAAACAGAACATACCCTGCCCTGCCTTAGAACATGAGGAGCTTCACCTGTGCTCAAAGGGAAGATCTAGGAAACCTGGCAGAGGCAGGTAGCATATCTGGAAGGTTTTGGCTCCATTTAAAATTTGAAAAATGTATAACCCCATTACAAAACTTGTACATTGTAACAATCTCCTTTCTTAAATTCTGCTAGTTTCTGAAATTCAGTGTCTACAGACTTCTATTAAATACTTAATGGTCTCTTCTTGTTTGTTTTCTCATTTTTTTTTCTTTATTGAATTCATCAGAGTTTTCTAGCCAGAGGAACATTTAGCTCACTAAAAAGATGTGGATCTTCAGCTCATTTCCCTTTGCCTTCTCTTCTCTGATGCTCAGAAAAAAACTATCAGGCCCCACTGAAAACAGACATAGGAATGGTTTCTTCATCCTCTGTCACAGACTCCTATACATGCCCTTAGTCAAGTCACATCAACACATATATCAATTTATAGATTGGAAAGGGTAGTACCACCTAATTTATAGCACTGTTGTTAGGCTGCAGATGGGGAGTTCTGCTCTCTTGCCAGCCTCTGAAGCTAAGGGAGCCGCAGGTTCAGGCTGCCCCTGTGCAAGGATTCCTTGGGCTGCAGCACCCCACCACGTCCCATCTCGCAGCACCTGACAGGATTCTAGTTGGAGCTTGCACTTTCAGGCAGAGGCTTTCAAGTTTGATCCCTTCAAATCTCTGAAGTTCACCCGCACAATTACCTCTGCTGTTCAAAGCAACCCAGGGCTTAGATGGAAATAAAGAACACTAAAGGATTTCCCAGGGTGCTCTTGGAAACTTGAAAAAAAAAAAAAAAAAAAAAAAAAAGGGGGCGTGGGGGGGGAAGGAAAGAAAAAGAAGCAGCATTACACCTTGAAGTTCTTGCAGGGGTGGCACTTCGTCTGACATTTCAATGGCTAAATCCTTCTCTCAGGTGTCTGCGGCTGAGCTGTGCTAGTCTGCTCTAGCAGCTGTCGGTGCACGGTGCACGAGCCACAAGTCCTGGTGCTCCACGAGGACAATGGGCACAGCCTGTGGGATCCCTGACAATCTAGGGAGCAGATTTGCCCTACAAAGCTCAGAGGACCTTTGCTGGCAAGCAGATACACCTCTCCCAAAGTTTGGGCCACATTTTCAGCCTGAGATAATGGTTGCACCTCGTGGAATTCAAGCTCTGCCAGACTGAGGGCCTATTCCAGTGTTTTATGAGTGATTCATATACAAATAACTATTTTTTGACATATCATGTATTAACCTGTAAGCCCTATAATAAACAGTTCATTTAGCTTTAAATTTGTTACCAATGAGCCCAAAAATTTTAAATATTGACTACACCCTGCCTAACTTTATCTGTCCTGTTTCCAGCTTTGACCTTACTTCCTGCTTTTCTCTTTCTTCTCTTGCTAATTAGGGATATTTGTATTTCTTAGGAGGTCACCTGATCTTGCTGCTTATTTCCCACTTGGATCAAAACTCTTAAAAAAAAGTTTCAGCTTTTAAAACACCTTTTACGAGATGACTATATATATAAACTAACCTCTTAGGACCAGTTTTTGACCTACATCTTCTTATTCTATCATAATAGGCTTATCTTTATCTGATGCTTAAAATATTCTTTTCACCTGAGTGATTCTGTCATTTACACTTTCTTTCTCTTTCTGTCTGTTAAAAAAACATTACAAGGAAAAGAAAAATCGGCTATTGGATACAGCCTGTTTGCACTGGGCACACATGTTTATGAATCAGATAAGACCTTTGTGTGTCAGGTAGGTGGTGGCACTAAAAGCTTTATATATCACGACATCAAAGCAGCTAGGAGATGAAAGAGCATATTTTTGCATCATAAACAATATTTACATATTGTGATATTCCAAGAATCTTTCATTTAAACAGGTGGAAAAACAGGGAAGCAAGCACACGTGAAGCAAAGTCTTACTTGTGGTTGATGATTAAATTTTATATGGCTTTGATATAACCACTGCAATTAAGTGCAGTGATGAGCAAGGACTTGTTTTGCTCTTTATAGGGTACACATTGTTTACTAATCCCTGGTTCATATGATAAATCCATCATCATCTGGGTACAGCTGCAAATAAAATTTTAAAAGGACAATTTTCACCCTATGGAGAAAATTTCAGACTTTTTATCTCTCCTATGCACACTCTCATTTTCCTCCCTATGCTAATCTTAAAAGAAGTAACTTTTATATTCATACTCTCTGGCCTTTAGTAGCTATTTTTGTACCACAAATTCTACCAGTTGTCAAGCTCCAGATAACATTAAAATGATGTAAACAGAGGCTGGAGATTCATTTACCATTTCAGCTGAAGATGGCTGTTAAAAACTGGAACATGCTCAATCACCACAAATCAACACACTGCAATTTCCACTTTTCCTGATTTTGAGCATTCATCATCACTTGCTCTTCACCCTTGAAAAGAAGGGCAAAAAGACAAATTACTTTAATTAGGAATTAGTTATGAGAGAATGAGGTGTTCTAATTATATCTAGAACCTCTTAAATAGTTTCACTCAGGCTTATTTGATTTCTTAATTACTAAAAGAGAAAAGCCGCACACAAATTGCATCAGTTTTTTTAAAACTGAAATGCTGTCGTTCTTTTGATATTATGGATTAGTCTGCAATGAACAGTGGTAAGGCAATAACACCTCTAAGACAGCACATGCATTAGCACAGGATACTTTTGTTGTTGTTGTTAAAATATTAGATAATCATTTTTCTTCCATATCTCAAAATACATTATTTTATACACTATGGTGTGAAACCATAGATGTGACAGGCTGTAATGATTTATTTATGAGACCTTATTCTTTGATGCAAGAATACGTTAGGTTATAGATCCCGTTTCCACAAATATATGACATGCACTGCATCTGAGCTCCAGTAAGATACTGAAGGCTGTGAAATTCATTTTGTATATATAAAACTGTGTATAAATATATATTTTATGGCTCTATCACCAGCCAAAGTTGCACAACAGTTTCCCTTTTAATGGATCCTTCCAAACATATTTTTTCTCAGGCTTGTCTGAAAATATAGATATCAGACTGGTGGTGGTAGGGTTTAAGAGAGTGTGGCAGCGACAGCATCTGGTTATAAATGGTTTGAATAATATTCTTTGCTATGGATGTTGAATATATCTATTTTATCTATTTCAGGAATGTTTTAGATCATTTTGAAAATAGCTATTGGCATTTTTAGCAGCATTTTCCCAATGGTACCCTCATCTGTCTTAATAATACCTCCAACTACATCTGGATCAGAGAGGCAGCTCCAATTTTGGATCAGAAAGTGCAGTTTAAATTTAAAACCTCTCTAGAAATGGCTTACATGATTTCTTATTTTGTTTTTCTTCCTCTCTTCTTCTCCTGAGGGTAAAAATTCCTTAAAGACTCAGGGTTGGCTGGACTCCACTACCAAGCAAGTCACCAGGCAGCATTTACATCTGCAATCCCACTCTGGCAGGATCAGGACTTGGATGGCCAATGTCTCTGTGATAGAAGGTGAAGAGGGACTGCAAGGTCTTGATGTCTCCTTTCTCATGGGGCTAGGAAAAGGTCAAACACGAGCCACGCAGCTTGCAAGAATTATTAGTCTTTTGAAAAATCATTTTCAGGATTCAGGATCAGGCCCATAATTCTTTAAGAGATCGCAAATCAATTAGTTTTCTTTTTATGTGTGCATAGTGCTTAAGAGTTTGATGATACAGTAGCCTGGTTCAAGGGATGTCAAGGTCAACTACTTCCTGTCTTCATCATCAGTTGTCATAATGAGCAATATGTGCTAATAGAGGGGTGTTAATTTTCAAGCCAAACAGAAAATAATATTTATTCTTTCAATATGTTGAAGGTCTTATAATTGTAGTCATTGATTACCAGTGAGCTAAATGTATACAATAAATATCTAGGATTTAGAAAAGTAGGTATCCATAATAACAGAGGGAAAGAGGTTCTTTAGATTATTGGAGTTGCCTATACAGTACCGAAAAAATAATAATAATAAAAAAGAGAGAGAGAGACGGAGAGAGAGAGAGAAATGAAAATGTCCAATTGCAAAGGAAAAGGCACTGCAAGGGGACATGATCAGGAAAGAAGAGGAGATTTGCAGTAGCAATACTGACATGAGGATTGTCCCATAATTAAAAATGTGGAGTTGACTATTAATTAGTGTCAGAGGGGCTGAATGAGGAACCATGTGCTGTGTCGGTGGTACACATGTATATGCTGGATCTGCAGGTGGGTATGAGAGCTGATTATGAATTGCTTTATTTCACTCTTGTTTGGAAAAAAAAAAAATCAAACATGATTTTTTGCAATAGAATTCTGGTTTTTGTTTTGTTTATCTACATTTTATTTACATTATTTTTTTCTTTTCCCTTCAGAACAGATTGATTTTTAAATGTCAATTAGTATATCCATAAGAAAAATTTACCAGTAATAGAAACGGCACTGAAATATGCCAGAATTTTCAAACCAAAACATTGTATTTATTCATTATTGACTCACCAACTTATTGCAATTCTTGCTTTTATTGCACTTCAGACAGGAACATTTTCAAAATGCAAAATATTTTCCAGATATAGGAAAAATATTTAATCTCACAGATTTAAAAACCTAAAGATGAACCAAAACCAATAGTTATTGTTCCTATTAAAAAATTCTTTTAATAAGAAATGTGTCCTCTGACTCCAAGCCCTGTAGAGTTTATGCTATCCATTAGCATAGTTTGGAGGTCACAATCTCTCTATCACTGTTTACCTAAAGACATCATGTCTAAAGCTTGTCTGCTTTCCCCAATATCTCAAGGAGACAAATAAAATATGTTTCTTCCTCCTGTATATTTTGCCATACTCCTATCTTTAAACCCTCATGTCTTCATTAATTCTATTCTATTAAATATTATGAACCTTCATGGTGCAGTTTAAATTGAAAATAATAGTAATAAGTCATTGGAAACCTTTCTCTGAACATCATTTTAGGCTTCTGAGGAAATTTTATGATTTCTCTTGAAGTTATTGGGTCATTTCCATGACTATTTCTTATTTACTAAGATTTCTAACTATATAAAAATATACAGTGTTTCTCTAAAAGAGCATCATCCAAACTTTGAAATGTTTACTTTGAAAAGTGTAAAACACAAATGCAGGAGAGACAAAACCGATATAGACAACTGCATGCTGCCATGCACCATCTGATGCTCTTTGATCTCCTGGACCCTCCCATTTCAAAGGAAATGGAGAGGGGCTTTCAAGAAAAGAGGCCAGGAGGGACCAATTGAGCATCTGAGGGTGATTTGGAAGCTGGGGAGAGAAAGCTTGGAGATGGAAGCTGGGTTTTGGAGGGAGGGAAAGGTGAGTGTGGGGGCTGTGAGGAAGAGTCATGAGCAACAGGTAAAGGAGGGCTGGGAAAAGGTAGCGGGGCACGTGGATGTTTGGCACCTCTGGAGCAGGTATGGGTGGGATCTCCCTCTGATCCTTCAGTGCATTCCCAACTAGGTCCTCCACCACCCCTATTCCTTTGGGAGCCAGGGAACTCTAGGGTGTCCCTAAACTGCTTCCGGGCTCAGTTAATTCCTTCTCCAACAGTCCACTACCTGCCTCAGTGGTCCTATTTGTCTCTCCCATATGGGATGGGAAGGACAAGGAGAAGGAAAAGAGAACAGGGAGGGGGTCAGGCCCTGTTCCTATCAGCTCTGGGATGCAAGAGAGCTGCTGCTCCTGCTCCGTGGAGAAGGAGAAGGAAAAGAAAAGTTGCAGCTGCTGTAACTGGTCCTTGTGCATTCCTGTGCAAGGGCTCCTCCTCTGAATAAAGGCTCTTCTCCCACCTCGTGGAAAGAGGATGCTCCACTGCCTGCTTCAGTCTGCTATAATTTTTGCAGAAATTGTCTATGTCACCTAAGCCCGCTCTGTAGTGGGCAGTGGGTGTTTCTCAGCAAATTAAGCAGAGGTACATAAATGTGCATATATTATGCTTTTAAGCTAGTCACCCCAGGCTGTCAGTACACTCAGTGATGGCCCAGGCAGGTTGTGTATAGGAACCTTGGGTGTGACTCATGTCATCCTAAAGTAAATGTCTATAATAGGTCAGGCAAATTGCACCCTAAAAGCACTTATTTCTCTTCCTTGACTATAAAGGGAGCCTAGAGTGATTAGCACAGCTGTAGACATCTACTTTGTAGATGTTGAAAGATAAATGACATGAGTCCCACCCTCATGTCTGTACAAACATCTGAAGAATTTGTCATAATGATGGTGGTTTCACTGTGGCCTGCAGAGCACGACTGCAATACGTGGAGATGCTTCTAGCTGCTCTCCCATTACCTTTGAGCATCAGCAGTTTCCAGAGGTGTCTCAGGGCACCTGTTGCTGCCATCATGATCAGGCTAAAGGTAAGGTGGGGCCCAAATTTGAGGAGGTTTAGAGACTCCCAGAAGGGACTGGTTCTTGGACCATGAAGGATAAAATAAGAACATTCCATTTCCAGATAGGCATATCAATGTGTTGATCAGAAAACAAACATTTTTCTTTCCAAGAAATCCAAGGCCATTTCTGAGGTGGAGGAACAAATAGCTGTTACTTCCAGGAACTCCAAAGGCTGAAGGCCTCAATTTTAGTCCTAGGAGATACCTAAAGGATCTGCCCACACAGGGGTGTATCCTGTAGTTGTATCTTCCGCTCTCTGAGGAGCTGGGCCCTGTGTGGTTACAGTGAGTCCATCTCACCAAATAAGCTGCAGAAAAGAAAAACCTTCTTACTGAGTTCCCAGCTACTGCCTTTCCAGCATCATTAGGGATTTTACGATGATCTTTTCCTTTTAAGCATGCAGTCACCAGAGGCTCTGGAATCTATCTACCAACTGCTCTTTTTCGTCCCTTTATTTGTCATTTCGCCAGCAGCTTGTACCTTGACAAACTTACCCTCAGACCAGAGCCCTGGCCGAGGCTCCCCACAGAGCCCTCGCGGTGATGTTTCCTCGTGTAGATGGGGACACTCCTTCCTCCTGGGGAGCTGCGTGCATTGACTCTGGAGCATATCCCAGCCCTTGCCAGCACAGTAAGTGAGAGATTTCATCATAATCATTTTAATATATTTCAAATGGTTGCATGGATGGATAGCAGCCCTGGAAGAATATACACTAGAGGGTAGTCAGGGAGCATGATTAGTATTGGGAACAAGTATTTTTCTTGTCAGAGAACAAGCGTGCCATTTGATAGATAGTGAAACACGGCAAGAATGCTGCTCAGTAGTAGTAGCAGATGCCAGACATTCTCTTGTGTGCATTGAAGAAACTGAAGAGGGTTTTTAGGGTGGGTTTTTTTCAAACACAGGGCAAGGGAGCAGGCTTCCCACTGTCTACAATAACACACATGGCAATATCTGCTTCTGCACTGTGATCACAGCATCTGGGAGCATTTTCTATGTGTGATGCTGCTTCTCCCAGATCTGTTTTCCAGGGTTAATAAGCCATCTTAAAATAGTGACCTGGCTTTAATTGTGTTCTACAGACCTTTGGAGGAATGCAAACCTTCACTGTCCCCATCTTTCACACACATACATCCACAGTATCTGATTTTCTGCATCAGCATCTTTCAGATATATAAGCTAGCAAAGAAAAAGGGGTGTTATTTCTGGTCCATTTGTGTACTCTAAATTAAAATAAAGCTCTGTGTTGACAAGATTTTATTTTGGTATGATTTAATCTGTCACCATAAACTGTGGAATAAAGTGTTTGGGTATCTAAAGAGAAAATTAAATAACAGTTATTTAATTTTGAAATAGTGTCTGGTAGGCATCCAGGGCAATGAAATTTTGATAAATATTTCATAAGGATTTTTAGTGAATGTGTATCGTCTGCTCTACTTTACAGACCCAGACAGCTTCTTGTACATGGTGTGAATGATTTTTAAACTAAGGTGTCTCAGAGCACAACTCTACTGGATAGCCTGCAACTGCTCATTTAGAGTGACTGCAGCCTGTGTCAAGAATTTTCCTACTCAAGAAGTTACTGGTATAGCTTTAGCATTATGAAATATGATAGATCTGCAATAATTCACTTATTAGAGGTCCCAAGAACGTATTTAGATCAGAATCGAATACGCTTCCACTAAATTAACAACGGCTCTGGAGAAGGAGTTGAGATCACTGTGGGAAAATGCTAGCAACCCACAGTATTTCCAAAACCAACCCTGGGACTTTGCCATTATATTAACTTGCTGAGATAATTCTTTTTTTTTTTTTTTTTAGGAAATGAAGTGCCAGGATAAAAAATCAGCCCTTGGCCCAGGAGAGCAATCATCCACTCAAGTACAACACAGCCTCTCAAAATCATTCAGGCAAAGCCTGTTCTGAACTGGCCTGGCTTTCTCAGCTGTGTCCTTTTTCTCGTGATGGGACAGCTAACTACAGTTCCCTGTGAAACACAAGTTGGCGGACAAATCTGGAAGGCAAAACAAATCCTTCTTACTTTCAAACTAAGCCAAAGAGAAACACCCAAGTAAAAGAAGAGCCATCATAGAGCTTTTCCGAGAATTCAGACTCTTCCAAAGTTTAGACACAACACTTGTCATTCTTCTTTTATTTCTTCAGGCTTGTGAAAGTAGAAGTGTTTCCTCCTGCACTTGGTTTTACACGTTCAATCATGCTACCTGCTATGCTTGGAACAATCTTGCACATCCTTTCGTAAAATCTACTCCCATCTTTCCATACAAAGCATTCCCACAGCAGTGCTGCCCCTTCTTTCCTCCAAGGTCATTGCTCTCCCAGAACTCGGGTTAGCTGTACCTCCTGTGGCTTTGTTCACTTTCTCCAGATTACCCTGCATGCTCCTCAGGGATATGTACCTTGCCATATATTTCATTACTGGAGAAGTAAACCGAAGCCCAACAGAAGTTAACGGCAAAATTCCCATCAACTTCAACAGAGCCAAGATTTTGCTCAAAGTATTCAAATGAGGCCTCAGTTGGACGTCTGTGATGCAGATATTTCTGTGTGCAAGGGCAAATCACGTCTGCTGCCTGCATCTAAAGCACATTGAACAGCTGATATCTTCAGTGCAGTATTTCTGTCTAAAATTAGCAATTTTGTCTGACAACAATGGAGAATTTTATATAGTATGGAAAAAAAAACCTAATTTATATAAAGGTTTTGATTTTTTTCTCTTCAGCTGGCAAATATGTATATTTGCAGATATCTTATCTACATGTTGCTGTTTCCTTGAGCGCCTCAAACAATAAATTGAAACATGCCTCATGGTAACATTGTTGGGTATTTTTTTCTCACCCACGTACATACCTACAAAGGTTTAAAATACAACTTTTGAAAAGATTCAAGACTGAAGGGGGGAAAATAATCGTATTATGCAACAATTTATTGTCCTGCCAAATGTGGGTGCCTTGGAAGCTTGAGCAACCCGCCAACACACCTGTGTACATTGGCATTAAGTTAAATCAATAACAAAAAAAAAACAGGCCTGCAGCCAATTACCTGTCACATGGAGATTCATTTTAAGTGGAGATTTTACAAGCATAACTTGAATCATATCATGCTTACAAGATAGTCCGTATATGATACTTACAAAGATATTTGAATTCAGAATGACATTTAACCAGAAAGCTGTGTATATCAATATTAAAAGTCACTCAATAGCCATAATAACAATTAATTTTCCTTCACAACCCAGAATAGCAATTTAACATAAATACAGATGTGAGAAAAAAAAGTGTTTTCTCTAAATTGCAATTTTTTGTGATCATCAAGAACAAAATGTCATTCTTCCAGCATTTCATTGTCTTGATGTATATGCCTCACATATAACCATTTATTGATTTGTAATTACTTTTAGTTAGCTTTTTTTGGTTGCTTAAACTCAGTTGAGAGCCATATTTCTTGATTTTTTTATCCGGTATATGAAGAAATTATATGATTAGCATTCCTTCATTTACAGTGGTTGAAATCCAAACCCGGTTCATGATAAGTAACGTGCAGTGCAGGGTAAATAAGAGTCAGAAACACAACTCTGTCTTCTTATGTGCCCCTTCCAGCTCTGCCCATCAAGGCACACTGAGGGACAGCCAAAGATACGTATCACAGTTATCTACAGCTCACCTTACCTTGAGCCATGCAAGAAATAAATGCAGTGGGCATGCCATTTCACACTTAACACATGGAGATCGTGCTATACCCTGTTTTTCACTTGTAAGGGACTTCATGCATAGGACATCTAGAAAGCTTCAGGTGGGAGGCAGAGCTGTTTTATCACATGCTAGTTTAAGGATGGCTTGCAGGTTCTTTGCTTCCTTACTGGGAAAGGACCGAATCATGGTGACAAAGCCTTGATCTGTGAAATGCTATATGCGTCTTCAGTTCCCTTTAATTTCAATGGATGTTAAAGGCGCAAAGTATTTAATGTAACTCATCTACTTGCCTTTCTTTATTTATTTTTCACCACTGAGCAACTCTAAGAGTCGCTGTAGGTTTTGAGCTGTCCTCTGCAATTCTGTATTCTAAATACTATTTTTGAAATGTATATTCATATATGAGTATGAATCATTGATTTAAAAAGCCGTAGCTTTCATGTTACAGACAGTACTCATAAAATCTATAATTGATATTTTGTCTACCATCCATTTTACAGGAATCCTGAAGCCTGTTTTTAAACATGATGAACCAACAGCTCCTTCTTACAAAGCACTGGTTCTCCACCAAGGTCACTGTATGGCATACAGGCATGTCGTCAGAGCAGAACCAGTTTCAGGACTTGCTATGACTTGATTTGCTTGGAAGAGAGGATAAGACATTCTCTACCCTTACTTAAATACTCTCCCAATTATCCGCCCACTGTTTCAAAGAGATTTTTTTAATTTGATTTTTATTTGAATTGATAAAATTTGATTTTTTATTTGATTTGATAAAAATGCAATTAAACTCATCGTGAAAATCATCTTACAGTGAAATGTATCTTTACAATAATAAGCTGATATAACCATAAGATGTAAAGACAAGGGAAGTCTTGCTTTGCAGCTGTTCTAGATGCTGTAATGTTTTGTGAGCTAGGAAAATTTCATTTCTCTTCACTATGAGTTTGATCAAGTTGACTTTGACAAAGAGAGGTAATGGTAACATAATGTCAAGGACACATTAAACAGGATTCCACTGCAGTAAATCCTTTATCTACCTAACTAAAAGGTGGTCTTACCTTCCTCAATACACAATTTATCATACCATAGATGTGAGGATGAGAGTACACAGAGAAAATGAAAAGTCAATTAGAAAGTCTCTGTATATCAGTGTTTGACATGAATTCTGTAATCACCATAGGAAAACAGATCTTTAGAGAAAAAACGTCACTTTGTTGTTGTGTTTTTGTTTGTTTGTTTTTGTTTTTTATGGAAGATGATATGAATTTTCTCCCAAGAATTAAAGTTATCATAAGAGAACTGATTTTGTGTTTGTAAATTTGAGGAAAGTCAAATAACCTGGGAACGACAGAAAGTATATACTGATCTGGACAAGAGACAGTAGGTAGGCAGGAACTGGTTATGAATGACTTTTGAAGCAAACATAAAGTACGTTTGAGGTAACTCAGAAGAAGCAGGAAATAGAAGTTTGAAAAGAATTTGCATGGTTTAAAATGCAAATTTAGGAAAAAAAACTGCAATATTTCTGATTGCTGTAAGAAAGAGGAGTGTGAATTTATGGAGGTCAATAAAAAATAAAAGACAAAAGAAAAACAAATAGAAAGAAAAAAAAGAGAAGGAAAGGAATAATAAAAAGGGGGAAGAAATAAAAAGAGAAAAAAAGCAGAAAAAATAGTAGTTGTATATGTGTTTCATTCGTATCGCAAATTATTTATTGGAAGCTATAATGAGAAAACGAAACAAATTTCTGTCTCTGTATCAGAAAAGGGAAGAGAGAGGAACACAGGGGACAAAATGAGCTGATAGAAGGAGGGAGCTCCCATCATGTTTATCAGTTTTTCCACAGAAGACCTTGGTGTAATGCTGTGCTGGGAGGGAAGTGGAGAAACGCATTTATTGCATGAGCTCCAGGAGGCAGAAAAAGAGTTGTTAGGCCTGGAAGATGGCAAAAATGAGAGGGACAGCAGGCAGGACTCCAAAGTTCAGCCAGACATGGTACCAATATGTGAATAAGAGTGCTTTTAAAATAAATAAATACATACATACATTCATACATTTTTTAAAAGGTATAAGCCAGTTGGTCAGGCACAGCTCATGACGAGAGAGTGTCATGAGTTGAGGGTGAAAGGTAGTGATGAGGGAATCAGATCAGAGATGAAAGCAGACAGAAAATGAAAAGGTGGTGGAGCTCAAGAGAAAGCTACAGAGTCTAAGCATTGTGCATACTAGATAAGTTAAGTAGAAATTAGTAGAAATTAAGTAGACATTGATGGCAGCAATGACAAAGTGGAAAGAGCAGGAAGAAAGTACTGGGAGCAGCAGGAAAAGAGATGTCCAACCTGACCCTGTGTGGGGGTCAGGGAACATCTTCCAGCAAGACAAAGGAACAGAAGCCCTGAAAGCAAGGCCAGGTAAATAAAGTCAAGCCTCAGGGATATATGGGAGCTTTAAAGGGAAAATTTGAAGACATTTCATACAGTTACCTTTTTTACACCAGAAGTGTTGCTCCAGAGTTAAGCAAAGTGGTAGTGGAGGAAAGGTTGGGTTGAAAAGGAGGAGGCAGAAGACTATATGGGTATGTGAGGAGGGTAGAGTTTAAGAAGGTTAAAGAAAAAGAATGAGAAAAGGTGATGGAGACTGCAGAGGAATTAAAGTAGGAAAAATAAAGAAAGACAACAAATGAAACCATAGGAGGCCACCACAGCAGGGAGGAAGATGACAAATACTCTATTATAAGTCTTCATTTTTATTCCAGCAAACACAACACTGATTATTAACAGGAGGATTTTTTAGTTTATTTTTTCTTTATCTTATTGTCTTTATGTTTTTGTAAATGTTGATATCCTGAATGACTGTGGATTACCATAAAAAGTGACGTCCAAGAGAATATTTTCAACTGTTTGCAAACAACTCTTTTCCTTGTCAAGCCTAATTTTCTACACTTTTTTTTTTTTTCCCATAGACTCTGTGTTTTATAAAATAGTTTGCATATTTGGGAATTCTTTTCTGAAAATGTTATTATTCCTGAAAGCAGCAAAAATAGTTTTCTTCTTTTAAATGTTAAGGGGAAAAGAATCAAACACTTACATGCTTCCTCTCAAGTTGACTAATTCTTCAATAAATATTTAGAATCGTCTTAATATTCTGTAAACATATAGCATTTGTAGCTTGAAGTCACTGCTAATGAGTAAATACATGAATTGATTTTCCTGTGGTAATATATCCAAGCCTTAACTGTAGTAGAGCAGTTACCTCTTATGTTTTCCTTTTTTACTGTTTCAGTTCTTAATTAGTGTAAAATATTATTTCCTAACCATTATCTGAATATCAATACAATTTACTCCAGGATCATTAAGTTAATGTGTCCATTAGCAGTCAGTCTTTCACTGGTCTTTATAGCACCCAGACCTTGGTTTTGAAATAGGGCTATGCTCTTGAAGATCCTCAGTTAAAGATGTTTCTCTCAAAACCATGTCAGATGATGAAGATACCAGAGTGCAATGGGATCTGTGAAAAGAAAAAGCAACTATGTCACTCATCATGGTTTGAGGTCTGAGAGAGCTTAAAATTATTGAACTTTTTCTGTTACCACAGCCAAACTCTAGGCACCATTCATTGCCAAACTACATAGACTCAGAGAAGTTGGAAACATAAGGAACCTGTCTGGTGTCAGGGTTCAGGCTCCTTCAGGAGTACTCCATACAGGTGTCCAACACATATCAGGTGCTAAACGGGTTCATAGAGGGACCCTTGCAGCCAACAAAGTGGAATGCATCACTGGGGCACATTTCTCCTCAGACAACTCTAATTTTTATAGTGTTGCTCGTAACGTTTTTCATCTCAGAAAGATCTTTTTTTTTTTTTTTTGTCTGAAACAAAAAAATACCTTTACAGTTCCTTTTCACTGCTTTAACACTGGAAATGAGTACAAAGCCAATACCTCACTACCAAGTAGCTTCTTTGAAACCTCTCTTTATTGAACACAATAAATCTATCATATCTATCTATCATATCTTTTGTGACCTAGCAGGACACAGGATTTTGGATACAGGACTACTGATTTATTAATAGAGAGACACAGAGTCAGAACTGTTTCAGAGTGTGTCCCAGCTAGAGTGTTAATAATGGTACGAGCCAGGCAGAGGGCAGGAATTCATCCTTAAGATCAGACTGGAATATGGCACTGAAATGCCAACAGCTCCTTCTGCCATGCTTCAAGTTGAAAAGGTTGAGAAATTCCCCCTTTGAAAAAAAAAAAAAAAAGCCAACAGATAAAGATGTCTTGGTGGAAATATGCCAAGTTTCTATGTAACGCCTCCCCTTCACCAAGCTGGGAAGATTTCCTCATCACCTCATCAGACCTTGACCTGAAATATACTATAACACACCAGGCGGGCACAAAATGGGTTTCAGCTCTTAAACTAGAAATGTCTGGTAGAAAATTACACACAAAATTATGGTGAACTTAGTAAATAGACTGCTTGTGGACTGGTTCAGAATTTTTTTCTTCGAAATCAAATTTTTCTAGTTGTTTTCTTGAAAATTGTTATCAAAATGATCTTCTTATCCTTCTTGTTCATCTGATGTTTGGAGAGAGGTAGGAGTTGAAGCACAATATCAGCTGAAACTAAGGATATACAGTGATATATATATTGATAATACATATTTTTGTATTTATATTTGTGTATGCATATTGCATTGCAGTGGAAAAATAACTTATTTTTTCTTTTTTTTAAAGTGAAACTGATATTTCTCTATTCTAGTGTGCACGGGACACACTTTCTAGTGGGAAATAGGCATCACGGAGGCATTTAACATCAAGCAGTCGATGGTGAAACTACAAACGGAACAAAGTTATTGCATTCTTCAATATTCTTCTTTGAGACCATTTCTGACTTTTATGATCACCCTAATTCAAACTTAAGTAATAGAGAATGTGTCAATACAACTTTCCCTTTAAGTATTGCTAAGGAGCATGCAGGAGCCCACATGTTTGCTTAACTGGCCCTGCAACCAACACTGCTAACAATAAAACCAGAAGTTCAAACTCAGTTCCTTGCTTTCAAGTATGCCCTTCAAACAGCAAATACCAGTTTATCATCCCTCTAAAACAGGGTGCATGTTAACCAGGAATAAATCTAACATATCTACTTAGCACGTGAGATACCAAATCATTTTACTGATTTTTTTTTAACACATACTTTCGACCAACAATAACAGCTAGTCAAGGCATATATGTGTGTGCATGTGTGAGTGTGTCTCAGAGACGCACAACCTCCCCCACCCTGTATTTTCAAGTACCATAATATACTGCCTGCTTCCTAGTCCTGCAAATACCCTTGAAGTGGAATAATGTTTAACAGAGGGCAATGCTGCTGGAAAACTGCCAAATAAATGAAGGGTGGGGGAAGCCAGTCAAGGCATTCTAATGAATATTTTTGTACCTCCAAAGACACAACTATTATGCAAACATTGACCTATTTGTCAAGCAATCATGGTTTACTATTGCTTAAAGGTCACAGAACTTTCCAAGATTATTAAATAATGCATGGAGCCAAAGACCAAGGATATTATTTAAACAGTGGAGGTAACTTTTGTTAGTGAAGGACAATATGATGACAATGCCTCTTTATTTTCCCTTGAAAATCTGTAGAGTTTGCAGTGTAATATAGTAATGGCCCATTTCAGCTGAAAGAGGGAACTCTGCTGCGGAAATGTGGCTAAGCACTACAATAAAATATTACCTGGGTTTTTCTCCCCCTTTGTCTACATTTGTCAGTACATGATTTATGGTTTTTTTACAGGCATTTCAATGGTGCTAGGGAGTAGCAGTCTCTCCAGCAGTCTATCCACATGCATTCATGAATACAACGATCTGTCCCTATTTGTCTTTCCAATATGGGTTATGAGTCAATGCAAAAAGTGCTCTGCAACAATTTAGAGTATGTGCTGTGCACACAGGGACAGGAATCAGTAGAGGTTTGCAAAACCCAGTATCAACTTAGGCACCTGTTGAGACAGCCTCATGCTAATAAACCCTGCACCTACTGTTTCCCAAAGGCTGCAGTCCTTTCAGTTCTCACTAGGTCTTCCAGGTCACCTTTTCATGGCCTTAGGCTGTACCAAGCTCAAGCTATTCCCGAGGCGCCAGGATTCAAGCGGAATTAAGGCTGCTCGCATCCAGCCTAGCACATTTTCTACTCTTCTGACTCATAGTAAGTTTCTGCTGAATGACAGTCTTTTCTGTGCTGTCATTGTCCTGGAAGAGGGCCAAGGCTTGGGGAGGGATGACTTAGGCAAAATTATCCCAAATAGCTCATCATCCAGTTATTCTTGCTCCCTGCCCAGACATCTCTCTCTCTGCATTGCTCCTGCAGATCACTGCACAACTCACAGCAACGGCCTCCAAAATAGGTGATCATCCAACCCCTGCCAGGACGTCTCAGCACTGTAAAATGAAAGGTAGCAAGGCTTCCTCTGCCTTGCAAAATCCATCTATCAGTTGCAAAACACAAATAAATCAATATGGCCCTCAAAAATCTGGACATTCTGAAAACAATTCCTTCGCTCAGTAATCCCATGTCTTTCCTCATTATTGATCTCCATACTGTAAGAAACCAGGGCCATCACCAGGAGGAAGACAAAGTATCAGCATACGAGTGGTCCCATCCAATGCAAAGAATTCTGCTCAATGAACTTCAGTAGCAGCCTTTTTGACAAAGAGACCCAAAAGGACACATTTCCCCACTTCACTAAGCAGCCACAAAGTTGTTCTGAATTCTGCAGCAAACATGCTCTGGGAGCCTCACCAGAAACCACAAGTAAGGTAATGTAAAAGGTTTTGTTCCATTGTTGAAATAATCAATAGTTCTCTTTACATCTAAAAAGTGCAGCCATGTGTAAATTGGAAGATTATGGAAGTATTAATGACAGAAATTCTGATTTAAACAAAATTCCAAGAAGAGCAGAGTCATGAAATTGGATAGATTCTAGCACCTAGTGCAATATTTCTGCTTGATGGTGCTTGGCTACTGTTGCTTCATTTTTATGAACATTTATTTTTGCTCTGCTTGATTGCTGAAGTGCAAGGGCCTTCAGTGACAGATTCAAGAAGGGACAGAAAAAGAGGAACCTTTGGAGGTCTAGTGAGAACTAAAATTTCAGTCTCATTCGTCTGCAAATCATGAAAGTGAATATACACTCCCATTAAAATGTCTATAGGTCACTTACAGTAAGATGAATAAAAATATTATCTTCCTTGCATGAAAGACACCCAGCTGCCAAGAAACTTTTAGTCACAGGGCAATTGAGGTTATCATCAAGAAAAAAATCTTTTTTAAAATTGCTAATAAAAAGACAATATCTTTGGACAATAGTTTCACATTACAAATGTAACTACTTCATAGAATGGCTCTGTCATTCCAAGAAGCACCATTTCTCCTGGAAATACTGTCGTTTCTCCTGGAAATCCAGCCGGAGTGATTTGTGGAGTGGGAGTTACCTAATAAAGTCAGTGGAAGTTTTTCCAGGGAATTTAATGGCATGGAACCAGAGCCTCACCTCTGACCTTATGGTTGAAGCAAGATGTCTTCGGAGGCAGAAGAAAGAGTTCATTATTAATGGGGTTGACAGATACAGAATTCTGCCTGGTAAACCCAAAATACGTTCTTCAGAATTACCTTCCCACTGAAAACTTATGGGCATTTGAAATGACATGCAGTAACTCTTTCCTTATCCCAGTATAACGCAAGAGGTGAGTATTCATTTGTATACCCTGGAGACTCTTCAAATAAAGCACTGCTCAGGGCACTGTCTGCCAGACCCACCCTTGCCTTCCTTATGATCTAGGAAGAAAAGCATCAGATGAAAGCCAGGAAGTTCACCTATTTGGATGCAACCTGATGGTACTAAAGTGGGCATGTCTATTCTGGCAGCAGAGATCCCCAGCCCCCAGCTCAGGGCAACACCAGGAGGAGATACCATATCAGGTCATAAAGCCAGGAGATCAGTACTCATAGGCTATTGCACCCTAACAACAAACCCTCTCTGTCAGCATTCAGCAGTAATGTATGGCATGGGCCTGATGCAGCTCTGTGCTCTGTTGGATTATACAGATGTGCGCAGTACCTAAACCTCACTGTTGCCAACTCTTCATGGTGACTCATCTCAGCAAAGACAGGGAAACATCTAGGAAGGTGAACTGATGCAGGAGAATTTAATAAGCCTTGAACCTACATGAAAATAGGGCCAGTCTTTCTTATTTTGTCTTATCCTCAGTGTTCAATAAAAAGGAAAAAAAAAGAAAAAAAGCAATCAGTAGAGTATAAATCATGACTTGATAAATGTAGGTCCTTAGAAGCCAGTTGTGTAAATACAGATACACCTGCAGGCCCTGATAACCAGATTAGCAGCAACAGCTGCCAGACCACGCAGCAACAACCAAGAGATATTGTTGTGTCCTGGCCAACGAAGTTTCCAGATTGACTCTCAGGTGCTTCCCGTACATCACTTTTAGTGAGAACAATGCATCATGAAAGTAGATGATCTTCACTGATCTTGAAATTTAAGATTTTTCTCCTTGGATGTATACAATGAGATTTGATGCTCAAATTAGTTCACAGTACCTCCACTGTACAAAGGGATGGGACTTCACTGGCAGCTGGGAAAGATTTCTGAATGGGAAAAAAAAAAGTCTGGGTTTGGCATGACATCATATTCAATAACATATCCTTATTGGATAAAAAGCCATGTCAACTGATTCATAGCTGTCCTTCCATAACTGTTCTTATTGACAATTAGAAACTAGAATTAACATTTCTTCTTGGCAAAATTCTACTTGAATCACACCAGAAAATCTGATGAACCTCAGAGTAACTGGTAATATAAGCTAGACCTTATACCAAAAAAAAAAAAAAAAAAAAAAGACACAGAGAGGGAAATAAATAAATAAGTAAACGAATAAATGAATGAATGAATAAGGCAACTGTGTTTGGGAGAAAATCTTTGTTGTCCTTACCAGTCTTGGAAACCAAGTCTAACATCTGTGATTCTACTTCAGTACTGCACTTGCTATTCTTCCTAGAAGTAGGGAAAGGCAGTTCATGGAAAACACCATAAAATCTGTGTGCTTGTGACCCATTGGGACTGGGCAGCTGAGAGGGACCCAGTGTGGTCCAGGCTCTCCTAGATGATTCAGTTCCAATGGGGTGGATGCAGTGGCAGATCCAGGGTTGGTAATAGGGTTCATTGGCAGCCCCCAGCACACCAAGCCATGAACCATCCGGAAGCAGAAGGAGACGGGTTCAGAGAGAGGATTGTAGAGTGGCTCTCCTACAACAGCACTGGGTCAGGGCCTGACTGCCCCAGGCTGGGCTGAAATGGAGCTCCTGGGCCATGTGAAGCAGTGGGTGGAGGAGGCTGGGCAAGGCCAGTAAGTGTCTTCAGGGCCCTGAACGCTTCCTTTATAGGAAAATATTTGAAGACCTTTATAAGTTAATATATGTGAGAATCCTCCCCCAGAAGACCCAGGCATAAATTAATCACCCATGAACTAGTCCTCCGTGATGAATACGAGGTTTAGACCAAAGCCTGTATTTCTTATCATCTCTAATGATTCAGATAACTCCCTTCTTGATAAGAAAGTCTACTTCAACATAAAGCAGCGCAAAAATTTTACAAGTTGAAATGCTGATGTTATAGTGAACACAGACTGAGCATCTGATCAAGCCAAAATAACTGAAAGAATTAAAAGGTTATTGGATGCTGGATGTCTGATGTCTTTTTTTGAAAGTACTGGCATGGATATGTATGAGCATGGGCTTTTTCTGCTGGCAAGATGATGTGAGACCAACTCAGCCTTCACATTTCCAGTCAAGGGATACTGCATCACAGACACAGCACTGGAGAATAATTAATATGCTTCAGATAAATTGCTTTATTATAAGATGTATTATAACATGCTGTAAAGACACGTAAAAAATAAATAAATAAATAAATACTTAAAAGATGACGTTAACTTGTTGTGGCCTGTTGCAAAGTAGTTCTAAATTGGAGTACTTACAATAGTTCATGCATGTCACTGCATGTTACAACAGCACATCAGAGAACTTACTTATCAGGAGAGAAAAAATAAAAAATAAAAACTCTGCTAAGTCATTTAGTTCTTATAAAGGTTGCTGTCATTTACAATTTTGCCAGATTTTATAAGGCACAATACCAGATTGTCACATGGGAAAGGCTTGCAGATTCAAGTCCTTATTCTTCCCTCTTGTGAGTGCTGGAACCAGCACATTTGGGACACAGAGGTTACGTCAAAGCCTTCCAACTCTTTGAAGGATAATTACCATACCTGCATAATCACATGGTCTACCTTCTATGCATTCATGTTAAGGAGAGGACATTAATCTAACAAACGCCCAGCGGCTGACTTTTTTTTTATATATCTAATAGTTCTTTATAAGATACAGCACTCCACCTAACAGCTGCAGAAAACTCCTTGCCACATTCACAATCCCTCCATGGAAAGGGCTGCATAATGCTTTTCAGACCTGTCATGTTAGGTAGGAATGTTATGCTGCAGGATATGATGTTGTTGATTGTCACTTTCTATTGTTTCACCAAAGAGTCAGGCCCACTAGCTTATTATAGATTACATAAGAGTTACAAAAGGTAGTCAATAAACAATACCCTAATAGAATGATTTATACTCTGAAATGTTTAAGAGTACTTGTAAATATGTCTAGAGGTCATCTAAAGCAGCTCTCTGGTTCGAGAGGATGTGATGTGCTGATGCTTATGGTCTATACAAGACTCTCCTCAGCAAACAAACCACAAAACATATATTCCTGCAGCTCTGTAAGAGGCTTAGAGGAGCTATTTCTCTGCATCTGGTCCAGTATTCAAAGAGACTATAGTGCCATGCATCAGCAGTGTTCCCCTCTTCACTATCCGTACAAATATTTTTGTTGACCAGCAGGGAGATAAATAAATTGGCACATTACATATTGGCCCTTTCCCAATGGTTGTCCATCTTCTGTCAGTTCTAGTTTACAATGATGGAATTACATGGAAATCTCAGCAATGTCTAGATGTCCAAACAAGCATGGCAAACTTTGCATGGTCTATTAAAGGCATTAATGGCCAAGAAGGTGTCACCTCTCACATGGGTTGCAGACCCCTTACTGCTGCCATTTCCACCAGCAAGTGGTAGAACAAGGGAAGTGTTCTGATGGAGAAAGCAGGAAAATCTTTTTAGGTACAGTGTATAAACAAATAAATGCAAGACACAGTTTCTGGTCTGCAACGAAAATCAATAGCCCTATACAACTGGAGTGAGGTCAATTTATGTTCCCATGTTTCAGAGACCTATTGACAAACCCCGTGTTATTGTAATGTTGTGTTTTATTAACCTGTGTCCAGAGAAGCTTATATTTCATTAAAAAGCCATTGTCAAGTGTATTCTATAAGTGGATAATGCCTCTAATAATTTTATTACTTACTGTAAAATCAGTAATATAAACAAAGCATATTAAGCAAGTCCTTTTACCTACAAAAAAAACGTATCACAACTACTTTCCTCCAAGATCTAATTAGACTAGGCTTTCATTTTCAAAACAGAAGAAAACAAGTTTTTCACCTGGGGTATGTATGACTATAAGTCAGCACCATACTTGTGTTTTTTGTTTGGTACTTTTGTTTATTTGTATTTTTCAGTTTGTTTTGTTTTGTCAAGTGGCAAATTTGCCCAGGTAATAAACAAAAAGAATGCACTAGTGATAGTACCTACTTAAAAGTAAAAACTCAGCTACAAATAAAAACATCAAAAGATCAATTGCCTGCATTTTTTAAAACAATTAAATGGCTTTTTTAGCCTTTCATACTGTACATATATTTTTACAGACATGCTGGCTAACCCCATAATATGCATGTATGCATGCATATGTTAAGCAGACATAGATCCTAGTGTTAGGCTCTTTATGTCAGGTATTATAACTATGACACAAAAACAAGTTCTAAACTAAATCTAGCATATGCAATCCTTGAAATAGCATTTTGTTTGGGGGAAAGAGTGCTTTGAATTAATGCTACAAGGGAGGCATGAACTTGCATAAGACCTTTGAGTTTCAATTTGTTATCTGTAAAATGGGAGAATAGTTACCTCCAAATATTGAGGATATTGCTGACATAAGAGATAAAAAGTCTGTTGAAACAAAGGTGAGTCTGTACTGTTTTCAGCAAGGGTTAAGTATTCATTGTTTAAGCAGGACAAGAAAATTAATTTCCTTGGCAATTGATATGCTGCCACTGCAGTGATAGACCAACATGACAGGTTGAAAGATCTTGTTATGAATCTCATCCAACATGATGTCTGGTTGCACACTCTGGGCTTCATGTTGAAAGTAGCGATTGACTTCGATTGTGTCTTTTCTGGGAGCCTAGCATCCATATCCCTAATTAACAGACTCTGGGAAATTTGTGCGTGCTTCTCGTGGAGCAGGCTCTGCCTGTCCTTGCATTTCTCCCAGAATGGGGCTATAAGGCTGAAAACTCTGGCTGCCCACTTTTATGAAGGGGTCAATTGCAATACACATTACTTGAGCACATTTAATGGCAGCTTTAACCTTTCCTGTGAAGAGGAAAATTCTCAACCTGCCTTGACACAAGACGTCATGCAAAGAGGAGGAAACAAGGCAACATATCTTCTTGTGGGAGTCATCTTTTGCATTCATATGCCCAGGCTTCAGCTTGCCTAGGAGCTTTGTAGCTCATCACTTGGTCTGCACTTACATGATTTGATAAGAGCCCTTATCAGCCCGACTGCATCTCCTCCTTGTAATTTAAGTCCCAAGTTCCTTGTATCCCACCAACTGAGATAATGAGAAGAGCAAGGATGGAGTGGTCTGCACCATCTGCTTAAATAAGCTTATAACATTCTCAGATGTATCAAATTCATATTCAGTATACTCAACTGAGTTTTACTGAGGTCCTCTGCTTTCACCAAATTCTCTTGTTTTTACTGTGATATGAGAAGAAATTTTTATATAAGTATGCTTAAAAGAAAGCCATCCTTGAGCTCTGGGAGGACAAAAATGTTGTCTTCACAGTTCAGTACTCTCTACCTATTTGCTGAGAGACCAGGAACAATGCAGGAAGCAAAAGATCCCCTGCAACAACGTGGGAGGAACTCATACCTACTCAGAGAAGTACAGGCTGAGTTTACTCATGGTCCAGATTTCCTCTTTGCTCCCATGTATCATTAATATTTCAGATCTCCTCAAAGTCAAAATACCAGAACATCTTTGTTCTCGTGAGAAATCCAACAGCTCCGGGGGGGACAAACACCATCTGGGGAGAAATCCAACCTCAAGGTGTTTAGCTGCAAATAGCTGCACTTTCTTTTTAATTTACTCATCACGTAATTGGGGGGGAAAGGGATGTGCGAAATATTGGTGAGTAGTGGAAAAGGAAGAAAGGCAAATTTTGTATGCTTCTGACTGGAGTTAAGGGTGACACAAAGGGGCAGAATTTTCCTGCACTACAGCTGGCAGTGTTCCTCTGTGCAGTTCCTCTCTACAGAATATTTAGGGGGAAAAAAATCCTTTCCTAATTTTCAGAAGCAGGTAATGTTTCAAAGTGCTTTTAAGTAAAAATATTTGATGGTTAGTATCCAGATTTCAGACAAAGACTGAGCACAGGAGGAGGTGATGGAGTGAGTGAGATGGAAGAAACCTTCATTTCTTTTATTACCTTCTTTTATTATTATTTCTTTTATTATTATTATTATTAACTATTAACATTATTTATTATTATTATTATTATTATTATTATTATTATTATTATTATTTCTTTTATTAACTTCTAGATCCAGAATTCTTAGGAGTAGAAATGACAGAACAATCTTATTCTTATGATAAACCTAACAGGTGACAGCAGAGGACATTTCAGCAGAAAACAAATCAACCAACTATAAGATCTTATTTGGGGGGATGGATTTTCCCTCAGGACACTACACAGCAAAAAAACTTAAAAGCATATTTTATTCCTGCTGGAGATGTGCTGAAGCATCTGTCCAGTCCTTAGAACCAAAGGAAAAAAAGAATTCGCAAGCAGTTCTGTTACTTCAGTTTTTCTCTGTATCTGACTCAAACCACAATTCAATCTTTGCAAGATCACTCAGCTCTGGATTTCAGAGTTACAGAACAACTCCTCCATCTATTCCTATTTCCAGCAAAGCTGGGCATTTCTCTGAAGTCATATATTACACACAAGCCCTGCTATTGCAACTTTCCCCCAATGTACTGTACTTCAAGCTGTAAATCACAACCACTACCAAAGTCTCATTGAAGAGATGCTTCAGCCCCTAGTGAGAGCAAGTCTTTTGCTTTTCTTAAAAAAAGCATAAAATTAGCATTTGCAAATTGACTATAGCGTATTTGTAGTGTCACAAGAGTGCCATCACTGCTTTTACTACTGCTGTATATTGGCACTGTTCTAGAAACCTTCCCTGCATATGACCTCCCTTACATTTAGCTTTCTGAAGAAAGAGAGGAGCCGGCATCACACGAGCAGGGCTGGAAGGAGCCCTATGACATCACCCGCACTATCTTTCTTCCCCAAGGTATCAAAAGAAGTAATTTAAGGGCACTCTGATAGATCAGAGATAGCCACCCAATTTGTTTGGAGAAAGTATATGAAAGCTTTCAGACTTCAGAAGACCAAAGAACAGGCTAAAACTTTCAGCTCAATAGCACTATTTTCTGGCATGTCTTTTTCTTACTCAAGCTCTGAAATACCTTTTCCACAAGAGTTTTGGTCTCAGGTTTATCAGGAAAAGATAGGCATTGAAACATTTCAAACTTACTGAAAGTATCTGTGCAAGACTGAACTTAAGCGCAGAAGAAAATGCAAAAGTGGGCAGTTGTGTTCTTGTTTACCCCAATCTCACCCCACCCACACGGTAGCACATAGGCACTATGCCGAAACTTTGTGGCAAGAGGCTATTGTGTGGGCTTAGAATAATTTAAGAATTGATTGTCTGTCTGTTTCTTGGCTTCCAGCTATGAAGTAATGTTCTGCTTAGAGTATGGTACACTGAAGGACTCATTACAGACTTTAAAGCTGTCTCATTTTCAATTATGAATATTAAAAATAAATGCTCTGAATAATTCCTATGTTATAACTAATATTCCAGGTTTTGGTTTGGCTTGTTGGTTTTTTTAAGATCTATTTTTAAAGACACTTTTGTAACTTATTCCTGAGGTAGTTCCTAACAACCAAATACTGTTCCTGTTTATATCAGTGGGGAAAGTCCCAGTGAAAAAACTAATCAGACCCAAGCTAATGAAAACAACACCCCCTTTAAAACAAAGCCCTAGCCTTAAACAATCTTCTAGCATTGCCTACTTGTGCACGTCCAAGACAAAAATTTTATAGCCTACTTGTTCCAACCTTAAAAAAAAAAAAAAAATCCTGATTATTTATTTATGCCCTCTTTGTTTAAGAAGTTAAATCCCCAGAGCATCTCAATTTAGATCAAAAGCAAGCTACCAAACTTCACCTGGCACACCTGTGCCGTGTGATTTCTTAATTACCTGCCTAGCATTCCCAGAGCTACGAGGCAGAGATGCAGGACTTGTTTAGCACATATTCAGATCTCTGAAACGCACCTTGTGTAAGAGAGCCTTTCCAGAATGCCCGAGGTGGTAACCAGCATTAAACAATCCTGCATCTCCACAGACACTTGCATTTCAGCAATTTGCTTTCTCAGAGAACTATTTTGGGGTGAGAAATGAGAGGAAAGGATTGCATTTATTTATGAGTTTCTTGGTGAAGGTTTTCCCCTGTCTAGTGGACAGCATGGAGTTTCCTTGTGCCATTAGACTTGAGCCTTGCTGCACTAAGGCCAAAGGGTAGGACCAGTCCTGTTAACCATGTTGTTATTACAGGTTGTTATTACTTACATTTTGTATGCAAAGGTACCAAGGGGAGAGCATGGTCATTTTTGTTAGACACCAGTCAAGCCCTCAGTTGACGGTCATGGGTATTAACCTAAAAAGATATACCCAAAGCAGGAAAATGTGGTATGATATGAACAAGGCTTGTCTGAGGGAGCACACGATATATTTTTTGCTGAGATACATCTTCCTCTTGGCCAGAAGATATTTTTACACAGTGATGAGAAACTGAGTTTATATATGAGATGTGACTGGCACTTTGCTGAAATGTATGACTGACCATTGATAACTGCAGACAACTTACCTGTAATGTTCGTTTTGCACATGCACTGATGATTAAATATATGCAGGAGAAGGTCCATCACATCTTAAACCTCCATAACACTGTACTGGTATGTCCCTATTTATGCACAGTTTTATAATTTAATAGGAGATTCACTATAATTTGTTGTTTACAGTGGTTTGGATAGCAATTAGGCATCAAACATTGCAGCTGCTTCTTTGGCTATTTGTCATTAGTGTAATTTCATTAATTGGCCAAGGCATTGACTCTGTTATCCTGAATGTAATTTAAACTGCCAAAAGCTGATGGCATCTCTGTTAATACAGTGAATATATATAACTCCGGCAAGAAGCTAAAGGCAAGTACTAGTCTTAATACTGTATGTCTCTACAACACAGAGAAGCCCTGATGCCATTAGGATTCTTTACATGTGAGAGATGAGGCAGATGACTTGAATGATACACAAGCTAAACAAATGCAAGTGTGACCCTTACTTTAAAGGCAGGTCATTTTTTTGACCATTAATGGGGCAGAAAAAAATAAATTTTATTACAAAAATGCATTTTTATGAAAAATTCTAAGAGAAAATATTTTCATAATGTTCATAATGGGCTTGTTTCATAATTCTATTTATCATTAAGAAACATTTCTATTGCCAAGAAAATTGCCCAAAAATTTGCCAAAAATCCCAACTGGAATCAGAGACACACTGGGAAGACTCTGTGCAGGATATGTTTCAAACAAAAAGAAGTCTCCAGTGGCAACACCATCCTGATATGTTTTCACTACAGGAAAACATGAGTCAGTTCATTTTAATTTGTAAATTTGTCAGTGCATGATAATTTCAAATAATTTTACATGGGAGATTGCATGTGGTCTTACAGTCTATACCAAGGAGATCTTCAGACACATTGAGATTTGGGTGATCAAGATACTTCTTACTATTTTATATTTAATGTCAGAACTTTAGTACACTCTTGAAGGCTCGACCATCATTGTGCTTTGAAAATAAATTTTCAGAAATATTATGAAAAATCCTGGGATATGAAAATATTTTTAAAAGCTGTGCTTCATAACAAAACACTTCCCAGCTTCCTCCACATAATAAAAAATAAACTGAGTTATCAACAAGAAATCTATCTGCTAAAAATTAATAAGGAACATCTGTTGGTCTACCGGGAGAGACAGTGGAAAAATGGGTGGGAATTTCCAGCTTTAACTATGCAGCCACTCCCGCAATGTTCAAGTCAACAGAAAAACCTATCAGCAGAACGTTAAAGTCATTAGCAGATTACACACACACACACACACACACACCAAGAGATAGATAAGATATCCATAATTTCAGAGATTTTATTTAGGATTTTCCGAAGTTCTCACATTAAGCTAAGTTCTCATAAAAAGTTTATATTTAAAAGCTACATTTTAAGGCTTGTAAGACCACCGTGTACCCAGGACTTCCCAGAGGGTAGCGGTCAGTGGCACAAAGTCTAGTTTGTTGTTGTTGTTGTTTTTTACAAAGGAGGCCAGTAATGAGCAGAGCACCCCAGGTGTCGATACTGGATCCAGTCTTGTTTAACATCTTCATTAACGATCTGGACAATGGGGTAGAGTGCACCCTCAGTAAATCTGCAGATGACGTGAAACTGAGTGGAGTGGCTGACCCACCAAAAGGCCATGCTGCCATTCAGAGGGACTTCGGCAGGCTGGAGAGGTGGGCTGGCAAGAATCTCATGACACTCAGCAAGGAGAAATGTAATGTCCTGCACCTGGGTAGGAACAACCCCAGGCACCAGAACATCCTGGGGGCCACTGAACTGGAAAACAGCTCTGTAGAAAAGGATCTGGGGGTGCTGGTGGACACCAAGGTGAACATGAGCTCACTATGTGCCCTTGCCGCTAAGAAGGCCAACAGTATTCTTGGCTGCTTTAGGAAAATATCACCAGGAGGTCAAGAGAGGTGATCCTTTCCCTCTACTCAGAGTTGGTGAGGCTACATTTGGAGTATTGTGCCCAGTTCTGGGGCCCCCAATGCAAGAGAGACATGGACATATTGGAAAGAATCCAAGGCCATCAAGATGATCAAGGCACTGGAGCACTGCTCCTGTGGGGAGAGGCTGAGAGAGATGGAATTGTTCAGCCTGGAGAAGAGGAGGTTTTAGGGGGGTATATCGAAGTCTATAAATACCTGAAAGAAAGGTGCAAAGAAGACAGACACAAGGTTTTTTCAGCAGTGCCTAGTGACAGGACAAGAGGCAATGGGCATAAACAGGAACACAAGAGGTTCTGTCTAAACACCAGGCAGCACTTCTTTACTGTGCGGGTGACTGAGCACTGGCACAGGTTGCCCAGAGAGGTGGTGGAGTCTCCCTCCTTTGAGATCTTCAAAACCCACTTGGACATGGTCCTGGGCAACCTGCTCTGGGTGGCCCTGCTTGAGCAAGGGGCTTGAACCTGGTGACCTCCAGAGGTGCCTTCCATCTGTGATTCTGTGACTGTAAACAAGCAAAGGTTCAAATTCACATACATTTTTAAAAGACTCCTAACATCAGCCAACTCAAGACAATTTGTAATGTCCCATAAGTTCATGATCTCAAGCCCCTTGCAAGGCATATTATAATGCTCTTTAGGAGTAGGAAAAATCCTTACGTTTGCCACTGGCTGAGGATACACACATGAGCTGATGCATGGTGTTTTGTTAGATTACAGTAATATGATTGTGACTCTGAGTCCTAAAAAGGCAATTAAAATTCTAGACTTAATTCTAGACTTAAGGCAATTAAAATTCTAGGTGAACAGTAATGCAAAATACTTCCAGCACACAGAGGGAGTCAACAGGTGATTTAATGTGAAGTTCTGCAGATACCTTCATAGTCTGACCTGAAAGACTCTGTAGAAGTGTTTTAAAGAGTGAAGATGAGAAGTTCTGATATGTTGTTCTCATTTACTCAGTAATTTTGAGACATTTAAAACCTTTTTTTATCCATAGTTTACAGAAAATTTATCCATTGCAGTTTATAAACAAAGTTTTCATCACGATTTTATGTAATATTGACTGCACATGATAAAGGTTTAAATGGATAAAAAAAAAAAATCCATCACTGGCTTTGCAGTTTTCTTTCTTACCAAACTACTTATTCAGTAAACAAATAGCAGATACTATTTGTAGGCACAAACAGTAGATTTTCCTAGCTCTGAGATGACTGCTGAAGTTTACATCTGTAAAAATTAGTCGAAGTTTAAACAACCTCTTGAAAATGTTTGTGGAATTCAAATAAATAACTGTAGTTATTTTTAAGCATTTTTTCTCATGGACATTTTCACTTAAATATCATCTACCATCATTGGCTAATATCCCTGCCTATCAGATATCATAGATATTCCACAGTTTCCATCATCCTGTATTTCCATGGGCTTAGATCATCTTAAAACTGAGTTAATTTGAAGGTACATTAGGCATAATGTATATGAGCTTTATAGGTATCACTGGTAGCATCAACAATTATTGAGATTACTTAATTCTTCCTATTTCAAGCAGGTTGGTGCTCCCAGTGTTGCAAAACATCAGGTGACTAGGCTGAATCTGACATGTTAGATGTCTGTCTGAGCTTGAAAGGTCTTCTTTGGAAAACTTCATCCAAAAGAGTTCCACTTTTTCCAAAAATGAGACCATGGAAAAATACATGTCTTGTCCATGTTAAAACTCTGTGGTAACCCCTTTTTTCAGAACTTTAATGCTTTTATGCTTTAGAAAAAATACTTGTAGAAAAAAATATATTAAGATGTGGCTTGTCCCTGAAACACATCTTTTATACCTTCTGCACAAATCTGCACAAAGAGACTATTTTTATCACCAGTGCAACCATTAAGACAGTGATAAAAGGAACACCAGCAAAAATGCAGGCCCTCTCCAGAAGGAAATAGGAGACCTGGTTACCCAGGTTATGGAGAAGGCTGAGGTACTCAATGATTTTTTTTCTTCAGTCTTCACTGGCAAGTGCTGTCACCACACCTCCCTAGTCACAGAAGATAAAGGCAGGGACTGGAAGAATGGTGAACCGCCCACTGTAGGAGAAGACCAGGTCTGAGAGCATCTAAGGTACCTGAGGATGCACAAGTTTATGGTACGTGAAGAGATACATCCACAGGTCCTGACAGATCTGGCAGATGAGGTTGCTAAGCCACTATCCATCATAATTGAAAAGTTATGGCAGTCTGGTGTAGTCCCCGTGGATTGGAAAAGAAGAAATATAACCCCCATTAAAAAAGAAAAAAAAGGGAAAAAAAGGAAGAGCTGGGGAACTACAGGCCAGTCAGTCTTACCTCTTTACCTCTGTGCCCAGCAGGATCATGGAGCAGATCCTTCTGGAAACATGGAAAATAAGGAGATGAATGGTAACAGACAAAATGGCTTCACTCAGGGCAAATTGTGTCTGACAAATTCGGTGGCCTTCTAAAATGGGGTTACAGCATTGCTGAATAAGGGAAGAGTAACTGACATCATCTACCTGGACTTGTACAACTCATGAAATTGAACAAAAACATGGTTGAGGTCCTGCACATGGGTTGAGGACATCCCAAGCACAAATACAGTCTGGGCAGAGAGAGGATTAACAGCAGCCCTGAAGAGAAGGACTTGGGGGTGTTGTTTGATGTGAAGCTCAGCATGAGCTGGCACTGTGTGCTTGCAGCCCAGAAAGCTAACCATATCCTGGGCTGCATCAAAAGCAGCGTAGGCAGCAGGGCGAGGGAGGGAATTGTCCCTCTCTGTTCTGCTGTCATGAGACCCCAGCTGCAGCCCTGTGTTCAGCTCTGAGGCCCCCAGCACAAGAATGACATGGACCTGTTGGAGTACATCCAGAGGAGGATCAGAGATGATCAGAGGGCTGAAGCACTTCTCCTATGAAAACAGGCTGAAGGAGTTGGAGTTGTTCATCCTGGAGAAGAGAAGGCTCTGGGGACACCATATAGCGACTTTCCAGTACCTAAAGGGGGCTTATAGGAAAGGTGGGAAGGGACTCTTTTACAAGGGCATGTAGTAATAGGACAAGGGGGAATGGCTTTAAACTGAAAAAGGGCAGATTTAGATTAGATATCAAGAAGAAATTCTTCCCTGTGAGTGAGGTGAGGCACTGGGAAAAGTACACAAAGAAGCAGTGGATGCTCCATTCCTGGAAGGGTTTAAGCCCAGGCTGGATGGGGTTTTGGGCAACCTGGTCTGGTGGGAGGTGTCCCTGCCCATGGCAGGAGGGTTGGAACTGGATGACCTTTAAGGTCTCTTCCTACCCAAACCATTCCAGGATTCTACAAAAACTGCAGGTCACACATGAACAATGGGTTGCCCAGGGAGGTGGTGGAGTCACTGTCCCTGGGGGTGTTTAAGGACAGGTTGGACGTGGTACTTAGGGACATAGTTTAGTGGGTGATAGTGGTGGTAGGGGGATGGTTGGACCATCTCGGAGGTCTTTTCCAGCCTTAATGATTCTATGATTCTATGAACAGTGGAGACTGCTGAGACCTTAGTCATTCCATTAAGTTACATCCACCATACAAGTTTCAGGTTGGAGCTACAGAGATCTGACACTGTGTTGTTGCTTTGGACAGCTATAAGCTACTTCCAGTCATTTTGGGGTACTCAAGATGCAAGAGGACAGAGTTAGTCATGCTTTCAACCTGCTCGGTACAGATTATGGAAATAGCTTGCTGAATTGAAAGCAAAAGGAGCAGGGAGAAGATAGGGGCCACTGAAGAAAACTAAACTGAGGAACAGTCTGGAAACCTAAAGGCAGCTTGGCATTTGCTTGGGAAGATGAAGAACATGGAAAGGCAACAGCTTACTGCCAGCTGCACTTAAGCATAGCATGGGAACTAGTAAGAAAGGGGACCTTGAATTAGGTGTTGTTGGGAAAGACTATTAAAACAATTAAGAACTGAGGGAGGACTAAAGATGACAGAGCAATAAACTGGGACTTGAGCAACAGAGAAATCTGAGAGTAGCAGGAAGAGGCTGGGTGAAGAGGTTAGAAGCAGTCAAATATTCCTTTTCCAGTCTCACTTGGAAAGGCACAGTAAACATGCTGGCATCTAGAGAAAAACTCAAACACCTCTCCTGAACCTGGAATGGAAAAGAGTTTGGGGGATTTGCCCGTCCCCTACCATCCTGAAATACCTACAAGATCCACTGACAGCTTGTCCTGCCGGCCTCATAGGATACAAGCTCTTCATGTTTTCAGCAGGACCCTGGTAACTAGTAATTATTAATGATGCTACTCTATTAACTGAAGTAACAGAGGTTTGAGTGGCCAACGCTGACTCCAGCTCCTGAGAGTCACTGTGATTCTGCATAATGTAATGCCCACTTTGGCAGCCTACTTCTCTCTCTCTCTTTTTTTTTTTTTAAATATGGAAAATTACACATCTCAAACTGTGTTAAAAGAATCTTGCAGTTGCAATCAGACATGAGGAAGTGCCAGAATCAAATTGCCTCTCTAGCCTTGATTCAATCCCTTTTTTGCATAGGCATTATCTTCAATAGCATAATCATATAGTTCTCCCTCAGCAGGGCACAAAATGGATGGCACCAGCGATAGATCAGGGGCTATAACAAAGGGCAGGCTGCTGCCAGTAGAATGTGTACTTCAAAAGCTGGATAGTTTGTAACATTTTTTAAAAGAGAGAGAGAGAAAGAGAGAGGGGATTCAGGTGCAGTAAAGAAAGAGATGCAGTGCGGCATGGCCATTCCCCAGGTATGACCTAGAGTGCAGACATCACATCAGAAAGGCAATAGGAGGAGGTTACAGCTCACAGCTTTTCTCTCTAAATCTGCTCCTAGGGCTTACCAGAAGAGGAAGGATGGTTTCACCACTGTCCTTGACAGCTGGATGTATTTCTGGTGTTAAGCTCCTATGCAAAGCTACGCAAGCAAATTCAACCAGATCTTTCTCTCACAGTTATAAATTATACAGCTTCATTTTCTGGGTCCCTGACTTGATGGTGTGGGGCCTCTGAGCTGCAAAGTGCTGAGCACTCACAGTCAACCATCACATAAAATACTGTTTAGTGCTATATGCTGTGCAAAGTCAAATGCTAACCAGCAGAAACTGGGCACTCATATTCAACAAACATTTCTGGCCTGCCTTCTTGCCCCGTCTGCAGAGTTGGGGCCTCATCTGTTGGACAATATCCCTCATGTTTTGGGCTGCTGTGAAAATAGATCCACCATTTTTTGCAAAACTCCTAGACAGAAGAGATCTGGAAGCTGTAGTAAAAGCCTAGAGAAAAATAATAAAACTCAATTCAGAAAAGAAGTTGACGGGGGAAGTCAGAGAAGACTTGAAGTCATATGCTGAATAGTGAAAATAAAATGAAATACTACTTATTCATTAAGGGAACATCAGCCAATCTGTGCACTGAACAAGGGAGGGAATCAGTAGGGGAATCAAAACATAAATCTGTAATTAACTACTACGGCCAACTCGTTATGCCCAAAGTAACCAAATTAAGATCACAAAGGTAGCCTTAATTCTGATATTCCTTGACTTTCATGGCTTGACTTTGCAGATTAGCTAACATATTTTGATGAAGACTGATTTGTAGATTTCTATTTGTCTGTGTATATTATCCACAACCATAATTTAAAGAATGTACCATTTAAAAGTCACTGAAATGTATCATTAGAATGATCGACATGAATTATGATAGAGATGGAAGTTCTTTGAATTCAGTCCTCAACTAGCAATTATAGTTAATATTTTTCCTTCATTTATTTTTCCTGATAGTATAGTTTGCATTGCCATGAGATGCTTTACGAATGCAATTTAAGTTAAAAGGAAATAAGATTTTGATTACAATTTATCATCTATATTTAGGAAGAATGTGTAAAACTCGAAAAAGAAAGTTTAAATTTGATTAAGAAAATCACCAGCTATAATAATTTCAGAGAATTATAACTTCATAACCAAACCTAGGATAAAAAAGTTGAGATGATTAACAGATTTATTGCTTTTCCTGTTTTCTATTTTTGCAGCAAATATCTATATTATTACACTCCTTGCAGCTACTTTTGGCAACTAGCTTGTTAGTACATGACTTTAACTGTAGCTCCCATTGAAAGGCGTATTTTTTCAGGATTTTTTGTCACATCATTAATATCTTCATTCAAAGATCATACATCTTTACTTCAAATAAAGCAGTCAACCATGCAGTAAACATCTTGTTGACCTCACTTACAAACAACCACTGACAGCTAGTAAAAGATTGAATAATTACCTAGCACCTGTCCTAACCTTCAGGAATATTTAGTTACATTTCATGTGCTATCAATTTTAATTCTTTTCCCATATTCAGAGCATAAGTGCCTGAACCTAGCAGTAGTGCTTTTCTGCAAACCTCTTAGGTGTCATCACCCTTCAGTACTCAGATTTTGTTTGGTTTCTAAGTTTTTCTCTAATTCTCTTTACAAGGAAACAAAATATAATTCTTCATAACACTTCTGCTGCTAGCACATAATTCTGGATGAAACTGCATCTGCAAAAGAAGAAATTAATAGCAAATATTTATCCATCCCATTGGTGAGTCTGTGGAAGCCACCATAAGTGGTGGCTTCCGATAGCACTGTAACAATTCCTGTCTTCACCTGCATGTGCCGGAGCTCAGACTATCACTTCGTAGTGGCCAAATCTGTTACTAGCATTGAGATGAGATGCAGTGACTGTGTATTCCCTTAGCCCACTTCAGTTATTAGGATATAAGATGCACCTAAACCCCCTTTCGCTGTGGTCAGACCTTAACTGAAGGTATAATGACGGATTAAGCTGGTATCATCAGCTGCTTGTTCCTACTTCTTTGTCAACCATTAGCAGATCCTGAACAGCACCAGTGAGACACCTTGCATGATTAGTTTGAACTGAACAAGAGGGAGGCTTCTCTGTTGTCTTTAGGCATTTCGAAACCACACTTCACAAGCACTTCAGAATCCTCCAAAACTCTTTAAAGTTAAGGTTGATGAAGCCCATTCCTGATGTCTCCCTCCAGCCATGGAGAGACTTTGTTTTGAGATCCTGGATCATTTAAAGAGTCCAATCCAACATAGAAAAAGCCAGACACACAAAATCACCCATTACTTTTTAAACTGTAGGTGTGGAATTGCCGGTCTCAACTAGAGTTTCAGCTTTTCTTAGCAAAGTCAGCAATATTTGGGGGTTAAAACAAAAGCAGTTTGCTAAAAAACAGATATCTATTAGAGAGTGGGATTGAATCGTCCTGTATATTTTAAAAACACAAAGCTTAATTTAGGACCTTTTAAGATCTGGACAGAGTTAATGAGAATGAAAGGTGGTGAACTCATCAGAGAAATGAAATTTTAATCAGTTTTGTGTATGATATAAATACTGTTGCCTTCACATCTTATTCCCAACAGGTTACTTTTTTTTTTTCTTTTTAAGTAGAGATATGTGAATCATTAGCTAACACACTTCTGCCACAATTTTTCACATCCATGAAAAAGTCTGCCAACAAAGTAAAAAGGATCGGCAGTAGAGCAGTGATACTACCAGCAGGGTATTTTTATCCTTTGAATAACGCAATCAAACCTCCACCTTCCTTTATCCTCTCTTACCTCTGCTCAGTTGGCAACATTGAAATATTAGAGTCAATCTCATCAAAACAATCTGAACGGAAAGTCAGGATCCTTTCAAAGCCCAGAAATATTACTGGAAGCACAGAAAGCTCATCTTTACAAAAATTATTAGATATCAAGTTTGCTTCCTGCAAAAAGGTTAAAGGGCCTACATCCAATTAATAGTATGTATCTGCTTCAGCCCAAGATATAATTTAGTTGTGACTATACTTTATTGTACCCCAGTCACTTTTAGACTATAACTACTGTGGCTGTGTGTTTCTTTTGTCCTAAGTATGCCTTTGACCTAAGCATGATTATCTTCAGGTTTATTTTGAAGCTTCATAAGTAAACTCTGCAAAAGCAGTGTTTGAATTCCCATGCATAACAATGTTTGTGTATTTTATTTTTATGTGCATATTTACCAACAGGAACAAACTGTTAAAATTTTGTCATTGATGTAACAGCAAATTTGACAGAACAGTTGCCTTGGCTGCCTTGACAGGAGAGTTTGTCTCCTCCTCTTTTTAAAACTTCCATCAGTCCTCAGTACAGGACAGGCTTCTCTTAGTTGGCATTTTACCTTTAGCTTCATTAGGAGTAAGGACAGACCTGTAAAATGAGCTGGGGTATCAAGCTTCACCTTGAAAATAAAGGAGAGCAGATGCAGAGAAATTACAAGGCAATTCATTCTTTAGCTCTGACAAACAACCCTCAGGACTGTAAAACACCCTCCGAGTCACTATTTCCCATTTCCATTTAGCTCTGTGGCTGGAGGGCTGGACATTTCTGTGGTCTACTCTGGCAGCAGAGGACAACCCCTCTAAATCCCATCTGATCGACTAACAGGACCAGGGTCCATAGAGCTCAGCTCTTCCTGGCCTCTACTTATCACCCCTCAGAAGGACGTGGTGCTAACCTAGACCCGGAGGTGGCATAGTTTCTGTCAAGGCTTTGAGGGTGTCCTGTCTTTGACTCAATCTCAGCAGCAGAACACAGAAAGCTGAAATATTTTTCCCTTTCTACAGTATAGAGATGGCTCGCTATCTAAATTCCCGTGCCCTCCTCCTGTCAGATTAGGGAAGAGGAGAAACAATGACCTGGGGATCCAGTTCTTGCCCATGGAGACACCTTTCACTCATCTCGTACAGCTTTTCACATCACAGGCCACTGCGAAGTTCAGTGCAATGGTGCAGCCCCATGGCTTGTGCATACCAATGTTCTGGGCCTTTTCATATATTCTCTGTGATGTCTCAAATATGATAACAGGGCTTGTAAAGTCTCCATGCACTGAAATAATACAATATGTACACTTCATTCCTTTGACTGTTCCTCAGCTCCAATACTGAAAGGAGAGGCATAAAAAGCAGGTGCTCAGAACTGCAGCAGCAAAAATACCATGGGGAAAGAATACACGTTAATCTCTCAGTAAGGCGCCATAGGGAGGAATATTTTTATAACCCAAGAAAATGCTAGAGTAAGTTTAAATTTTACCACAAAGTCCACCTTGCTTATTTACTGTGGAAGGTGATATATCACCTCTATGTGAGCTATAAAGATAAATTGTGTTGTAATGCAGGACTATGAACAGTACAATGTGGATACAATAGTCCCTTCCCCTTGAAGCATTCCATTTCTTCTTGTTGTTTCACATGTAAACAAGAAATGGGAATACTAGAAGCAATTCAGGCTTATGAGAGGTTGAAGCTAAAGAAAGCAGGGTTACTTTCTCTCCCATGCTATGTCTGTACTGCTCGTGTTTAAGCAAACTGCTTAACAGCTCCCATTGCTCTCTAGAGAGGATATGTAAATAATTATAAATCTTATTAATACCTCTTCAAAAGTGCACTTTGATTATCTCAAATGAACTATTAAGTCCTGTTTTTTTATTATTAGATTCATGTATTATGTATGTTGTGTAGTTATGGTCAAAAATAAAGCAAGTCAAATTGCATTTATGGCACAGTATTTCTCAGTCTCCACGGTCAGAAATGGTGGCTCACAGTCTCTCGTTGGTTTTTGAAGACTTTCTTTCATTTGAGGGAAGAGAGATGCACTAAGTCTTTCTGAGAAAAAATAAATAAATAAATAAATAAAAATAAAAGACTCAAAGAAAATTCTGTAAAATATAACATAGCTTTATTTTTTTCAAGATTTTGTTTTTTTTTTTTTTTTTTTTACCTGACTCTTGTGGGAATGGAAAAGAATGGTTCTAAATTGTGCCTGTTACACAAATCAGAAAGGTAGCAGCGACTGTGCCATCGTTGAATCTGCGACGTAGTGCCATCTGGTGCACAAGCAGAGAATAGGCGGTCACAGGAGAAGTTCTGGAAAATATGAGTTTAGTTCGCACAAAGTAGCAGTTGCATTAGACACTTCACTCCCTTTAACGAGATAAATCATCCCACAATACCCTTGTCAGTTAGACAAGTATCATTATCTCCTTTTGCAAAGCTGCACAGAGGCAAACAGGTAATCTGAGTTACTGAGATGACAGAGGGAATCAGTGGGAAAGTGAGGATCAGATTCGGGATTCTTGATTTATAGTGCTGTCCAGCAGCCACCCAGCAAGAGGGAGCACGGACGGGAGTGCAGATCTCATGATTCGATGTTAATGCGTGAGCTGGGAAAAGTTGTTCTTGCTGCCACGACCCACAGGGAACAGGGAGTGTCGGTGAGATTTAAACATGGCAAATACAATGCTGGTAAGAAGGAAAGACTTTTTCACCTACTGAGCCTGTGGCACTCACTGCCAAAGCTGAGAACTTAGTAAAATTCATTAAAGTTTCAGGCAGTTCTGGAGCCAGCATTAAATAGATTGATTGTATTCACTGACAAGTTTGGAAAGGACTAATAATCTCATACTTTCAAGTTCAAAATGTTTTCTGGTTTATGGAAAGAAGGATGAGATGAGATGCTGGTTAATGCAGATTAACATACATCTGTAAGGAACCATCACCTTCCTCTGAAGCACTAATTCTGGCTGGACCAGGAGAAGCAAGATCCCAAGATTTTGGGAGCATGGCAAGTTTATTGCTCTTATAGGAGAGGGATGCAGCTTTCTATTCTGTAGTTCACAGATTTCCTACGTGGTCTTGGGCAAGACACTTAGGGTGCAAGTAGATGTGCTCACGGATCCAGTACAATACATTGCCACCTAAGGGGACCTCCTCCTGTCCCCTCCACTGCGGGGCCTCAGCAGCTCTTCTCACCTTTTGGTGAGCCATTTCATCTTACAACACTGGCCGAAATCTGCCATGAGTCCAGAGTGGGGAAGGAAGCAGAACTGACCTTTTCAGCTGAACTGAACTTGTACCTTCAAGCTACAATTTAATGAGACAGGATGAGCCAATCTGACAGCACATTGCCACCAAATTAAGAAGTGCCTTCTCCTTCTCAGCCAACTCCTCTCCTCCCTCATGGCTCTTATTCACTTGGCTTCACTTGTGGTGTTCACTGACCCCCCACGCCACCCCACCCCACCCCACCCCCCTTTGAGCCAGTTCAACTCACTATCCTGTCAGAAAATAAACTCCACAAGAAAACTGGGAAGACTTCTGCTGTTAATGAATTTTTACTGGCTTATGGCAGCGTCCAACCATACCAAAGCTGATGTCAAAGTAGTGGGACTTTGCAGCTGGGAAAGGAAAGGAGGGAGGAAAAGGGGCAGAAGGGAACAAAGGAATAATAAAGGGTGGCAGTAAGAAATCACCCCTCCTTTTGGTCAGTCATCAGCTCACAAAACCAAGCCCCATCTGTCATCTCACAGCTAACAATCATCAGATGGCCATGTACTATGAAAACAGGAGAGTAAAATTAATTTATATAGGGTTCCTGATTCCTACTGTTCTCTTTGACTTATTTGCTATCTATTTTTACTATTAAACTTTAAGCACAGCAGAAAGGTGTTCTGGAAAATTTAATATTTTCATCTTAGTAGGGCTCTTATGAGGATTAATAAAGCAAATGTGTGAAGACCACTTACAAATGAATGACTAAACCCTATTACTGCAATGGCATACAATCAAATTCAGGGCTCTTCCAATGATCTGTTGATGGCACCCACACCTCCTTCTCAATTAGACATATGGCTGGGATGAGGTACTGAATTATATTGCAATAAATTCTTAAAAATCAACATGAGGGAATAAATTCTTGTGCACCCTTTAAAACAGTAGAATTGGTTAGCTGTTTTTTGAGGGGAGAAGACACAAAATAGGGGTATAACAAGGTGTAAGGAAAGGTGTGAGGTGCATAAGAATGTGTAAGGAAAAAAAGACTCCCTGTGGTATCTTTCCTGTAAGTATTCTGTAAGCTACCTAATATATATTCATCAGTGCCTCTTAACCCCAAGTATAATTTATATATCTATTTATACTGAGACTATGTTTGCCCTGAAGTTTCAACAGGATTATTGCCTGCTCTCACAAGGGTGTGGGGTATACTCTAAAGAGGAGAACCCAGTGGTAAAACTGCTGCTGACTTCAGTAAAACCAGGATATCATCCTAGGCACTTGGATGCACAGGCTCCTGTAGATCCTATGGGGATAAGGACAACATGTTGGTTTCTTCTAGCTACATACTTGGCCCTAAACATATTTACAAAAATAAAACAATTACCCAGGCCTCAAAACTGAGCTTTCCCTAGTCTGACCTAATCTTTAACATCTCTTTTAAAGGATCTAAATATTTTTGGAAAAGGAATGAGAGGTTCCTGTAACCTGTCATGTAGTAAAAGAACTACATCTCCAAAATAAAGACACAAATGTAACATTATGAGCTGCTGTCAAAGTCAATATATCTTACACATAGGTTGTCCTATAGCAATGTAAAGTACAGCCATGGTGAAATCAAACAACCCCACATGCTGTGAGAGCTCTCACAGTAAATGAAAAGGACTGATGGTAGAGGACTCATAGGTTGGGGGTGCCAGCCTGTACTTCTCTGCAGGTTATCTGAACTTTGGGGTCTGTGAAATAACATCTGAAATCACAAAGAAGACGTATTTGGTGTTTTTTGTCTACTTCCTCTTCCAGTTTCAACCAGCACCAGCAGCTGAAGACCAAAGCTTAGAGTTTTGGGGAAAAATGTTAGGTTGGTTTTTATTATGAGTAATAATATTTATGGTACAATAAAGCCTGGAGGCCAACAAGATTGGGATCCATTGTAGTAAATGAAAACCACTTGTCTCCATGTAATTAAATAATTAAATTATTAAATCATTTTTAGATCTTCTTTAAAAGTCCTTATATTTATCTGCACATGAAGCACAACCAAAACTCCTCCAGTATTGGGAAAACCGAGAGGCAAACGCCTTCTGCAGACACCTTGGTGGCTGCCCTCAGGACCTTCGCTACTGACACGTGGCTCCCTGGTGGTAACCTGTTCATCTTCCCAGTCCCTTAGAAAAACACTTTTCTGGCCAAGCCAAGCATACTGATACAAAAACGGGGTGTAGACCAGCCCAGAGATAGGGAAATTTCACTAAACAGGTGTGGTTCATTATTAGACACTTCATGTTTTCTATTTTTACCTTAATCTCTTTGCTCTTCCCCCAGGGCTTGTGTAGTCTAGAAAAGATTTATTTTAAAACTTATTAGCTCAAGCGTTTGAGCTAATATATTTTAAATCCCTGGTTTCTGATCCTCACTCAAACCCTGGCTACTTCAATTTCCTCAGGCAGTGCGAGGGAGTCACTTTTTCACCACTAGGTCCTTTTTGAGGACAAGGCTGTTGTAACATTTCCCTTGATACCTTCACCTAATTTGGCCACTTCTCCACCAGCTGATACCTAAGAAATTACTTTGTTAGGTACTTAGTTTGTACTGGGGCTTTAACAGGTGTTAATTAAAACATTTGAGCTAGTACATTTTAAAAATACACCTTTTATCCTAGGGCAGAGACACGTGAGCAAGTCACCGCAAGGCAGCTGAGCCCCAGCAACTGCACAGGCACCGTCAGCCTGCTGCTCATCAGAATTTGGTTAAACCTCAGGTAGTTTCTCAGGCCCCAATCTATGCAATCTCCACACACATTTAATCCACAAACCAAAAGCCAGACCCTATTTTGTAAGGAAAGCAATTATTTAAATCTTCCCCAATAAATTCTCAATCTCACTTCAATTTAAAAAATATAACACTGGCTGTAACGATGCCCACTTAGCCACTGTGTTGCTTTAAAACAGAGTATTCATGGTTTAAAGAATTAGTTATTTGCCATTAGGAGAATAACGGAACATCTGCCACCTCAATCATTGTGTTTGTATTATTATCAACTTCTGTCTGAGTGCCAAGTAATTTAATCAAACTTGAGAGAAGAAATAATAATGTTTCAGTTGAACAATGGTGTGGCCCTTTGAAAATGCGGAGATTTGCTCTAGGGTGCACTAAAAGGAGAGAAGGTCTGTAAACAAAGGGTAACACTGTGAAAAAATTATCTGTCAAATCTAGCTTTTTTTTTTCTTTCTACTTGCAAATAATTCTCCAGCAGATTGCAACTACTATAAATGTACCACCCTTCAACAGATATGCTATGTAACACAGTGCTTATTTAGAGATTGTTGGCAGTTTGTTCAGTTGAGTATTTACAGCTTCCTTTTCATACTCTGTGATAGCTTCTCAGGCCATTATTTTCTTTCTCTACTCCAACTGGACAGTCCAAAGGAAAACACAGAGTTGTCCTGAGAAAAAAAAAAAATAAATAAATAAAAATGTAGAAAGAAACAGGGAAAGAAAAGGAAACAAGCAAGCTGAGGAAATGTTAAAATGTGTGAAATCTTGCCCTGTCTTTTACAGTGTCAGGAAGATCATTGTATCTGGTTTTGGTCTTAGATTGTTTAAACTATTGATGGAGGAAGAGAAGGCATAAGTCATATTTACTGACTGCCTGGAAAACTGTTCAGCCGATGTAAATTCTTTGCATGTGAGTGCATGTCCATGTGCTGTGTTGTTTGCAAAGGGTGCAGTCCCTTATCCTTGGCCCTTTTGTTTGAGCAAATGCTTAAGTGCCAAGCCTTTGGCCAGAGACATCTGGAAACTGCTGCCTGTCCTCCCGCAGCACCTACAGCACACGCTGCCGCAGCTAAACTCAGTTCCTTTCTTTTATCCAACGCTATCACTGGACAAGAGCAGCATGGCTAAACCAGCGTGGCTTCTTTTTTTGCCTCCGAGGCCACCTCTGTTCCTGCAATTCTCCATTGCCAACCACATAACACATACAGAGCTCAAGCACCTCTGAAATATTACCCCTGCAGATCTGCTCAAGCAGGGGATGGCAGTGTATTGATACCAATGGAGAGAGAGCAGGCTGCTAAGGTAGGCACTAACAGACAAACACCCAAGCTAGAGTCTGCCTGTCCACAGGAGACTTTCTTCTGGAAGGCAATGGAAACCCCAATGGATTTATAAAGGTGATGATTACAAAAAATAAAAATAAAAATAAAAATAAAAATAAAAATAAAAATAAAAATAAAAATAAAAATAAATCTGCCTCTGCAGGATGGTATGACTGCCCTAAACAAGTGACCCAACAGCAATCGACTTTTGCATCCCTGCTCATTTGTTCCCCTGCTCCTTTGATGGTGTGGGTTATTAGGGTGGGATATGCTTTATGGGGGCAAGAAAGCCAAAGCCCAACGTGAAAATACTTTCAGATGATCTGAAGAGAGCAATATGAAGGTTAGAGTTTATATGACTGTTTACAAGAATGTTGTTATTACCATGCTATAAAACAGAAAGGAATGTGACCAGACTAGTACAGAACATCAAAAGAATTGTAGAGTCATTTTAATGAGTTACTAGAAACTAAGTTGGGTTCTGCTGTTTCGAGGCGATACGATTCTGTTCTGTGCAATGGATTTAAGTCACTTAGCAACCTCTGTGCAAGCTGCAGCTTGTTGGGGCACGCTCCCAGCTTCTGTTCAGTGCTCCCAGCATCCCCAGGTGGGCAGCCTGTCCTATCTGCAGTTTATAGAATGGGAAAAGACAGTTAGAGCCAAGAGGTCTGCTCCTCTGCTGCCTCTGACCCTGTGTGGATGGTGACATATGAGCAAGAAATGTGAAAAGTGGGTTCTAGGGGCACCTGTTCAGAGCAACAGCTTTTCAGATTCACTGTGTACATGTGAAAATAGCAGCATGATCAAGCCAGGAAAGCCAAGCCTATGTGGATATCTGTGTGGATCACATAGGTACAAAGAATGGGAGGCTTGAGTAGGCATGGAGCAGGAAAGTTACCCAAACTCCATTGTGACTGCATATAATCTATCTTTAGCAAGAAATCTAAAGGAATTTTCAAAATTAATAAGACTTTGCCTGTTATTTTTGCCTGAGAATATCTCTGTCATAGTTGCAGCATATTATTTGCCAGTATTTTCTGTTTTCTTTTATTTCCTAGGAGTTACTCTTTTTGACAATACCAAACTATCACCTATGTACCAAGCAGACAATGTACCTCAGAAGCTCTTTTTAAGATTTTTTTAAAATCTTAAATATCCATTACGACATTTTAATCAAAATACCTCATTCAGTATGGCTTTAGGGTTTTATGCTGATTCTATAACTATGTTTCCACAGCAGTCTTGGACCTGACCCTGAGATGGGCTATACAGACTTTTTAAGTACAAATCTCAATGCATACGTGAATGAAATTAAGGACACAGAAATGTGATATCAGTGAAATATTGGAATTTGACATAAAATGGAATATTTTGATTCACTGAAGACGATGCTCTGTTACTTTAATGAAGTTTGTGTGAGTCTAAGACTGCAGAATGACTCTTTGGAAAGTTAGGGCTTACTTATTCTTTACTAGTTATTAAGTACTTTTTGTCATCCAGATTTGTATCAGTCATGCTTCTAAATTATCGAGAGAGGTTTTAGTAGCTGTTTTACAGCTGACGGCCTTCAAAAGGAAATTAATGTCCTCCCTGGGATACTTCACCAGCCTGTGAGGGAATGCTTCTGGGAGTTGGAGCAGGATTCATGTGGTTTGTTGAGTATTTGGATGAGATATCACAAACTCACCTGCCAGGCCTTCTGGAGCTGGCATGGAAAGTTCCCACTCCAAAGGAACCTGAGAGTATACAAACACGTGTCACCAACTTCTAGTCTGCCATGCCCTGACAAAATTTGCAGTGATTCAGGTACAAAAACTTGTCCAAGCTGCTGCACTGTAAAAAAAAAAAAAAAAAAAAAAAAAAAAAAAAAAAACACCTTTAAAGAGGGAAACTACTAGTGAAAGAGGAGATGGTTGCATTACCAGTGCTGGCTTTTGCTACCTTCATCTATCAACATTTTAATTCCTCAGAAAAATAACATGAGAGTCACATTCACCTCTTTTGTGCTTTTTAACAGGAAGCAACGAGTCGCAGTCATCAAAAAATAGGCCATATTTGTCAATGTGCTTTTTCTCCACCCCTTACTTCTTGCTGAGATAGGCGCTTACCCACCCTTCCCTTTGAAGGCAGCTGCCTGTGTTATTGCTCAGATAAGCACACATCTGCTCTCCTGAGGTTCTCTGACAGGTCAGGAAAGAAAATACCAGTTAAGGTGTCTCTTTAGAGACAAAATATGAAAAAAAAAAAATGCCTCTCCCAGTGCTACCTGAAGCCTTTTATTCTGAATTGTACCTGGTCACTGATGCTGTCAATCTGTGTTGGCTGGGTCAGGCTGTGAAGGGGAGCACAGGTAGCCAGAAAGTTCATGGGAGCAGAGATTTGCTGGCCCTGAAACATCCCACTGTGGCTCTTGTTTATGACTATGTTGAGCCTCTTCTGTGATTTCAAGTTTTCACCCATATTTGGTGGAGATGGTGACTGTGTTTTTATTTAAAAGCATCTGAAACAATTCAGAAGGCTCCAGGCAAGTGTCTGGTGTAGACGGTCTATGAACATAACAAAGATACATCATAAATATGGTGCTTCAGCTGTTTAAGCAATTTATCTAATGGGTGCACATTTACATGTGGTATGCTGTGGAATACATGCACCATGTTATTATATACCCAGGTTGTATGGTTTACAGGAAATTAAATTTGGTATTCTCATAGACAAATATTTACATTATTAGTAGTCATCTCTAAGAACATGGCACTATCCCAAATGCCACGCAGGCATTTCAGATTTCCAGTCTCCTACTTTTAAATGAGCATGTGTTTGATCAGTGCTTCCTTTGGGTGTTCTTTTTATTCACACACCAAATATGACTGGAGTGAAATTTTTCCTTGCAGTCCCTTGCTTATATGCCTCTGTCTCCATTACCAAAATAACCTCGAACTGATATCCACGTTTCCGTTATGATGTTTTTCCAACAGTACACAAGAAATAAATGGTTCTGACAGTGAAAATCTGTCCTGGGAAGCTGCTGGAAATGCAATCCTCCCTGATATTTGCAGCTGCCACCACTGGGAGAAGTTCCCACACTGATTTTGACCTTCTGAAATCCAGCAGCAAAAATCTCACGTCTCCATCAACTTAATGTTGTACCCTCCAAACGTAACAGCACGGTTTACTGCTGCACAGTCCTACTCCTACCTTGTTGTATGAGAAATATCATCTGCCAAGTTTTAAAAAGTCATTTAAATAATAAAGAAATTCGGAACACATCAAGTATATAATAATTAAAATAAAATTAAAAAAAAAAAAGAAAAGATATTAAGGTTAACATATGCATCCACAGAAGCAAGGATTTAAGTAGTTTTAGCAAATGTTTTATGCCTTAGTGTATGCATGGGTTTGTACAAGAGGGCTGTGGTGCATAGTCATGCAATTCCAAATCTGAGACCCAGTATCAAGAGAACTGATCCTAGATTTGTCAAATCTCAGGCGATGAGCACTCAGCTCACCAAGTGGGCTCCCGCCTTGTTCTCCATCACACCTAGGCCTGGATTTCACGCTTCCCTGTGCTATAGTCTTTCCTCCTGCTCTGTAGCCTTGCTTGCCAGATGTCCTAGCTTGTGGTCCAGTACCCAAAGGTATGGGCAGCAATGTGGTGGCAATGTGCTGTCCTCATTGAGAGAGGAGCAGAGGTGGCTGGAGGACTCCAAGCTGTATGGACCAGTGGGTTTGCTGTGCCTGATATAAAGCTTGCCATAAGGTTTGAAGAAAACCTCCTGGTTCCACCTAGGCATGGGGCTTGCACACTAGGACAGAAGAAATGTTGTCAAATTGACCTGCTGAATGCAATGCTGGTGGACACAGGTGGTTGAGGATGACATTGTGTTCTTACAGGAGTTAATCTTTGGCCCCTTGACAAAGCAGAATTTTCAGACTTGTTTTCCCTTCTCTTCACTGCTTTTGAAGCCAGGTGAGCTGTGCATGGGGCTCTGGCTGCAGGCAGAGCTCCACATGAAGTTCACTAAAGACACGTCTTGGGCAGTGCAAAGCCACGGGATCCACGATTTCAGATATCCAGAATTCAGCCTTGCTGTAATGTGTGCAGACAGCAGACCAGCAGGTATGCAGGGTGGGATGTGCGATGTAAGAACAGTCTCAGAGAGGTTAGCATAAAGCTCCAGAGATGACTGTAGATTCAGCAAGGGTGAGTTTCAAACCTTACAAACTCTTTGGCATGAACATCCTAATTCCTGAGTCCTGGGGCTTACTGTTAACAACAAGTGGATGAAATCTATCCTGAGAAATGTGCTATGGTAAATTTGACTTAAATTCTTAGTGTCCTCGGGTGTCAACATCAAATCCTAAACATCATATCGTTTGAATGTATTAAACTGGCCTGTCCCCCAGCTAGCTGTGAGCAATATCCAATGGAGTATTGAGACATAATTACTTTTCTCCAGCTGACAAATATCTAGGATCCATCGTTGTGCCTGGAACAAGAGCTCAGCATGCTCGTTATGCAAGGAGACGCACAACTGGCTTTTCTGGAGAGTATATCAGGTCATGCAGACACTCACCACATCTCGCATTTGAACACAAGTCCCAAAGAGCTAGTCTTGACCTGTTCCATTTATGAGTCTTGGGAGGGGTGGGAGAAAACAATGCCTGGAGCCCAAGAGGAGAGAAAAGGAGTGGGACCCCCAGGCAATGCAGGAGGCAGCTGGGATTCCAGGACATTTTGGCCTGTGCTGCACCTCCAAAACCCAAACCAGCTCCAGGTCACTGGAAACTGCAAAGATTGGCAAAGGGCCTCTCCATCCCTGAAATTCCTCCTGGGTTATAGCTGAGGTTCCAGATGCATAAAGAAAGGAAAGAGACTTCCCCTTCTTTATTTTTTATTTACTGCAGACATTTTGCACGGCACTTCGTGAAACCACCTGCCCCACACAACCACAAATATTGGAGCAGTAGAGCAATTTTTCTACCACCCACATAAGATAAGGCATCAGGAGACACAAAGCCTCATTATATCCAAACAAAAAACTTACAAGCAAAAACATAAGTGTTAAGAGGAAGCTGAAAAAGTAGCTGAAGAAATTAGCTATTGTGCAAATACAAATTGAATTCCAGGGTATATTTTGTTATTTAACACATCTGCCAAGTGAAATCTATGTTCAAGTTACATTTTGAAACTCATAAAATCACCATCATAACCATCATCCCAGCTAAATTCTGCCATAGTTACTTTTAAACAGCTTCCCAGCCTTTGGTGTATTCACCTGGGTTTGCAGCCAGCACGAGGCGGGCAGAACTGGCCCTTCTTTTAACTCCTTGCATACCAGGAGATCTCAAGGAAGATGGTAGCTGAGATAATGACAGCTTTTTTAACCTGGCTAAAGATGTACCTGATCTCAGGAGCAAACCTGAAGACAAGTCAGCTCCACAGCACCACCAGCTTTCCCATCAGTGGCTTCCTCATGGTCCTGAGAAAGTAGAAAGAGATTCGAGAGATGAGAGGTTGGGGGTGAAAGCTCACTTGGCTTTACCCAGTATTCAAATATATTTTTTTTTGTTTTTGTTTTTTGTGAAGAAGCCTGCCTTGAAAGCAAGGATAGATATTCCAGTATGAATGTGGAGAGGGCTGCAGGCTGTACTGTCTTCCTAGAGTTTTTACAACCTTATTATTCTTCCAGTAGAAGATAAATTAACCACTGCGCTAGCAAAGGAACAGAGGCCAGTGCTCCTGCCTTGTCTGGTGACTGGTACCTTCACTCTGGCATTCGCAGTGAGGTCAGGTGCTATGGGGCAACTTCTCCACTGCACGGGGAAGCAGGCTGCTGGAAAAAGAGCTTGGCACTGGAGAAGTGTTGAGTACTGCAGTCATTTGGCAGTTGGCACCTGATGAGTCCTGTAACCACCAAAACTCCTGAGGCTGCTCTGACATACTCAGTGGCTCTGGGCAGTTAGAAGGTCAGGTAACTATCTCCCTTTCTGCAAAACTTTTCAAAAATATCCCAGTGCCCAGAGCCTCTTTCCAGAGGACAGTAAGCATATGTCTGCATGCCTGTTCATTGCTTAGAGACCCCAGTGTCATAGCTCAACTACCTTGACAGTAAAGTCTCTCACTCATCAAGCATGAAATTTGATCCATCCTTCAAATCCATCCCTTTTTTCTCAAATCAACATAAACACTTCTCTTTTTCATTTACTTTTATGCAGAATCATAGAAAACAAGCCTAGCCATGACTTTTAAAACCCATCTAATGCGCACGCCTCACCTGCTTTCCCAGCAAAGCTGGGATCAAACACACCTCTCTCGCTCCTGACAGCAGCAGCTGGCAAGGCCATCTCCGACAGAGAAACACAGCACCATATTATTTTGAGTACGGCCTCCACAACAGTTTGATAGGGAAGCACCCCAGTGCTGTTCTCAGGATTAGTACTGCACGATGCTGAAATACGGAGGGCATCGAAGAGGGACTTCAGCTGGGCAGCTCTGCCTCCGAGGATCCCTCTACCCATGCCCTAGGGACTCCTGAAAGCCAACAGAGAGCTCTGCATCCCGCTGTGGGCTTAGGTCCTCAATGAAAGGTGCTCTAAAAGAGTCAACTACAAGGTCAAGGTGCTTTACATGCACGTGTTGAAAAATAAGTAAGCATCAGTGTCCAATTTAGTTGTCATCGTAGAGTGGGACTCCAAGGCAAAGGAATACTATAAGATTGTAAGGACCACACTTCTCTCCTTCCCTTTGATGTGAGCCAAGGTAATGGAGATTCTGCCAAGGTGTGACTAATTCCTTGTTACTATATTGCATAATATTCATATACTATTGGAAAAAAAAAAAAAAAAAGGCCTTTAAGAATTGGAGGGAAAGAGAAACTCACCCCCGACACATTCCACAGAACACAACCAGCAGTACAAAGCAGGTTTTATTAACAGACGGTGAAAGCTCAATTTAAAAAGTACTGTGGGCATTAAAGGAGATTGTTTTATGTCTTTGACATGAATACTCAGGCTAGATGAACTATCAGGAGTTTGGTTTAAGTGAGATTAATGTTTAGTACTTGGAAACCATCCAAACTGATTAAATCTGATTGAGTAAGAGAGCACAACTTTCTATATCACTTTCAAAGTGATATGATTAGGCTGTATATGTACTATCTGAAAATGTAAATATAAACAGAAGGGAAGGGAAAAGCACCCTTCCCAAGTTTTAAATGCAAAATATAATAATAATAATAATGAACCAACTACATAAAATACTTAAAATTTAGTTGACTATTAGAAGAGTTAGACAATAAAAAGGGTATTAATGACATCTAGAATGTGTTACAGGAATAACAAGCCTGTATTTTGCCCTGCTGAGCGACTCATTCATCTCCTTTGAAGTCAGTTGAAGGGTATAAGTTTGAGAGAGGAGAATTTGACTCCAGAGCATTTTGTCAAGGAAGGTCAGGAAAACATGGAACTTTTCAGGCTTTGCACAGATTTGCAGGCAGTAGGCTAAACTGGCAGCAGTTTCTAATTATTTAAAAGTACTATTTATGTCATAAAGAATTTACTCATTTATTATATACATTTATATATCTATTCAACAGTTTTGCCAAGCGTACCTTTAGATACCACCTGGAGAGACACTCAGCTCCAGATTCTGATAAGTAATGGTAGGTATCTGTATGCTGGTGATTGCATGTAAATTGTGTGTCTCAGTTCTCAGTGGGGATCTGATCAATGCAGTCAACAAAGCCAGCAGAGCCCATCAGCCCTGCCTTTCTGGGTGCTAAAGTTAGTGAAATTCAGGCATTGACACTTCCACCTAATTGCCTACGTATACATGAAGGATGAAGGGCTATATCCTAGAAAATATTAACTCCAAAAAAGATTTGGAAAGATAGTCTTTTGACCTTCCTTTTTCATGCTTTAGGTGAGAGGGCTTGGAAACATTACGGGAAAGTATGTCTTTGAACATGGCATTGAGACAGAGCACTGCTGAAACGCTTAATCTTCTACAGTCCACACTCAGACAATTGGAAAAGGTTCAGAGCAGACCTATAAAAATAATTAAAGGGATCAGAAATCTGACTTACACAAAAAGAATTAGGAAGACAAAGGCTTTTCACTTAGAAAAACAGAAGTTAGGAGATGAATCAGGGTCTTTAAACCTATAGACTTTATAAGGAGAAGACTGTTTCAGAAGACAGTATAATAATATGAATACATGCCAATGACTAATATGAAAAGTGAAGTAATGCCAAGTCTGGTCTTACCATCAAGGTCTTAAGCTTATGTAGTCAGTAAGGAACAGTCCTGATGTTAGCACAGAGAGCAGCTCTGCCCTCACGACCACGTCTAGGAGCAACCTGTGTGACTGAGTAGCAGCCTGGTGGCCAGAATCTCTGGGGCTGCTAGAGATGGGGGACTTGTAATATCCTCCTGAGATGCACCTGCCCCCAAACTGATGGCTGCACACTGCCACTAGGATACAAGGGGCAAATGGCAAAGCCAGACAATACCTCTATCATCATCACTATCAGAGCTAACACATTACCCTTTCCTGCACTGATCTTCACTGATTTTCATTTTTTTCCCTGTTGAAAAAAAATGTTCTCCCTTTAAAATGTATATATAGACACCATTCAGAGTCCTGTCTTACTTCTGGAATGGACAGACAGCCATAAACAGGTTCCTGGAGTTTTACAAGTTACCAGCCATCAACTGAGACATGATAACTACACAAGCGCATGCTGTTAACTATAAAATTTCTGTGCTAGAAGTGTTAAATAACACATATTCTTTTCAACTACCACCATGAAACCAAACATACATGGTAGTTTATTCTCAGTTTATTTCATGTTTGCTGTGGGTGAAGAACAGGAACGCATTAAGCTGCAGTAACTTGCCTGTCCAACCATGTTTCACAAAAGCTCTCCTGGGCTTGGTGTAAAGGAATTATATGTGATGATATGGTATAAATTTTGGCATGGGCATGTCACCCACCTTATACTATGCCAGGCATCCAAAACCTTTGGGAATTGCCAGAGAAAACTTTATCTCAAACCTCATCTAAGAAAATAGGTTAATTCCCCCAGTCAACATATACAAATGTGTGAGAAATGAGAAAAAAAAAGAAAAAAAGAAAAAAAAGAAAAAGAAAGCACCAATTTACTGAGCTTTAAATCTCAGTTACAACTTTACAAACTGTGCTTGAGTATGCAAATTCCTTTATGGGGCCAGTCCTGACACCAGAATTTGTTGGGGTGGGGGGAAGAGTTTCACAACAGTTACAGCCAAGGTGTTGGGATCTCCACCAGAAACCTAGGCACATCCTCTTCCAGAAGTAAACAGCTTTCATTTTTAGCACCCGTGGGCAGCTATCCTTAGAGGTTTTCACCGGTAGTAAAGGTCAGAGCACTGCCTTCCTCTGTGCCTTTGGCCAATTGAGTCCCCACTTAACAAAGATTGGAGAGAACACATAAACACACAAAAGGCATTTGGGACCTGTTAGGGTGTTTATAAGGATTTTTCATGCAACAGCTCTGATTTCTAAATTTTGGTAGCTGTATCTGAGAAGACAGGCTGGGAGTCCAAGTGCAGGTTCAGCGGTCAGAAGATGATGTGTCGGAGAGCTCCCCAGTTCACCAAGCACTTATTATCCAGTACGCACTGTACAAATTAAATGGCTAGAGAAACAGATATCCAGATCTCAGCTAAGTTAGACAGCTATAGAGGATTAAAGGCAATATAATGAATCATAAGTTTTATGCGAGTCAAAGAGGTCTCCGTTTGACAGCATTGTTTAATAGGCAAGAAGCAGTTGAGGAATGCAGCATAGTCCCATGGTTTCTTAACGAAGAAAAAGAATAACAAATGCTGAAAATCTCTGCCAAACAACAAAGCTTACATTTTATACACGCTCATCAATTTAACCCTAAAACCTTAAAAGCCTCAGGGTGATCCCAACGCCTTTAATACCAAAGGCCCTAACTATGCCACAGATCAAGCACCAAGCCCAAGCCTGCTTTGTCTAGAAAGATGAAAGCACACTCAAACAGGTGGAGGCTTCTTTGGAATCATCACCTGCAATTAAGCAAAGGAAAACTAAGAGGAGAAGAGGTAAGCTGAACTTGCTTTAAAAAGACACCACGGGAGCAGGTGGATGCTTGCTAAGGATAGCTGTGGTGTCTGCTGTCATTCTTTCACCAAATGATGTGCATTCATTGGGATTTCCTGCACGTTAACAACAGATCACTTGGTGGGAAAATTGGGTGGGTGCTGCAAGAGTGAAAAGAAATGTTTTTTTTCTTGTATATCGTTCTGGGAAGAATGTTGTTGCCAAGCTGCTATGGACAGAAGTAAAGCTGCTATGGCTCTGTCAGAGCAAAGCAGCACCACAGGAGATTCCATTTCGGGATATGGATGATAGTTTATCATTCTGCATTGTCTTAAAACCAATAATTTGAAAATAACTGTTTTAAATCAGGGTCTGTAAAAGTTTAATATTTTCTTTCAAAGCCCAGCTCCTGGAGTCATAATATTTAAATTATTGCTTTTGGAAGAGAAGTTTTTAACCATGGCTGCCAAGAAGAAAATCTTACATATGTAAGGAACAGAATAAACACCAGAATGCACATTTTAAACAAAACTGTAGTTTTTTTTACTAATGCTGTGTAAATATTTCAATTCACGATAAAATAACAATCACATGTGAGAAGGAAGAAAGAGAGTGACATATTCTAATGTTCAGATCTTTGTGGCTGTAACCATCTTTTTGTTCTGCATTTGGAAAGCACTTTACACAGTCCCTGAAGACAGATATTGGGTAAGCTGATAATACTATTAATAGTAATAACAATAATATTAATAAGGTTAATTGTCTCCATATTAACATGCATGATAAAATATTCAGTCTTTTTAATATTTTGATGCTTCATGGAATTATCTATATGACTTAACTAATTCCATATAAATATGTATAATCTACTAAAATTCAAAGAATCATTGGCTCCAAGTGCCAAGCACTGCTGTTCCCATCAACATCTTTCTCATTAAATACCCACACCAAAATCTATAAAATGAACATGTAAGACTGAAAGGGAAGAAAATTCACTTTCGATTCACTTTTGCATAAAATTTGTTACCCACCACCAATACAATCCTCCCTCTTAACCCACTGAGCCTCCTAATCCACACCCAAGGAGAGCTCAGGAAAAGAATGAACCTGAGCAGCATCCCACAAAGTTCACCATCTGCTCCCTTCCTGGGCAGGAGAAAGGCTAGCTCCAGCTAGTGTCCCCTCAGTGAACATGAGCCAACGCACCTGGGCTAATTAGCTGGCTTGTTAAATCAGTCAGCCCATGATTATTCCCAGTGCAGAACCTCTGCTCTCAGCCAGGTTCTGGTAGAGCAGCGAGAGCAGAAATAAATCCCATAGCCTGGGTTCAGCCTGAACAAAAAAAAGCTCCAGAAAGTGATGACCAGCAGAAAAGAGAGAACTGTGGTACCTGTTTGCCTAAAACTTTTAGCTGGAGTTTTTTCTTCCCCACATGGGACTGAGGCAGGTGGAAAGGAAGAGGAGGAAAAGGAGTTTAAATCACTGCCCATAAGAAGCAAGTCTGATCTGCACAGTGACAGAGCAAAACGCACTATTTGAATAAAACTTTTGGATGTAGATTATATAAAGAGAATAACAATGCAGCCAAAATATATGAACAGAGAATTAACAGAGAGGGCTTTTATGGAGTGCTCAGCTGCAAACTCACAGAACTGAGCAAAATATGAGAGGGCTTTATATTCTCTTTTTCTCCTTTGTATTTTTCAGGTCACCCCAGCTTACGAAAAATCAAGCTGTATTTCTTCTGCTTTGCTTCCTGTAAAATCAATAACAACAATCAATTAAAACTTGTTTTGTGCCAGCAGGCTGTTGTTTGTGATGATAATGCACAGAGCTGAAAAAAAGATTGCTTTATTTCCTTGACCTCCTCAGCATCCAGATAAATGCGGTGTCTGTTCCATCTACCACTTGAAACCACAGCCCTGGCCCTGGGTTGCTTTTTAAATTATACGAAAGAAGATTAGACACTCTCACACACTGCAAACAGTTTGAAGTATCTGCTTTCAGTATCACCTTAACTGGCTGGAAGATAACATCTAATTTATGCCTAATTCAGCAAAAATTCCCAGTATCAGGCTTAGCCCAGGTTTTATTTTTATTTGAATCCTCCTTGATCCCACTGATTTGGTCAGCTTGTTGTTTTATTTTTTCAAACAGAAGATGTGAAAAGTCAAGGGAAAGAGTTACCAGTTAGAAACCTTTCACAGTTCATATCAACAGCAAGCTGCATTCATCTGACAGTATCCAGCGTCTCTCCTATGTACTCCTGGTACCATACACTGACTGTTCAGCTACAAACACAAACAGAGGTACGCAAACATATACATACATAGACATATACATACATATCTGGCTATATGGAGAGACACAAAGAGAGATCTAGCAGATCTCTTACACCCCAAGTTAGCACAAAATTTCATTCATTTCACCAGGTCAGCCACACAAGGTGCTAGGTGCTGTACAGATGCTGGGGCAGCCCTTTCCTGAACAGCTGGTACTTTAAACATATACGTACACCAGGCAACCAGCTGCAGGAAGAGCAGAGAAAAGAGGATGAGGTTAACAGCAAGATCTAATACAGGCCAGCTATGCACACAGCTTGGCTGGGGGTGGGGTTGCATTAGATCTGAAAACAAAGTTAGAAGGGTTTGTCAACCAGAGATGGGCAAGTTATGCAACTATTTGAACATGAGCATGCCTGCCTGTTCAGAAAGGAGATTAGGGACTTGAATACGCTTTTATACCTGCTAAATAATTAGTATCAAATAACCAAGTCCACTCTGCACTTTTCCTCTAAATAGCAAAATGTGAATGAATTATTTGTTAATTTAGACACAAAGGCTGGAAGTTTTAAAGGGACCTGAAAGTATTCGACATGCAGCACCCAACAACTTTCTGTGAGATTTGGGCACATGTTACGAATGTGAGTTCTCACAGGCTTACGTGACTTTTACACACTTGCCAAAGAGGTGCTGCACGTGTTCTGCCCAGTGAGACTGCTCTCCATGCTCCCCCATGCTGGTCCTTGAAGCTGGGTGAACCCCACAGCTCCAGGTGGGTGACAGGCACTGGCCACAGGAATGCTGCTCCTTGTATAATACCTTGCTTTTTGTCCGTTCTCTATTTTTTTTTTTTGTTTTGCTTTGTTTTTCCAAATAAATTCACTTATTTTTTAAATCTGACAACATTAGGGAAAAAGAACAACCTTCGTGTTCCACCAAGGCCTGCTTTCCAAAGGGTTAAACCTAGGACTGAAAAACTGGAAGCAGAGCTGAAGAGACGTACATCATCACAATGCCTTGTCCGTACTTTTTTGACACTTTTGGCTCCTTTAACAGCTATTATTTCTGGTGTCACTGGCAAAGCATCCCTAAGCTATGCAGTGCTGAGGGCAGATCCCAATACACAGCAGTGATCCAAAACAATCTGATCACTCACCAGTGACAGGATTACCATTCAGAGTCAGAGAACTTCTAGGCACTGGTCTCCATCTCTCATTTTTCTTACAAGTTTATCAGCAAATGTTGCTTTGTTGGAGGTTCTGGGCATAGCAAAGCTCTCCTGATCACAAACTCACTCCCTTTGCTATCCCACTTCAGGTAGCTGGTGCTGAAAGGGCACCTTAAGCTGATGCCAGGAGAAAGGCCATTGCTTTCTGGGACATGGCTGTGTTTCTCTACTTGCAACTGAACACTGTGCAATTCCTTTGATTTAATCAACTTTGTGAATGTCCCAAGAAAACAATGAATAACCAACACCTCTGTGCCACAACTATATTCAGCCAGCCTCCAGCAGTGGATGGGACCTCACCACAATCCATAGATATAACAAACCACGGAGCAGAGAAGGGACTGTTTATCAGCGTTTCCACACACATTCTTAAACAGCCTGATTTTATTATACTTACTTTACTAAACTTCATATGGTGAGTCAAAGTGCTTTCAAGGAAACAAGAGTTACCCAATTAACCAGAATGAGACAGCAGGACAAAACATGGTAGATAGGAAAACAGCCTTGCTGCCCACTCTAGATCTAGTTAAAACGTTGGGGTGAATACATGCATCCTGCCCTGCTGCATTTCATTTCCCAGCTGAGGAGACCATATATATATGGTAAATATATCCAAAGCTAAAACCATCCTTCTTTGGGAATTCCTTGACTCTGTATTCAAGTGTCATGGTTTTTTTGGCGAATCTCACCTATCCCACAATTAATGTGTAGGGCACATAGGGATCTCCAAGCTATCAGCATAGACAAGAGTGTTTGTCGCAAGCTTGGCATGCACTGCAAGTGATTTTAGTCCTACGTAGCATAAGGACTGTGTTTCCATCAGGGCTTGCTTTGTCCCAGTGGTACAGTATGGCTGGTACAGGCCACTGTGCAAGGTTCAAACAAAATCCCCAGTCCAGCAAGCAGGATCCACTCATCATTTCCCATTTCAAAGCCCAGCAGCTGTATTTGTCTTGTTCCTGAGCCCTGTGCCTTCAAAACGCAGTTGATTCACCCCTGCCTCCCCTAGCTGTGACTGTGCATAGTTGCTGAAACTTCCAGGGTGTCCCAGCGTGAGCCTCCCATGAGCAGAGCAGAGGTGGGGATAACCTGGAAGGAAAGGTTAAAAGTGTTAAACACCAGCAGAAAGTGATGGGCAACAACTCAGGTGACTCCTGGATGGTGCTCCCTGCAGCCGCAATTATTCCAGCTAAAACCAGGAGTGGACAGGCCAAGATGAACCCTCTGTAGGCAGTGCTTGTTGCAAAGACACACACAGAAAATCATTATTTTCTTGGTCTATTCAGCTCTCACAGACCCTGAAGAACTGAAAAAAAAAATACAGCTGTACCCAACTTAATCATTCATAGAATCCTCTTGACTAGTTCATCTGTCCTTTTTATCTCCCTAATATCTTTTTCTTTCAATTTTGCTTTCAGTTTGCTAAGTTCTGATGGAAATACTTTCTGCACGGATGAATAACAAGTATTCTCATCCCCACTTCACTCATATGTTCTCCTGGCAGAAATCCCAGGGTCAGGAATATTAAGCCACCAAGCGGGTAACAGTACTTGGCTTAGGACTCTGGGTCCTTGCACGAACTTGCACTGACTGTATTGGAAACACTAACAGAAAAATCAGTGGGACAAAACTTCCCGTAACTGAAACCCCATATCACTCTCAAAAATCCATCCCATTCAAGTCAGTGAGATTGGATGACGAGTGATTTTCTTCCAGTGTTTGTCCTCTCTTCTTTTCCATGTCTTTTACTGGAATGTGCTAATGCCTTGCAAAAAAACTTTTTTTTGCTCAGTTTTTCTAAGCTGTTCAATCACCTGGGCACCTTTCAAACTCTGGTTGTGCTTTAGGTTTATTGTGTAATTCTGTTTCCCTGACTTTTATTAATGGTAATCACAACTCTAAATCATCCTTGTTATATTTTTATGACAAAAGCTTTTTTGCTCAGGCTCTTCCTTTATTTGTACTGTATTTCTCTTACCTGCTTCTCAGTTTATTTAAATTATGCCATAAATATTTTCAGACTTTCACTTGCTACAACTACATCTCTGAGAACTCGTGTATGTGTTTACATCTGCCTATATTTATTCCATTAAAGCTTGGAAACAGATGTCTCTTCCTCTGAGTGGGAAATACAGACCTCCCATCTCCCATAGCAATCACAGCATACCAGTCTCTTTCCATCTGATCACAAAATAGGCTTCGGGCATGCTCAGTATAAAAGCATGTTTGATTCAACACCTTTTCACCATGAAAATTATTATGGATACTGCCCACCAAAATAAGCGCATAATTTTTTGTGCCTTATATTTGGGTGCGCAAACTCAGACTCCTTGAATTGGTGTGATATACAGGCTCCAACATGCATACCATTCACCTGCTCTTCCTAACAACTTCATTGCGTTCAAAAATATCATTTCTCAGCACTTTTGCAGGTATGTACCCCTTAAAGAATTTCAAGCTGTAAATGCAGTTTATGAAGCATCTTTCCCTTTTCTGACACTTTTGAAAGCTTTTTCCTTCACATCTTCTTCAACTGACATGAGTGCAATACAAGAGATGGGACTGTTCATTGCTCAAGATTCAAGATTAAAAGAAATCAGACATTATAAGTTCTGCTGGTGATGGCTCATCACTGGCTCCTCATTAGCCCAATTACGATATGTGATTTTCTGGAATATTGTCCACCTGTCTTCCCCACACCTACCTAGACAACTAGAACTGAAATGCTTCCAATTTGGTCTACTCTAGAGGTCTTACAAATATACTGTCTTACTGCTCTAGAGCAAGATTTATAGCTTTAATGAGAGAAGCAGTATTTCCAAGAAGTCAACATAATAGGCATGACATAAATTATAAGAGCTCAGAAATAATAAACCTGTGTGTCTTTTTGAGATGAGATTTCTCCTTTTCTCTTTTTTTCTTTTTTTTTTTTTTTCTACCAAATATCATGAGTCTTGGAGAAAAATCATGCAGAATGGTACATTCCATATGCACAAACATATCATTTATTCTCACTTTTGAAGAAATACCTAGTCCACATTTGACATGCTCACAGACTGACAGCGGCATTAAACCCAGTAACAATTATGCTAAAATCTTAAACTCTGAATTTAAGAAAAACTTGAAGTTTATAGTCTTGTCATTGACACTGTGAGTTCTGTCCACTTTAGGAAAGATCTTATTTTTTGATTTAGTCATGTTACAAGTTACTCCCAAGTGTAAGTATTATATAAAAGGCTGCATCAGCTCTAGCTTTTTCTATGGATTTAGCAAATATGATTGTTTATATTTGGCAGATTTTTATAGTACATCTGCCTTTGAAATTCATGTATAGTAATACGTACAGGAACCCTGGCATTGATCCTTGGTCAGAATTACCAACCCTCTGCTGTAGGACAAGGATTTATATCCTCTGAATTAAGAACATTAAAAGAAAGTCCTCAAACATGATGCAGCATCACGTGTACTGGTTTGTGAGCGCCACACTCTCTTTCTGCCTTAGGGTTATGATGTCACAATCTTCTGACGCAGGTATGGAGTCCCAAAAACTCCCTTGTTTATGTTTTGTGAGAGGAAATGAAATCACACTTTTAAGTTTAATATATTTTTATATATACTTCCTCATTACATTTATATCTGTTTTTTCTTTTCTTAACTCCTATTATTTTGACTTATTATATTTGGAATTTATTTTACTTGCTACCTTGTTAATCCTTTTTCATCAATTCATTCTTACATCTCACCATTTTCCTCCTTGGAAAAGCTTTGTAATTTCCAAACACGCACACACACTCACACATACATTTTGTGCAGTGCAAGGCAATGGCAGACTTTTCCTTGATTACTTGCCTGAGTGGTGTCAGCAAAGAAAAAACAGATGTCAGAGGCACAGCTCTTAAAGGCCAAACAGGCCAAATTAAAGGAAAATGAAAAGATGTTGAGGCAAATTCACTCATTCTTCAAACAAACTCATATTCCCTATCTAGGTTTTTAAAAAAATGCCATTCCTCCAACAGAAATATTCAGGGGTGTTTATGGTCTGCCAGATGATTGGAGTGTAATAAATGTAATTTTGCAAGCTTGTAAAATATCTTGACATTGCCTTAAAGAAACCACAATAAACAATCTGGTTGGATTGCTTTATTTCCATTTCTATACCTTATTAAGCTGGTATGCAGAAGATATAGCAGCAAAACAAGAGAAGTTTACTGATTGCTATATTAGAAATAACTGAAAATAGCTTAAAAATAAATTCTATTGTAGGTGACAGTCCATTAAAGCAGCATATACCTCTTTAAGCTTTGCTACAAGCTAGATTCTTATCTCAAATGCAGGCAGAGTGCCCATTTACTTCAATAGGAGCCGCACATACATATTCTGCAGCAAAATTTGGTCTGGTGTGTTCATTAAGGGCTTCTGAACTTAAGATGTTACTTTGACGTTCCAGAAAAGACCTGTTGTACAGATAAGCTTCTGTTGATTCTTGGTGAAGCTACCTCTATTGCTGTTTCGGGGCAAGTCCTAACACTGAGCCTGCTAGTGTTCCCCTCAAGCATGACATGCACCTACAGAATAATGAAGACATTGAACTTTTTGATTGACAGAGCCTTATAGAAGTGATGCACAGAAAAGAACAATTATTGCAACATAGTGGCAAACCCCATCTTGGATTGAAATTCCCTTTCCATCTGCAGGCAGAGGAGCATGCCAGGATTATACATGATTTAGTAAATGGCTATTGCAGTTACACAAACATGCACGATGTTCTAGGAAGTTAAGTGCTACAACTTTAGACTCAAGAGCCCCAGCGATGTGTGCTCCTGGCAGCTCCCCAGTTGCTCAGAGTCAGTGGCTGGAACTGTGGCAACAGCTGCCTGCCCCCCTCTCCCACCTCCACCCACCCAAGGACAGGCTTTGTCATTGGGCAGATCACAGTCCTGACAGCCAGGTCCTCTACAGCTTTGGGCCAAGCCACAGCCTTGTTGTGGCTCATGGAAGAATTTGGCCTCAGGGCCTGTTACGCACGTAGAATCCCCATCAGTCACCTCTCCTCTCCTCCCAAAGCAGCCTTGAATGACCCTCCCATGATGAGAAGGACCTTATCCCTAAGACAGCATTTCCATAGAAACTGAAATACTGTCAAGATTCAGGAACAAATAAAAGGATCAAGTAATGTTCCATGTTTGTCAACTTTGGCACAATTTGTACTATTCCAATCAGTGCTGCTCTTGTTCTCTAAAAAAAGAAGCTTTTTTTCTAAGTGGAGATACTAAATTTGTTCTCGCGCCCTAATTTGTAAAGGCCTTGCATTGACTCTCTCTCGGCTTTATCTGGGTTACCACGTCACCTCTCTCTTCCTCCCCCCACCCCATTATCCTGGGTGAGGGAAGTTTTTATATTTAGGTTTTCTGCACAGTTTATGTTATGAGTTAAACTCAGGCACTGGCACAGTCCTAGGTCCCCACAGGGCTTCCCCACCAGGGACAGACTGCAGAGGTTACGGACGAGTGAGTGCCACCATTTACACCCTGGCACACCAGCTTAACCTGAATTCATTGGCACACAAAACTTGACCTACAGAAAGCAGCTGCAGAGAAGCTGATACACGGGCCCTCCACCAGCCCTCTTCCAATGATGGTGACCTCCACAAGCAGAACAAGGTGGGCAGAAGAGCTGGTGACCTCTTAGTTTTGGAGCATTTCCAGGAGCTTTCTGATGTAAATCACCTTTCTTCACTGTAAAGAGCTGAAGGCCCACGTCTCTCTCTCTGCACCTACCTTAGTCCCTCACAGATGAGCAGAGCCAGTGGGAGGAGGGTGCTTCTTGCTGCTGCCATTCAGGTCAGCAGAAAATCCGTGCTCCTGTCTATAAGGATATCTAACACATCACCTTCAATCTGCACCAGATCTGAAAACACACATTTAAAAAGGAGTCCTCGGTCGTACAGTACTCAATAGTAGAATATTCAGAAGAATGAACAGATAGCATCTGCCCATCCATCCTCCTCTGCTCACTATCTGTAAAGACACTGCTCACGCAGCATTAGAGCCCGTGTCAGTCCTCAGCTACACGGGTGAAGCAGCATGGCCCTCCAGGTTAAAACAACAAACTCTCCTCGTAGCTACAGTGAGCCCTATCTCAGTGTGATTATGCATCTATCTAGGAATTTGTTTCATCCCCGTGCCAGACATTCAGCTTCTGCAGAGAGCAGCACTGCAGCAGCAGAATGTTTCCACTGCTAGGTGCTGAATGACACAATAAAATAAAAATAAATACTCTTTCCTATAGCACCTTCTTTTGGAGGGCCTGACATGAGAAGAATACACCTTCTTATACTTCTGTGGTTTGTAATCCTGGAGATCAACCCATATACAAATGGGGAAAAGGAGATACATAGAACATGAAGGATTTCACTAAGACTAAACAAAAAGATTTCAATGGAGGCAGAAAGAAGACACAGTGGTGCAAGATTCTCTTCTGTCTTTTAGTCCCAATATTGCTTTTATTTATGGCCTTACTACCCACAGATCCTGCTGCTCCTTTGCAGGAGAAGGGACATAATTATTAACATTTTTACACCAAGACAGAGGCAACAAGAATAAACATCAGACTGTTTTAGCTGCAGTTTGACAATAGTTTCATTAAAACAAAACGGCCCCAAAGATTTGGATTATAAACAAAGCAATTAACAACGACAAAAATTTGCAGCCTATTAAAACTATTTTGGGAGCCAGGCCCTCGGCAGTATCTCAGAAGGTCACCTCAGAAGGGCACAACAGCTGCTGTCAGCGAGTCCTGCGTCTCCTTGGCTCTGGTCAGCATCAAATCCATGCCCCCATGCGCACCCCAAAGCAGCCTTTGAGTGACTCCATGTATTTCCAGCTCCCAGTTAATTAATTCAGCAGCTGGCTGACACCACACCCTCTTTCTCTGGCCATGTTCATTACACCAGGCCTTGGGGGAGAGCAGGGGTGCAGATGCTGTTGCCCTCTTTTATTTCTGGCATATGCCTGGAGTGTTGAGCTGGCTGACTCATGCGGGGGATTTCTCCCATCCCGGGGCCAAGGCTATTTCAGCCATCCCTGGGAAAGGTCAGGAAAGGAGGCCTGCCACGCAGACCTGGCAATCGCCTCCATTCCAGCCTCCAAAATCAAAACACAGGGGAATTTAGCAGATTATCGGCAGCCCCGTTGCCTCTTTTCAGCTTGCTCTCCAGTTTTCCAGGCAGCCATGGTTCCTCACATGCCTGCTGGAGCGGGAAGGGTGCAGTACCTGGCATACATCTCTGAAAAGGTGAGTTCACCCAGGTGCACCCAACCTGGAAGGTTGGCAGCAGGCTGTGATAGCAATCATAGCTAGGCCTGCTGGTTTTGCCTCAAATTGTTTTCAAGTGTATTAAAACCAGAACTTGAAATAGCGATGCCCAGACTCTGTCTTCAGCCAGTCTTTACCTGTCACCTGCGGTTTAAGAAATGCCAGCTCTTTTGCTGGAAGTCACAGGCATTCTGCTTATTGCACACGTTGTTCTTTCAGCATCCCGAAACAATGTGACTTATTGTCTTACTCCTTTTATTTTTTCATCTTTTTTGGTTTTTTTTTCTACAAACATTTGTCAAAATCTCACTCCTCCATAAGAGCTTTGGATATTCTGGCATAGCTTCTGTTACTGCTTCACGTATGAACTTACACGTTTGGGTACTTATAAAGCTCTGATTTATACTCCTGAACACACATAATACACTCAAAACTTGTTACACTATTTAAACTGCCTCTATAAATTATAAAGGACTCTCTTGAAAAATTTCATATACAGGTGACTTTTATTTCAATGTATTTTTAAAGGATGCCATTATTTCTCTGAGGCTGGAAATATGTTGGAATGGCAGCGTGCTCATTCCACAAAGGAGAACAAGCAAGTCAGCTCATAATAAATTGTGTAGTGTTATAGTTAGATAATAGAGATACTACAGTACATGCTTTTGTTTTAAAAAGTTTTGAATTTCTAGATAGCTATGTAATGCCCAAAAGTTACTTACGTTTTAATCACAAAACAGAACAGTCTGTCTATTTACCTTAATTATTCATGTTGAGGTTTTCAAGGTTCTTTGTCTTTGTGTTCCCATCCTATGAACTCATCAAGCATCAAAGTTTAGAGTTTTTAGCTTGTGTTCTGAATATATTATAGTTGGCATCACACCATAAAACACTCTGGCAGCCAAACAAATAGCTTTACATGAAACCCAACATAATCATGGGTTATTGAAATATGCTTCCTGTACATGCCTGGAATTCCCCTAATTAGCAGGGTATTTTCTAATCTGTCCAAAGTGTACCACGCCAAAACCATCATGCATTTTCCCTCCTGTCCACCCAGGGCAGTAAACAATATCGCTACATCAGTTTTGGACAGCCACCTGTAACACGAAGGGAAATGAAGCACTTAAAATCCCTGAATATATGATTTTTGTCCCATTGACTTCATATATACATTCCTTAGCAAAAAGTCTTTCATTGGGTAACTAGGGCAACCCAAAGCAATTGCACTTGATAAAACTCTCTATATAGCCTCCCTTGAATTTTTATGCAGCTGCTTTGCAAGCCAAAACTACAGTTCCCAAAATGCAGCTTTCTTTATGAGACAAATAATCTTGCATCTAATTGCATCTACTTTATGAGACAAAAGTAGTTTTAAGACCAGTTAGACCCTAAAATCAAGGCAGCTTACAAACACAGCCCTCCACTGGCAAACGTGCAAGAAATTCCTGTGTGAAATTAATTAAAAAGTACACTTTTCAGTTATCAATGAAAATTTCTATCCAGACTTGCCTCCATTATTGACACTGGAGAAGATTTCAACTATATAATGATTATTCATACTTCATTACCCACTGTGGACCTACATTCCCAGGCAAAAGATATAGCTCCAGCTTAAAAGCTTTCTGTGGTTTTCAGCAAAGAAACTGGAAAAAAAAAAATACACAACCACATGCCCTTGGTGACCAATCATGCAGAATAAACAGCAGATACTGATAAACTCTGATTTCAAGGTAAGTGTGACCCATAGGCTGGAATGTATTCAAATAAATCTTTCCATATAATGAAAAAATGTTGAAGGTCAAAAACTATATGCAGATAATTCGCAAACAGCAAAAGGGACTGAAGTGTACAATAAGGTGTTCATTACAAATAAACCACCTCCTTTATTTATAAGATAGAGACCTTTTAATAAAACACTTCATAAGTCTTCAAAAAAGAGAAATAGTTTGTGAAAATGAAGAAAAAAATAACATCTATTATTGTAAACAGTATGAAAATTTGAGAATATAAGACACTGTGGAAAAACAGATTCACCTTCCTACATCAATTTCCATATTTTGAAACTGTGGATTAGTTTTTGAACGTGTTGAGTATTAGCTTAGATGATGCATAATCCATCTGATTTCAGCATTGATTTATGGCCTCAATTATTGATTTTTACATCAATCAAGAAATTAATATTTCAGTCTAAACACCCTTTCACATTTTCCACAATATAACTTGTCACCGTTAATCTCCAGCACTGATGTTAAACATCTCCTTGCTATCAAACTGTAAGTACAACATGGACTATATTTTCTGTGCTGCTGGAAAGAATGATTGAAGACCAAATTGATTGAAAAATCTTGATTTATCTTATCTACAATTTTCAATAGTGTGCAGTGATTTATATACCAGAGAAGGTTCTTTGATTAGCTTGCCATAGTCTAGAAAGGCTAAACATTATGGGCATTAAAATTTCAACACGAATGTTATCTCTGCAGTAAGCACAATAGTGACATCTTGTGCCTATCAATACGAGTATTAACTGAAGTTCTGACACTTCTCTGTAGAGATTTACCTCTAGAGCTTTGAGGTTTGAGGAATCAATATATAACCTACTTTGATGCAATCCACACACCAAACTACATTAAAGTAACATTAGGGCTTGCTTTAAGCTGACAAAACCCAGGAAATGGAGAGTTAAAGGCTAGAATTTTAACTTTAACCAATCCTTAAGTAATTTCAGAATCTGGAAGCAATGTGTGATTTTGTGCCACAGGAGCCAGCTAGAACAAGATATCAGCAAGTGCCCCATTTTTGTAGGCTTTAGCTATGTTACATACCAGGTCCAAGGGTTTTAAATAAACTTTAACACTCTTCCAGAAAGTATGAATAAAAGAGATCTGTAATGTCCTCTTGAGCAAAAGACACTTACCACAGCAGGGACCTCCAAGCTTTGTTTCTGCCTACTGACACAAGGCTTTGCAGAGCTGCTGTTTGGACCCTTCGCCTTCCTTCTGCTGTGGGTACAACCATTCCTCTATAGCCCAGCCCAGGAAGGACTCTGGATAAGGTGCCTGGGGCTCAAATTTCCTTGCAGCCACCAAAGGATGATGCAGTCACGTAAGTGTCCACATAAATACAAACACACCCTGTGAAGTAATCGCAGTACATTAAAATTTTGGTCTTAAAGAATATTACATTACACATTCAAGGAATGTCGGTTTTGGCGGACATATATTAACTCCATTTATTTGAAAGCTAAAGTGGTTCATTTTGTACAAAACCTTTCTAATACAAGTTCCACCATATCCACTGAACTGGGCAAAAGCCTCCAATGTTCTCCATGCTGCAGGCTTCTCTTGTGGCCTAAGTGATCCAAACAACGTATGTCCATGATAGGTTATGAATAAGAAGGGTCTTAGGGGGACCAGGAGACCCAGACTACTTCCTTGGCACATTGCAAAAAGTATCTGTCCCTGGAAACATCCAGCTTCCCCTGAGAGGCAGACATTTGTCTGTGTGAGCTGATCATATACAATGCACCCTACCCAGAGATAACTTAAATCCTACACATCAGGTGTGTATATTTTTCCCCCATAGTCCACAAAGAACCTATTCTCTCTTGTCTTTGGGGTTGCTCATAACCTTCTATTTTCGGATATACACACTGCTTAGACATTAACAGCAAAACATACCGTGACGTAAAAAACATGTCAACAGAACATCATTGATAGAGGTACCACCTTTTCTACAAAGCATCAGGATGCTTTTCAAGCAGAACTCCCTACTCAGCCCTGAAGGACCTTCCAGGCAGAACTTAGAAGCTGTTGAGCAGAATAATAATATTTATTGTAACTTAGCACAAGGAAAGGAAGACATGTGTTGTAGAAAAGAAAAAAAAGACCACAGGACTCAGTAAGGTCTGACACAATTAACATAGTTGAATTTATCCAGAAGAGCTGGCTTTGTTGGTTTTGAAAATGTATATTGTGTCATTTGTGTTTTCAACAGGTTAAGACTACCAGCTGGGAATTGCTAGCAGGCACCCAAGGGCACCCTAACACTATTTAAGAACACTGACTGCAAGTTGAAGTAACTCGGAACAATACAAAGATGCCCTTATCTTCAGGCCTCTCAGAAACCATAGAGAAAGCTTCTGCCAGCACCACAGAAACAATGAAGAAAGCCAATTTGCAAGGCCAAATAGATCCCACAAATGCTACCTACAGCCTCACTCCCCACCCCCCCCCCAAAAAAAAAAAAAAAAAAAAACCTTCACAAGACAAAGTGTTGCTTGCCAAATCCTCAGCTTTCACACTTATTCTACTTAGATATTGAGGAAGCCAGATGACTTTTATGTGATTTGGTGAGGTTACAGCCCATACAGGTAAAGCTGCAAATCAGTCACAACAGCGGATGTTCACATAGCCAAAACTTTCACTACTGCACGCAGTAAGTGTATGCATCCTCACCAAATAAAACCTCATTTTAAAAGAGCTTCCACTCCCAAGTTTCTTCTACAAGAGAGATAACTTAGATAATGTTACTAAGATTGACATTTAAAAATTACATAGACTGAAACAAGATTAAGAACATTTCTGAAGAGTACATGTTCAGATTTTTCTTTTTCTTACATTACTGTGTACTTTCTACATTTGCACTTCACCTGCACTAACATTTGAGGAAGATAAATGAGATAATGGGTGCATTTGGCCCAGGATTCATCTGCTTGTGTAACTCAGACCTAATTGCAGGTCTGCACTGCAGTCCTTAAACTCTTTTGTAGAGAGCATGCATAATCAGCAGACTTGGATGATTCTACTAATACCACAGTTCAATGCCTTGAGCAAACACACTATTATAATTTTGCACCAATTTGAAAATATCCATTTAAATGTTAAATGAAGAGGAACTAATCAATAACAACATGCATACAGTCTCTGGGGAAGTACACTGGAAAAGACAACAATAATCTGCCATTAACATGCAAATAAAGACACAGCAGGAAACAATAACAGTATTGACTTCACTGTCGTACTTTAGGAAGAATGTTTTACTAAAATTTGGGCCAAATTCAACTGTGATTTAAATCATTGTAAACACAGACCAGCTCAACATGACACAGTGGGGAAAGGAACATATCATCTGAACACTGGAGGCATGCAGACTGCTACTGATGCTGATGATTGGCAAGACTGACCCTGTGCTGTATTTTGTGTAAGGCACTGTATAAATATTTTTAATTAGATTGCCTAAAGAACTTAGCATCTGAGACTACACACAAACTGAATATGGAGCGAAAGGAAGAAATCACATAATGCAGAAGAAAAGAGCATGAACTGGCCAAGAACATTTTTTCCATCTAGCTAGTTCTTTTTTATGTTAACATAAACACTGCTATGCATCTATAGCCTTCCACTTAAGGCTAGTGAGCTAGCTCCTTGAAGGTGCTCAGCAGAAACAGATATTAAATAAAGGATTAAGTCACAAGTGTGGAGAATATAAGGCCAGAATTCTCTATACCAGAGAAAATAAAACTTGTCTATCTGGGGAAATGACTTGGCTGGCTTCAGTGGAAATCAGAGAAACCATAGGCAAGAGCATATAAATTGGTAACATCATAGGTGTGAAAAAGTCTGAATGCAAAGCCTGAATTTTTCTGAGGTAGGAAAGGATGAGATATATGAAGAATAAGGAAACCTGGAAAGATAGGTAAGGAAGGCTGTTGGAGGGGGCTACAACAGATAAATGGGATGCACAGGAAGAAAGGAGTAAAGCTCACAATAACCAAGATACAGGCAAAAAGAGGATTTCTTTTCAGGTCTAGACTGCTAGATGATTTGACAACAGCTCATGCTTAAAACCCACAATCCATGCTACAGGATAACACTTGGGGTCCCTGTTACACTATTCAGCTTTAACTAATCTTCTGCCAGGCTATTGCTATTGAAGTGAAAAAAATAGCTCATTCAAGAGTCAAAATCTACATCTGGAAATTCACTGTTAATCAATCTGGCTTGTCCAGCGAATACACAAATGCAGTAGCCTGGAACAGTCAGATATTCCTGGAAAGTAAAGATTTTTGCATTCAGTAAGATGGAAAGGTGTCTTCTAACTCAAAACGATGAGTATTTTTCCACGTTTTGGGGCCTCATCTTGCTGGCAATAGTACAACCTCCCTAGCGTACATCATGCTGACATTGGAAAAGTGAAAAAAACGCAATGTACTTCTCTGTGTTATTCCAAACACTGCCAGTCACAGATTGACATCTTTAGGCTGTAGAGAGATTTCTCTTTGCTCCTGTTGCTGTGTTTTTATCTGCCTTGAGAGCCTTTGCACTGCACAGGAGGAAGCTACATTTCAGTCCTTAGGACTGACCTTTCCTCCAGCTCTTCAGAACTGGCACAGAGGAAGGTAAAATTTAAATGAATATTTGAAAAACAAAAGGAATTTCCTAGCAGTAGAGTCATGTTGGAACAATCTAGTCACCCTTGGATGTGGCTAGATAAGGCTGAAGGCTTACTCAGCTGAGATGCTCCACCTAGAGAGAAAAAAATGGACTCCAATACAACAAAAAACCTTTTGTGACAATGGCATGAACTCAAGCATCACCCTGGCTTCTTTTCCCCTCTTGGAAGATGGTGCATAAGTAGAAGTTAAATCAGCAGTTTGTTTGCCAAAGTTTCTTTGTCTCCCTTTTAGCAACAACTTATTTTCTTCAAGAGCCAACAGGTATCTTCAGGATTGTGCTGGAAATAGTAATGAGTATTGTTAAGGACAAAACCCAGAGCTTCCTAACTAATCCGCTCTGAATTGAAGATCTTGTCTAACTTGGAAATATCTGGCTTTTTTCTCTGCAGCCAGGTAACTCTACTAGCAGGGCTGGACATTGGTTAGTCATCATTAATAAAAACAACAACAACAACAAAAAAGAACAAATAAGTAGGCCACCACAGATGCTGTAAAACAGGTAAAGACTCCTCATCTCTTTTCACATTTCTTTATAAAACCTGGCACAGACTCCCTTATCGTGCCCTTAAAAAAAAAAAAAAAAAAAAATCACTCGTTACACAGTATTTTAGCAATTGCCACCTAATTTATCTGTTTGATAAATCTTACTTTAGATGATCAGCCCATCTCTTACACCTGATCTCAGTGAAACCTTTAAATTTAGCTTGAGAATAAAATATTGAATACTGTTCCTATTTATACATTTCTGCGACCACAGTTAAAAAAAAAATACCTGATGAATCAGACAAAAGGAGCACTGGCATTGGCCCACGCTCTGATCTCACTCAAGCCAGCCTGCTGCCTGATTAATGAGTTGTGATATCATAGTCTGTGAGGAGGCATACATAAGTGGCAAGAAGAATAATAGCACTAGACACTGTCAGGCTGGCTCTGTCTAAATCTGGAGAAAGGAAAAAAAAAAAAGGGTTACGGCACAGGTTCTGAAAAAGGAAGAAGAAAATCCTTCATATGTCAAGGCAGCTGGATTTTTGGAGGGCTTTTTCTTCCAATAAATATATTATAAAACTAGCCCTTTCCCCAAACTGCAGAAGATTTTTATTGAAGTGCTTTAAACCATTAGTAGTTACTTGAAAAACAAAGGGTATATTTAACCTGAAGAAGTCATTGTAGCTGACACCTTTCAAGATTGCTCTGTGTTTTGCTTACAAGCTGGAAAAAGGCATATCCACAGTTTCTCAGAGAAAGATGTTTCTCAGAGCTCTTTGAAAACAAAAACCAATGTGTCAGGGGTGAAGGATATTTCAAGGTCAGAGCTGGTTGGAGATTCATTTCTGTCTCTTATGATGAATTTCTTAATCATTTTCAAATACGGTATTTGATACATATTGTTAATGTTTTCACCTAGCCCTACCAGCCTTTGGAGTTTGTAAGAGACTATGAAGAGAAAAGTGTTTTCTTTTTAAATTATTGGACTGGGATTCAGGACTTCATTTATCCCTGGTTCTTACACAGATTTCCTAAATTACTCCAGAGAAATTTTTCCCCCACATCTCAAAGTTTCAGCTGCAAATCACGGATAATAAAATAGAAGACTTTTGTTCTACATACATTAAAATATATATGAGGTGTGAAGACATTTGATCTTGTTTATATGATAGTTTCAAGTGCCCTAGGGCACTAGTGTGCCCTAGTATTAAGCTTTCTCAATAAGAGCTCACTGGCCAGATCTGCTCCCTAAGTCTTAGAGAGGGAGCAGGTGTCCCCTTGACTGTAAATGGCAAGGAAAGATTCATGAAAAGTTTGTGGAGACTGTCCTGGGGATGGAAATATCCCTAGGTCTCACTGACTGCTGCTGTCTCTGCTTCAGCTACCTGGGAAATGAAGCAAACAGATATTAATGATAGCTTGAAGAAACCCAAAAAGAAAAGGAGTGTTTGGAGGCTGGATTCAGGGAAGCAGTCCCCTGGGCATCTATCTACCTATCTCACCAAACTAGAGCTGGGAATAGGCATGCTGGTAGGGTTGCATACAGATCTCCTTGGTATCAGGCCCGGGGTGGCAGTCAGGAGCAGATGGCTAAGGACTGGGCTGGTACAAGATGATCCCTCTCCAAACATATGCTCTCAAGCACCAGACAACCCATGGCTTAGGGATTTCCTCCAGATGTTTGGGGTCCCACAGGCTTTTCCCATAGTTATTTTCATGATTTCTCAGCACAACAGGACAAGTTCTGCTAGAAGGATTAAGGCTGGAGAAGATCCTTTTGCGTGGCAAGGGAGAGCAATGGTGTTCTTATCTCAGGTTTTCTTTCTTCAGACTTTCTTATAACTTTGTGAAAGGCAGTCACCTAGAATAAGTTACGGAACCAATGTAAGAAAGGACTTCCTGGACCCCTCTTGAAACCCTTCACAGGAAAATGCTGTGCTTGGTAACATTGTAAGGAAATCCTTAAAAACTTCCATACATTACCCAGGAATGTTGGTGAAAAAGACGCTGTCTTCCAAGGAAATAGAGTAAGATCACAACAAACCCAACAACAACAACAACAAAATATAGAACAAGTGCTATCATTTTCCTGCATTTTAGAAAAGTTATGGACTTAAACTCCATGTGCAAATTAATATAAATACACACTTTGTTTAAGTCTACTAGATGGGTAATATCTTTCCTTAAAACTAACCGGCTTCCAGGGATTGATTTTTACCATTGAGATTCCAGTTTATAGCACCATTTTTCTAAGTGATTCTCTACACTAGAGTATAATTTAGATGATGGATCCCTCTCAATTACTGTCCATTAGAAGACAGGAAAACATTAAGTTCAAGTGAGGATTATGAGAATTATGGGTTACTCTTTAAGTGAAGAGATTGTAAGTGAAAATTAATTTTTAACATGTTCATTTCTGATGGTGTGGAGCATGATTTTGAGCAAAAAAGCTTACCTAAAAAAAAAAAATATTTTTAAAATAAAAACATCTTCACCTAAAGGGAAAAAAAAAAAAAGAGTACAACAAAGTAAAACCATCTAAGTGAAAAGGCCCCATACAATAAAAATTGCTAAGTATTTCACATGACTTCCTTACCTGATTTTCAAGGTAGAGAATCTGGTATGTGGTACAGATGTTGTGAGCACGTAGATGTCCAAGGGCAGTGAGACAGCACCAGTGTTGTCCAGCACTGGGGTAGCACCTTCAAGAAACACTGGTGATGAATGCACACATTTTTGTATAAGCCAAAGTAGAAGCTGAAAGCTTGTACCTGCATACATTACAGAGATGTACATTACATTACAAAATTTGAACCAACTCACTAGATTTTTAACTAAATTTTTCCCTTCACAAATTCTATATTTTCTCACACAGATATGCCTAGTATTTGCAGTTCTTCATTTTAAATTACTTGTTTATCTAATTTGCTTAGGAAGTTCAGGAAAACAGAAATGCAATCCCTCTCCTATAATCTTGACAGTCAGACTAATTTGAAGACATACCATGACCATCTTGGGTTTGAAAGACTTTTTCCAATCCACTATTTCAAAATTGGTTAAAATGAACTTCAGGATTCTTTCAGACTTTTTTTTTTTTTTTTTGACAGGTAGCTTAATAAGAAACATCATTTGTTTACCTCTTGAAAATAACTAGAAAATCTTTTTCCCTCTGTCCAGACCCATGTGGAAACAGGAGAAGATGAACATTTTGTGTGACACAAAGAACAATTGCTCTGCAGCTGCTGCCATGACCCTCAGGCTACACTAGAGTCATGGCACACTTCCTTTCCCCTATAGGAATCTTTTGGTTAATGTATCCATCTAGTTTACAGCCCAAGTATAAATCCTATTTTATGCCAGCTTGCTGAGAATTTCATTGTTGGTTGCTATCTATGCAGCCTGTACGTCCCCATATAACAAAACTCCTGCATTTAAGCCTTTCCTGACACTACAAGAAATTCTAGGAATTTCTCTGACAAAGTCTTCATCCTAGTGATGTGATTGATACAACTCATAGTGCCAGGAAGTCCTGTAGGTCCATTTCTTTGCTCAGTGTATCTGTCTGGAAGGACTGAATTTGTCCACCTATGTAATAGCTTTGTTAATATTCAATAGTTATCATTCAACAGCTTTCAGAAAAAATAACTAACACAAAACAGTCCTAGGAATAAAATGAACAAATAAGAGATTATTTTATAGATGTCCATGCATTCTCAATATTGTCCATGATTTGCACCTTCTGGGCAAAGCTCTTTGCCAAGAGGAGTTAAGCTCCTCACAGCACATCTATGAACACGACAGAGCTCTCAAACGTTTGCCACTGAATATGAAGGCATGTTACAGAGTAGGGAGAAGTCCTGATGCCAGGTGAAATATTGGCCTCTCCAAAGTCAAAAGATGTTTTGGTTTTGACTTAAATAGAAAGAGGAATTGAGATCAATTTCTTGATTTTTTTCTTTTTTTTTTTTTCTTTTGACTTCTTGTGAAACTGGGACTCATCCACTCCTCCTCTTTTTGGCTGTACTCCAGCATGTACACATGCAACAGGGATTGACAACAATAAATATGCTTGTATTGAAAATTAGCCCATTATTAATAAAGTTGATGACTCATTACTCTTTCAATATGATGTTAACATCAGAATAAAGCTAGCCTTTTATTGCTATGGGTCTTTTGTTTGTTTACTTCAAAGTTCTGTTGTTCTTGCCAATGGTTTAAATCTATAAGAAAATGAGATCATCACAAACACTGTTGCAATAACACTAGTTCAACCCCTGTCTATTCCAGCCAGTGACAGTTTTTCCATTCTGAATTGGAGTAGGATCAACCCCACTGTAAATCACTGGAAACTTTCAACTTCATGTTGTTATTTCACAACATCAGATTAGGACTCCTCCATAACTATATAATCCACTAAGGATTTGATATATGCATATGGTATTCTAGATGCAGATTTCTTTACCGTCTTTCTGCAAAAGGTGGCAAAAGCAAAGTCCATAATGATGCTGCACGATGTTCCAAGGCTGGGCAATGTGTGGTTACAATGCAGTCTCTTCCCCTTTTCCTGCATCCCAGTGCTCATTACATATATTTAGAGTAGTGGTAGAGCATATTGAGACCAAGAATGCACTGGGATGGAGATGGCAAACCAAACAGCAACCAAATATACTTCAGTAATTGACCATGAAATAATGACATTCTATCAAATTAAAACTGGAATATTAATTTCTCTGATCTTGTAGCTTGAAGTAGTTTCTCAAATCTGAGGTCTGGATGGTTTTTTTTTAAGAGTGACCTCAGTTTACCAAGTCCTTATGCCTACAAGCAACTTCTGTCTATTTTATGTTCTTTGACTTCAAGACTGTCCAAGACCAATGACATGAAAATTTGAATCACGGAACTTACTTTTACTCTGCAGCAGAAAGAAGATGTAAACATAATAAGACCTCAATTTAAAAAATGAGAGGCAAGAGATTCTAAAAGAGCATACAGCTGAGTAGAGCTGGTACTTCTCTGGGACACAGGAAACCTAACCTGACACCAAACTGTGTGGTGCAGTTGACACACCGGCGGGAAGGAATGGATGCAGAGGGACCTGGACAGACTTGGTAGGTGGATCTCTGCAACCCCTATGAGGGTCAACACGGCTAAGTGCAAGGTCCTGAGTCTGGGCTGGGACAATCCCAAGCACAAATACAGGCTGGGTGGGGAATAGATTGAGAGCAGCCCTGAGGAGAAAGACCTGGGGGGGGGGGGGGGGGGGGGGGCAGGGGGTGGATGAGAAGCTCAACATGAGCCAGCAGTGTGTGTTCGCAGACCAGAAAGTCAACCTTATCCTGGGCTGTATCAAAAGCAATGTGACCAGCAGGGCAAGGGAGGTGATTCTCCTCCTCTGCTCTGCTCTCGTGAAACCCTACCTGGAGCCCTGCACCCAGCACTGGGCCACCAGCACAAAAAGGACATGGACATATTAGAGCGAGTCCAGAGGAGGGCCACAAAGATGATCAGAGGCTGGAGTACCTCTCCTACAAAGTCAGGCCGAGGGATTGTCCAGCCTGGAGAAGAGAAGGCTCTGGAGGTAACTTAGAGCGGCCTTCCAGTGCCTAAAGGGGGCCTACAGGAAAGGCGGGGAGGGACCCTTTCTCAGGAAGTGTAGTGACAGGACAAGGGGGAATGGCTTTAAACTAAAAAAAGGTAGATTTAGATTAGACATTGGGAAGAAATTCTTTCCTGTGTGGATGGTGAGGCCTGGCCCAGGCTGCCCAGAGGAGCTGTGGCTGCCCCATCCCTGGCAGTGCCCAAGGCCAGGCTGGATGGGGCTGGGGGCAGCCTAGGCTGGTGGGAGGGGTCCCTGCCTATGGCAGGGATTGGAACCGGATGATCTTTAAGGTCTATTCTAATCCAAACCATTCTGTGATTCTATGATTCTACCCTCAAGGACACACTCAGCATTTATCCAGGTAGGTTTTGTATTTTCCCTATCCTCATTCAGATAAATCTGATGAGCAAGATGCAGTTCCCCTTCTTTATGATAAAGCTGATACTAGTTGCTATAGAAAACCCTTGTGAAACTTCTGAATATCTAGCAAAACCCATACATCATAGATCGGGCCTCTAAAATTGATACTCACTTCTCCTTATTCCAGAAACCTAAGAATTCCTTCCTTCTACCAAATTGCAGGAAACATCTCATCTCATTAATGCCACTCTTTCTTAGAATCTTTTAAATATGTATTTTTCATTAAAATTCTAATTCTTGATAAACTGAAAGCAAGATCTGGTGACAAAGAGGTTATAATTAATCTAGCAAGAGCAGTCAAAGAAATCCATGTAATTGAAGGCGAATGTATGAATGAGGGGACTAATGCTACAGAACTTCCAAAGTCTTTTCTATGGAATTAATACTACAGAGACCCATAAAAGATTAATCAAGATAAGCAATCAATAACTTCTCAAGTGCTAATAAGCACTGCCATGTTCCATGATATGTTGAGCAGTTTATCATGTTTAACCATATGAAGATTTATAGAAAATCCATTGTTAAAACCAAAGGATGAGGTAATGCACCACTTAGTAAATGAAGTGCAATTAAAATTTATGCTTGATATTACACATTCAAAAGATCTGTAAAAATCATTTTGATTTCCTCTTTTTAAAGAAAAGAAATTAAGGTACTAGTTGCACTGTTCAGTCAGTAGTCCTGGGAGATCAGTGAAGACAGCAATGGTATTCTTCAAGTTAATATCTGCTTTCAAGTGAAAGGCGATGATATAGCCTTAAAAATTGTTAAGCTTTCTTCTCACTTCATTTTAGTCAGTGATCAAACTTTGCTTGAAATTTTTGAAAGTTAAATAGAATACCTATTAGGAACATGGAGGTCTCTGCTATCCATCAATCTGATAGATTTGCAGGTCAGATGAGCGAATGACTTAATGGCTAATTAATAGTCCATAAACTACAGGTCTTGACCTTAGGGTCACTGTGACAGAACTCCACACTACAGCATATAATTAATTAAAACCATCAAATTATGTATTTAGTAAATCAATTCTTTAACAATATTAAGATCTCTCAAATGTATTGACATTATTTGTTATTTATTTATATGTCAATGGGCAGCAAATATATTCTCACAACTACACCATAAGCATCCTTAGTAAATTTAACAGTTACAGTACCAAAATGTATACCAATCTTATTCTTTTACTTATAACTATTTTTGGTTGGTTTTACGTTTGTTTGGGGGAATAATTAGTAGTTCAAGATTGCCCTCCAATACTCAGCAAAAATTTTAATTTAAAAATCTCTGTATCACAGACATTTCATACAAAAGAAAAAGCTTAAGATCCTGTCTGCTTCCCTGATAAATTTCTTACTCTAATAAGGCTTGTATTAAAACTAGTAACACTATGTATATCACTTTGCCTTTGCAATGCCCTGTACCATATATTGAAGCTTATATCTAACTGCATACACATGTATGTGTACCAAATCATTTCTATGCTCCTCTTATTGTCATACCTAAGGCCCAGCTGCTTCATGTTTTCCTGTAATATGCAGATAATGATAAAGGAGAGAAAATAAGCAAACTACACATTTTTCCAAGGAATGTACAAAATGACAATCAAATTTCAGCAAGCAGGAATCAGATTTTCAAGATCCTGAGTGAGGTGTAGTCAAGACAGGTCTGTCGAGACACCAGTTAAGACAGGTGACTGTCACCTTGCAGGACTGAGGACGGTCACATATCTAACACGACCTGGATGCAGAGAGAGAGGCCAGGCTTAAGTACCTCAATGGACTCATAAAAAGGCTAGGATGAAAGGGAATTGAATCCAAGCCTCTGACAACTCATGAGAATGCCTAGCTATGAGTACTCACCCTGTTTGATACAATAAACTCCTTCATTTCATCACTACTGCTCACAGGGAGGAGTGCACTTATGTGTCCAGATGCACAGGCTTTCGATTGCCCACTGGATGTACCTGCTACTTTCCCTTAACATGGGAAACTGAAGTTCCTAACTTCTGGTGTTCTAAATCACACCTAAATTAGCTGCCTTAAATAAACAGTGTGATTTACCTCCCTCCATGGACAATAAATTATCCAGACAAATGTATTGCTATAAATTAAATCATTATGATAGATACATACAATTGAGGGTGCGTAGCACCTAATTAATTAAGTGGCATATTCATCTACAATTAGCAAATAAGCTCTCAAATCTTGGCATGGGTACTGTAAAGTCTATAAGGCATGACTATGCAATTAAAATGAAGCATGGTTCTTTTTCATGATGGCTTCTTTGGGAAAACATTCACTCTAACCTAAACTCACAAATTGCTCTGACTCACCTGAAATAATATTTTTCCAAACAAATATAGTTCTCAGAAGGCACAAGAAGGATTATTAAGTTTATATTAAAGACATACATTGTGGGGACATCACTTTTTTTTTTTTTTTTTTTTACTAAAATTAGCTAGTTGTTTCTAACCACTTTTTCTTCAGACTGGTACAAATCCCCCTATACCACCTATAATTGCATATATAATATTTCAGGAATAAAGTGTTCCATAAATATTTACAGCCAAGGCAAGTTTGTTTGCAAAGTGAGACTGTCTCCTTCCCTGATACAAGTAGTACGAGTACAATGTTCTACACTGCATTACTCTGCCTGACACAGAAGTTGTAGACCCTGACTGAGCTGGACTAGGATCTCCTAACAGCTATGATCACACCAACTGGGAAAAAAATAAAAATAAAAATATCCTGTTAAATACTGTACAGTGCTTCCATTGATTAGCACAGAGTTGGTTAAACTACCTCTGAAGCTATCCTCCCTTTAAGTCAAGCGTAGTTTTTGCAATATCAACTTCTTAGCATAATCTTCCAGCCACCCAACAAGCATTACCTATGGCAAACACGTTCCTTCTTGGCATCTGTAGAGCATAATGTTCACTGTGTTTATAGTGACAGTTTTAATGTATTATTATATTAAAAGTTTCAGGCACTTTCACTTACCTTTCAGAATTAAAAATTAATCAATTCTGTGATTGTGGACATCTAAACAAAATGTATTGATCCCATTCATTCTTAAAAGCAAGATACTATGTTGTACTTCAATATGTCATATGTTAAGGCTAGCTTATTGATCACATTTTGAGAACTTTTGATAATCCATTGGAATTTAAGATACAGAGTAAGTGTAAGATTTTCATTATGATGGCGTGTCCACAGAAGCTACAATCTTGTGCATTGACAAGCTTTTGTTTGCACTGAGATCCATTCTTATTGTACACGAAGGCTTAGCCTGAGGACCATTACCCATTTTAGTGTTTCCACTCATTGTTCTGGGACCACACATGCATGCTGGGAGTATTCTACATGCAAGGAACAAGTCATAAAAACTAGGAGCAGACTTGAATAGATTTCGCAGACTTATACTGCAAGTCTGCAGAATCCAGTTAGATTTCTGAGCACTATCTTATTGAATCCAGTTACTGACTTGCACATTTAGAGCTGATAACCTTTTCAAACCAAGGCCAACATAGTTTTGATTCTTTAGTGCTTGCGACAATGTTGGCCTCATTGTGAGGATAAATTTCATGTAGTACCAACAGCTTATGGAACCTAGATGCTACACTGAGGGTCTCAAAACTCAAAAAGGTGAAGCAAGATTGTGCACTGTTGCTCACAAATACACAAGCACATCATGAATCTGGAGACATGAAGCAATGAGTCTACACTCTTACCAAAGAGTGTACTATTTTCAAGATTTACAGCTCCATATTACTCAGCCCTGGACTATTTATACAGCAATGAGTGAAATTTTTAGGAAAAAAAAAATGTAACATTGTACAAGTACATTCACCAATACCAAAATTATAATCTTACATTGCCTCGTTTTCTTTGGATATGTATTTCTCAATGGATGGACAAAAATTGAACCATATATTGCAGTTGATATGAATCAAAGATCAAATGCAAAATACACAAACAGAGCATGCTGGAAACATGCCACTTACATAGTAGTTTGATGAAATGGGAATAGACTGACTTAGAAGAAAGGAATGAATCATTTCTGGATACTGCTGGGAACCACAAGTTTGGCAACATGATCTCAGAGAAGATGGCACATACCCTAAAACCACTCTTCTGTGCCTGTATTCCTTGTTGCTGCTCTTCAACATTACCACTGAAGTGTCTTTTGTAAGTAATAAATGTTATGTAAATAAAAACACACATAAATAAATTATAGTGCTCCAGGCAAAAGAGAGCTTATAATATAGTATCATAAATTATGAAGACTGTAATTGCTACAGCCAATAACATTTTAAAACAGAACTGTGCTGATAAATGTGTGATAAGGCTGAGTAAGGCTAACTTAGTTTCAGAGTGGAGTAAATCTGTTGATTCAAATCAATGTAATTATAAAAGTAAGATAATATGGTGAAGGCCTCATAAAGTCACCGGCTTGCTCCCAGTCCTTTTATAATGAAACGAAAGAGGAATGTAAATGAAATCTGAATGAAATCTGTGCAAGATTCTAAAAAAAATAATTAAAAAAAATTGCATATAGAATCCAAAAGGTGCTGAACTCCCACACTTCTTTTGAGTACCTTTCTTCTCTAGCTACTTTTAAGAAATCAATACATTCCTTTTCGAAGAAATAAATCAGTGAATTCCTATTTACAAAATGTGGAGGGAAACAGAAGCTATGGGTTTATTCCAGATCATTTCCTGAAATGTGATGGTTTAAATTAAATATAAAGTCTGTTTGAACATGCCATAAACAAACACAGAACTTTACTTTGCAAAACAAAACCAAAATACAGTCCTGTCTGCCTATATAGGAGGTTTCTCAAACTGCTTGCTGATTCATCACTATAGGGTGGAGGCAAAATCAAATTGTTTTTTCTAAAACCCTAGAGTATTGATAAAATGAGATTAGGATTCAACTTGTTCCTGCTTTAATGGAAAATGTAAATGGGTTAAACAATTTTTAAAACAAAATTCAGAAAGTGGACTGTCACCCACTTTTCCCTTAGAGGCAATTACATCTTGTTATAAATACAGACCTTTATGTTCCCATATCTGCAGTCCATTAGCATGGTAGCAACTGCTTGGTGCTATAAATGTCTCTAACAAATCTTTAGGGAAGGCAGAACTGATAAAAAACAGTGACATTTCTCAGTTTGCATTCTGAAGGTCTTTTGATTTCCCCTCAAACAATTTCCTTCTAATTATCTGTCCATCTCTGAGATGACCTCCTCTGGCCTAGCCTAAAAGTCTGTCTCTCCACCTTCTACCAATCCTGCTAGATCTAAGATGTCTCTATTTTATGATATTATCAATCCTCAAGACCACTTAGTAGCACACCTCAGCAGGCAAATTGTCTTTGGTGAAGGCCACTTAACTCAAATATTACATGACTCGGTATGAATAGTACCACACTTCTTTTCCTTGCTACTTGTTACACGTCTTTTTGTTGTTGAAATCCTCATCATTTTCCCTTGTGGATTCCTCATATCCAGACCCTGAAGCTTCTCCAAATTCTACACTCCAGCTGTGCCTGTGTTTTTCATCCTCACTGCTAAGACTTGACTTAACTTCCCATCTTCCATGACACATTCTTGCTCTTCTCAACCCTTCCAGCTCAGTTGCACTGGAATCTCAGCTCCGTACATCTTCTCTCTTTCAGTATGTCTCCTCAAATCTCCTACATCCATGTTTCTTCTTTCTTTCAAAGCTTTCTTTCAAAGTCACATCTCCACTTTCATCTCCTCCTACACTCCTTAGCTCTGGCAAATCTATCCTCTTCATCACCTTTCATGTATATTTCTTACTTTGTGCCACCCAATTTGTTTGGAACAAACTCAATTAGTTGTCAAATTCTCTCCCTCTCCTTCTTAAACTATGGAATAAAAATTTCACCGTTACTAGATACATAAGCCATTCAGGTTAGCATGGGTGCATATTATGGGTATCTCTTGTCTTAACCATAACATGCTGTTGATGTCTGAGGAAGTAGCTACAGCTGATGGGGGCTTAAATAGGATAAATCACAAAGCCCTGTTTCTAGAAATCATAATCTCTGGAATAAAAACATATCTAAGAAATGATCAACACTGCCTCTAAGCGCATGGATGGAGCCCCTCAAATTCTCTGCAACATTTAAAAACAGATAAATTTAAATTTGACTTCATATACAATCTCTTATCAGAGTTGAGATTTTTACCCAGTAATATTTGTTAAAAAGAACGTATAATTTTCCGTTACAATTTACTGTTGGGGAACCAAAAGAATGCCCTAGGTATGCCATACGTATTGAATACATGATATTTGCCGGATTTTTGTAGCTTTCTGCAAGCATCATGCTATATGGTAATACTAAGAAATTGTCCTAAGGGTTTGACATTAGTTCAAATCTCAGAGCTTTGATTGCCATCCAGACTAACAGCATTTTGTAATCATGCCAAATTAATAAAAATGCCTCCTTGATACAATTCACCTGGCCTTGTATTACCTGTCTGTGCCCATTCGCAGCAGCAGAACAATGTAATTTCAATTTTGAGATTCCAGAGAGAGTTCAAAAGACATTTCACTCCACTTGGGAATATTCATTTATCTCTACTACATAAAAACCATAAAATTAGGCTAACAAACAACTCCTCTGCTGTAACCTAAGCCTGTCTATGCAGGCAATCGTTTGTCTTCTGCTAAGTCAAAATGTAATCACATTGTAGATTCCTTTTATCTAACAAGTATGGGTACAACTTGCTTTTTCCAACTATTATGTTTTAAAATTTCATATTTACTCAGTCTATGTGGACCCATGGATTTTGCACCAGAGAACTTTTATTTATTCATTTAAGTCAAGAAAGTTTTCTAGAAGAAAAGTATTTTAATGAAATTCTTTGTGTCTTTAGACATATCCCAGTATTTATTGTAAAAAAAAAAAAAAAATGCAAATACATCAGAGCCACCTAACTACAAAAGGAAGCAAAGGAGACTTTAAGTTAATAAATAATAGGAAAACTCTGGTCTATCTAAAAATATATCTGCAGAGGAAATCAGTTTAAAGGCAGTGTGGTTTGTTGGCTTATTTTAGAGTAGAAAGAGTAGGGAAATGAGATAGATTTCAAAGACAGAGAAAATCTCACACCATAAAGTCAATCCAAATTAAAATGTTGGCTGAATCTAGATGCACCATGGAAAATTGAAAGATCTTTAGTTCATGAGAGCATTAAATATCTAAATTATTATCATATAACGCAACTACCAGAGCCACAAACCATAAAATTCTGCAATGTCCCCATCCTTGAAACTAGTAGCTCCAAAGACGGAATGAATAGAAGCAATGGTAAAGCATTGCCAGAACTGCAAATGAAACTAAATCACTTCCAAAAACAAAAGCTTTGCTATTACAGTACACATTGCCTGTATCTCATACTCATTCTTGAATTATCCTAAGTAGGCATAGCCACCCCACTCAGTCAAATGCCTTTTCCAGATGTAGCTTACAAATGGGATATCTGAGTTGCAGCTCCATGATTTCCACAGAAAAGCTTATCTACGATAAAACAAGTTCCTTCTATTCAAAAAAAAAAAATCCCCTATAAATTCCAAAGATAATTCTTTCAACTTTGAATGCTGGTAATCTGGTATAAGTCTTACCCCCATATAATGGAGAAACAGTAGCATGCCATCAGGACACTTCATGCTATTTATTGTAGAGATACAAATGTATTTCAACATCTACCTTACCCCCAAAGCTCATTAACACATGAAATTGCAAATGTTATGTATGTCCTTATGCACAGTATAATATTCTAATAATATTATTAATATGTTGATATTAATAATATTGGCTTATGGTCAGAAACACCTGGTTGCAAAAATCACATTCTTTTCTTCTGAAGGCAAAAGATAAAAGTCTACTTTTGAAAAGGGAGCATGACAACTTGAATGGAATGCTGATCTGCTTTCATACTGTGCCAAATTTCTCTAATATCAACTCTGGAGTTTCACTACATATCATTGAGTCCCACTTCTAAGGCACCTCTACACTTTCTTGGACAATTTTCTTCTTATACATTGCAGTCATTAACAATGACTTAATCCTGTCTTCATATGCATACCTTGTCCTCACTAGATCTTACTAAATCGATATATAACATTCAACTAATTTTATTTATTTTAGTAGGCTTTGGAATCACCCTTTATTTTATTAATTTAAGAGAAATGTTCATTGTTACCAGAGATCTGAAATAGGTTTATACATTATCACTACAGCAAATATGCATGTTGTCATCTCGGGCAGCTGACATATTTAAGAAAGTTTGGAGATGTCACTGTTTACTCATTAATTCCAAATGTGGAAGAACTTCATGATCCTTGTAGGTTCCTTCCAACTGTACTATTCTACTCTATACTATTCAGATCAGATCAGACAGGGAACAACACTAAAAGCAATGATGAAACTCAAAAACAGCATGACTATGGCCTTGCATGTACTCCAGTACACAAAGAAGTACATACGATAAATTGACCTTCCATCATAAGAAACTTTCATTTGTGTTACTGTTTTCCAGCTGATGCATAATAATGGCTTTTCTCACAGAATAAGGACATTTAAAAAATAAGCCATTTTCATCCAGGGATTGGAAAAAGAACAGATACTGGGGGCAAGCATATCCAGTACCATTGGTTCCTTTTCCCAGCAAATGACATTAATAGTTGTTCACTGCTTAGCTTGTGGTTGACCTCAAGTCCCAGGAAGCCAGAGATCTTCATAGGAGAATCTCAGAACCTCAGCTTTTGACCTATCTTACTGACTGCAGCTTTAAAACACCTTCTCTTGCCCTTCAATCCTCCCTCACGATGATTTTATTTCAAGCCCCAAGTAACCTGTTCTAGCTGACCCTGCTTTGAGCAGGAGGGATTGGACTAGACAAACTCCAACATCAATCATCCCATGATTCTGTAACTTTGTAAAGTAAATGAAAAGCTGAAGAAAAGTCAACCTTTGACCAAACTTTACTAAACAATAACAATCTTATGGCTAGAGTTCCTCGAACTAATGAAATTTCTACTTCTCAAAAGTTTGCATCTTTTTTTACCCCCACACTGACAAGCCACTCTTTGGGAGGATCAAGCCCCACTGGTTTCTTATGTGCTCTATTATTCATACTTTACGGACTCTTAAATGCAAATCTTCAAGATTATTGCATGAAACTGAAACATTTGACATACCTCTCTGCTGAGCTGTGACCAGCTCTCACTGTCAGCTTGGAGGTAACCCATCCTCAGAACATCCCTACCAGCTGCCAAAGCTGTTCGCTCCTTCCCCACATAACCAATCCAGTATTGCCACTGAGCATAGTGTTTGTTGAAGGTAACTGTTCCTTGACAGGAAGCATTTCACCTCCTTCCTTTCCTCCAACAAGGAAGCACCTTTGCAAGAGAATGTAACTCAACCCTAAGACAGGAGGTATAATTTGCTATCTGAAGAAGCCACCCCTTCCCCCTTCATTCTATTGCTTCTAAACAACAATTTCAGGCAGCAAGTCAGTTAAGATGAACCCCATGACATTTCCTACATGTTACCTTTGTCCATTTCCACATTGATATTACTGCTCTTCCCCTTTCCTCAGTCAAATGTAAGTCCATTTGAATTTGCTTCCACTTCGTCTCCTGACTTAGTAAATCAAATCCATTGTAAGGCACAAAAGGAAAGGCTTTCTTCAAATCCAAATAAATTACGTTCAATGTCTCAGGCTTGCCTCCCAATCTGCTAGTGTATATAATGCATTTAAATGAAACGTATGCATATGAATGGTGATTGCTCCTTATTGAAACGCACATCTCTAAACACCCTGTAATCTTGTTCCTTACCAGTGTCTCCCAGAAATTATTCAGCATAAAAGGCTCTCTTCTTCATCCTTAAACCAGTTTTAAAGCCATACAACACAAACTGTTACTCAAGCTCTTATATTGTCATTGTATTTATTATTTATTCCCTTTGCTCAAATACACAGTTTTAAGTGTTTTCCAAACATGTAAAGGAAATTATTGAAACTGGAATTTGGTCACAGATTAGGAGAACAAGCAATATATGAAAGACAGAAAAGATAGCATCTTCTAATATTCTTGTCAAAAATGAGCGATTATTTAGAGACCTCATTTGATGCTTATTGCCAAGAGAAGGAGACTTTTCTTTATTTCGATGACTTTTTTGCAGCCTGAATTCTTTTCCCATCAGGCAGTCCCCCAGAACCATTTGATCTCCTAAATGAGCAAAGTAAATGAGTTGCCCTTTCTATGCCTATGTCTTCTGATGCTGTATCTACCAATTAAAACCCCAATTGACTCAAACAGGCACTAAATCAGGACACATTGTCTCTGAAAAATATATAAAGGCTTTCCTAGATTTCAGTCATACCTAGGGATATATTTTTACCAAGTCTCAATTGCTGTCAAATCACAGCTCTTCCAATTTGCCCACTAACACTGCGACCAGAAGTAAATTTCACAATCTTATCAAAATGACTTAAAAACCTAAACTTTATTTCCCAGTTGATTTAGGTACTTCAGACTTAAATTACAATGAAAACCTGCCTAAATCCCTTTTGAAAATTGAAAACTTCATATCTGTTTCCCAAAACAACCTACATTGTCACTGTTAAGTTATAGATCTGTCAATGTTCTTTCAAGTAACAAGGTGAAAAAATAAATAAATAATAGATTTCACCACCAAAAAAAAAAAATCCTCTAGAATTATGCCATTTAAAATACGCTAGTTGCAGTATGATCCTTGCATGAACGGGTGATGAAAGAAACACATTTCTTCCTGCCAAAACTAACAGCTGTATTATTAAAAATATTGTTGGTATTGTGCAAAAATCCAGTCAGATTACTATTGTGAAAAAATACCTCATCTGCTGCTTCTTTTTAATACAGTAGCAAATATACTGCCTGGTTTGGCTTCATGCCAAGATTAATTTTAAATTGGACCTCATGAAATATTTATGAGGTCCAATTTAATGGGATTGCTTTCCCTGGCATTAAGCCTGTGTGGATAGCATCTTAAACACTGATGTTTTTAACAGAACCTCAAGACACACACAAAAAAATAATCCTTGGGTATTAATAGGCTTATTAATAAATAGTTTAAAATAATGACAGCATATTTTAGTAGTATTTTGACAGGCCCTTTGTAGTGAATCTTTACCTACTTCTCTCTAAGCCTGTACTTTGTCAAACAAATACTGCTTCACATTTAGCAAAATGGTAAATCATCATCAGTTGGAAACAATCTGAAGTGTGAGTAAAGAGCTAATCATCTTTAGATAGGCTTCACTGGGAACTGACTGTGCTCAGAATGCTACAGACTCTACTCAGCTCCTCCGTGGCTTTCTTGACTCACTGAGACACCATTTACCTTCGGTTTCCAATTACCTTTAATAGTTCAACAAAACAATATATTGAAACACGTATACTTACAAAAAAAACTCAGTGTTTTGGACAAAGAAAACATCTTGAATAATTGATAAATCATTTTCCTTTCCTTTTTCAATTAAGAGCTTGGACCTAATTTCTAGAGCCAATTATTTCAACTGCATTTGAACCCACTTCTAAATAGCTGCTTCACTACTTCTTTTCCATCGGTGTTCATAGTGGACCTTTAGTAACCAAAATTAGGAGCAGAACAAAACAGTAGTCAGTATAGACCACAGACAAATTTGATCTCAGACTTTAACCAGGTTTTTAGCTGGGATTAATCAGTACTAACATAATTGTAGTTTTATGATTTTGCTTACAGCAACAGAAGGTTTGGCCCACTGTTCCTAAAACATGACTCAAAATGCAAACTTTATGATAGTTTTATGTTGTTTTCACCAAACTGTTACTGCTAAGCAACACCATTGACATGTGGCCCATATTAAGAGTGAAAACTACTGCAGATGACAAATGCCAGCTAAGTTTATGGATCAACTCTGCAAGCTGTAACACGATTGCTTGAGTTGAGAACCAAGTAAAGAACTCATCCTTCTCCTGCAGAGAAGGGAGCTTTGGGAGGTCTGACCTGACAGAGGTTTGGCTGGAGAGGAGAGCAGTCATATTCTGTGCCACTAGATAGAAAATATATTCATATCTTTTTCCCAGCATGATCCCTTTAGAAGGGTCACAGATGGCTCACATGCCTTTGAAAAAAAGACACTGGCATGAGACAAGCAGTTCATACCCATCTGACCTGCTTGGTTCAACAGACTTTTGCAAAAAAGAATGCTCACCGGAAGGGTAGAAAGCATCAGGCAGGCAGGAGTAAGTAGCGTGCAATTCAAAAATAAAAGAGCTGAGGGGAAAATGAAATCATATCAAATGATGTGTCTAGATAACTGGAAGAAAAGAGCAAAAAGATGCACCTTTCCATATGTGTGCCACCTGATTCTAGTGCAGCAAATGCAAGTAGCAATCACAGAGTGCAACATGATGTTGTAAAACCGTTGCTTTCTTACTACAGATAGATGTATTCCCCCTTAAATTCCATATCTGTACTATTGGTTATGATACCAATAGTATAGTAACTATTGGTTATTCAACAGAACAGAAAGTTGGCTTCACTATCTGTCTGCTGATGAACCAACATATTGAATAGTGAAAGTCCTTTAAGAGAAATAAAGCAGTGCTACTAAGAGTTTGGAACAAAAAAATAAAGAGCTAGTGATCTAAATAATGAAACTACAAGGGAGTTTTATGGAGGCAGATTGTAATTAGCCAACTGGAATTTAGCCAGGACACCACAGCTAACACCTCTGTGACCTTCAATCAACACTCCTTTAATATGCATGAAGTTGGGTTCCTTTATCATTAGTAGACTGAATGAAAATCCAATCGAAGCAAATACTCGGTTGATTTTCATCATCACAGAGTTGTTGGAATGCTGAAATTCATGGGGGAAAAAAGTTGTGAATACTCAGTCTTAAATTCTTAGCTAACCAGCAGTCTCTCCCTTTTCTAATACTTCTGAAGATGACAGCCATTGGACAGCTCATAGAAAATGTTTTCCCCCTCATAGTCGGGATGTGTACGTGATGTGTTCACCCAGGATCTCTTCCTGCCAGAAACCAAACCACATGAATCCTCATTGTAGTCGGTAGGATGGAAGGTGAATCCACAGCACAACACCTTGAATTCACTTCCACACTGGTGCTAGGCCACATTAGCTCTTGGTGTCACTTCTGAACTACATGCCGCACCCACCCAGTTTATTAAGGCATAAAAATGCCAGGTCAGAAAAACACAAAGCCTGTTTGTTTTGTTGTTCCCACAAAGATCAACACTCCCAGTATTAAAGAAAAGCCAATCACAGGAAGGCCACGATTCAAAGGCAGCCATTTCAAATGAAGGAATCCCACCTCACACAAAGCAGCTCTATGGAATAAAACTTTGAACTAGCTACCCCTGTTGAGGAGTGTTGATAGCAAGATTAATTATCCTTCTGTTGAGAGGCAGAAGCTGCCACAATTATGTGTCACCAGCACTTACTGAGCAAGGATGTATTCATCACAAGTGACAAGACTGCAGAGAAGTGAAATTCTTGTTTAATATTTGTCTGTATGCTAATGCAGTTTGAAAACAAAGTTCTCTAAAGCTAGATGAGAATAAAAAAGAGAAGAAAAAAAAAGAAAACGAAGAAGAAAAATGCTTTAGCCAGAGTAAACGGGGAGGAAATAAAGCAATTTAATTTTTGACTCATTTTACAGACCTTCTCAGATTTAATCTGCACTGCCATTAGGGATTTAAAGAAGCCTGATGTTTAACTTGTTTGCCCATTTGACTTAAGACAAATCCAGCTGACAACAACAAAGCACTTTCTTTGTCTTCACCACCACTTAATTTAAAGGGGACATGTTTACTAACAGCTTAATCTGTTTAGTACAAATAGTCCTTTGCATTCTTTAATCCTGTAAAAAAAAAAAAAAAAAAAAAAAAAAAAAAAAAAACACCTTCAGAAACCATTTGGTCCCTTCCAAAGCCCAAAGCTGTACTTTGGGGCAACTTGATATTAGTAATATATCTTAACTGTGCAAACACACTGCGCTTAACAATTTAAATCTTCCTTATAAAAGCAGAAAAATATGTGATTGTTAAAATGTCTGTTGAACTGTAGATACTTCTTTGTAACAAAATGGTTGGTCTGCCAGAATTATATGGCAAATGCACATATGTATTTCATATAGCTGCACGCACAAAACGTTAGTTAGCATTAGTGAGGATTAATGTCAAATCATATTCAAGAGCATAATAACCACCTGATCTTTCAATGTCACACTATTAATAAAGCTTTGTTCTTCCCAGAAAAGTTCAATGGTCTTTCTTCGATGCACATATAGCCTTAAATTGTGTGTATAATTCTCTTATCTGCATTTTTTCTTGTACTATGAGCTCTTCCATGACCATCAGTGTTTCTTGTTTGCTTAACGCTAGTAAAGATGGAAAATATATTTTGTAAGAGAAAAGTGTTAACCACCTGCTGGTCAGGTTTATTCTTTTCTAATGATTATGCTTGCTCGTTTCTGTGGCTCTTACCAGTAAAAGATCCAGGAAAAGAGCAGAGTAGTGAGACTCAACAGATCCCAGTAGTTTTAGTTCTGGAACTGTCTGCTATATGACCTTTAACAAGCAATTCAGCCCAAGACTAACATAACATGTGAGAAATTCTTAATTTTAAGTTAAAGAGCAATCATTCATAATAAAGACGTGTTTAATGTCTCATTGCTTTGCAGCCTCACCTTTCTTCTCTGTTTCCTCACCTGTAAAATACACTACTAAGAACTATTCCAGCAGAAAGGCATTGCAAGTACAAAGTATTATTCTTGCCACTTGCCATGAGGACTTTGTCCAGGTAGAACCAAACTATTCTGTAGGGATGTCCAAGGCCAAATTTTGTCAGGTTTACAGTTTTAAATTGGTAGTCCACAGGTGCCTTACAGGGCACTGTTTGTACGTGCACCGATTGTTACCAACAGCTTCTCTTATATTTCAAAAACTCTAGTAGCAAACATCTGTCCTTCCCTATCTTTAAATGTGAAGCAGAAAATATCTCTGTAAGATATATTCAAGGCTTAGTGAGAAACTATAAAAATTGTGTACTGTTTTTACCTAATATGCCAGTGTTGCTTCAGGAACTAGATAGTTATTAAAATAAAGCCTTTCATCTGCAGATTCAAAAAGAAATGGAACTTAGACACCTCTGACAAAATACTCATAGTGAATAAATTCATGAGTAAACTCAGCCATACAAAAGCTAAGTGATTATTAGTCCTTGTTTAAACAAGGAGCTAGCGGAAGAAATGGGAACAAGCCAATACTTAGCATTTAGGTAGGCCTTTTCACACAAGAATTTGAAACATTTTACAAAGAAAACAACAAAAAAAAGCAGTACTTGATTCCTGAAACTCTGTTTTATGCTGTAATTACTACATATCAATCTCCCCCAGAAAATGCTGGTTCCAACATTTACTTTGTTACTCACATTTTCACTCCACCTCTGTACAGATATATTTAGTAAACTATGATCTTATATGGATGGACACACATGCTTTTGAATTCAGGTAAATTCTTTAACTTCACTGTAGAATCTTCTAAAAAGCCCAGTTACATCCAGTCCCATAAAATCAAGCCAATCCTTAATTTTAATAATAAAAATCATATTACAAGAATGGTATTTAAAAAAAAAAAAAAAAAAACTAAAGGGCAGTTTTTTATCCACCTAATTGCTATACTATTTTTAAAATAGACCATGGCCATAGAATAGCTTAGATTTGCAGTGGTTTGTCTGAAAAATTGTCCCTTAAAGAAAATATTTAAGATTTTAAGTTCTTTTGGAGAGGTTCGGCCTATTTACTTCATATTAGAATAGCACCTGGAAGAAAGAAGACCCTACCCTGCGTATCACCATCACAGAAATAATAAGTACTGATTTATGAAAATATCCGAGTGATATCTCAGAAAACTTACAGTTTTAACGAGAGACACAACACCTTTGCACACCAGAAAAAGCATTTTGTTCTATGGCATTTGTGAGAGCAAGACTGGGGGACCTGCTTGACTTCACGTGTAAAAAGTGCACCCTAATTTTACAGACCTCTTTGAAAGCCTCTCTGGACCTTTTCTGAGGCTTGAAAACAGTAACAGAGAGGCTGTCATTTCCTTCAGTTGCAAACATACACATGTGGAGTAATTAAATTGCAATTAACTTCTAACCACCTCTTCTCTCAACAAAGTGATTCTCTCCTGTGGGGAAGGGGAAAGTAAATGGGATTTGGAAGTGTGGTTTGCTTCCCTCCCCGCTTTCTGAGAACAGAGGAATGCCTGCTCCAGCTGGGAAAATATAAACAGCTCCAGTGAATCACAGAAGTTCGGACATCTTGCTCAGCTATTTGATGCCAGCTATCTGATAAAGTAGTCACTCACTAATCCTCATATGCTTGGCATTTTTGGAATAAAACATAGTATGGATAGCCACCTAGATAAGACAGAGACTTTTAACTAGCCTTACTGTGGAGATTACAGTTTTAGACTATGTAAATGGTGGCATTTAAATTTTCTGCCTGATCTCTCTTTAGATTTTTGTGCACATAAGCCATAAGAAAAGTCTTGGGTGTCTTTCTTTTGAAGAAGAAGACTGAAGAAAATTCCTTGGAGTCAGCCTCAGAGAAGAAAAATAGACGTGAAGTGGTGGATGTTATGCTGAGAAATGGGATAGCCTGAAGAGGAGATACATGTTTTAGTGCTTTTTAATTAGCAATGATGACTTCAGCTGTGCAGGCAAAAGGATTTGCCATAGATGTAAATGCAAGTGAAAGAAAAAAGCATTCTATTATAAATTCTATTACATTCTATTACAAACATTCTGGCACAAGAATCTTATGTGTCTATGCTACCACCATAATATCTTGCCATTATTTAATGACAGTTGCAGCCAGGCAGGCCTCTGCACCGCAGCGAATGTCACTGTAAGGCAAACCTTACTAATCAACATGTCTCAAACCTGAGATGCATCTTATTCTGTGCTGCTGAAGTTTCCTATGAAATGATACACCCTTAAAGTGATGAGTAAATCTGCTTTGGGAATGGAGAATGCTGCTTCTCGGAAAAAAACCCTACTTCTTCAACTGTTATAGTGCCTGAAATCGTTACTTAAGTATTTTGGTTGCCTTTTGGCTTTCTATTCTTTCTTCAGTTAATATTGCCAATAAATATTTCCATTTTAGGGATAGAAGTTCTAAGTTGCGCTCTAATGTTCCAACATCAAAAAAATAAAAAATAAAAAAAAATAGAAAGATGACTAAAAGCCTGTGACCTGTAATACAACATTAAGCAGTTGTTGGGGTAATATATGTGTAGAAATTTCAAAGTTTCCACTTTACGTGTACATCTTCTAATGTCAACATTGATTTCATTTCATTTCATATTCACACTACTCTCACAAAAAAAATGTATCTCACTTTACTGCTCTCCACTTCAGGATGTAAGAACCATAATTTATTTCATGCTTTTACAGCATCATCTCTTGAATCTCCTGAGTCATACCTACTGGCTGTGCCTGTGGTGTGCTACAGTCATATTTATCCCCTCTTAAAGTCTGATTGAAATATTTCATTGAAATATAACTCATTGAAATATTTCTGTTCATTTTGATAATGTATCACGGATCACCAATGAGGAGCAAGGAGGAATCTATTCACCACACAGCTTTTGGCTGGCCACAAGTTATACCTGTTTTTAAGATGCTTTCCACTGCTTTCAAGACCATTTTCACTGCAGTCAGAAGACAGATAAGAATCCAGAGAATACTGGTCAGAATTAGGGGAAAGATCATTAATTTATTTATTCCCCTTGAATCAAGAGCCAGTTATCCCATACAAATTCTGTATGTTTGATACACAACAGCTGACCTGAGAATTACACTACAAACAAGCAATTTAATACATACCACAACAAACTTTCCTCGGGATAAAGAAGAAAAAAAAAAAAAAAAAGAGAGAGAGAGAGAAACTGAACAATGCAGCCTCGTTATTACAGGACATACAAAACCAAATTACTCAAGGCTCTTCCTTCTACACTCTTTTTTGCTAAAGGAATTTGTCAGGACAACAGAGGGTTATTTGCACAAGTAGTGGACAAAGACCATAAAAATGGACAACCAAGATAAGAAACTTTAATGATATCAGACATTCACTGCAAACCTGAGTGTACAAGCCCAGAACAACAACAGCAAAGGTGCTGAGGCTGTTTAGCACCTAATGATTTTTTCTCTAAAGGAATACTTTGTTGAGGGTGCTGCCTGTAGGAGCTAACCACTCAGAATTGTAGTTTATTGTGCTTTCTGTAACTATCTTTTGATACAGGACAAGAACTCAACTTTCGCATCCTTATTGAAGAACATTGTGCCAAGGTATCCAGAATAAGATATGGGATCCTTTGTCTGTTGCAAAAATAAATAAATAAATAATTCATGAGAGATCCTGTTTTTAACATTAAAATTAAAAAAAAAAAAAGCTATATAGGGCTATAGGGCTATATAGGGCTATATAGCCTGAAGAATCTGACTATGCAGAATTTTATTTTAATATCTGATTATCTTTTCTGATTATCTTTAATTCAGGTGAGGAGATAATACAATTTTCATGCATCTGTGTAAACATGGCTTGGTAAACAATTCAGATTATGGCTTTGGTTGCCATTTGTACCCTGTCTTTTTCATATCTCAACGTCTCCAACCAACCTTCATCTCTCATGATGCACCAACATTGTTCAATCTTGCCTCATTCTTGGCAATTCAAAACAACCAAATAATTTGTCTCAATGAGGAAACTGGGAACAGGAAGTGCAAAAACATTAAAGCCTGCATAAGCGCTTACTTACTAAAAAAAAAATCTAATTTCTGAGTAGTGGAAGAAAGAATTTTAATGAGTTATAATAGTGTCCAAATATGAATATTTGATAAAATGCAAAAATAAAATATAAAATGGTGTGAAAAAGGCATTTCTTTCTCAAATGTGTTGGATAACAACTGTCAGCAGCTAATTAGCAGCCAGCTAAGCCCCACCATCTCATTAAGCTAGGTTACATCACTCAAAGTTTAGGGTCAAATGATAATGTAAAGTATCAAAGGTGATGAAGGGATGGACACAGATTAGAAGATACAAATGGTAGGATGTTAGGAACAAGAAATGGAAGGGGAAATTATAACACCAGACAAAGAGATCAGGTGAATGTTGAAAAGAGACACAAATATTAGGGATATAAAAATACACCGCTAGCCTGATACTCAGTCGTATGTTGGAGCCTTTGGCTTTTGGCTTTGAATGAAAATAAACAAACAGCAGGTTCCAAGAGTTTTTAAATGAAATGCACAGTGATATTACAACCCCACTGGAGATACTGGCATGACCTCATCTACTTCAGTGCTGACAAGAATTTCAATCTCATAAAATTAAATTATTCAACAGTAGAGCTAGTTACATACAGAAAAATGAAGTATTCATATTCCAAAAACTATCCAGACTAATTAGGTCTCTAATCTCTGTATTTGTCTTTCACACTTATTCACCTGAACTCATCTTTATTTGCATGAACTGAAAATGTCTCTAGGTCTCATACTTGATGTGATCATCTTGGGATGTGCATCAACAACTCTTATCTAGCAAAACCATTATCCCGTGTACCAGGCAACCAACCCCAAAGTACACAGTAAGGAACAAAGATACAGCAGGGAAATAGAACAGAAGAAGCCATAAAATTAAAGGAAATGAAATGGCCATGAGTGATTTGGTGAATACTTATGAAAAGAAATATGTTCACAGAAATTGGAATCAATCTGCCAAATGATTTACAACAGGGAAAAAAATAAGATTTATTCCCATGGATAACATTATTACTACCAATGTAGTCCACATTTTGTTGGGAAGGTTTAGTTGGCTTTTAGTTTGAGCTGCTTGAAACTGGGATGCTTCAAAATTGCACACAGACAAATGTATTGGCTTTGTCATGGTCATAGGTGTGTTTCAGAGCTGTTTTCAAAAATTAACCTCAAGTTAATTAAAAATACTAGGTGTTAAACAAATGGTAGAAAAAGATCAGAAGGCCTTCCTTCTACGCTCACCTCTGGCAGTGGTAAATCTGAATACCAGACGTGTTAACACACAAGTCAGTCAGTAGAAGCTTGCAACACTCACACTACCCTGACCAAACCTTTCATAAAGGAGGGAAAGCTGTTTTCATCCCTACTTCCTCATATGAATCTCACTGTCAACTGAGCACCAGCTGCTAATGAAAGGTTCCTTCAGACTGCCTTGTACTTTACTCCGTATCAAAGTATCATGACTGCTTTCACCTGCTCCTGCCAGGATAATCATCTGAAAGTTGATCAAACATATCTGAACCAGTACAAGAGCAATAACTGATGGAGACGGATGCTGTCAGCTAGGAAGAAGTCTTCACGCGCTATTTGTTCAGCACTTGTCACCTTTGGATCACAGTACTTCTGTGTGCACCTTTCTTTTTTATTATGACAACACTGCAGTCCAGTAGCTTTCATTCCTGAAAGCTTGATGAAAATACGTGATGATTTTTTGAAATATGAGAAGAAGCTGCTTATCTTTGGAAAGATATCTTCTTTGATGCCGGTGTAAAAATGCTTGGAATGCATCTAAACTCAATTAAGGAATATTTGTAGTATCACTTAACCTCTTACAAATGCTTCCTGGCCAATTGTAAAGAGAGACGACATTTTCTTTGAACAGAAGAAAAAAGAAGCAGGGAGACCATATTAATACATACTTCTTTTGAGACGCTGGTCAGGGAAATTTCTTCCCAGGAGAGAAAAGTTTTAGGGCTGCCAACAAAATATAGCATTGTATAATGCCACATCATTACTTAAGGGTTGGATATAGGATATCTTTACCCAAGCCAAATCCAATTGAAGGTGCTGGACAGGTTGCAAAGACATCAAAAAAATATTTCCATATTTTATTTAAGAATATTACTACCTCAAAAAAGTAAAAAAGTTCCCCAGCTTGCTTGCACTGTGAAGAATTAAAATGGGATTTAAATGTAAAAAAAAAAAAAAAAAAAAAAAAGATCAGATTTTCCCCACTTCGCAGTGAAAACATAACAAAGCAGTTTCCCAACTTGGAATCTTAGACTTGGATACTCAAGAAATTTGCCATTTTTTTTTTTCAAAGGTGGCTTCCAAAGAATTTAATTTATTTAAGGGTCCGATTATGGCAGATAAACAAGAACGTAATGGCACAGTCCTGAGAAAGAATAGACTGTGCAATAAGACATAACTCTGAGATCCCCAAATATGTGAAGAACGTTGTCACTTCCGAGCTGGCCATTTCAATCTAAACTAAATCACAAGGTGCTCCAAGGTGGTGTTACCATCTACTACCATTTTACCTATCTAAAGTCATTAACAAAATACAGCCCAAACTCCACCCAAATCCCAACACACTTGCCACTTGTTGCCTTTAAGGCCTTCAAGGATTTTCAACAACAAAAAGCACTGAGTGGAGGTTAGGCTGTGTGAATCATGGATCTCAATAGCCAGATCCATATCTTGTCTCTCCAGGGCTGCTGGTTTTAACTCACAGTCTTGGAGAAAGAGGGGAGAGACAGTACAGAGTAACAGATAGCATTTCCTTCCCCTCTCTGTGCCAGTGTTATTCATTCACTTGAGACTAAGCAACAGGCTTCAGTCTCCACGGAAGCAGTTCTCAGAGTTTCTCCAAGCACTAAATAAAAAAGTAACAGAAGCTGTTTTCCTTTGCTTTTCTTTGGTTTGCAATGCCATACAGCATTTTGTAAATGCAGTACCACAGAGAAAAGTGAACATCAGAACACCACATGATTCTGAACTTCAAATCTCAGCTATGTTCTTTCACTTAATGGATGATAGAAATATGACATCAAGAGGCTCTTTAAAGAACGATAGTGGGCCATTACAGACAAAATATATGAAATATAAGACAATTCTTTGACTGTTCTATAAATGCTTACAAGGAAGGGTGTGTATTTATTCAACCAGCACTAGGATAAGGTCAGAGGTGACAGATGAAGAATTAAGCAGCAACCTGATAACATCAGCATTACGAAATACTATTCACAATGACAAAATGTCAGCCATCCTTGATTAGCATTCAAGAATAGTAATGGAATTGCTTGTGTAATGTGGACAACTTTTTCCATCACATTTTTCCACATTAGAGAAATGTGGCCAGTAGTTAAATGAGTGGAGTTTATGCTGGCAAACATCTCCTTAAAGTTTACGTGCATTGGCACAATGTCTACTCCATTGTCATTGCCACACACAAGGCCCTGCACCAGCTGTCTTCAATGAAGTTAGCTCAAATATTAATGCTAAATACTCAGGTATTTGCCCAGCTTCCTGGGAGGGATTTACAACCCATACTCCCATGACAATATTGTTAGTAGTGGCCATTATCTACTTTTTGTACAAAGAGTACAAGCTGTTGACCAAAGGCTATTGTATCACGAGATAAATGACTTCCTGGAATTCCTGGGATAAAGGGACTGGGAGATAATGTAATACATAATGACCTCAGGTGGCCTTTCAACAAAGTCTAAGCTTCCATAAGCAGGAGAAATTGGAATTTCCTATGCTGTTTAGAGAAAAGGGGGTATATTTTGGTAGTTTCCAGTCTACCTTTGGCATCAAGGAGAAGACAGATGGGACTTAGAATTTTAGGTCCCAATTCCTTGTAAGGCTTTATTAGGAAATAAGGAAGAATCACAATAGCATGTCTAGCATATATATGCAAGAAGTCTTCTTTTGTCTGGTTCCTCCTGATAGGAGCAGGCAAGATAATTAGTGAACTTACTTAATCATATGAAGAAAAACCTTAGATTTTCTTTTTTGTGTGTGATTTGTTTTACTGAATTTTATTCACAGTGTTTTATATTTATACATGCTGCCCTCACAACATCCAGGCCTTTTGATTTTGTTGTGTTGTCCAAATGACTCAGATTGGAAAGATCAGACCCCCTGAAGGTTTTGGATCATCGTGAACAAAATATTCTAGTTACTTTGGTGTTCAAGACAAAATCCAAATCAACACTATTGCACATGAATAGTTAATAAATACTTGACAGTTATAGTTAATATATTGTACAATGTCCAGACAAAATGATATTATATTGCATTTATGATGTAATGAAAGAACAAACATATTCCTTCCACATGAAGCTGTGACTCTTAATTATAAACCATTTATGGGTGGGAAGTCAACAACAAGGCTTCTTTCCTTTCTTTTCTGCTTTCTTTCTTCCAATTCATTCACCCATTTAAGTTTTTCCTTCTGTAGCACCTCCTTTTCCCATTCTTCTTGATAAGAATGCTCAAATGCTTTCAACATGGGAGTATATATAAAAATAATCAAAAAAAAAGGGGCGGGTTCTTATTTACTGGTAGGCTTAAAAAGAAACAAAATTAGTAGAATGGTATCAGAAATATTAATTGAGACATGCGAATGGGAAAACACTCATATGACTCTATGCAATGTGAGTCTGATAAAGGTTGATATCAAACAGATTTAGATATAACTTGCCTGAGATTTAAAAAGGCCTTTGATGGCCTAATCTACAAGTTTAACATCCCCAGCACTGGAAAGGAGCTGTTTATTGGACAGAGAGGATATTAAAGAAAGAAGGCCCTTGTGAATAGAAAAGTGTAGGACAAAGGGAAGTGATTAGGAGGCCTCCACAAGGACAACTTCTGCTCTCACTCATTATGACAAAATACAAACATACTGCATGGCAGAAGAGATTGACAACAATTAAAATAAAGAAAAGCAAGGATCAGCATTAAGTTTGGTGTCAATAATTTCGCAAGTTACCTGAACAAACTAGGAATGCATATGGAAAAATTGTTGTCTACCTTATTGCAGCCTGCAGAAGTGTAGGTTAAAGAGATTTTTACAACAGTAAAAATGAATAAAATAAAAATTTTCATATGCTACAAAACCCTGCAAGAAAGCTCCTCCTGATGAGCAAGTATTTGTATCAGTTTAGTGTCTCCTGACTGCTTATGCTTCAGTGCTCAGAAACTCTTAAAGAGAATTACAATAGTAAAAACACTTGCACATCCTAACATTGACATGGAATGAAAAATCTCCATCATTACCTAACATTCTTGATGCATATGAGAAAAATGGTCTACAAAATGGTATACCGTATACAAAAGCAAATGACAAGATAACATTGCCTTCACTGGTACAGGGATCAGTTCTTCACTTGGAAAATGCCTACAATTCTGGGGGCCTTAACAATGAAAATATACTACATACCTGAAAATATATAAATATAGATAACATCCCCTCTAAGAATGAATTCAAAAGTGGTTGGAGAAGCTGAGGTTTGGTTAAGAGACTTTTAGAGACAGAAAAACATAGACACTATTTGAGTAAAATATATATATATATATTGGGGGATGTCTACAAGCTTTGGTTGGGTCATCTCTAAAGACATAACACTGAATGAACCGTCACAGTCTACCATCCAAAGCTCCAAAGCAGGGGGTCAACACTGGGCGTGGATCAGGCCCTAAGAAAAAAGAGTTTTAGAATAACTAAATCTGACCTCTCTCTCTTCCACAGCTGAATTATAGATACAGACAGCTTTGAACAGCCTTGTTTTCAAGTTAAATACCAATGGGTTTGGCCATTGACTAGATGTTACTAGTCTCTTCAGTATAAATGTCCCGTTGGGGTAACAGATTTGCTAGGAAATCTTCTAGTACAGATGATCACTTAAAATCCCCACTGAATATAAACAAATAACAAGCCAAACCTTCTCCTCTAGCATTAGGTTTAAAAAGAGTGTTATATCACTTTTACAAAATAATATCCTAAATACAGAATTACTGTATTTAAAAGCCATGACACAGTTATAATATCCTTAAAAATAACATTTCTATTTAGTAGCTGGAAAGGAAGACAGTCTTCTAGAGACCAGTAAGAAGAAATGACATTAACTCAACCTATGAGAAAATTTAGTTATTGGAAGCACTAAGAATATAACAGCGAAAATGAGCAATAGCAAAATTTCTAGTCAAATACACTTGGAATTGGAGAACACTGATTAGTTACAGCCAGCGTCAAACAAAAGATGAATAGTCTTCAATTTAGAAAGCCTTTTTTTTTTTTATTATAAACATTTTTGAGGAACTCATCAGCTTACACCCATTCTATCATCAGTCTCAGACAATATGGAAGTCACCTTTGCATTTCAAAGCCATAATAAAAGGGCTTTTGATTGTGCCAGAGAAAACCAAATTTGTGTGTGAAGTAGAACTAACAAGGACTGGAGTACATTAAAATATGTATTTCTAAGGGGGAGAGGAGGCACTACAAAAGTAACATACAAAGTGTTCTCACCACCAGAAGCTTAGAGTTTACAATAGACAACACCCTAAGCACTGTGCTGAGGACAGTACTGTTAAACAAGGCCTGTCCCAGAGTTCCCATTAAAAGACGCTCTTTCCAGGAGTTCACAGCCTCCTCAAATTGTAAAGGTTCAGACAAATTTTTGAAAATACCTCTGGCTAAGGCTGAAGTTTTTGAGGAAGTTTGAGCTAAAACATTTTTGTTTTCTCAGTGATGAGAGGATGAATACATTTCTTTCCCCCATTCCCCTGATGATGTTGTGTTTTTTTGTTTTGTTTTGTTTTTAAGAAAAAACACCTTTTACAGCTGTTTGGTGGAGATGCTACAACTCACTCCATGACTCAGATCAGGATTTGGAAACATGGCATAGTAGTTGCTGTAGCATCAATATGCTGTTATTCTTGTGAAAATGTCCACATATTCAGCCAAGTTCTGAGCTTTTCTGAATCTGCCTACACATGCTGAGTGGAAATTTTAACTGTATAGCAGATAATAAGAGACATGCTCCACCCACTTAAATTTGTTGGGCCAGCTGGACCGTGCATGCCGCATCCTCCCCATATTGCAGGCCCATTCCCTGCAGAACTTTGCAAGACTTTCTGCCTGCTTGCATCCACCAGACCCACTGCCTAGGACTGAAAGCAGTAAATTTTCTTCCCTCTGTGCTTTTTATTGCATCCGTCTGTTACCCTTCCTCTCCTCGGTCGTGTTTAGAAAGGAATATTGCAAATTACACACAGTGGAATGAGAAACAGGCAGAAAAGTTTGGGGATGATTGGATAAAACAACTCAATTACAAAGCACGCAGCAGAAGCTGGGCCAAATAAAGAAGAAAAACAAATGGCAGCCGACTGTGCAGTGCATCCAAAGATTTTAGCCCAAGGATCTCAGATGTGAGATAGGTACGTGGATAGGTATGCAGCTTCACAACAACTTTTCCAATTATTTGGAAGTTTTGTTTCCCTCTAAAGGGTGACTTTATAAATATTAAACCCAAACAGAAATACCAAGGCTCTGGAGTCCTTCCTGAACTCTACCTTAGCCGCTCGCTAGTTTTAACTATTGGATATTTGTCCGCATAAAACCATTTCGTTCAGTGTAGCAAGTGGCCAATAGACTGGGAACTCACCACAGCTATGCACGAAATAAGACTGCTATATTTAAGATGCTCTCTCATTTACAGCAGAAGTCGAAAGGCAGGCAGAGCATAAGGAAAGGAAAAAACATGGTCTCAAGATTAAAAGATGTAATGTCATCCTCAGGTTCTGGAGTCTGTTCAGTTTTGACCACAGCCTGTACACTGCTGACTAAACTGTCCTGAACTTTTCACTGCTGAATACTGACTGTATGGCCCTTATTTTCTGAAAATACAGATTTTCTGAGATTACAGAATCTGATTTATGAAAAGGCTGAGGATTCAGAACTGCATCAGGAATCAGCTACAGATCTGCTTTGGCTACAAGAAGCAAGAAGCACAAAATATTCTCAAATGTATCACGTTTAAGGCATCTTAAATTAAATTGACAAAATTAGTGATCACTTTTATCCTGCATTTCACCTTTTTTTTTTCTGTCCCTGTCTGTTAAATAGCAAAAATACTTTAAACTGTGATTAATCAAAGCATTAATAAACCACCCTCTTATGGCAGTGCTATAGAAAGGTACTTGAGGAAGTCGATAATCATGCATTCAATTCTGGATGGAACGGTGTGCAGCAAATAACTCAGTGTCATACACTGAGCAATTCAGATAAAAAGAAACATTTAATAAAGCTCCTATTCATTGGTGTCTATTGTGTGTGTTAAAGGCGCAGACCTCACAGAAAAAAAGTACCTATGCAATCATGTAATTTAATATCCCTGTTGGGATGTGGATGAACAATCAGAAAAATTACCCAAATTAAGAACGCCTATGTATTTTCTGTTTTCTCTACACTTGACTTGACAACCTTTACTCAACTTGACAACCAACTCGTGTTACTTACCATGATATAGTGGCTTACCAAAAACCATTTTTCTACTTCTGAGTATTTTCATGTCAGGGATTTGTAAACACCTTTTTGTATTAAAGTCCTACTAAAATTCAGGAACTTAAAAAGTCAAGGAACACAAAAATATTAGTTCATTATGCGTTTCTAATAACTTGGAATACTGAACCTGCCTTTCAAAACTACATGAAAATTCTATCATTTATCACACAAGAGTATAAGACAATGTTCAGTGACCCATTTAGGAGGGTATGGGGGTAGAGGCAAGGAATCTGAAACTATCCACTTTAAAATGTCTCCCTTCTTTAACATGAATCAATTAAGGAAATGGTTTGCCATTAAATTATGGCTCTCCCACACACCATTTAAATACACACTTGACTCCCATTGAAATGGTCAGTTCTACTTAAATTAGATTGAACTGTGCATAAACAAAAGGCTACTGGAGAGCACAAAACTCCCATAGCACCCTCTACTGATAAAGAGGGAATGGGATTAACATTCATACAGAGCAATTCCACAGAGCAGGCAAAGTAACAGAGAGAAGTGAAAATGGGTTTTCACTGCAGTTCAGAATTTAAGCTGGTGCTTTATAAAGGGACCCTTTCAAGACATTTACACTCAAAGGTCCAATCCTGTAGTCCTTACTCTGGCAAAATTCCAGCTGAAGTCAATGGGAATATTGCCTGTGTAAGGACTATTCAAAATTAGTCAAACTGTCTGAATATCATTCAATCAGCTCTAATCACTGCATTGAGAATAAAGGCCGTAATTTTGGCATTTTTTGTCACTTTAAATTCTTCAACAAATACTTGCATTATTCTCTGTAAATCATCTTGCCAAGCAGTATTTGTCAAATAATTGGACAATTTTTTTCCATCAACCGTTGAATAAATTATGAATAACAAGCACTGATTTAACCATGTGACTCCCATCAGTCAATTCTTAAGTTTCCTATGAAGGGCTTAACTGGGGGGTTTATTAGTGGCTTGAACATTGGAGAAAATCTCATCCAACAAGAACAGTTCAACTACCTTTCCACTAGTATTGACCATCTAAAAGCTAAACCTAAATTGCGACTTACTTTTTGATTCACATGGACTATACATGTTAGCATAACTATGACAGAATGTATGATTTTAAACTCATTCTTCCAAGACTGAAGTATAACCTTTAAAAAAAAAATGCAAAGCACTATTTAGGAGAGAGAATATATGTAAAGAGACTTAATAACTTTTATTAGATAAACAGATGTTCTTGGAATAAATGTTTATTTTCTCTGAGGCACATAAGTCTCAAAGTGGCACAATAGCTACAACACTAACAATATTAGCAACAGTGTTTATGTGTTTCCTATACAATAAATCTTTTATTGGTTCTTTTACCTTAATGAGATAAACTCTAATTATAAATATTAGATCATTAGGTAGTTCTAAATGGAGGATGAAGACATAGCCTTACTATCTTTTAACTATGTTTTAATAAGAAATGTTAGAAATGCTAGGGCACATGAGTGCACCAATAGCCCTGTGACTAGCTTCTAAAATATTCATCACAGAACCACAGAATGGTTTGGGCTGGAAGGTACCGTAAAGCCCATCCAGTTCCAACCCCCTACCATGGGCACGGACCCCTCCCACCAGCCCAGGCCACCCCCAGCCCCATCCAGCCCGGCCTTGGGCACTGCCAGGGATGGGGCAGCCACAGCATCTCTGGGCAACCTGCACCAGGGCTTCATCACCTGCTGAGTGAAAAATTTCTTCCCAATATCTAATTTAAATCTACCCTCTTTCAGTTTAAATCCATTATCCCTTGCCCTATCAATACATGCACTTACAAAGAGTCCCTCCCCACCTTTCCTGTAGGCCCTCTTTAGGTACTGGAAGGCCACTGTAACGTCTCTCCAGAGCCTCCTCTTCTCCAGGCTGAACAACCCCAGCTTTCTGAGCTTCTCTTCATAGGAGAGGTGCTCCAGCCCTCTCATCGTCCTCGTGGCCCTCCTCTGGACTCACTCCAACAGGTCCATGTCCCTCATGTGCTGGGGTCCCTAGAACTGAATGCAGCACTCCATGCGAGGTCTTAAGAAAGCAGAGTAGAGGGGGAGAATCACCTCCCTTGACCTGCTGGTCGTGACTTCTGTTTTAGAAGAAGAAACAATCCCTTTAAAATATCTATTATTATGCAATTCAGTGCTAAGAGAAAAATCTTGGTTTTATCTGAACTTGTATGGCTGCCATATGTACTGCTAATAGTACCTATTACTATTTTTTGAATACTAATTATCCAAACTGAAATTGTACTTCAGTAACTATCCCCAAAAATCAGCGTATACCCTATCAAGCTGAATATGCACACAAGCTGAGGACAGTTATTAACAATGTCCAGCAAGTGCACAGCCAGATTCTTAGCCACCCCCTCCTCTCCAAGATGAACACACTGACTTCTTGAATGACTTTCCACTCAAGCCATAAAAATAAAATAATATAAGGTTGAGAGGCAAGGGCAAATGAGAAGAAAGATTATAATAAGAGTTTATAAAATAATGAGGGATTAGTAAAACAAAAGGAAATTTTACAGGGAGAAATTGAATCACAGAAGGAATTACTACTGTGTGCAGCAGCTTGCCCTACAAAAGATTCTCTCTCTCTCCCCAATGTGGATATGTCTCTATGCACATTTTCTTCTATCTTACTAACTCTCATTAACTTTCTGTTTCCCTCTCATTAACTCATGTTTTATTTTGGGTAATATCAGGAAATGCAATTAGCTGCATCAAGCATGTCTTCACTATGCAAATTATTTATGTGGTAACTATTTTTATAATTAAGTGGTTTAACACCACTTTATTACATTTTTTTCAGTTGCTTATAACCTTGCCAAACTTCAGCTGTTTTCCGTGCCAGGTTCCTGTCTCAGGAAGAAAATTTTCTGGAAAGTTTCTGCAAAAGTCTTCTGAGTGTGGCAAAAAATGCTTTGTCTACATTCAAAATATTGTGCCTTTCACTGATACTATTGGTGTCACAATTGCAGAAGAAAGATAAAATTTGGGCATATCCTTCTACACATGCTTGAGGGATTCTTGTCAGTTGGCAGATTTGGAAGCCTCTGTCTATTGCTAACATGTTCCATCCTCCCAAAGCTCTAAAAATCAAATCCCATTGACCATATTTTAACACCAGAAGTTGACTGACTGCTCTCTACCCTCTTCCTGAAAGTCTACATAGGACTTTCTCTGCAGCCAGGGGATACCAGTGCCTGCCTTAAATTCAGTGGGGGCCGAACACCTAAGTGTTAACCTAGTTTTCCAGGAAGACTTTGCAGCCCGCACTAACCCTGTGTTTCAGAGACGTATTGGCAAGAGTTGAGTTCCTCTAAGTTCCCTACCTTAAAGCTAACGTGGGCAGGACCGGCAGGCACACCTGCCGGTAGAGGCATTCCTGCTGTCTCCTGTGCTTCAGCTGCTACCCTTTTGACTCTGTGGCACCTAACCAGAACAGATAGGAAAATGTCATGCCAAAGAAGCACAGAACAAGAACTGGGAGAAGGCAGGAGGAAGGGCTAGACTGGAGCAAACTGGAATGCAAGAAGACAAACCTATGCAAAAAAGAGGAAGAGACTTTGCATTAACTATCAAATTGATCTTAAACAATCTACAAAACGATGACAGCTCTAAAGAAGAAATGTAGTATCAATTCTGGCACTTCTTAACCTTTGCATCCTTGCTTTTGTAATTAGGTTGCTCTTTTACTCTAGGTCTGTGCTATAATCACCCTGTTTTTCTCATATTAAAAAGGCATTGGGGTAGGTTCTCTGCTGGTGTAAATTGGCACAGTGTCATTAATTCTAGTGGAACCATGCCAATTTTCATCAGCTGCAAATCTGGACCATTCTTGTTAATTTACTTGTAAAGAAGCTCCCCACATGCCTCTAATCACTTCCATTTTCCCTCTTGACCTTTCCTGTGTTTGCCATTGTCGGTTTTTTTCTTTTTTATCTTTGAAATGTAGTGATAAAATACTTTATTTTGTTTCATCAGCAAATTGGGATGTCATTAGTCACAACTTCTAGCCTCTCCTCCAAACATAATTCACAACAGAGTGCCACACATAAAGCTCAGTGCCACTGCTGACCATGGCTGCTATATCTCCGTGGTTTGGCATGATGCAGGAAGGGAAACACATAGAGCACTACATCTCAGGTATTAAGACTTGCTTACTAGTGCTGTTTTGCAAACGCTGCCGTACTGCTTCAGAACGAGAGGTGGCATATGATTTGACTCATTGGCAGTTTAAAAGCACACACAAAAATCCTGTGATGCTCCACTGACTGGTTTATTTTCCTGATGAAATATTTTTCTTTCCATCTCTAATCTAGTTTCTCCCCTGTGTTTGCTTTTTTTCAACCTAGCTATCAAATTCTTTTTATATGATTCTACTTTAAAAGGTACTTCCTGGAGCAGCAAGATATACTGTTGCAACAGTCACATCAACTTCTTAGAATTACATTCCATAAAGGCTCTTTACAATTGTTTGCTTGTTTGGTTTTGTGGATTTTTGAATCTTTCATGATTTTAACAATTAAGTTTCCTGACACTGAAGTAAGGTTCACCATTCTAATTTCTGGAATCATTCTTAGAACCATTTCCCCCAAACTGTTTTGCCTGAAGCTGACTATCTTCAGTTTTGCTCTATCAGATTACTTTTTCCTGATTAATCACCTAAGTTTTAATAAGAATTCAGTTAGCAATTCTTTAGCTCCTTCAGATTCCTTGGATGGAAGCCACATGTTCTGACTTTACCTGTCATTAATTCCTTAGGTTGGTGCAAACCCCTTATATACATCACTACTTTTGGCAGCCTTTGCTGTTTGTAAATAGCAGCACTAGGGTTGGTAGTTTCTTTTCAATCTGCTCTGCTGAAGTTCTCAGCAACCAAAATACTTTGTTCCTGCTTAAGTTCTTTGTCCTTTCAGTTTGTTCCCTTTGTATGAGGAATCACCATGGCACATTTCCTGTCATACTTTCAGCACATTATCACTGTATCTCTAGGCATTCTTCAGATTCCATGTAATTTATTTGAGATGAATTACCTTTATATTAGAAGGATGTGCCTTTGAAATAATAATAAAAAACTATTGTTTGGAATACATATCAAAACTTGCATTCCAAGATTTAGATTATTACAAAGTTTATGTTTCTACGTTGCTTGGTTTATATTGTGTTGTGTGTCACATTTTGACATGACATGGAATGATGCTATCCACCTCTACCTACTCACATTTTCCTTAAATTCCCACTGGAGAAAAAAAAAAAAAAAAAAAGAAAAAAAAGTCTTTGCTTTGTGCTTTTTAGTGTCATGCTCACTCTGATCAAGGTATTATTTAACCCAGATATTCTTATAGTCTTATCCACTCTTCACTTTTCTTGCCTGAGAAAAACTATGGGATTTATAGAACCAGTCATCCACTTCCAAATCCCAATCTGTCTTTCCTACAAAGTGTACAGATGAGTTACTGTACCTCATTTGATTGTTTTCATGAGCACCATATTTCACAAGTGATAAGTTACGTCAGTATTTTCTTGATGCCAGATATTAAGCCTTATCCAGAGCTTCCTTTAAGCTCCTTACATCATTCTACTAAGTATTTGCAAATTTTACTACTTTATTGAAATGTTCCTCTTTAAAAAGTGTTTCTTCACTCTGATGCAGCAGCAGTAGCTTACTATATCTCCTATTTCTGGTTATATTTTGCAATGATGAGAGGTCTCTATAGCAGTTAAGGAATAGGACATTTTCATCTAAAAATATTAAAAGAAGAAAATTTTGGGAAAATAGTAATGAAGAAAGTTTTGTGCTGCCTACACTTCTGTTCTAAGATTTTTGCACCAGGAAACATATATACTAAGCAAAAATAAGAAACATTTTTCTTTTGTATAAGGTGTTGTATAAGGTGTTGATGAAACTAAGAGTACTATAGAGTTTAGGTATCTTAATTGCTAAAAGAAGATGAATGTACAGGGAAGAAAATAAGACATGAAAGTATTTTAGGCCTACGCAAATGTTTTAAGAGTGGTTTGACAAGCCCAATCTATTCCAATTAGCAACAAAAACTGAGGGATGACTTGATGACAGTGTTAATGTATCTTTTCAAGAAGAAAATACCAGTAAATAAAAAGCCCTTCAGCCTAGCTGAGAAAGACATAAAAAGAGCAAATGACTACAAGCTGATGCCAGACAAATTCAAATGAGATATAATAAAGAATAACAGTCACAATGATTAACCACTTGAACAAACAACACCCTCCTTAAGTTATGAAACTTTTAGATGAAGACTGACTGGCTTTCTGAAAAATATGCTTTAATGAAACAAATGTGTTAAGTTCTAAACTTTACTAACTGTATAAAATTCTTTGCATAGTCTTAAAAGGTCAGACTAGATGATCAAACTGAACTTCAGACCTGAAAGTTTTAAGATGTGATAGGAATTAACTTTCAGAATGAAACAGAACAACCATTCAGAACTATTGCATGTTTTTATAATTGTCTTTTTTTCATTCCCTCTTAAAATCATAATTTTGTGAAATGGTTTTCTAGCCCTCTGTCTTACTACACCCAATGTTAATTTCTCTAAAGACGGAAGAGGTAAAAGGCAGGTGAAAGTTACATTAAAGAAAAAAAAAATCAGGGAAGAAAAACACTGCTTCAAATAGCATTTAACATGGGGGGGGGGGGAAGAAAGAGACACAAACACCAGTGCTGGAAGTATTAAAAGCACACTGAAAACCTCTGTGATGACAGTTTGAAGACAGCAGCTTTTATGTGCTACTGAGCCCACATCTACAATGTCTTTTAAATGCAACTGTTTACCTAGAAAATATAAGCAAGGGCCAGAATCTCATCTAGAAGAGGCACCTTTTGATTGCAGACACTGAACTGAATCCTTAACTAATAAATTGTTCCACACCTTTGTCTGAAACAAGAAAAGCAAAGGTCTGCATTTTCTCACAAGAATGCACAAGCCCCCTCAAAAGCATATGGTTTTCTACATCTAAGTCTCAGTATTTGTTGACTTAAAGAGTTTGTAGGAATGACAATGCACATCACTGGTTTGTTACTTCTGTCATCTGTGCTACTGAGTGTACCTTGACTCAGATCAAAGTTGAAAGCTTCTAAAAAGATACACAAACCACAATGTGACAAATAGCATGCTTTGTTTGACACAGCAAACAAGAAATTACTTTCATCAACCCAGGAAAAGAATCCTGTGTTTTCAGTGCTAATTCTGAAGACTGCAGTGATGGAACCAGAGCTTTACTTCATCCTCAAGGAATGAGAACCTCTTAAAAGACAAACAGAGAGAAGAAACAATATCAGTGCATTAAATGCAGGCAATTGTATGAATTTGAGATTTGTACCATAGTACACACTTGTACAAAATTCAGCCTTTACTTAATTAAATCGATTTCCCACAAAATTGAAAATGTTTACACTAAGCAAATATTCATCTGCTAACTGTAAGTTACAGATTAGAATATACACAGAACTTTACAGATACATCCCAAACTAAACATGCATCTACAGTATTACCCATTAGTATTACTCATTCCAGTAGCATACACAGTTAATAAAGACAAGCATAAGAAAAACTGCAAACAAGGTGTTTTGATTTTGTTCATTTTTACAATAATATGACCTAAGTCATTCTCAATGTATTCTTGTAATATATTTGAGATATTTATTTCTACAAATACAAGGCACTACAGTTCTATAAATCCTCACTAATATGTGTATTATTGGGGTGCAAAAAATTTTCACTCTGACCCTCGTTCAATAAAAATCAAAGGTCATGCATGAAACCGCATTTGCCTTGGAATCTAAATTTTTTCCAAAAGTTCACATACACAAATTTCCCCTTAAATTAAGCTTTTCTTCCCCAAGAAAGAAACAATATTTACTTAATATTTACTCACAGAAATAATATTTACTTATGGATTCGGAATTCAACTATAAACTAATGACAGCCTTTTCATTGACTTGAAAGGGCTTTAAATGGGAACTAATAACATCTCTACTACCCTTAAAAACTAAAAGTACGCAGCTTGCATTTTGAGTTGAAAGCACGTGCATGAAAGTTAGCAGAAACTCACAGAAAAGGTAAAAAGTAAACCAATAGCACAACAAAGAAAAATATATAACGTATGTTTGTGTACACAGACATACAAACACATATATATTAAATGTATATATTTGTATATGTGAACAAACAGTAAATGAGGTAAAAATTTCAAACTTCTGAAAAAATAGAGCAGCTGCTGTATTTTTATAATTGTCTGAGTCAGTTCTCTTAAAAAAAAAATAACTGGGCAACTACAAAGCTCTGCGACATTGTGTTCCTTGCTGAGTCAAAGGCATGGCTCACATGTGCAGATTTGCCAAAACCTGCCTTCCTCAGCCAGCAGAAGTATTTCAAGCTGGAATTCCTCCTTAACACATTCAACCTCAGCTCTCATCATTTATGACAGCAGTGCACTTGATTTTTTGAAGAATTATTGGCTTGTACACTTTCAAGCAGCATAAATATCCTTATTGCCAATGAAAAAAAAAAATCTTTATCTTTACACACACAATGGTCATTCCCCATCCTGTTTAGTGTCCACACCCTGGAGCTTCATTTGGAGGCAATAAGACAGCCTAACATCACTCTAACAATACTATGTAACAGCCCTTCCAGGGATAAGCTTACAAACGGTTTAGCTGGGTACAGCACTCTCCATTCTTGCTGTTTACAACACAGGCTTTATTTGCCACATCAATATATATTTTTTAACATATTTTTTAAAACTGTCAGTGATCAATGCCAATGTTGATAAATTTCAAATAACCTCCACAAAAGTACTGCATACTTTTCAAATATATATATATTTTTAAACATGACAGTGTCAAAACACGTTGCAGACAGTATCATGGCATAAAGACAAGCTTTCTGTGAAGCTCATGACCATCACTATACTAGAAAGTTTACTTCGAACCTTTGCATTAGCTGTGTCTGTATGAAATTTATTCAACCAACACATCTTAAGAGCTCTTCCCAAAAAATTACTCTGATCCCATTGATTGTAGCAGACCACCTGCCTCTGCTAATTAGCAGTACCCAGCTCAGTTGCAGCTCTACAAGAAGAAAATGGATTGGCTTTTCTGCTAGCCCACTTTGTACTACAAGACCAAAAACTATTGAATCTGTACCTTCCTCCTTCACAACAGCTTTAAAATTTACAACACTCTATAGTATCTCAGACGAATGCTGCTAACCTGTGGCTAAAATTCTCATTTTTTCACAAATCTTCCTAAAAAATAAAAATTAAAAAAAAAATGTAAAGCACACCCATTATAGATGGATCTGTGATTTCAGCACTATTTAATGTACAATTATATTTTAAAATTATACGCATAGATAAAAACAGGTATTATTAGTCACTTATTAGTCACCTTTAAAATAAGCAGCGTGTTCATTATGTTAATGTCCCTCGAGTGTTTAAAGCAACCTTTTGCATTTTAAGTGGAGGCTCTTGGTAAAAGGTGGCACTTAATAAGAAATGGTAATCATTGAGGCATGTTACTCTCCAGAAGACTGCAGTATGAATTTCATTTTCTTCCTGGCCATGTATCAGATGGGGCTAATGCAAACAGTTCAGTTTAGAAAGAGTAGTAAATACAGTAACAGTGAAAACCAAAATAAGAGATGATGCTAACCCTCTCTAAGTTTCAGTTAAGGCCCAGCACTTTTGGATTAAAGGCTTATTTTAATTAAGAGCCTTAATTAAGCATACATGTGCATAGGATCACCTTAATGAGGTATGACAGAAATGGAAAACAAGGCAACTTTTTTTTTTTAAAAAAAAAAAACAGCTTATTAGCAACTTTAAGAAACTCAGTCAAAGATTCCTGAAGAAAAAAAAATGCAATACTGAAAAGATACAAGAATGCTGGATCAAGTTCAAGGATCATAAACAGTGAAACCAAAATATGTATATGACAGAGGCTTTTTCAGTATGTTTGTATTAAAATTGACACATAGTAATGATTTTTCTACGCAATTTTCAATGCAATAATTTTTGCAGATATTACAGCATTTACAATTTCACCTAAATTTTAGACAGCACAAATACAAGTTTTCTACTTTATTTGATAAGTACAATTTTTTACTAATCAATCTTTAGAAGTATATATTGTAAAATCTCCCTTTATGGTATTACTGAGTCAGGTTTGGTGTCAGGCTAACTTGTGAGTTCACTTTAAAAACTGTTATTTTATCTTTTTGTCCTTAGAAGCAATCAGTGATTTAACGTCATTATAAAGATAGCCACTTCAGTCGTTTTTTACATCTTCTCATACAGTACACAGAGGTATTCTCATTTGCAGATTTGAATTTAAAGTAATTACTTATAATTACAGAGAAGAAATGCATCCAGTGGATTAATCACTCCATTTACATGCTGCTTGAAGGATTACTCTCAGGACAGCCTCACTGCTTGGAAAATGTCACTTCCACAAGAAAATAAATTTCTCAAGTCAGTAGCAGTTGAAAAGGACTTTGAAAACTATTTAAACCTAAAAGATTAATGAAATAGCACACCTGGACTTAAGGCAGCATCTGTACCTGTCCTCCACTTCGGAGATAAAGAGCCTCCAACCAGGAAAACAGCCAGAGGAAGCCCATACTCCTACTACTGGCTAAAAGTGCCTTTGCACGGTCCTGGATCTGAAAGAAACACACCAGGCGTTATTACAAATGAAGGCACTGCTTCTGGTTCTGGAAGTCATCCTCAGAAGCCTGGCAAAGTGCCTGCAGGCACTGTCGTTGTAGACAGCCTCTCTCACAACTCCTCGAGCCACCTGCTTCTTACCACAGCTGAGGACAGGGTACTAAGTGACAAAGATCCTTGGTTTGACCCTTATGGATACTACTGATCCATTTGCTTCATATAGAATTTATTTTTTTTTTTGATAATGCTGACTATATATGTTTGCTATAAACATGGGTCACACAAAATGGCAGTAACATTGCTTCCCTTAAAGCCAACAGTTCCCAAAGTCAAATGAGCCACCCTAACTCTGCTACACATAACCATAGCAGAAAGTAAGGCCTCCAACCCCTCCCAGCCATACTTAGGGCATAGTTACCACATTAATCACCCTTACGGTGTTTCTCAGGCTGGAGCCACTCATGACTGAACTCATCCCCAGTAGATCATGGACCAACAGCAACTCAGGGCTCCTCACTGACCCCAGCAACCAGCCATGGGCTGTGCAGCCCTGTGGCCACCACTGGGAAGCTCTGAGAGAAGCCAGAGAGTGTCACTAAAAGGCCATTGCCAAAGAAAGTCCTTTGGTGTGTGATAATCATAATGCTTCCCCTCTCCCCTCTCCCTTATCACCTGACAAGTTAAAAACAGCTCTGAATTTTAAATAAATAAAGACAATTTTGCTGCCCCCTCCCCCTGGGCTGCTTTTCTGCCGGGCAACGCGGCACAACCATGAGGGGCACAGAGGTTTCTGTGGGTGAATGCAGAGCAGCCGGGCTGAGGGGACTGTGAGTCTGTGGTCAAAGACTGGGCACAGGGGGGACATCCATGAGGTATGGACCCGAATGGTCAGAGAGGTAACAAGGAGTGGGAGGAAGGCCAGTGCAAGGCCTGGAAGGGGCATGTTTGCTGTGAGGTGGCCTGGCCATGAGGCAGGCGCTGAGGGGCCATGGTGGGCAGGGCACAACGCCTCATCCCGCCACAGTGTGAGGGGCCATGGAGGTGGCACCGCTGCCCCTTGGTCACCCACAAGGGGAAGGCAGTGTTGGCCACAAAGGGGTTGCTAAAGTTGTCTTTGCCACTCTGTCTCTGGTTTACTTGTCCGTGATAAACAGTTCAATGGGATTTATTGCTACAGCTGTATTTTTAACTTGGTCCACTTGAAATTTGTTATTACCACCACTGGTTTTGAAGGTGTTCTGCTTAACAATATGTGCACAGAGAGAGAGACACTGGGGCTGAGATAAGGTTGACAGGGGAGGGGCACAGGCTTGTTTATGGACCCAGAGTTAACTTCTGTGCATGGAATAGGTGTTAAGTTTTCCCTGCTGACAGGCCCAGGGGAAAATGAACAAAACTGTAAGTTTCTATTCATCTATTAACAAGGCTGTTTCTGCTGAGAAATGTTATTCACGTTCTTGGACATTTCTGTTCACAGAGCCACGTGACTTTTGAAGAATCATCTAAAGACGGTTGATGGAGCGTCATGGTTTTTACAAGGTATGATTTCACATCTTTTAAAGTAAGGTAGAAGGGTGGGGAGAAATGTGGCAATAGATAAACACATTACCTGTATAAAAATAATATATTCTTGTTTATAGTCAGTGTTCTAAAGACAAGGATAGCCTTTGGGATTGTTTTTAATTGAAATAAAATGTGTTTGGTCATGCCAGACTTTTATAGTCCATAATGAGTTTATTGCATATAATAATTATGGGTTCAGTAATTAAAACTTAAAAATTACTGCTATTTTATTTGATATAAACGATAAATCAAAGATTTCATTTGACTTTTTATAAGTTAAAAACTAGGATGTGTCAGAAACATCAATCTTAGATTTCACATTATGGTAATTGTATGTTAGAATTCAAGTACAGGAGCTGCTTGTGCATAAAAGTCTTTGACAAGTCAAAAACATTGGCTAAGAGCAGAATTTCATTTAAATTGGTATATTATCTTTCTAATTCATTTACAATAATAGCTATGGAAGATTTTTTTTTTCTTTCTAGAGCCACTTTTCTGAAAGAGAGGGGATGGCAGTTTCTGCAGTTGCTTTACAGGATCATATAATACACAGTCATCAGCTCCAGGATCTTTCATTAGCAGATCCTTTTAAGTCAAGGTCAAGGAATATCAGAAACATTTACAAACCTGTGAACAAAGAGATGGCCAAAGCAGTAGTAGATACTGGACTACGAAAAAAGAGCACTCGCCACAAAAATAAAGATGCAGAAAGGGAGTATGTGCTTGATCCCAATCCTCCCCGTCTAACATTAGGTAAACCTAATATATTATATATAATATATTATATTCAGATTCATCAATTATTTCATTTTACTTAAAATAAACTAAAATGAGGAAGCTAAACTTTCCATTCAATAAGATAATTCAGTTCTAGACAGCATAAAGTCTTGTTTTTCAGATATGTTTCAGCAGTTTAGGCCATTATGTAAACAGTCATTTAAACAATGAAATTGTCATCGGTGTCTTGAATGCATCTTCATATCTGAACCGTATTAAAACCTATTATGACAATGAAGGTGCATTATGACAGCTAGTGCATCTTGAGGAAGAAAAATTCTAGTCTCTTACACTTTTTAAATAAGTTTTGTATATTGACTTGATCATAACTTTCATTACCTTATATTCTCAAATAAATCATCAGTTAAGTGAATATTGTATTTATTTGGGATAATGTATTACTAATAAGATAATTTTTACGTCTATTTGAAATTGTTTCTTTTATTCCTTATTCAGTAAAAAGACATTTACTACTGCTGCATTAAATATATTCTGTGTTAATGTATACCCACCTTTACTCAAAGTTAAAAAGGTTTGTTTTTACAATGGTCCTGGGGCTAAACCCAGGAAGAATTAACACCTGTAGTTAAATACCTTTTTCAAATTTGGAAGCAAACATGCAGCAAGATAAAAGTCACAGATGTGAGGGCTTGGAATGATGCCTGGTGAGAAAACTCACTTTTAAATAGTATTATAATAATACAGTTGTACAGCAGTGACAGATAATATTGCTTTAAAAAAAATAAAATAAAATAAAAAACATAGCCATGGAGCATCTTAGCAGACCAGGAATACAAATGTGCTTCATAGTGGTCAGTTTCCATTTTCTCTTGTCCTTTTCTAAAGGTTTCTACAGTATTCTTACCATGAACATCTTGTCTCCATCCTTTTTGTTGCCTTGATTACACTTCTCTGAAAGAATCTTCCAGCTCAACAGTTTACACTTTTAAGCATAATAAACTTTCATCATCATTAATAATTGTTTTATTTATTCTGTTTCATAAAAATGCCCTTAGGCCTCTCTGAAGATCATGTTGCCTTTGCTGTAGTAACTGTCACAGTAGTCCCAGCTCTAAAGAGAACCATGTAAATCAATGAGGCTCCATACAAGCACAGGCATCTGCCTTTTGGAATCATCTGAAGGTTAAGAGGGTAACTTAAGATAATACACAACAAGCAAGTGTAACAAGTGATAGGACAAAGGTAGTAAGACAAGATTATTATTAGTATGTTTGCTTGGTTATACTTCTAAAGATGAGAGGGTTTTTTCTTTGGTTCCGTTTGAAGAGGAATTTGAAAGAGGAGTGTATGGGGGGGGGGAGAACAGCAGAGAAGTACTGGGGTTAAGGCAAATATAAATAATGAGTGATTATGGAGGCTAAAGGTTGTGAAAAAATGCAGCCCAAGTGTGAGCATGTTCTCTGCAATTATAAGAAAGACGAAGTATTTTCTCTTTAAATCACAGCATTGACTGAGAGGTCCCATATGAATGTTTGTGCAAGTGATTCAAAGAATGTGCTGAAAGATTTTAAGAAGTCATTGCAATTGTTTCTGTGTTTTGCTTATTAGTATTTTCACCTATAATCTCTCATGAATTTATAATGCTTATATTAAGCTTTCTTTTTTTTTTTTTAGGAAGAATTGTTTGTTTTAAACCATACAGTTGTGAAACAACTTTGAAAACGTAGTTGAATACATTTTTCTCTTCTCGAGTTTGTGGGTAATCAAACAGTCTCAGAGGCTTCTATCATTATTTTTTTTCTCAGCAGGGGCTTGAGTCCTAAAAGCTAACAATAAGGGTTTGAAGGTAACTGTGTATAATCACTTTGCTAATGTTCATTTTAACATAAATAACTCAGATGTAAAATGGGTGTGTCAGCAGATAGGTTGAGCTTGTAAATGATGCATAAGGCTGAAAACTCTTGGATGTCTTGAGCTGTAATAAAGGTAGGCTTTCATTACTTGTATTTATTCTAAGTGGTGTTTCAAGAATATCTTCACAGAGCCATTTGCATCAACCACATATCACTTCTTGTGTGTCCTGCTGCCAGTTTTCCTTCATCAACTACGCTGTATAAAAGCTTTCCTTCTAAGCACCTGTATAACCTGTCCCTCACAAATATCCCATCTGATTTATATTATTTAGAAGTTAGGTTTTGCCTCCAATCTCTTCCTATTTGGCAGCTTTAATCATCCACTTGTGAAAGTTTTTAATAAGCTTTTTTTTTTTTACCCCGGGCGTATACAAACGGCTTTCCACAAAGCCATCTCATTGTCTTCCCTAAAACAGTCTCTGACCACAGTGCTTGGAAGAAAATCAAGGGCAGGCATTTTTTGTGTTGTGATACTGTCTTTCATGCTGTGACTGGTTTGCTATCTTGTTCGCTCCCTGTATATCCAGTTTTTGTCATCATAAAGACTGGCACTGTGTATATTGGACTATCAAAGTGGGATCCTGTTTCCTTATTTATTCACTGATACTCTTAGGTATTACTGTCAGATGAAATTTGATATACGTTTTTACTAGAACTTTTATCATGTATTTTATAATCTGATTCTTCTTTTGTAGCAGAAACACAGTGATCTGAGCAGCATGTGCTCTTCAAGAGTTGGATGGTCTGTGCAGCATGTACTCTTCAAGAGAGAAAGCACCTAGTTAGAATTTTTTTTGCCACTCAGATGCCGCTTTCAGCAATTCGTGCATAAGCTTTAAGTAAAATACATGTTCTGAACTTAAAAACTAGTTCAGAAGTCTAAAAAGTTCAGCATCTAAAAAGTTTGCAGGATCTTTCATTATTCTCTTCAAGCTCACGTTATTTTTCACCATCAGTATCACCAGTTGAGTACATTTTACTGCACCAGAATTGAAAGACAATGATATGCAGTGTTAAAGTATATTTTACGTTTTGAAAATACAGTGCTGTAAATATGTATGCACAGTGCTGCTTGAGACTGAGAGGTTTGAATTGTAGCCCATAGCCCACAGGCAGAGCTGTGAGCTCCCTTCCGGACATGTGGATGTGCTGCCATCATTTCCAGGTATCGCATTGTGTGGGAACTGAAAGTGTGCCGCCAAGATATTTCATATATGACCACCAATGCAATTTATGGTATTGATTCAAATTTTCTTTTGCTACTTAGGTTTATATGCATTGCAAAACCACTGGTTGACATTTGGTTTGATACCTTTACAAGGGCAACAAAAGTAACAAGGTGGTGTGCCTGTGAACCAAACCCTAGGTGCAGAAAGGAATTTCCAAGTAGTTCCAAAGTACGCTGACATTGCTTGAAATCTCAAAGCCGTCCAGTTGTTCTAAGATATGGACTCAAATTTGTTGTGCATGTTTGAAGCTATAAGGAAGGTCTATGCAAAGATTTTGGTAGGATCCTTTCTCTGGTGTGAATGAAAGACTTGACCCTTCCCATTTACAACTAAATCTGTCATCTAGGCATCATCGGCTTGCATTCTAACTATTCCTCTTCCTTACTTTAATGTTCCTCTTCCTTTCTGGTTTTAGAAAATACTATTGGTGTCCTGTTATGAAGTCATGCTTTGCCTTATTACACATACCTAGGGCATTCATCCACTGACTATAGTCAGTCCACACAAGCTGCTTCCTCTGGTCATCCAAAGATGACAAAAATCTATTCTTTGCTGTACCCACTAGCGTCCTTTTTATACTACTGAGATACTGATCCTGGCCTTTATCTGGCATTTGTAGGGTGGGAAATATTGTAATACTTTCACTAAGTCCTCCTTTGAGAAGGTGGGGATTTGTTGTGGATGTTCAGCAAAGCACCTCACAGTTATTGTTTAAGATTGACTAGATCAGCTACCAAAAGTCACTGGTGACCTGTGAAAAAGTCACTGTCATTGGTGTCCTGTGACCGTCTCTTTTATTTTGTCAAGCTCCTTCTCTTGCATCCATCACAGTCATACTACACTTCAGCATTTCTCACCACCTTTTTTTATTATACTGTTTCATTCATGTTTCATTTTATTTCAAGAATACAGAAATGCAATGTTAAAGAAATCATTACAAATGAATTCCCCCTCATTTGGTTTATACTTACAATTTGAAATTATGTTATTGTGCACTGTTACATTGTCTAGTTAGTTATCCCTCTCTTAATAGCTGTGAACAGGTATCAAATTCATATTGCTTAGCAAATAAGTTTACGTTTTTAAAATTCCTATATAAATCCTGTAATTAAAAGAAGTTCCAAAATTAGTAAATAGCTAGCTAATAGTAGGAAGTATGTTGCCCGCCAGTAGTTTGTTTGATGATAAATTTATATGAAGTATTTGTATAAGTATTTTTAAATAAATGCATTATCAACGAATTTCACATGAAGAAAAGCTATTGTCTGTATCTGCCAGTGGGCATTATTCAGTGATTTGTTGTTATTGCTGTCTGCAGCTCAGAAATTAGGACTAGTTGAGCCCCCTTCCTTGCCACTAACTGCTGAAGAATGGGCAAAAATAAAGCAGAGATCCGTACAGCATGGGGATTCCATACAGCCTTGTGCAATATGCAGGGAAGAGTTTGCACTTCAGCCTCAGGTACGTATCTGTGGACTACACAATTTAATTAAGATTTTCCAGAGTTACTGCTAAGACTCATTAGGTGAAGGAGGAAAGGAAGGAAATCAAAAGGTCAACCGTAAGACACCATCTAGTATTTAATAGCTGGACCTAGCTATTATCGGCCTATTCTGAAAGTATTTTGGAAATGAGATGTTAGAGAAATGTTGCTACTGTTTGATCGCTGATGATGTTATGACAGTAGAGGAGAAGGCAGTCAGCAATTTTTGTCTGCTCTTGCAAAGCAAATATAGGCTATTTTTTTGCTCCATTTAAACTCCTGTTAGATCTGATCTTATCCTTTGCTCATCAGAATGGTAAATATTCACTAATTATACAATTTCAGATATGTTCAGATATGTTTTGTTTTCTCACAAGTTTTATTACTTTGTAGTTTAATTCAATAGTTATTTCTCTGTGGAAAATGGAAGTAGGTGTACTCTTAATACCATTCCGTCACTTACTTCAGTTATCTGAATGAACGCTTGCATTTTACCTTGGTGGCCATGTGTGTAGCATCATGCTTTATTAGATTCTCTCGTGTATCATCTTGAAAATGTTAAGCAAAAGGGACAAATGACTGATTGAAGAGGAGTGCAGCTCCTGAGAGGCGATGATGGTAATTAGAAGAATTACCTGAACTGCTTGCAAGTTTCTTTCCACAGTGTGTTTCAGGGTGCTTCTTTTCTGCCTCTTCCCCCTTTTTAATTTGTTTTCCTTTAAGATTTTTTACAGCCAAGTCTGTGATGTGAATCAAGGTCTTTAATAACCTTAAATGGAGTTGCTTCCTTTTACATCAACATTAACTGGAGGTGTACAATTGTCCAAAGACAGGTGGGATGGATCTGGCAAAAGACCATTCTGCCAATTTCTGGCTACCTAGAAGTCTAAAGCTTGACAAGAGAGAGCAAAAGACAGCACTCATTAAGAAGGTTACTTTAGATTTGGCACAAAAAGGGAAATGCCTCTGGAATTCTTTTTGTCCTTAGTGTTTCGTTAGCTTTCATCCCTCAAGGGAAAAAAGCCACTGTATCTGAAAGCTTTTCCTTCAGCTGGCTGCTAGCCATTAATCCTTTTGTGTTTGCAAGCTCAATAGTGCACACTACTTGTTCTGGTTTTCACTCCTTTCCCAGTTTTTCCTTCCTCTAAGAGCCAACTGCCTTTTTTGTCCAACTCTGTATCTTTTGTCAGGATGGAGATCATCAGCATTTGGTGGGAATTTAGGTCAGATAAAGGTGAAGTTTTCTTGTAGCCTGTGAACATGCTTTCTCTTTTTTTTTTCTTTTTTTTCTTTTTTTTCTTTTTTTCTTTTTTTTTCTTTTTTGTATGTGTGAAATGCTGCATTTGATGTATATCACTTCTTGAAATTTAACGTCTTTATGGGGAAAACAGAAAAAAAATAATCAGCTTTCATTTTAAGTACTTGTTCCGTAATCGTTTGCTCAAGTCAATGGCAGTTGGCATTTCTTACTTTCTGCCACTCCATGTGTTGTCAATGCAAAAATTCACAAATTGGTTTAAGCTGTTATTTATTAAGTAATTTGTATAGAAGACTAATTTTATTTTCACCAGAAAGAATGCAATGGTCACAGAAAGAAAGTGATGACCTTTCAGGCAGTCAGAATTTTTCTTGTTGTCAACATTTTTTACTTTTCAGCTTTTATAATGGCTTTAAGTTGGGTTTGTGTTTTTTTCCTTGGTAAAATAAGTGCTGCTTTCATGTTCCCATGTATTTCATAAAGTGAGTATGCTTTTGTTTAACAGTTCAAACATATATGTGTGTTAAACTACTTAAGTGAATATCTTAATGAATTAAATATAATCTTGAGAAATAATTTTGTTTCCAGATTCTTACAGTAAGAAATATAACTTAAGGCTATTTTATGATGAGTCCCTTCATTCCATTTTATTATCTATTTAAAGCTGTATGGGAAATCATAGTTTGTAACTGTATTTGTATACCAAAAAAAAACCTCATAGCTTAAAAAAAAAAAACGCATAGCAATATATTTACATTTGCAAATTTCTCTAATATTTTAATTATAAAAATAAACATTCTATATAGTTTTCATAGATTGTTGCATGAACCTTTTACATTCTGTAATCCAACCAGTTTTGCATGTTCCAATGATATCAAATATATTGTAATTAATTGCAGTTATTTTTTTCAGGCATGCCTGAAAGCCTTTGAAAAATTTACAGGTAAAAAGTCTTTTCCTATGTGTAGGAAAAAGCAGTACCAGACCAGAGTAATACATGATGGGGCCCGCTTGTATAAAATAAAGTGTGCTATTAGGTAAGCCCTACTTCTGCTAGAGGCATCATCACTGGATGATACTTATTTCCAAATAATGTTCCAAATTTGTTAAAACTTTAATAAGAAACTAGACAGAATGAATGCAGTACAGAAGCTAATGTTTGGGGGAAAAAAATGTAAAATGATTGTTTCATGTAAATACTAAAATTATATAATTTTCCTCTTCTTGAACAATCCTGTTTCTTACAGAATTCAAGCCTCCCGGAGGGGATATATTGTTAGAAAATGGTATAAAAACTTGAGAAAAACTGTGCCTCCTAAAAACAGCAAACTAAGAAAACAGTTCTTTGAGGGAAAGGTATGTTGGACTCACTTCTGTGGTCCATTTCTTTGATGTGATTCAGCTGCCTTAAATCAAAACTCTTGAGTATCTGCTCTCTACTTTTTCATTTATTCCTTGTCGCTTGTACCAAGCAAGCAGCACTGGAAACACTCTGTTGTTCTGTTAGTCTCCTCAAGCCACCCTCTTTTCAAGGTAAAAGCAGGAAAAATAATTTAAGGCCTGCCTTTTGCCTTGGCCAACAACAACAAGGCTTTTTGTGAGTCTCTATTTCCCTTCCCTTTCTGATAAATCACAGTAATCTGTTACCCATGAGGGGGTGTAGTTAGGGAAGAAACAAATAAATGCATAAACAATCATATCCTCCTTACACTCTCAGTGTTCCTTCACTCAGCACGGAACTGGATAGTTCCATCCTGTAGATTTGCTCTTCTCTAACTTCTGCTGAAATGCAAGTCAGACTATAATAAATTGGGGTCCTGACCCCATACAAATTAGGCCGTATCAGGTACAAGGATTTTGCAGTGACCCTGCATCCCTTTAAGCATGCAGCTGCAAAGTCCCAGTGCTATCCTCAAGTTCTTTGCCAATTTCCCACCTTTCCCAGTTTAATAACAGTCAATCCAATGCAACTTTTCAGTAACAAAAAACACTCTGGTGAACAATTACAAGACCATCCCTCAGACAGCGAGAGATGCCATCTTCCAGTCCAGGTTACGAAACAGCCTGATGAACAGAGATTAACAAAGCCCCACAACACATTAATTTCAATGTAGCCAGTGCTTACAACTAGGAAAATAACCCACATTGCAAGCTAAATCAGTGGTAGGTTTAAACCAATACTTGAATCAATCTGGTTTATTTTTTATTGTTGGTTGTTTGTGTTTTGTTTTGGTTTTTTAATCAATACTATATTCAAATAGAAGAGCGCTTGCAGAAAAATGCTTCTTACTGTCTATCCTTTCATCGTTTGCCACATTATTTGGTTGTATCCTGTTAGAGCACAGCTTTGGAGGCAGGGACCCTCTCTTGCTGTATTATACATTTATGTCTGATATGTATGTATGATGGATACCCTACAGATGATCTTGCAGACTGTTGCAACGAAATTGATACCGCTGTTCTGCTTCTGTGGTGCTGGTGGCAATGGGAGACAGGAAATACTGCTCTCAGCCTGGCTACTCAGACAGTTCAGTGGTTGCTGTGCTGCCTTGTAGTTAATGCAAAGTCCTTCTTTAGTTGAAAACAGAAATGGGGGTAACTGAAGAAGGCTAATGTTACACATGAAAGTACTTAAGCGTTTAAGTTTGAAAGAAGTGAATACTTTGGCTTGTGACTGTCCTCAAGTAGCATGATGAGAACAGACAACAGAAACAGATTTTTCTGCATGGAGGACTGGGGAACAATGTTGTATGCCTCTTTCCCAACAAGGTTATCAACCTTCTGTAGGCTCAAGATACCATGCTTAGTTACACACAATGTCCCAGTAATGGGAAGCTGAAGAAAGCTTCTAAATGTGCTGAAAGTTCAGCTGAGTGCTATTGGTTAAATTATTTTTTTTCTCACCAGACTTCTGATGTCTGCAATAGCTGTCTATTAAGCTACCTACAATGGGCTAGCTTTTAGAGACCCTATCTTAGGTAACAGTTTTAAGGAAGAAACAAACAGATAAAACTGCTCACTTTTTATCAGATGATAGTAAGCCATGGGATAATCTTCTTTTAAGATTGTGTCCATGTATAGTTTTAAGCATTAGGAAATAATTCTCATACATAACACTTCACTATTTTGTAGGGAACAAAATTGGAACTAATTCTTCATGTTCTATTAAGAATAAACTTATAAAGTCGTCTTATATGGATTAGCTAGGTTTAAATGAATTCAGTACCAATTACAATTAAAGGATATACATTCATTTTTCTTAGTGGCTCTCAAGTGGGAATTGTAGATGAGTTTTCCTACTGTTAGCTCTTATACTTTTAAGTGTTGGTTGATGAAAACACTAGAGAAATTTTTCACAAGGAGCTATCCATTTCCAGAAGCTAAAAAGCTTTTCTAAAATAAATTTTGCCTCTCAAGCTTGTGCTGTGCTTTTAAAATGTCACTTCCTAAATGTTAGCATAATCAAACAGCATCACAACTGGAAAAAAAAAATCAAAATTTTAATAACCCCCCTTCTTCTGGAAGGATGACAAAGGTTAAATGTCAGGTTTCATACTCTTAAATAAATATCACAAAATAAAAAAAAAATGATGTCTGAAATATTAGTTCTAGAAGGACATACATTACTTGTTTCAGGGTCATACAGTAGCCCTTATTACACCTATGATTAAATTTTTTAATAATCTAGATCAAAGGAGATAAGAAAGGCCAGAAACCAAACTATGCTGCTTTTTTAGCACTAGTATATGCAGAAAGTAGGGTGTTGCTTCAGCATGTTAGGTAGTGAATTTCTTTGATCTTTTCTATAAACGTCACTTGTGTATGCCATTTAATTGTGGTATATAGCCTTTTATTGGTGCAATTAAATCTTTTCAAATGCATTACATTTTCTTCAGCTTTGCTAAATATGTTGACCATTGTTTAGGAAGCAAGGTAAGTCACTGTGAAATGGTGTAGCTGGCTTTAGTTTCTTCCTCCCCCTCCACGTGATTTCTCCCAACGATTTTAATTTAAATCTCACCAAACAGTATAATGGTCCTGGAATTTGTTTAGTCGTTTGACTTCCTTTATCACACGGAGATGGTAAACATTCTGTTGCTAACTTGAAGTGGCTCCAAGCAGCAAAAAGAGGAGGATATTAAACCAGTAAAAGCTTATCAACTGATTCATTGATATGCTGTAAATTCCAGCCTTTTCGTTTTACTTTTGAGGGTTGCCATAAGTCAACACATTAGTAAGCAATTTGCAGACATTGGATCACTTAAAAAGGCTTCCCTGTGGACAAAGTTCACATCGGTGCTTTGTTTTGTCGTTTTATTTTATCATAGTCTTATGCTGCTGTATAGATGACTGATGTAGTTTTGCATATCAACAGAGTATTTCAAATATTCTGTTTATGCCATGCTGTTCAAGTTGTAAGAAGTCACAGATGCAATACACTAGTATGGCATTTTCAGAAATAAATTCAATTAGTTTCAGATCTGGGGGAAAAAAAAAGTATTCCATGTTATGCAGTAGGACACAGCAAGATTTAATATTTAAATGTTAGAACACAATATAACATTAGCAATTTATACAAAATGCTTATTCCTTTCTGTACATTTTGACAGTACTGTTTTGCCAGTTAACATAAATTTTGAGTTATGTTTCAGTTTCAATTTTTTCCTTCCCAGACCTGGACTCTATTTGCTGTTTGATGAATATGGGTTGGGTCAGGTCATGTTGCAGAAAATACAGGAGTAGCTCAAAGCAGATAGTATCTTAGCAGCAGGGGAACTTAATAGAACACTGTCTTAGGCAGGAATGTTCCTCTCTATTTTTACAGTTTCTGTGCAAGGAAGCTCATGAGGGGGACTCTCAGGATCACTTAGTGAAATGGGCTAGAGAAACACAAGTGAGAGCTCAGAGAAGTGGAGGGCTTCTCCCTGCTGAGGGAAAAGGGAACAAACAGTGCAGGCACAGAAAGAAAGTGGGCACTACTTAGTTTAATGCAATCCCAGCCACTTTCTCTGCCTCCTGCTTTCTGCTCTCATTGTTGGTTAATTTTCCTCAGCGGTCTGTCGAGTAATACTGTAGTTCACAAAGACAGACCAAGTCCTGGAGCTGACCACATGCTGTTTGTGTTGCTCTCAGATTTGCAGAAATAGATGCTGGACCAGGGCCAAGTTAAAATGTGGTTGTTTTCCCTCAAATTTTGAGTCCTGAGAGGCTCTCAGTGAAAGATAAAGCATCTTCATGGCTGCTCTAGCTTCCCATTACATTGCCCTAGCTTTCTTATGAAAACAATTCAGGTCTGTTCAAGTTTGATACTGACATAAATTAAGACTGAGCATAAATCAGGACCAATGCAGATCCAGTTTTAGAACTTAGGTAACAACAGTTCAAATTAAGCAGCGACATTCCTAGTTTTTGTTAAATATATAATCACCTCAAGCCATCGAAGACCGACTCTGATTAAGTGTAGTGCATTGGTATTTCACATCTCAGTCATTATTTGGGATTGTTTGGAAACCACATAGTGTAAATATTGAAGGAGGCCTGTGGTGGGATTTTTGTTTATTTTTTGTTTTACACATACCACTAAAGGTCAGTGTGCGTGTTTGCATGGAACAGAATTACCTTTTTCTTCCTTGTCGGTGAGCAATCATGAAGGAAGCACAAGATTACCCATCTGCTCTCTGCTAGATATAGAATTTCTCCCACAAAATTCGTAAGTACTGCTTCGTTTCATATCAGGCTGTGATTTATATGCATACACCATGCAGGGAGTCTCAGAGGAATTTCATTTTTATTTAGTTACACTAAGTTCACACATCAGCATCACGTAACACTTTAGCTAAGCCCAATTGGCACTGACAGGTGGATACGTCCTTTCACAATATGCTGTTGTGCTAGAGATCACTTGCAAATACAGCAAGTCATAATAGGTCTCAGCTATCACCAAATTAAACTGTAAAATAAAAAGAATACACAGGATCAAAGCTAACAGCAAGAACCAAATAACCCATCTTATGTGATGGTTTTCAAGATTTCTCTCATCTGGACACTTGCAATATTTGTCTCCTTGAAGTCTCTATTGAGAAAACAACGGGTTTCACTGGAACACGTTCTCATACATTATGTGAATATATTATTAAAAAAAATTGCTACTATGTTTTTTTCATGTTTGAGAAAGAAACAGGAAGTTCAAAGTTTGAATGATAACTTAGAACATTAAGTTCTAAGGGGGCAGGCAGAGGAGGGAGTTGGCTTCTTGTGTCCCTCAGGTCTAGAAAAGTTTGCCTTGAATACTCTGATGTATGCTATGAAAGGTCACTTTAGCAGTTGTAAGGGAGCATGTCCTAGTATAAAAAGCTGCCAAGAAAAGTAAAATGAAGCAATAAGAAAGTGTTCAGGCACCAGTGAGGTGCCTGACCTTGACAACTCCTACTACCTCACCCCTCGCTTCCCACCCCTTCCTCCCTGAAAAGATGGCTCACTGTTTTCCTATTGAGTTTTCACTCAAAGGAAATGTATGGAGAGGAAGGGTCACATTCCAACACCTGTAACATGACCAGGCAGTGCTTTACAAAACTGCTTTAACTATTTACAGGCAGTCTCTCCACAGCCAAGTCTAAAACTCGTGTGACTCCCTACAAAACTTCAAGATAGTGTGGTAGCAACAAGAGAAATTTCTATGCAGTCTTTCACTATAACACAGCTGTACTCTCTCTGCTCCACCCAATGGGTTAAGAATGCTACATCTATCTTCAGAAAGTTCATTCAAAACTGTGTTTTTTTCCCAAAGTATAATAGTCCATCAGTAGAGGCGGGGGACTTGATGTTCCTAACCTTTAAATCAGCACTGGACACCAGCTAAAATTGTAACAAGATTCTGTAGATCATGTAGCTAACGAGGCCCTCTTGTCCAAGAGCTGATAATTCCACATATGAACTGTTCGTAAGCAACTCCAGGTCTAACAGGTCACTTTTCCTTTCAGGTTCAACAGATCAGTAATCATCTGTTGAGTTCTTATGACATAAACCTAGATGATTTTTTTTCCGTGATAGATTCCACTATAGCTGCAAGTCGAGATGTGTTTCAGCAGGTGGAAGGAAAAGAGATGTTTATAAGTGAAAATGACTGGGAGAAGATCCAGATGCAGGTTGGTGGACTTTGTTTGTTTGTTTAAAACCAAGAAGTTCTGCACTCTTATATAAGTTTATTTGCTCTTTTAAGGCACAGCAATCTTCAGCACAACTATGATTTTCTTGATTCCTTTTCTTTGTGTTTTTTTTTTTAATATAACCTATTTCAAATCAGGGATGTTAAAAAAAAAAAAGTTTTACAGTTCAGAGATTTACTCATACTTCAGCAGCATCTCTCTTCTATTCCATTAAATATCCCAAAAAGACCCTAGACAAAATTGAGTGAAAATGTTCTTAGAATGTTCAAATTTTGACAAACCTAATTAGCAATCTTGCTGATATATTTATATTCTATTGTTTCGCTATTCTACAGGTTTTTGTGTTGTCGTTGTTTTTATTTTGTTTATTTAGGCATTGCAGCAGGAGATAGTTGACTGTCCTATCTGTATCATGCCACTCAGTTCGACTTCTCATCCTGCCAGTATCCTTTCTGGTAACAGCAATCAGTTTTCACGACAGGCTGTTCTGCTTTCTTGTTCACATCTGTTTCATCATACCTGTCTTCAAGCATTTGAAGAGTTTTCCTTGGGAGTACGGCATATTTGCCCTTTATGTCGCTCATATTACCAAAAGAAGGTCCTCAAATGTTGATCCATATAGCTCAATGAACTTCCTAGGAGAACATATGTGACAACACATGTACTTCTAACTTTGGAGCCTTTTCAGATCCAGATCTTTCAAGAACAAACAGTTTTTATATGTACTATGGTATTCACTCTGTATTTAGAGAAATAAAAATTAGAAGGGTGCTGTTACTTCACTTTTATATTCAGTTTCACCTTTTGTCTCAGCATTTTTCTTCTCCCTCCGTCAGTCCCATCCTCCCCAAAGATGATGCAAAGTTGATTTCAGCATTGTGTTCCTTCAGCAAAACACCCCTGTTAGCCCTTACCTGTGTGTTTTTATGCCTGATGTTTTGCAGCACAGGTACTGTGTTCTGTTTCTATGGGTTCTACAGATCAGCTGGTTAATAACTCAACTGAAAGGCAGCCAGAAAGCTGTCTATAGGGGTTTCAGAGATGGTTATTGTTAAGAATTTCTGGAGAATGTGTGACACACTAAAGGACTAGTAATTGATAAACCTATCTTGAAACCAGGGATGGGAAAAAGAAATCCTGAGGATCTGCACAGTTTCACTTTGTTTCCTAAAAAATACTGGTAACGTGCTACTTAAAAAGAACTAGTATGTGACATGGGCTTTGCCAAGAAAAAAAAAAATATCAAGCCAATTTAGTTCATTTGTGCAACAGGATACAGCCCCACAGATGTAGCAGAACCCATGAAGTGTCACACTTTAAGACTTCAGAAACTCTCCTACGTGATACTTTAATGAGCAGGCTTTGGAATACCAGTATCAGAAGAAATAAAGTTGGTCTACAAGTGCAATACAATTCAAAGTCCAAGAGCAAATATACACTTAAATAGGAATAACCCTGTGTATAGTATCAAAGAATGCTTGGGGTTGAGAAGGGACCTTAAGGACCACCCACTGCCACCCCCTGCCATGGGCAGGGACCCCTCCCAGCAGCCCAGGCTGCCCCCAGCCCCATCCAGCCTGGCCTTGGGCACTGCCAGGGATGGGGCAGCCACAGCTCCTCTGGGCAGCCTGGGCCAGGGCCTCACCACCCTCATAGTGAAGAATTTCTTCCCAATATCTAATCTAAATCTCCCCTTTTTCAGTTTAAAGCCATTCCCCCTTGTCCTATCACTACACTCCTGACAGAAAGTCCCTCCTCCCTCCCCAGCTTTCCTGTACCAGACTTCTAGTACCTAAAAAGGAGGCCTATAAGGTCTCACCAGAGCCTCCTTGTCTCCAGGCTGAACAACCCCAGCTCTCTGAGCTTCTCTTCACAGGAGAGGTGCTCCAGCCCTCAGAGCAATCCCTCTGAGCCCGTATCAATGTAGCAATATATAGGCTTTGTCTAGAAAAACATCCAGAAATATATATTTGTTCAGTATGAATGAATGGTGTTACAAAAGAGACCACAAAAGCAAACAAAAAACTATCGAAGACATGCCTGCTGTCATCTGAGGCCTCAAGCTTGGAGGTTACCGTGTCCAGTTCTGAGCAGTGCATTTCTAGAAACACACGAAGGTCCCACAGGTAAGCAAAAAGGATGAGAGGCCAGCATCAAACTGCTGATAGAACTTGGAGGTTACTTCTTATGTAGGAGAGAATAAAAATGGAACAGCAGCCTTTGAGCCTCAGAAGAGCTGATACAAGCCAAAAGAGTTGGCTCAAAATGGACGTTTGAGAACCGATTTAAAGGTTAAAGTATAGCAAGGGCCATTCACATTTGACATTTAGGAAACCTTGGACAATTAAACGCTGGAATATATTGCCTACAGACAGCACAGAAGTCAAAAAAAAAAAAACAGTCCCTAACAAGATTTTTTGATCCTGTGCAATTGAATGGATGTCTGCAGGTCCTTTCCAGTTGAGTTGTATGGTGCTTGAACTTTTCTTAAAAAATAAAAATATAAAAAGACTAAAGTCTCTAGTGAAACAGTACAGAAAGTCTGAATCTGTTTTAGTTTCAAATAGTTTAAGAAACGTGGTAAGGTTTTTAATATATAAAAATTGCACTTTAGTCAGACTGTTAAAGTATTGAAAATAACTTGTACGTTATAAAATTAGGATATTCTTCTATAAACAAACCCCACTTCCTTGAAGTGGTGTTTGAATTAATTGCATGTCTGCCTTAAGAACAGGGCTGCAATAACTCTGAGTGTACACGAATCTCCATCACATGCCGTACACGTAACTTTAAGAAAAACTGGGAACCTCAAAAGTACATCAAATGGGGAGGGGGGAATAGGATGGGAAGGTAGGAATGCAACCATTCACACCAACTACTGACAGAGTAATTTAGAATAGCACAAGTTTTCTTCATTGCTTCAATTAATAAAAGAAAAAACCCCCACTATGAATCACACTAACTTTATTGAAAACAGTAAAAAAAAAAAATCTTCCTACAAAAACAATGTAACATTACTAACAACGGGGAAAAAAAAACCACTACCACTGCTTTTCACAAAAAAAAAAAAACTCCAAGGCAGCAATTATTTTCATAAAGGTTTTTTAACACAGCAAAAAATACACAACTGAGAACATTATAAAACATATTTCTGGATGACCTAAAATACACTAAGAAAGGTTTGGTGGTAGAAGGTATTTATACAGAATGTCATTCTGATTGTATTAACACTAAGAGCGTGATTTTTTTTTCAGCCACATCTTATTGTGGTCCAATATACAACCATGTGAAAGCAAACCTGTTGCTCAAGACTACAGGATCTACAAAGCCTTAAGCACAAACTGGACCAAGGAGGTACCACTAAATTCACTCAACATCACTCAGCCTCGCACAGTTAAGATTGTGTAATCGGTTTTTTAAGATTTCATTTTACAAAAAAAAAAAAAGTAACACTACTCAAAAAAAAAAAAGTGCGTGATGGAAAATACCTGTTGTCATTGTTACAGTGCCATCAGTACCAACACCAGTAGGAGCACTAGCCCACAACTGTACCTGTCACCTACGGCCACGTGAAGGTGACACAACGTGACGAGGTGGCCAGCAGCACCCTGAGATGTTCTCAGTCTCCTCGGTGGGGATTTTAGAAACAACACTTGATGATGACAAGCCTTTCTGTGTAAGGAATGTTTTTTGTTGTTGTTATTGTTGGTTTTTTCTATTTTTTAATTTAGGCAGCGCAGGGTTTGGTTTCCAACCCCACAAGAAAGTAAGGGAAATCTATCCACATTTTTTGTGTACATGTATGTTTTATACACGTTAAGGTTTCAAATCCGTGACCCAAACATATCTTATTTTTCTACCCATTTGTTTTAAAGCAATAGGAGTCAGGACAAGCCTACCTTAAAAGAATAATAATAATAATTTTTTTCTTCGTTTTGTTACCTAAAGCCAGGGAGGAGACAGTTACACCAGTTTTGTGAAACTAAGTGTTTTGACCCAGGCTGGGAAAGCTTACAGTTAAGGGGAAAACAGAAGTCATGCATCCGTTAATTTTCTCCGTAAACACATCCAATCTATTCACCACACAGGTGCCACCTTCAAGCTGCTTTTCTGAACGATCATTTTACATGGAGAAGGTCTGAACCGTGCTCATACACACAAAATACAAAAGGTACAGAAAAACACGTGAAGTGTCTCACCTTGGTGCCACACAAGGTTTGACTTTGATCAAAACATGGAAGTTAGAGACTGCTGCCACCAGAATGGTCTGCGATACATAAAGCAAGGCAGCACGGCACACCACGAGCTGCACTGCACACTAAAGGCACACACGCGTGCTGTGCCTGAAGCATTTCCATCTCACTTCAAAGTCAGACCTTACATGAGCTCTTGGTAATTTTTTAGAGCACCCACACTGCGATGACAGAATTGTTTTAATGGAATTCAATGGCAGAAAACATGAAGTGCAAATGAGTGAATAAATCCTAATTTTTCACAACAGAACATTTCTAAATTACAGAATTTCTCTGCATGTACCATGTGGAAAAAGAAATACGTTAAAATCAAAACAAGTGCCCTGATTCTTCAACAGCTGGTGTCCACACAGGCACGGAGTATGAGGCATGCAAAGTAAGGTGCTGTTCATGAAACGAGTTTCATCACTGCATTTCCAGTGGCCTTCACTACACACCCTGGTTAACGGGGACGGGTGGAGGGAAGCAAGAGCAAAGACTTGAGGTAAATATACGAGAAATATTTGGATGCCATTTCACAGTATCCTGAGGTGTTCGTGTAGGTGCAAATGAAGAATCAGATACCTGAACCCTGTAAGAACTGGGACTTCCTAATTTCAACATCGATGTGAGGTCTTAATGCAAATACAGCTTTTTAATGGCTTAGATTTAGATATGCCAGGATTACCAACATTTACAGGATATTTCTAATACTGCCAACTTTGCCTGTTTGGAGTCAGCTTCTGCATTTCTTAAAAAATTTAAAGTCACATATATTAAAATCTAAGAGCAATAAATGACAACAAAAAAGATACTTAGAAAAATATGGAAATTAACACAGAACTAGCAAACATCCTCAGCTTCTCTGTTACCAACATGGAGCTTCCTTCACAAATTCACAAGATTCTATAAAGTCAAGGATAGTGTTGCACTCTGAATCACAAAACAGATTTTTAGAAGAATTTATGAAATCTTTTCAATGCCAGTGAAATACTAGCATATTTAGACAATTTTCATATACTAATGATACACAATGCTTATTTCTTTTTGCAAGAAGAGTTTGAGAAGCTACAGTTGTGAAACATTTCAAAAAACCTACCATATTAATTTTCTGCTGGTATATATTGTTAAAGATCAGATCTGCTTAGATTCTTTTCTTTTTGTTATTTCACATTTTTTATACACCAAGAAGAGTATCTATTAGTAATATCAATGCCACTGAATAAGACTACAAATGACTTGAAAACATGGAAAATGAAAGCAAGCCAAGATGTTAATGATTAACAATTAAGGCCAAATTTGGCAAAAAGTTTCAACAGCTCTTGAATTTCATCAACTTACAGATTTTAAATATATATTTTATTTATTTATTTTTACTAAAGCAGAAATCTAAAGACCAACTAGAAAAAGGATGGAAGAGAAAGCAGACTGTCTGCATAGGTGAGATACAGATGTCTCCATGCCATTTCCTCCACCCAACTTCCCAAAATTGTTGTGCAGAGTGGGGATTCTGGAATTCACACCCAGTGTTAATTTCCCACAAGATGTGATCTCCTTCCAATGATTTTGACCAATATTGTCCAGCTTTAATCGTTACACTGAAACATGCAAGAGGTTGTCTTTCGACATGAGCTGAGGAGACGCTGTTCCCTGCAGAACCACACAGCACTCTTGGGACAGCAAGGAACCATTCAAACAAACTGCCTGGACAGAAGGAGTACAATCAGAAAGTAATGGCTTGGTCCCAATGAAATGGAGCTGACAGCGAAGAGCTGTAGTTCAAGAACGTGCACAGTGATCACCCAGAAACCGAGAATCTGTAATCACAAGTAACCTAATTCAGTGACTATGACTGCGTGGCAGAGGGACAAACCATGGGCTGATCTCCTCATGCCTAGAGCAAAGAAGGAGCATCGCAGCTTCTTAGGACAGCATTAGGAGGCTGTGTCTGAAGTCAGGGCACTGGGCAAGGTAGGAGAAGGTGGTAGAGGTTATCAGCATCTGCAGTCTTCACTTGTGCACGAGTTTTTGGAATCCATGTCAAAGCAGGTGGGGGACAGCTCCTGGCTTTGATTGCTCTCACTGAATGGGATGGATTCAAAGGCAGAATTTTTGTAAAGTTCAAATGCTATTAATGTAACTAAAACAGCTTGCTAGTTTACCAACAGCAAATTCCGTATTCAAAATATTAGGTCCTGAAAGATACTGGTGAGAAGTTCATCTATTTGCATCTTAGATACCCTTTAAATGCTAACACAATGTTGTTTCAAGTCAGCACTAAGCAACAAAAATACTAACTCTAAGGGCTAGAGAATGTCATTTCCTTACTTAAAGCATTTAAAGGTTCACAGTTCATATCAACACTTTTTAAAATTAAATAAAGACTTCATTTCTTCTTAAAGAGGTTATTAAATTGGCCATAGTGTTCTGTCCCTACTTAAGTGGCTTTACCAAGATAAAGAATCGTTATTTTACAAATCTGAGCATATGTAAAACAACAGGATTTAGCTATGCTCCTGCAGTTGGTATGCGTTGCTGGAATCCGCAAAGCATAAGGCTCTGCTACTGAACCCTACCTGAGCCCGTCTCACTTCTGGAAGAGGAAGAAAAGAAAGAAGGGAAAAATAACCCAGACCATTCTTACAAAATTCATGGAAAGTCACGTGGACGAAGAAGCCAATTGCTCTTTGCTTTTATCTTACTCTTATCTAATATAGATTGTAATTTTTGTTACGAGCAGGGTCAGCTTGTCTTTACACAGCAGCAGGCGCCCCTGAGCAACTGAAGTAGCCTCAGCTGCTGCAGAGACAAGCGGGTGAGCAGGAGAGAACCAGCAGGACAGACAAGGGCTGCAGCCCTCTTTGCAGTTGTCAATCCTGGTGGCACTTGTGCCAGGTCACATACAGGAGGAAAGCGTCCCTCTGCAGCACCCGTTTGTGTGTGTTGATCCCATTAAGCACAGGGCTGCACGAGGTCCTGCCAGCACGGACACAGCTACAGTGCAGAGCGGGGTCTCCACATGGTGCTCGAGGAGGTACTTGGAACCAGACAAGGAAAGCAGCTTGACAAATCCTTTAATTTCTATGACACTGTAAAACAGCCAACAGGGTAAGAGATACTGGAGGAGCAGGGCCAAAGAGAAACATCACGTTCTGGACAGTAAACAAAGCTTCATATGAACGCAAAAACTGCTACTCGTACAGTAACCAGTGCTGATATTTATTAGCCTAAGGTGTTACTACATATGGATGGTGTGCTTTACACTCAGAAACCCAATATTACAGTTCTGCCACTGCACTCGATATTATGCTACCAACACGGAATATAGCCAAGAAAAGGCTAACCTAAAACACTTAGTTTACATCTATTTTTCTGTTCCTGTGTGGTATCTAGTTAAGATGGAAGCATTTATGTGCTTTTCGCCTCATAAGAAGTGAGGCAGGTGTTAATGTTACTAAGATCAGCTGTATATACCTTGAAGGTATAGACCACCTGACTCTACATGAGTCAAAATACTAGGAATGCATCGTCACTATCCATTAATGAATTACCAGTTGCTTGTATTTAAGTGACCATATGCTTCTGTGAAAAGTATACAGTGACCTGTATCTTACACTTAGTACATCTAAAAGTAGCATTGTGTCTGTAAGAGGTTTTGCATAAGCATGTCATTTCCAAGGCCAAACACAAGATGTGGACAGTGCCACAATATATGCGGTTGATTTTAAAACAAAACACTGCCAGTAATTACACAGGGTAGTTCTGAATTTCTTACCCACAACGTAAAACCACACAGCATCTCAACCATACGCCATATTTTGGTGTAAAATCTTCACTTACATACTCTTAACCCACACATCTCCGACTACACGATCCAGAATGGGTGGGAGCAGACAAGGCTTTCACATTTATTTTGGAAGAGTTTTAAAGTTTTGCCTGAAACTTGCATGCTTATCAGCAGGAACTGTCTCTGCTCCATTAGGTAACTGCCCAACTCACTTTCAGAAATCACACACACTTCATAATTTCATCTCTTTCTATATTCCTGGACTGCTGACGTCAGTGATCTCTCCCCAAAACACCCTGTCAGTCTAACTAGTAAGAAAAGTGTGAAGATCAAGACCTACACTGGTTCACGCTCCCTGAATTTATTCCTTAAATTTCTTCAAAGAGAGTATTTATATGACTGTCTTAAAGTGATGATAACAATAATATTCTAATAAAGCTAACTAGCCTTATATTCCACAATTCACTGGCCCCATTAAGATGCTAGGACAATTTTGGTCATACTATCACTTGCATGGAAAAGTGGGTACGTTTAAGTTATTTTCAACTATAATGTTAATATATAAGGCTACAAGCTCAGAGAATACCTGAATTACACCCCTAATAATAAAGTCTCCCAATATTTTAAATGTAAACACATTTTCAAACAGCTTTTAATTCTAGCTCCCTGTTCTTGGCTGGGGAACTTTGACGCAGGTAAAGATTTCTCACTAAAATGTCAGCATTAAAGTCAAAGAGAAAAAAAATGCTTGGAAATCTTCATAAAAATCAACGAATTTTACTTTAAGTCTTCCAAGACTCAGTACAACACATCAATAGTCAGTTTAATAAGCCTTGAATTCATACTAATCACACAAAAAGTAACTCTCTCATATTTACTACAGCAGTATTTACATTATGCCCCAGTTCAAGTCAGAAACGGCAGCCTGCAAAAAACCGAGAAATCCTCATGTGCACTGGAGCTTGATTTTTGAAGCACTTGGAGAAAAACAAATACAAATAAACAAAACAAAAAAAACTCACATTCACACACACACAGTAGTAAGGTCTACAGCCCAGAGCAGTCATCTCAGGAGAACAGCCCAAAAGTTTCCGACACAAGGTTTACCCCATATTGGAACCACACTGGAGAGTTAGTTGTCACAGCCTGATCGCATGTAAGACCTCAAAGTCCAGACAGACATACTTCAGTTTTACAGAAACTGGAAATAACCAAGAACATTAACTGACTCGCTACATATGGGGCGCACACTGAAGTTGTCCTTATTCCAATCTGTTTGAAGATTACTTGTGGCAGAGCAGGACGAAAGCGCAAACAGATTTTGAATACTTTTGTTGGTGGGTGTTGTTTTTGCCTTTTTTTGTGTTTATTACAGACTGCTTATAGGATTCCTAAGGCTGCAGTGATGCTAAGAAAAAGGACATTACCACCCGCCAATGCCACTCTGAATTTAAGGCCTCTGAGCAGTTAAATTGTAACACCGTGGAAATTCATACTACCAAACTGAACACACAAGTTTTACTTACCAAGCCACCTACGTCATCTCTATAAGCTTAGAATTTAATTTATATCTACACTTGTAGGCCTATATACACGTTCATGTGTACATTAAAAAACAGATTAGTGAAAGATGCTGTGTTTTACCACTGAACAGAAATCCGGGTAACTATAGTATAAATTCAGAGAAATAATTTACTTCAAATTAAAGAACATTGTAAAAAAAACCTGCAACCTCAGCCTCCTAGGCCTGTGCTACTTGCATTGATTACAAGTACTGCTTATACACAGTAGTTCATATAGAATTTTACAGGGCTGTTCTTGGTAGGGTAAGTGACCTCCACGGCACAATAGCTTACAGAACTGTAAGAGCTGTGACAAGGGGTCTACGCAGCTTTTTACAAAGCATACTAGACTCAGATTTAACACTGAAGTTAATCTTCATATTGTGGTTCACTCTATTTGATAAGATATTGCCTGACTACCAGTAAAGCAACCTGGCTTTTATAGCGAAGAACAGAAACTGAAAACGCTGGCCTTCCAAGAAAGCTTCATGATATTAGACTATGAACTGCCTACCGACTCCAGCACGAAAGGAACTGTGGTCTCTACCAGTTACTTTCGTTTTTAACACATTCTTAGTGGAACTGATTATCTACTGCTGAGGATACATGTTCCAGGTAGCTTACATTTCCAGTAAGGGTCCTATTGGGCTTCAAGTGTTGTTGTGTTTTTTTTTAAACCAAGTCCCAAACTTATTCTTCGTAGCTGTGTCTGCATTACACAGGAGGTACTGTGCATTCAAATGGTAGCAGGTTTGCATCTAAAGATACGAGACCGTCAACAAAAAGGAATGCATTATTCTCTTCAGCTTCCAGTCTTCAAGGCACCTCCTGCATTAACTTACTGGGAAATAAACAAGCAGACCAAAAGTTAACTGGAAAGAGAAGAGTCTGATACCGCTAACTTCCACAGAGGCACACCAGCATCAAAAAAATGAGACAACGCTGGACCCAGATCATCAACAAATAAAATCAATATAAAAAAACGCCGATGAGATGACAGGAATGCCATGAGGTTGATGTTTTCAGCTCTGTTGATTGCAGGTGATTGTTAATCACAGTGTTTTCTGATGCCCATTTGCAGACGGCTTTGTCTCAGAGTCTCTTGGATTGTTTGACAGATGAAGCTTATCTAATCCTGCAAAACATTACACAATAAGGAAAAACTAAGATTCTTCCATGTTTCATGCATACAGCTATTCAGAAAGACAGATGCAAACTAGTATTGTTAACATGCTTTCAATTTATATAATAAATATATAATAAATAAATTACATAATAAGTATAATAAACAATACAAGTTTAATGAGATGTCATGAATTAGCAAGGTAAGTCCTTTACATCATTTGCTTTAGGACAAACTTTGAAGTTTCACCTGACCTGTTGCTATAAGCCCACGCTAACTAACGCTGGAGCTCTGCAACAGCCATTACATTATATGGAGTAATCCCTTTACGGCTAAAACAATTACACAAAAACATTATGAAATTTTATTAAAGATAATAAAAGTCACTTGACAGGGATAAATCAAGAAACGAATTGAGGCCTTTTCTCATAACATGACCTTAACTAAATGCTGGGGAATAATGATAAATACATCAACCCACATTACATATCAATCTCGATCAACTACAGAGCTTCTATGAAATTATTTTTAGCACAAAAATCAATGGACAGATTTACACACCCCAGCCTACTAATCTGTTCCCTCCGAGCTTGAGAACTCAACATCACAAATGACAGAACGGACTCTATCAGCCCTAGAGTCTCCTCATTGTATTGCACTATTTAGTAGCTCTGAATTTAACTTATTGCCACCAGCAGAGCCGCACTCCAGGAGGCGCACTCTAGGAAGCGCTCGGATTTTGTTTACCAAGTTCACAACGCTGGAAAGCAGTAATCAGTGAAAACTAACATGTGTACATTTTCAACACTACAAACTGAACCTGCGGTTATAAACAAACACCAAAGTTTCACTGTTGGTCCTTTCGACTTAAGCAAATACTGTTCTATTGTACAAAAGGTAGGAGCTTCATCGTCATTAGTAGAGATGTAGTAACAACCTCTTCGTATCAGATATGTTTTAAGCTTTTTTCGTACTACCATACTTGCAAATTCTTAAACATGAATGCACCACTCGATCAAAATTCTGATTAGATCAGCTATAGGTTTTACTCAACCAGTTATTAAAAATTTCATACATTCTCTACAAGAATTTTCTGAACACGTAGCACTTTAAAACGTTGCAAGAAAGCAGCTGAGATTTCCACTAAACTATTGTTAGGGAACTAATAATTTCCTTTAAACAAACAAACAAGAAAACATATGCAACCTTTTTGGAATGTAGACTATGAAAACAGCCCATTGTAATACACACAAGAAGAATTTAAGGCTTAGATGTCTCAATCAGTATAAAAAAACAAAGGAAAAAAAGATTAAAAACCTGTTACTGCTATCTTTCAACTGCCAACAAATGCTAAGTTCCCCTAAAGAGGTCACTGACAACCACCACTCACACTTTGATACATATTCAGGCTTCGTTTGCATGCTCAGAGTACCAATGAATTTTTATACTCTCACAAAATGGAAAAAAAATCTAATTGCACATCAATAAATACATGTACACATCATTAAGATCATTATACCTAGCTCTCAACTCTTCAGAAATAACACACGGAAATAACAATTCTTTCACACCTTAATTTACAAAAACTTGCTTGCACACAAAAAAAGTTTTCTGTGGGTTATAAGAACTTTAACAGTAGCACAACAAGGTATCAATGCTGGAGAAAGGAAAAGTTCAAGCACAAACTAAGTTGTCAGTGCTACAATTACCTATTGCCTTCAGGAGCTCTTCTCGCACAGCAGAAGTGAACTTTCTGACCAGACATAACGTTGTCATGATAGCAAAGAGCAAGTTGTAAGATAGTACAATATAGAAGTTTCCCAGCCAGTTAAACCTTCCAAAGTCTCCAAGCAGATCAAATCGAGTAATTCCTGTTAAAATTGAATTTGAGATTTGGATTAAAATGTTGGTTACATTTATAGAAGAAACACACGAGTTTCACTCTATTACTTTTTACATATTCTTTTTACATACATTACACAAAATTCTTTAAGACAACATATGGTAAGACACATGGTTAAATACACAAGAAAATGCTATCAAAGTCATTTGCCCACTTACTGACTACTATAAAACCGGAAAACGCTTTTCAAAATGTTTCTTGGGTTTCCTACTAAAATACTTGAATAGTGGTACGTTAAAGTAACTTTTGACTCTGGGTAAGAATTCTGCCTTTATTATTTCAATAAGTATAACTAGGAAAATCGACATAGTATAAAACCTGATTGAAATTTCGTTTTCTCTGAAATCTGTATCTATTCCAGATAACGCTAATGCACGTTGTAGGCCTTCTTATTAAACAATACAGGTAGTTAAATGGATTTCCATGAGATCCTTAACATCTAACAGTAAGCCTTTGTATGTTTTTCAGGACCACTGTTTTTGAAACGGAATTGTAAAGACCTCTTTCCAAGGGCAGTTTTTCTCCTAGAGCTATCCACCTCTACAGCCACAGAGTATTTGCACAGAAGGAAAAGAGTTTGGCTGAAAGATAGTGCTGACAGGTGGTCTTCACAGTGGACCTCTAAACAATGACACTCGGGCTTTGTGCTGATCAAAGGCTAGTCAATCACTAAAGCTAAGTGAGCAAAATGTGTCATTAATGTGTAAGTGTCTATAAGCTATAGGGTACATCCCAGAAGGCAGAAGAGCCACAGGTTGTTCCTTTGCCAGGTCTACATCAAAGACTGCATTGACTAAAAGACAGAATATTGAGATGATACCCAAACATCAGTTGTCTAGAATTGGTGATTCTTCACATTCACGGCAGCAGGAAACTGTGCAGTGAGAAACTACTCCTGGCTCTCAAGTTGCTGGAAGCAAATTTTCTATCATCTTACTGTAAAGGGTTTTTTTTGAAAACTATCACCAGTGATAATAAGTGAAGAGACAGAATTAAAGGTCAGCTATCTTCTTTTCAAAGGTAAACCTGGCACTTACGAATCTAATTGTACCATGATCCTGGCTCAGTCCTCAACACTCCTCAGCCAACCATCACAATGTTAAAGATGTACATGCTTCTTGTACTCAGCATCACTCATTAAAAAATATCATACATACAAATGTATATGGGAATCAAATATGGTATCTAAAGAAAAACATGCCACCATGAAGAAAATGAGAAGATGTTTAAAAGGATAAAGCAAAATAAGACTAAAGTTAATCAGGCAGGTAAAAATTCCAAAAAAGCACAGAAGGTCTTAGCACAAGAAGAAACTGGCTGACTGAATAAGAGGTAAACAGATGAAAAAATAATAAACATGAGTTGCTTTCACACTTGAAGCAAAACAATGTCCTTAAGAACATTTTCAAAGAAACAGCCTTTTACTCAGGCTGCAGAGCTACAGGAAAACTGAGAACATCAAGTTTGAATGTACAGGCTTTGGATCTTTAAAGGGAAAGAAACAAAACAGGTAGAGCACTGCATAATAAGTCTATTTGCAAAAGAGAAAATACCCCTTGACACAAAGGGGTTTGGAAGAATAGCTAGCAATGTTGCAGGAGTTGCAAGGATAAACAAAAATTAAGCCTGACACTTCTGTGACATAAGTTACATTCATTTTCCTCCTATAAAAAAAGGTCAGTGCTCATCAGAAAAAAAATCTGACAGTACCTTTTTGTACATTTGTGAGAGAAAAGGGTTAAACTTTTGTGACTTTCCTACAGAATAAGAATCTACACAGCCCGTAGAGAAAACAGTTCCCAAGACTGCAATATGGAAAACTCAGAACAGAAAACTACGTCTCTAGTGGACACATGTCCAAGAACGTTCATCATAATTTACCAAACAATACACTACAGAATTGCTTAGGTTTAAAAAAAATCAGGTTAAAAAAAAAGAACTGTTCAAGTTAAAAAAAAAAAAAGAAATACTATATTTTTGACCTGTTGTTACAAATGAGTTTCATATCACTTTGTATTCAACCATGATAAGAGAAGAATTCCAGGAAAACTTTTATATATCAGAAAACTCAATTCTGTTTCCAGTTCCTTGCTTCTATGTTTCTGGCTATTAAGCGCCCTGTTCCCAATTTGTTTCCTAGTGTTTAGCAACATGGTGCTGGTAGGAAATAAGTTTCAAGCGGGACTACCAAAAGGCTGAAGAGTTCTGGATAAAATGAGTGAACTTATCCTGGAGTTCTAAAAGAGTGAAAGATTACAGACATCCACCACCTACACGACAGTGCTATATAACATAGAAATACCAGAATTTTTTTTACATCTTTAAAGCTTGAAAAAGGTCAGTACTTGTACTAGATAACTTCTGCTATTTTACTTTTCCTATAATGATAAACTCTAGCCTTTTCTCCATAGCCTAGAAACTTGCTTTTTTAATGATGTGAAAAGACTATGAGTCTGCTTAACATATTTCTTTCTTTTCATCTATTCAGTCCCACAGGGCAGTAGCATGTAGAGCAACACATGTTGATATTTCTGCAAAGCACCACATGACTCACTGTACTCTAATACACTCTATTAATCCTGTTTGGACAGCTGTGTCTGTGCATTTGTTAGCTGTGTGTTAATTGTTCCATCTTTTTTCTTCTTTTATTTATCTCTATGGCAAACTATCCAGGAATTTCATTTGTTGGCTTTTTTTTTTTAAAGCAAGTTTTACCATTAATCTGTTTCCTATGAGACAACAATGCACCCAGCATGTATACGTTCTTCCACTGAAACCATTTATTATCAACTGTTAATCTCACAGACCATTAACAATGATTTTTTTTAAACAAATGATCAGTATTTGTCCACTATCTTACTGCATTAATGTTATAATTCTATTTTAAGACACTAAGTTTTTGATATAGTATCTTGTTCAATGCTAGCACTGTTTTATTAAGATCTTAAATTGGCTATATTCTAAAACTGCATTCTTAAGACGTTTTGCTACAGATTTTTAAAATGTGAGCTCTAGAACATGTGTTTTAGGATTCAGCTTTCCAAAATATATTACATTACAGTCATTCACTTGTTAATCACGTCAAGTTTTTTTTTGTTATAAAAATGATTTAGTAAATAAGAGTCATCTGGAGATACACAACACAAAAACATACAACATGGCTTACTGGAAAATACTAGCTACTCTCAATTTGACAGCACTCTGGTTGAAAAGAATCAACTACAAAACTGTTGGGTATACATTAGTAGTCAGTGAGCCTAAGCTTGAACTCCTAAACTTCTACTTATGACACACAGCCTGAGGTAAAGCTTTTTGTTAATTTTTTTTTTTAATTTTGCTAATTAAATTCACATTAGCTGCAAGTATCTTGCACTACCTTAAATATGTACATTTATGTACTTAGTAATACCCTTTCAGTCTAACTTCAAGAATTCAAGTTGAATATTAACCAATTAAACAATTTTGTCAAGATACAAAACGTCGTGTCTTTCTAACTGGCTAAAATAGTTTTTTACTTCAAGTGCTACTGCCAGTTCTTAACAAAATCAGAATTATTTCGATTCTACTACGTTGGATTCCTACTTTTTCTATTTGAAGACTGAAGGAACACAGGATGGGAGCAGAACTTACAGAAAATCAAAGTGAAAACCAGGCTACTTTCTTGACAAAAGTCATTAAGAAGTCACTGTTTAAAAAAAACACGCATTTCCACTTATGTCAAGTTTTATAGCTAAAATGTATTTTTTTTCCGTAAAACCTAACTGCAATTTGACAGTGAACATGAAAGTATTTTATACTGCCCTAAACGCACAGTCTCTCTATCTATTCATCTCACAATCTCCTCTTTCAAGTTTAAAATCTGACCTGCCTTTTTAAAAAACAGTTTGCTAGAAAACATGTTTTTTTTTTTAAAAAATGTATGTTCTGCAGTTTCATACACAGCCCATGTGTATGGCCACAAACACAGGTGACAATAAGCTACAGCTACAGGTTGTTCCTTTTTAAAAAACTCAATTATTAAGTGTCCTTTATTATGATATTCTATATTATGCTGTACAATTCACTTACCCAGTGTTCTTGACATCACTGGCAAAGCAGAGCTCAGCACCAAGATAGAGACACAGTTTCCAATTATCTGTTTGAAATGAGAAACGGTGTTTATATTACAAATGGAATTGTTAAAAAAAGAAAAACCGGTCAAGATCAAGAAAAAAATCCTTAAAGTATCATTGCTCAAAATAAACCTTAGGTATTTCACAATAACATACTGTTAGTCTTGCTTACTTCTGTCACACTTCTCCATATGGTTTTACACAACTGAAGATCATCCAAGAGTTTAAAAAATCAAATATGTAATCGCTTACTTTTAATCAAAGTATTAAGTATGGCTGGATTCAAAATAATTCAAAATTAGCATGTTGCAAAGCATCAACTGTTTATTTAATTCCTGCAAACTTTTTATAAAACAGCTATTCCATGAGCTTAGAATAGATGACTGATACATCAGCTTAAGCTTTGTATGCAACTGCTTAGGATTAGCATTATTAAAAAAATTACAACAAAGAGCTTCCTTTCAACTGAATGCCTGTTGACTACTTTAAATAGCATGAAAAAAATCTCAGCTGTTAGATATTATAAAGGCTTCACAAAAACTAGAGTAAAGAGTAATTGAAACTTCTTTCTCTCACAAGGGATCACTTTCTTCAGCTCTAATTCTATCAGAATTCAAAAGAAAAAATAAAACTTCTTAAAAGTACATAGATATTTATTCATTCAATATTTATTAATAGTACGCTACTCCTGGTGTACTGTAAACAAACTATACAAGGCATTAATAACATTTCAACTCCCTAATCTACTATACCCATTCTATGTGTTTACCTACTTTCTCACTTCCAATAATATATGGTTAAAAAAATACTTTTTTTTTCTATTTCTTCAAGTGAAACATTGAATAAATAATTAAATTCAACATCCGTTCCTTGGTTACTGATCACCTCCCCTTGTCAGCTGTGGGAATATTTTTCCAAAAAACTAAGCACGTTCCTTAGCATTAGGTTATTCTGAAGCCAATGCTAAATTGTAAAAAGTAAAATTAGCCTCAAACTACAAAATGTTGCTGAATAGACCTCCTCAGTCTTAGTTTAATTATTCAAATTTGAATTACTTTGTCTGTATTACATCTAGCAACCAAGTTCTTCAGATTTCAAACAAGCTCCCTGAAGTACAGTTAGCACAATCAAAGTTACTCATTAGCAATACGTTTCCTTTGAAAAAAGTTCTTTCACTAGCTTTTCTATAGCTAGTTAACAAGCTCTGCTATTCCCAGCTTTTTACAAGTGAATGGATGCCATCCAAACTAAACAGAGCACATCCTTTTTCCCACTCATTCAGCATTTTGAAAATCTTCCAGTTTGTGTTTACGCAGCTTACAAACAAATACTGATCACTGCAAATGAGCCATTCAGGGCAATTACTGAAAGAGTCAGGTTGTCTTGGGTGGCAAGAGAGAGGAGGGGGCCATCACCACCAGACTTCACCTTACCTTTGTCATAGTTGTGTCATCCTTCCTGGGAGTGAAATTTTCAAAAAAACGAAGGCTGTAGAAGCCGACGACAGAGGACACCATAAGATAGCTGTGAGAATCAAGGAAAAAGCAACCTCCAAAGAATGCATGCTTCACTCAAGTTCTCAGCAGTCTCAAAGTCTTAAGAACCAGAGGGGGGAGAAATAAACAAAATGAAAAAACACTTCGAGTGCTTGAGAAGGACAGACCTCTCTCTTCTTTCCAAGCAAGTGTCTTAGTAAATTACCAGTGTCCCACAAAACTAGACAGAATACCTGTTAACAGACAATTTTTGAAGAAAGGATACAAAATCAAAATGATTTCAAGTGCTGCTCCCACAAAACCAAATGTGGATAGGGATGCATTTCCTATTCCAGGACCCTAGAAGGAGAAAAATATTTTGCATAATCTAATAAGGTTCATGCAACAAGCATAAAGTTAACCTTTACAAGTACCAAAAAGACTTCCTAGATGAAATAAAGCTTTTACTTAATTATTTAAGGATCATCCTGATGTAAGACTTGTAGCTTATAATATCTCTTCCCATTTTATCAGCTTGCTTCCAAACTTGAGTGAAATGTACTAAGGCAGAAGTTAAAATACGCATTTTATACATATTCCTTCGCTTTGGAAACTAAAATAAGAGATCTCAGAAGACTAGCTATTTGCAATGCCACAGAGTGGTCATCACCACTAATCAGCTTTTACAGCTACACAAGCTCATACAGAGCTATAGTCAGGTAAAAGCATTACCAAATTAATAAAAATTCCCTTGTGATTAAAGACACTATTACTCAATGTGCTGTTCTTTACTTTCTTAAAGTTTGCTATGCTTTATCATAAAGGAAGAAAATGTTCGCGTTTTGAAAGAGGAACACAAAAAAAGGTTTTTCATATTGCTTTTTAATACATTTATTTTCTTAAATTGAATATCGCTAAATAGTGTTAAAAGTAAAACACGCACAATGCAAAACTCCAGATTAGTTATTTACTTGACTGAATTACTGTAAAGATTCTGGGCTGATTTTATTAAGAAGTCATTACAACGAGACGTAATAAATGCTTATGCAGGACTGAAAGAGAAACAAAAGTCAAGTTCTAACTTGAACTTCTCTAAGGGCTCCAAAGCATTACTAGCATTATAAAAATTATGTAAGAGAAGTTTACTTTACCCCTGATCCTTTTGGCATTGCAGTCTCATCAACCAACAGGTAAAGAATGTTGAAAGCAACTAACAGGACTGAGATGGACTGTAAAGAACGAGAAATAGTCTCATTATTTAAAAGTATTCCACATTTGAACAATAGAAGTACATAGCATTACCTGACTTCGTAATGTTAAGTAAGTTCTACTAAAATGATCAAGGGAGTATTGAGTTTATTGCTTAAAGACATCACTCAAAAATTTTAAAAGTACACCCCCAAACGACTGAAGAATTCCCCATACTGCTTTCTTTAAAAAAAAAAAAAGGCAAAAATTCTTACCGTCTCAATCAGCAGCAATATCATAACAGCTGGATAAACTAAATTTCTTTCCCAGGCAGAAGCTTTTTTCCGCCGTTCTGTTCAGAACAGAAATACAATACCATAGATCAAGTTTAGAGTAAAACAAGTAACAATTATTTACATACCCATAAACTCATTATAAACTGTAGATAACAAAGCAATATTATTGTGGATCAACACCAACCAGTTCATAAAAATATCTATTCTGAGGAGCTGTACAAAGCATTCAAAAAAAAAAAAGCCTCTATAGAGAAAGAATGGGGGGACATACAGAAGAAAGTTTTTCTTATTTAAAGGCATGTTTCACCATAATCCACCATAATTATCCAATGAATATTGCAATATAAAAGACAGAATAGAATTTGTTTATATATATATTAATATAACCTAAAGGGAAAAAAAGAGGAATTTCAAATATTTAAGCATTTACTTCTTGTGACATAAATGAAGACAGACAAGACTAACATATTGGACATCACTAGAGTGTCTAAAAAGATAACCCAGCAACTTCTTACTACCATCTTCACTTTTGCACATAATACACTAACAAATGCAAAATACTCCAAGCCTTTGAATAAGTAGGGAGATTCCTGTTGAGTAGCTGCCATTATGAGAAGTGTCACAAAAAGACATAAAAAGTGCCAAGAATTTTCCTGTTCAACAATTTGACTTTATGAGAAATAATTCAAAACCAAAGAGACAGAAAAGTAATGTCTTAGACTATCCCAAATAATCATAAATACAGCATGACATAAAAAGACTGTGCTACTGATCTCCATGCCAAGAAGTGTCACAACTTCTCAAAAATTATGTTAAAAGTAAGATTTAAATCCAACTCCCTATTTAAAGTATGTTTGTTAGGTGAGGGGCAATGATTCCATATGATGCACTTGTAGAAACTATAATAGTTTGAAAGGTCTGAGAATGTACATGTTTGGTTAGAAACAATTGGGATGAATCAAGCAACTGTTAAAAACTGAATATAGTATCTTAAGGTCATTTATTAAATTGCAATCCGCATGAAACAGTATGAAAAAAAATATATTACCTAGATTTGTTTTCTTGCTTTTCACTTTTTCAAGCTCTTGTTCCAACTCTACTGTCTGGTATTCAACTGTGGAAGATGTACCTTTTAAAACACAAGAAATTTTGTTTTGGATGGGACTAACTACAGTGCTGGAAGACATACTGTGAAAATCCATGTTTAGGACACAACACATTAACATTTATGGCTTTAAAGTGCAGGGTTTTTTTTGTTTTTGTTTTTCTGAGATTTTTCAAACTCTTCTTCAAAAACCGGTTATGGTGTGGCAGCCTGACACTGAATGGCTTGAATGTGTCATCCTTTTGTCTCCATATGACTCATATCAAGAAGCAAAGAATCTCTGGATGCCCTTCAAGGGCATTATTATTTAGCACCTTAATGAGAGAATGTACCTTTTCCTCCAAACTAAGTAAGCTGGTGACTGGACCTCCAGTTTCAAGTGTGTCCCTCTTTTTCCCTTTCCTCAGTCTTCTATACTCAGCCTGCTCTGTTTCCGTGCTGCTAACCTGCTCGTTGCAGTACCTTCTGCTCTTACCTTCATTTAGCCACCAGCCAGTTTGCCAGCTTCAGTCAGCCTCTCTGTGCTGCAGAGCTCCCTCTGACAACCACAGCTGGATCCTCCTCACAACCACCCACGAGACCACATTACAGAATCACAGAATCATAGGGGTTGGAAGGGACCTCCAGAGATCATTGGGTCCAACACCCCTGCCAAAGTAGGTTCCCTAGAACAGGTTGCCCAGGTAGGCGTCCAGATGGGCCTTGAATACCTCCAGAGAAGGAGACTCCACAACCTTCCTGGGCAGCCTGTTCCTGTGAATTCTTTGACTCTTTTAGTTTACATGATAACTCCTCAAACTCTCTCTTCCATGCCAGCTGAAAATTGGCAGCTGTAATATTAGTTCTAGGCAGAAAACAAGCAAGGCAGAGAAGTTGCTCATCAACTCTTCCTCCTCTCCCTCCACCACGACTAAGGAGCCCAGCCCATTTCCCTCTGCATCCTCTTCTCTTCAACCTCCAAGTTTCTTTCAACCAGCCAACCTTTCCAGCACAGGCACACTTTGGTTTCTCTCCTTTACTCCAGTTCCTCTTCAAACACTGCTCAGCATTCCAGCAACAATACAACATAGAAATGCTGACGAGAGATCTGCTCTTTCAGCTCTCGTCATTTCTACTTCAGCTTTTTCTCTCTGCAATCACACCCTGGAAATACACTCCCTGGGCTAAATCCGAAACACCCTCTACTCATCTTTCTCTCATTCACATGCCTTTAATTTCTCAATAGTCTCACCTGATAGTAAGTAGAGTGCTCATATATTTCCTGCCTATTCCAGACCAATCTCATTCTGCCAAAACACTGTGGCAGTTCAAGGTCTTAATAACCCCAAAGTTATTAAGTTATCTTCCTTCTTGATTTACACTGACACCCTGCTGCTTGTTGGCCATTCCCTACCCTTGGCCTCGCCTTTGATTGCAGGCTAACCCATAATAACAATGTTGCAGACTTTTTTTTTTAAACACTAATAAATTTCTATGAGACTAATAGTCTTGTCCAGGCTTTTATCTCATATCTTGATCATTTGCCTACAAAAACTAAATAGCACTTAGGCTGCTGGCACGCTAACACTACTTTATGGTCCAGTCTCATTATTTCCTTATTTTCTGTTGTCTGTTGATCCACTTAGCAATCTCAGTACAAGATAACAAGGTAAATTGCTCATCCCATCCAGCCCCCACATATATTCTTGCAGCATCCAACAGAGTGAAGTCCTACATGAAAACCAAGGTAAACAAATACGTCTCTTGGAATTTTTTTTGGAAACTTTTACTCTCTATTTCAGAGTATATTATTTTTCAATGCAGTCAAATTTTCAACCAGGCATACACATCTTTCAAAAAAACTGGGGGGGTGGATTTAATTGCATGCTTCTTTCACACACATTTTTGCATATAATAAGTTTCCTCTGTGTTATGCCTGCACTTATCTTTCATATCAGTGACATAAAACATATGCAGTAATATTTACAGTGGCTTCAAATATATAAACATCTCAAATCCCAGAATTAACCAGAAAGATCTACAAATTCACTTAAACTGGAGTACCTGCAGTGATTGTCAATTTCTCAATGTATTTTAAATGAGTAATCAAAATGTGTATTTTTTTAGAACAAAGTTTTGTTTTTAAACAAGTCTCTTTATCATTATAAAAATAAGCTGATGCATTCCTTCCACAAAAAGCCTATAACAGCTATTTTATGGAATGACTAATTACTATGAAGTGAATAAAAAGGACAGTTTATAGAGTTCAGTGGAAACAGTCTCAAGAATTTTAATGGAAGCAGTTAAAATAAGAAAACTTAAGTTAACATCTGACGTTTTCTTCTCCATAATTGATTTAGGGGTCTCTGGGGAAAAACTTCATTCAAGATATATGCGTTTTTTTCCCCTTGGATATAAGAATTCAGAGCTCAAGATTGATATCCATGGGAGTCTTTCCAGCAGAGTCAATGAAATCACATTAGATGCCTAAAGAGACACTTCCGTACACGTTCTGAATCATATCTAAGTGCTGTTGTGGTTCCTCCTTAAAATTAGTAGCAAACAGGTTGCTATACAAAAGAATATTTTATGAGAGGGGAAAGCAAAGTTTCAGATCAGTCAAAAGAGTATTTGAAAAGGATGCAGCTAAATTCTTAAAAGCTCTATACCATTAGCTTTATTTCAAACATGCACAAAGTTCAATGTCAGCGCTGTCTAGCCAATAAATCAAATTGGTAGACGAGACTTGTTTGGACTAGCAATGAAAAGTTAGAAGGGATTCTCCGAGAAAGCCACAAAGCAGCTCATTTAAGGTCAATTTAACGGTATTATTCTGTTTTTCTTCCAGCCCCGACATAAGATTTCAGTACCTCAAAGGAAATTGTAAGAGTATCTATTTGCATTCCCCCTAGGTGATTGGCAGTTCAACACCAATTAGTTCAAAATTACACTGTTACTAGCGTGCAATAAAAACAACACCTTTCATCTTTCTTACATAGGTAAGGATACCTTCAGAGCCAATAACTTTGATCAAGTAAGTATTTTTGATCCTACCCCACCCGTCTCTTTGGATTCAGGAAAACTAATAGCTGAAGGCAACTTTTTTCTTTTAATATAAAAAAGTCCCAGCTTTATTCTTTGACTGTAGGAGTGCTGTGGGTACTGAAATATAATATACTGGAAACAAACATTTTCCAGAAGCCCAGTATCTCTTCAACAGATAAAAATACTATGGTAGATAACATGATCAAACTTCCCCCTCCCTCCTCCTCCAATTTTCACTTATATACTAGAAACATCTGAGAAGGAAGAAAATTTAGTTTCCACAAAGAAAACATGAAGTTTCCCAGTTAGAGTTAGGTTGAAATATGAGGAGGTTTAAAGAAAATTCTATCAACTGCACCACAGCCACAGTAGTTACATCTGTACTAATAAAGGGCACAGCTCACACAGCTAAACTCTTTCCCTCCTCCAAAAGCAGAGGTTTTCCCCAGCCAATTCAGCAGGGACAGCGATTCATGGCAATACCTTGCTCTGTCCAGGCACTGTCTGAGGCAACATCAACTGGGACTGGCCACAGCAATGTTAGGAGCGTGATAGCAGTTAATCCACTGAGAAATAATCAGCACTGATTATCACCAAGCATTGCCTAAGGTTGTGATCTGGTCCTCATTAGTTCTAATAAAATACAAACTCTTTGGTTATGCGTATAAATGGAGTATATATTTTAAAACACATCACTGCTAAGTTGTCCAGCAGGCTTACTTAAGCACATATATTTCCACTGACTACTGCAGGAAAGTTGCAGCAGCCATGGCATAGGAAGTCTGTAGCCTAACATCGTATCTGATATAGCACCATAACACACAAATGTGTAAGTAAGTTAAACATCAAATTATTCCGCCTAACATCACAGCACTACATTAATTAATGTAGTTAGCACATATTTGTATTTGTACACATTTAAAGAAAGAATCAGTAAACAGGATAAGCTTGAGTCTTCATAGTTCTGGCAAAAATGGTATTTATTTTTCTGGTATAATTTGTATGTCCTGATTTCTGGCAGAGAGGATGAAGCTCTCCAGTCTTGCCACATAAATGAGAACCATACTTAAAATTACGTAAATAATTACTCACAAAAATCTTGCAGAATATCTTCTTGTGCATACAACATTCCCTTCCACCTACATGCTATTTCCAAGTTAAGCTAAAAAGCAGATAAAAATCTGATTGAAGTCTATTAATTTTCTCTGTATACCAAACCAGAGGGTTTTGAGCAGCCCGTCAGATAGCAGTGCCGATGTCATTCCCTCAGCACGTGAAACAGAAGAACTCAGTTCCCTCTTCCAAGAAGAGGGAAGCCCCACATCTTTCACCTCTCAAGAGAGGGATGGTGAGCTCTATGGAATTTGGCTAGGTTGCAGTTCTGCTTATGTTAAATTCTTAACAATCCACTGAAAAAGAATCCAGTCTTTCAGCTGATGCAGGTGACTGCCTTAACTACACGTCCTAAATCCAGATCCAATGAATAGACTTCTACTAGGTCCATCTCACAAGTGATATTATTAAACTGCAACATAGACACCTACATAGAAAAACAATAGACAATCATCTAAACTACATTCTCCACCTGACCAGCAGAAACCACTTTGCACTACGCCCAATAGACACTTGAATAGCTATTTGTCCATTTTCTGTATCGCTTTTCCTCATACATAAGCACCATCACCATGACAACAGAAAATATTCAGTAACAAATACTTTACAGTTGCTAGCTAACATCAAACACATAAAACAATTATAATTACCCCATCACAGCTTCAAAGGTGTTCACTCCACACACCTTTTTGCATATTTGTATGTGTATATGCATATACATACATATATATACACACACGCATGTCAGTATGAAAAAACCTAGAGCTTCCAAAATAGCAAAGGTGAGCATTGCTTTTAAACTGGGAACCATGCCTGATTTTAGCATAGAAGCCACTACTCCACCACCAAGTTTAAATGCTGGAGCAAAGACCACGATCTCCTGTTATGAAAGATACTTTCTCTGACCAATTTTTACCAGAGACTTATTGAGAAGTGAAAGAAGAAAGACTGAGATATGACTGAAAAGAGGAAGGCAGGAAACAAAGAAAATTAAGGCTAAAATAAGTCATACGCATTCCAGAGAAGATAACAATGGATGGAAGTCGTGACATGAATAATCTTTGTTTTACCAACCAGAAGAAATAGTATAAATTGTAGATAAATGATTTACCCATGCAGTTAACAGCACTTTAGAAGACAATTTGTACAACAGGATTTCTAGATTTGAAGAGAGAGAATTTACATGTTTTCCACAACTGGCATCTTCTATGCTGCAATATTCTTTATCTTAGAAACTAAAGCTTAATACTGCTTTTAAAATACTTCAAAAGAAGAACACCTTGTAAAGAACCGCTGAATTGTAATGCTAAGTACAAAAAGCCTAAAACACTTACATAATACGTTCATTGTAATTATTCATTAATGGAGGCACAACAATTAAATTTACCCTGTAGCTCCTAGAATATAAAGAACCGCTCTGATACTTAAAATTTAAGCTAACAAGTCATTATACCATCATTGAATCAGAAAAAGTCCTCCAAATATACAAAATTCATCATTCAGGACATTGAGCCTCTTCCTAATAGAGTACGTTCACTGCTTTTCAGGCAAGGCTAGAATACCGTCAACATTTAGCAAACCGAACTATTTTACAGTGAGGGTGGTGGGTTTGGTCAACTACTCAGTTTGGATTCTCAGTCTCAGAATATTCTCAGCATTAGAACTGATGAACATGTTAAAAACAAAGTGCACACAGGTCAATCTTGTACACAGTAAGCAACCAAATGTAAGCTTGTAATGATTGTTACATATGAAAACCTTGAACTCTGCTGTTCCGAGAGAATATTTATATGACATTATATTTATAACATTAAGGTCAATACACATCACTACTCGAAATACTGTATTTGAAGCAGAATTTATATTTACTGTACTGTAACTATTGTATTTGAACAAGCGTACCATTGAGCTTCCTCTGAATTGCTTCTTCCTCTAAAGTGATGATATACATCTGTTCATCTAAGTCTTCAAGGATCTGTATTTGGAAACAGAAAAACGACCTAAGCATCAACAGAAAGTCGCTTACCTTTTTGATCTACATGGGTTTGTTTTGTTCGAATAACCTTTATATTTAAATATATATTCTGCAATTTCATAATGTTGATACAAAAAAAATGCCATAGGAGATTATTCCATTATGTTACAGTTCTGTTTCTTCGCTGCAACCAAACTTTCTGTTAAGTTCTTATTTCAGGTTAAAACTCTTATATTCAATCTCAGCCTAAAGAAGCTATTTGGGGAACAGGGGAGCGACAGTACATCTAACCTATGTTCAGGTCATTTTATATTGTGGCAGGGAGAAGATAAGTAACCTGTTGATCTTCACATTCAATTTAATTTAAACAAAACTAATTGCAGACTTTGAAAGAGTAAATTAAAAAAACTCATATGCCAATATTTCAAGCAAAAAAAAAAGTTGCTAGTGGAAGTTAAAAGCAAAATACATGAAGCCTACCTACCTTACTGTCAGGCAATTTGAATTTAAAGCTTATAAATAGCAAAAGACTGGTACATATTTTCTTTGTATTTTTGGGATTGACTTGACTAATGACAAGGAATGCAAGATCTAAACACACCCGAATTTTAGTAAATACAAACTAGGAAATATGACACCAAGGTCACTGGGGGATTTGCATACTGTACAAACTTTCCATTCCCTCACACATTCAGCACAATTACAATATATTATCTATGCTTAAAAGGTTCTTACAGGTGCCAACTACCTGCAGGCAAAGCCAATTTCACTAATTTAAGTACACCCCTAGGTACTTTTCTTGCCATCCAGCCTTAGTTTGGTCTTATACCCTTAACTCCTAAACTCGGAGCAAAAACCACACCTTTCAGGCATTTGCAAAACAAAGTAGGCAATACGGGCAACTAATATTAACTCTAATAGTGGCTGTACAGCCTGGTAAGCCAGAGAAAGTCTACACTATTAAAAAATTGAAAAAAGCAGGCTTTTGTGCTATAAGACAAAATTGAAAACAAGTATATAAATATTGACTATACAAAATCAGATGAACAAAAGAGAATTGTGTAGAAGTACAACTGTTCTATAAGAAAACACTTTAATGCCACTGTACCATCTAACAGATGGCACACAAGGACAGATTTGTGTAACACTTACTGTTGGCTTCACCAGCAACTGACCCATTACTGTAAACATCCGCGAAAGTCCCACCGGCGTGCATACTGCAGAGGAAGGAAGATTACGCAAAACAGTGATTTCTAAGTCAAAGGCTGATTTTTCTTTGCAAGTACAGCGTTTGTGTTACATTCCACATAAAGCTAGGTACAGTTCTGAAAAGAACAGAGAACTTCAAACTCCAACCTGAACTTTAAAACTTATTGCTATTATTCAATTTCAAACAAGACGAGCATCTCTCCAAGAGCATAGCTGATTTTTTTTTGTCATCAGGGAACACCATATAAACAAATATCTTACACTTGCTTACATAATTATTTATTCAAAGCATGTGGCACCAGAGGCTATGTCTATATTAGCACGTTCAGCAGTGCCAGGAAACATTCCTGGGCACTAAGACTTGATTGTCTACACAAGTAAATTGCTACAGCTATCCCCGGTGTGATTTTGCCCTGGGCCAGTTAGCACTTTCCCCAGAAATTCCCAGGTGTAGTTCTGGAGCTCACACAGTCCAGGAACCATTATCACAAGGTAACGTGCACACAGCCACCTTCTGGAAACTGGAGGACCATGGACGTGGATGGAATGGCACTGCTTGGCCACAGTGCTGGTGAACATTTCTGACATTTAATCTGCTAGCACAGGTGTAGCTGTAAGGTCAAGAGATCATGAAACTACCTTGCTGTAAAAGTTCGCTGTAATTTCAGTTGGCAGTAGGCTCAGCTACCAGATTTTAAGCTGCTTTCTTTTTTATGAAGTAACAGATTGCCCTTTTGATAGTAGCCTTGATGGTTTCCAGGTATGGTGCACATATGCTTGCTGGGAGAATGGATTAGACTCTGATCTTTCACTAATAATTTATTATCAACGGTTTAGGGAGAACAGCCTTCAAATACTGAAGCATGTAGGAGATGGAAGGGATTTGTAACAGCATGGATAAGGATATATTTACAGTTTATATGATCATAAAGTAGTGCTGTTAAATAAGACAAGAAGCAGCAAACGGAAGACTTTAGTGAGGATTATGTTCATTTTTATCAATGAGTGTTTCACTATGGCTACTGCACATTACAGGAAAAATACAGAATAGAAAAGTATTGATAAAGACTACCTTTAGCTAGTCTTCCCTGACTACAGAGGGAGCCTGCAGGCAAAGGAGAGAAGGGAAGAGACAGTGCTGCAAGTCACCCCCTCAATAAACCTATCATCTACTTCCCAATACACTGCTTCAGCAATTAAGCCAACTGAAGATCTAATGAAGCTCTACCCCAGCACCTACCACTTTCCAACTGCTGTATGCTGCCCTTTCAGCTGCACGGGTAACAGCTTGGAGGGCTTTATATAACTTCAGTGATTTGGTTGTCTAAGTTAACAAATGACTGTTCTAAAATTGGCATTTGATCCCAATTACTGGGGTGAACTGCTACACAGTAGCCCCAGAGCACATGCTGAGTTTTCAGCTCTGCTGAAACCAACTGCAAGGCACACGTAGGAAGTCTGTACGCCAAGTTCCCCATTAGAAGGTTGAGCGACTGTTGTGAATCAGTCTCAAAGAGTCTAGGTGTTCATAAATGAGATGGTCAGAATTACTTTTTTTTTTTTTTTACTCCCCCCCCCCCCCCCCCTCCATTACTGTCAATTTAAGAATCTTCACATACAGAGAGCCTAAGGAGACTCAGCCAAGTTCTCCCAGTAACACCTTACATAAAACTAAGCAGATCAGTCTATGAAAATGCCTCAAACTACCATTGATCTCCATCCTTTATCCATAGTGACAGCCCTATAAATGCTAGCTGTAAACCTTTAAAAAGGTAGAAAGCAGGTGAAAACATGATGATCTAGAAAGTGAGATGTTGTGCCCCCCCCCCTTGGCTTTCTTTTTCTTTTTTTTTTTTTTTTTTTTTAAATAATTCAGGGGGCAGTGGAAGCATGAAACTATATGTGCAATTTTGGAGCCTCCCATTCCCCTAAACAGGGGCGAGGGAACTCTGGCTAGGACCAGTTGGAGTAAGTTTGTTGTTGTCGTTTCAAAAAAACACTGCATTTGTTTTGTATAAAACCATGTAACAGACCTCTGGACTGGCCAGATACCAGTTCCATGATTATGAACGTTAGCCATATTGTGTTCTCACTTCTGCCTTTACAGGAACATTTTTATTTAGAAAAAGGAGAAGGGTAGTTTACTAAACATAGGACAAACTAAGTATTCTATGAAAACGTAACGTAGCACTGGTTTACCAACTTCAGAATTCAAATGTAACAAGTTTATACTAAGATTTTAACTTATAAAAATATATAATTTTTTATATTCAACTTTCATAATGAAAAACAGTTTTCTTCAATCTTTAAAAAACAAACAGAAACATTCATCTTTTGGAAAAAAAAAATCATGGAAATACTTACACAGAAGTAACAAGCATCCCATCAGTGATATACAGGAATATAAATATGGGAGGTAGAATTCCCAGAGGTCTGCAAAGCACACATTAAGCACAGTCTTAGCTCATTATGAATAGACTACTTATGTCACAAATCCAACTGAATTAGCTTCTTTCCCTAAGCTTTCTTCTCCAGGATTGAAGAATTTCTATGTTTTGAAGTATAAAATAAGAATTACTCAGTTAATAAATATGCAGGCAACAAGATCTCCTAGCACTTTAGCTTGAAAAATATCTTCATCTTTTATTCCTATCCTGCTTAAATCACTTGCTTTTAACATATAGATACACAACATTTCATCCACAAGAGCAAAAACTGTCTCACCATGCTAGAAACTGACTTAATAAGCTTACTGAAGAGAAAAAAAAATGGTATGTATTAAATTAATACAACTTCTCAACCTGTGCAATACTCACAGCATTTACTGAAAGTACTTTTATTTGAAAACATCCATTTCCATAATTAAAACAAGACAAAGGCTTTTTTGTTTTGTTTTTTTAAATTCCATACCATACAGAGACTCCATACTGGCAGCATCATTGTCTATGAGAGCTGAAGCCACCCATACGATTCCAAGGATAAGCAGTGCAAGAAGTATAAGCATAACAAGGGTTTCCAAAATGCGTGCTCTGATCCCCTATGGGCAGAAGAGGGGAGAGAAAAAAAACACAGCAAAAAACTTTGAATCAGATATTTTCAAACATAAGAAAAATACAAATAAACAGCAGTTCCTTATGCCTAAATATATACCCATGTTTTATCGCATAGACAAAAGGATAACATGTAATGTACATTTAAAATACAGCCTTCCGCGTGCATAAAAAAAGGAAGTACTTATGGCTTTATAATGCCTGAGTTGCGTTTTTCCCCTTAAAAAGGCAGAAAGATGTTTTAAATTGCATATGCCTTACAGTTCTCATTAATCTCATTATTCCATAAAATATTCTTTATACCATATGATTTTGCCTGAGCATTTTTAAAAGATGGATTACTTTTCTAATACTTTCAGCAAAGAAAAGTGGATTAGCAAATTTTTATCTATGATTCCAATCAAGGGAATGGAAAGCCAATTATGGCAAATAGCCAAATAGCCCAGCAAGCATTAAACCCCGCGTAGGTACAATGCACCAATTTAGTTAAAATACATTCTTCAGCTGAAATTGCTTCTGCACCACTCCTCGCAGTCTACAGAGCCCTCAAGCGTATGGCCAGAGAACTGCTCCTGCTTGGCCTGCCCACACACCGCTGCAGCCGCATCCTGTAACTCCCAGATCTGCATGCGCCACGCTGAATCCAACTTCTCCCTTGCACCACACAAATCACAGGTCTACGAGGTTTTAATCACATTTTTCCTCATGAGCAAATGCTGTAATTACTCTAATAGCTGTGTTACATCTGCAAATCTAAATAAACCAAATAATACCAGAAGTCTTTAAGTATTGTTTTTTTAACTCTAATTTTAATCAATAGTGTGGTTGGGACACTTCCTTTAGATATCTTTACCCTTAACAGAATTGCTGTTCATATAACTCTTTTTCTTCAATTGTTATTATGTGTCTCCACAAACAAACCCAATCTCCTGTTTCTCACACAAGCTCACCCGAACCTGTGTATGTTCTACTTGAAAAAATCTACTTTAGAGTTCAAAGAAGGGAGCTTTACTTTACCCACTCTCATTACCCCTTCTCACACTGCTTAACAGAAGAGGGTAATAATCTTCACACAACATATCCACCAAAAATTAGGCTCCTGACACAACCACAGCATCCAACAATGAATGAAGATCTTAGACATCTCAACCGCGTGCATTTATCTTAACCGTGTGCGTTTATCTCCTATAATACACGAATTCCTCTCTGCCATCAGTCCCCTACAAAACAGCTGGCATGAAGGTAGCACGAAGGAAAAATCAAAGAGACCTTCACACAACTCCCCTGAAGGAGCATGTGGGCAGATCAAGCCAAACTCCATAAAGGCTCTCAAACACCAGATTTCAAACTAAAGGTAGTATGGATAAGATATGGATTTGGTCCTAGAATGTATTTTGTGTACAAAAAATACATTGCTTTGAGGTTATTAAAAATAATTTTTACAGTGCTCATAAATTAGCTTTGTCTTCTATGAGTTATTCTGAACGTAAGCATCTAAGCCAAATATATTTATTTGAAGATGAAAGATGAAGATGAGAGCCATATATTAAATACTAGAACTTAAGCAATAGGTTACCAGAAAACAAACGTATTACAGTCCAATCTTTGTGTTGTAGTCCCGTCCCCCGCCCCCCAAAAAAACCTCAAAGTTCTTACTGATTTTAAAAACAGCTTTGTAAAACAGCAATCTGAACTTAAGAGGTACCTAAAACTTGTCAAACCTACTGCATTTATCTACATCTGTCCTCCTTTCAGTACAGAGCATTGACACAGAGCCTTCGCTTTACAACAGAAGAAAGTCACAAGATTAGAAGAAAACCCAAAACATCCAAGGACACATGCATGCAGAGAGATCTGCTCCAAGCTTTACAAACAGCTCGACGAATCCTCTCCTTGGCAAAGGAAAACGTGATGCTATCTTCTGGGTTTCTGACAGCCTCAGCCACAAGAAGTGGACTCCTGACAATTTCCCTACCATGTGAACATAGGTCAGCCTCTGACCTCAAGTTTCACAGCAATGGCTTTTTCTGGGCAAACCTGGAAAATATTTTGTGTTATGTGGAGCCTGGAACATCGATTTCTCTTCCCGTGGATGGAGGAGCACAATTGTCAAAACAGAAAAGCAAGAATTATAATGTGATGAACACCACGGATAAATGCCTTTCTTCCATATTTACTGCAAGTGTCCTCTGAAGAGGAGCAAGATTAGGACAACACAAATAACACACTCAAGAGAGGGAGACGACCACAGCCAGTACTCAGAGGTAACCACTCCTTCTGGCTAAAAGGACTATTGGCACAAACTATAGAAAAAACAAGTTACCTGCGTAATGTTTCTTTCCCGTTAGCATTTTGTCGTCCATACTATGAATCCTAGAGTGACTTGGGTTGGAAGGGACCTTCAAGACCATCTAGTTCCAACCCCCCTGCCACGGGCAGGGATGCCACCCACTAGATCAGGTCTTTGATTAATTTTTGACCTCAGAAAATGAGATCAATCTGCTTCTGTTCTCACTAGATACACTTCTCTTCACATTTACATGATGCATCAACAGTACTGCAGCCTCATGTACACACTGAGAAGCACAACTGACAGTTCACTCCAAGTGCAAAGCAGATTTTATTTTTGTATCACAAACACGAGATACAAGATCCAAGAACTGATGATCAGTAAAAAAAAATACTTTGAGAAGCTTTAATGAAGTGAGTAGACAAACATTCTGTCATAGGCATAAATGAATACCTGGTAACTGCCCAGGACTTTTTATTTTTATTTTTGAAAAGATGCTTAAGGACATCAGTAAATACTCATTTATATGCCTGCAGGACTGTGCTATATTTACATACGCACACAGAAAATTCCTGGGGAAGTGAGCTATAGATACTTGGCACTTTTTTTTTTTTTGCTGACAGTAGGTTTGTTTGTTCTGGTGTTTTTTCTTGCATAATTTTCCTCAAAAAATTAAAGTTTGCACATTAAAATTAGTAACATCACTAATTTAAGAGCTGGACCAAACGCTGTACTACTGACTGAGAACAGAGGAAAAAGAGGTAGATACAAGCAAGAAACACGTAACATTTCATTTTTATTTCAAAGAAAGCAAAATTATGCAAACCAACCTTGAAATTCACTGCTGAATTTTTTGATTTTGTGAGCAAAGACCCCCCCCACTGACTTTTTCATTCTGGCCTCACATTTCTTCTTTGAGTCATTTCACTTGCCTTCTCTCCCACAGTCCCATTATATTCCTCAGCTTTCTTAGACAAGCAAAATGTCATGGCACATCTTTGTGGCACAGAACATATTGCCACTCCTGCCTCACATAATACTTGTTGCACTTTTTGAATCTATTTACTCCCCATTTTTCTTTGTGGGAAATGGGACATGAGGCTTAGAGTCCGACATCTTCAAAAACAGCAGCAAACACATCTAAAACTGGAGATTTCAAACCAGCTTGTAAGAGGGCATTTGTTGTTCATGTTCAAGACAGATACAATGATGTAGACAGAGTGCAGAGTTAACAAATGAGTACAATATGGAAACACGTAGCTTAGGTATGCAGGACCACTTCAAATTAACATTCCAACTAAGCAAGGAAAAGCTCAAGTCATACAGTGCTAAATCTGAATGTCAAAAAAAGTGACTGCATTTGTCACTTTTTGTTGGCAAGTGACAAGTTGGAAAAGTCCTTTGATTTCTCGTTGGTGTGCAACTGGAAACCATGGAAACCTTTATCACAGAAATGAAGGAGGCAACCTGCAAGCAAGCTGTGCACGCACATGTATATGTACTCGCAAGTACTGGGTACGTAAGGGAGGGAGGTGCAATAGTCATCTTGGACTTCAGGCTTTTCCAGTTCAATTGTTGAACTGGGAGAGCACTTATCATCACTGCTTAACATTCCCATGGAAGCTAAACTGATAACAAGAAAGAAGAATGGGAAAATAGTTCATATTTTTAACTTTGCGTATTGTTTTTAAGAAGGAAAATGAAGTTGTCCAAGTCTTCACCTGGTCTTCGTTTCCTAACAGTCCTGACAGGTAGGTAGGAATGAGGAAAGTACACATTAAAAAATCAAC